>NC_132790.1:84887500-85500000 GCF_048418805.1 Vulpes vulpes
TCCTCACCGAGACCTGGCACCAGAGGTCTGGGCTCTGCCTTCTTGCTGCCCAGCCCTGGGCAGAGAACAAGGCCACCAGGGAGGAGGTGGGTGACAGGAACTGCCTAGGAAGTGGCTACACCCTTCTAACAGGCCTCCCCTCCCAGCACCCGCCCCAGGCCAGACTTGGATCCAAGCAGCAGACACCGCTGCCCTGGTCCTCTGGTCAGACGTGTGGGGAAGGAGGCCAGCACTGCAGTCCCCACGTCCTATCAACATGGGCTACTTTGGGCACAGGGCGACGTCAGCCACCAGGTTCCCTGGCCCTAGTGAAACACAGAGCCATGTACAACGTGTACCAATGAAAAGACGCTGTGACCATCCTACACATATAGCTGCACCTAACCACGTGGCTGCGCACAGAGGCTTAGGAAGCCGTGCTTCCCTCTCGCTGGGTGGCAGAGGTGGACCTCCACTCAGCTGGGATGTGAAAAGCAAGACCAACAAGCAAATACAGCCTCCTTCAACATCTTCACTGAGAAGAAAAGAAATGTTGTAAATAGAAATCATCATAGAGGGACCGAGGGCCAGAGGGGTTTCTGCAAACTCTATGCGGGAAGGGGGCGGGCAGCCCGGGTGGCTCAGCGGTTTAGCGCCGCCTTCAGCCCAGGGCGTGATCCTGGACACCCGGAATCGAGTCCTGCATCGGGCTCCCTGCATGGAGTCTGCTCCTCTCTCTGCCTGTGTCTCTGCCTCTCTCTCTGTGTGTGTCTCTCATGAATAAATAAATCAATCTTAAAAAAAAAAAAAAAAAAAAAGAAAGAAAAAAACGAAGGGGGCCTAAGCAGGGACATAGATTATCGATAGACTCCTGGCAACCTGCTAAACTATGGTGATACCCAGACCTCAGGAACGCCCAGGAGCAGGGCGCCAACCACCACCTCATAAGATTCAAATGTCAGAGGGTCTGAGCAGACGTCTGGTGCTACAACAGCCCTAGGTTCATCGATTCGTTCAAGAACTGCTTGTTAAAGGACACCTGGGAGGCTCAGTTAGTTCAGCATCCGACTCTTGATTTTGGCTCAGGTCATGAACTCAGGATTGTGAGATCGAGTCCCGAGTCGGACTCTGTGCTCAGCAAGGAGTCTGCTTGAGATTCTCTCTTCCTCTTCCCCTGCCCCTTTCTCTGCTCACTCATTCACACACCCGTGACCCCTCTCTCAAATAAATAAGTAAAATCTTTTCAAGAAAGAAAGAATTGTTCGTTAAGGGCTACTTTGTGCCAGGCGTTGTGTTCCTCACCCCTGATTAATTGTCTTCTCCTGACACCTCATTTTACAGCAAAGGAACCAAAACCCCTCACTCAAGCACAAGCAGGAACAAACGACAGAGCTCAGACTGTATCAGAGGACTCCTGACTCCTGCTTCCAACACCCTGCTACCCTATCGTCCCACCTGGTTGCTATCAGTACTTCTCCAAAGCTCTGGTTCTGGTGGATTCCATGTGACAAAACAAGGGGCAAAATAAACCTCACTCAGATTCTTTCTTCTGATATCTCTGCAATCCCAGGAAAATGTCTACTGGGACAAAAGGTCATTCTCTCCAAGTCACAATGAGTTGCCAAATCAGAAAACGCAAAGAATATTATAGGGTATTTCCAGAACTAGAGAAATCTGAGCTGGAGAGCTCAGCTCACTCACCTGAGGAAGCCAGCCTACCTGAGCTCTTTTCAGGGGGTTGGGGAATCTCCTCCAAGGTCTCAATGTCAGAGCATTCCCAGTCAGCCCGTGACTGGGGCCTAAAAGGATCTTGTAGAGGCTGGAGAAATGTCTGCTGCTCTGCGTCCTCTTCCAAACTGAATGGGGACTTACTGTCACAGAGGGGAAGAAATGAAGGCTATATGGACCAGAAAAACTTTACAAGCCATACCTTGCCACTTGCAAGTGGGTTTGGTTTGCCCCGTCAGCCAGCCCTGCTCCTTCTTTGGGCACAAGAAGCCAAGAGTCACCCTGGAGTACAGCAGCCACACCAGCAACGCTGTTAGAAGATGAGGACCTAACCCTTCCCGACCAGTAACTAAGGCTCAAGGAAGAGATGGGGAAGGAAAGGGTAGGTTTGTCATGGCTGAGAGCCAAGTACTCGGTCTCGTCATGAGAGCTTGGAATGGACCCCATCTGAGGCCCCTCATGTTCACTTCTATCTCGGTCCCTCGCCTGTATCTGGAGCAGGGCTGCCTGAGGCTGCGAGTGCAGAGTGTGGGACTCACCTTAGCCCACGCCTCAGGGACGCAGGGGAGTCGAAGTGTCCGTGTGCTCTCTGATGTGGAATAGGGGCAGGTACCCGAGCCAGGCCAGGGCCATGGCCTTTGAGGCTCTGACGAGTTTCCATGGGTACCTCTGCCACCGAGGATGGCAATGCCACAGGAAGGGTCCTGGGCTTTGGCTTTGCCTGGGCCTCTTTGATGACCTTTGGGCCCCACTGCCTTTGTACTAGAAACAGAGATAGAAAAAAGTTCCAGGGCATGACCATGTGGGCGCTCGAGCCAGAAGGGAGGTTCCAGAATGCTAGAAATGGACAAGTCACTCTATCACTCTGTACCGTAATAACCACAGCCAATATAATCATTGCCCCCACCCCCAGGCATCCTGCCGCCTGCCAGACTCGGGCTTGGGACCCACCCACAGTTCTCCAAGAGAGACCAGGAGAGAAGATGGTGTTCCAGAGTCATGTCATCACTCCAGGAGTCCCACAGGAGTTGGCAGGTCTGAAGAGGGGCCCAGCTGGTCCGCAGCTGAGCCCTCCCAGTGCCGACCGAGGGGCTGGCCTCACCAACAGCACCTATCCTCTCTACCCACCTGGCCTGCAGCCAGCGGAGTGCAGGCCACCTGCAGGAAGGCCATGCTGCCACCAGAGGTTGCCACACGACCACATGGGCATCCAGACCACCAAGTCTCTCCAAACTTGCGGGTGGCAGGAGTGCTAAAGGCAGGCCCGCAGACCCTCCTTTTTCTGAATTGCATCAAGTCCCATTAGGGCAGGATGGGAGGCAGGGGGATCCAGGATCAGCTTTTTTTTCTTTCTTTTTATGGAAAGAGACGTGCGTTGCAGGGGATCAGGGTAAGTAAGTACTGTTCCACTGTTCCCGTGAAACGCACGTGTGTGGGCTGTCACTGGGTAAAACGTGTTTCTGACTGTGGTTCAAGATAGAAAGCATCTGGAATACACTGCTCTCAGATAATGCATTGACACAGAAGTGGACCTCCTAGGACGGGCAGGCCAGAGGGAAGGGGAAAGCAGACCAACTGGCTGAGGCAAAGTAACGACAGCTAACTACTGCACACAGACTACAGCACCCACCGAGCCCAGAGCCCTTAGGAGAGTGTCCTTCTCCTTCCTCGCCCGAGGCTGTGAGAGATCCAGGCACTCAATCGACACCCACAGTTCCACGGAAGGAAGGGGTAGGTGCAAACCCAGGTCATGGGCCACCCCAAATCTAGGACTCTTGCCACTCTTGGGCGGGTCTCATTCCACAGCTTTGGGCCAGAACAAAAGCAACACTATCTAAGCAGAGATCAGAGGTGCCCATTCACACAACACTTATGGGACCTAGGAAAGGAGCATGTGGGCATGGGCTGGAAAGAGAGATCAAGAAAATGTTCTTGCCTTGTCCTGCTGCCGAGGCCACCCATGCCACCACACAGCTGTTCTCACAACCATGGCCACGTGTTCACCTTCCCCAGCCCCGAGAGCCAGTCCCCAGCGAGGGCTCTCTCCACCTGACCACCGAAAAGTTCTTGCCTTGTCCTGCTCCTCACCCAGACCTGGCACCAGAGGTCTGGGCTCTGCCTTCTTGCTGCCCAGCCCTGGGCAGAGAACAAGGCCACCAGGGAGGAGGTGGGTGACAGGAACTGCCTAGGAAGTGGCTGCACCCTTCTAACAGGCCTCCCCTCCCAGCACCCGCCCCAGGCCAGACTTGGATCCAAGCAGCAGCCATCGCTGCCCTGGTCTTCTGGTCAGACGTGTGGGGAAGGAGGCCAGCACTGCAGTCCCCACTTCCCATCAACATGGGCTACTGGGGGCACAGGGCTACTTCAGCCACTAGGTTCCCTGACCCTACTGAAACACAGAGCCATGTACAACGTGTACCAATGAAAAGACGCTGCGACCATCCTACGCATATAGCTGCACCTAACCACGTGGCTGCGCACAGAGGCTTAGGAAGCCGTGCTTCCCTCTCGCTGGGTGGCAGAGGTGGACCTCCACTCAGCTGGGATGTGAAAAGCAAGACCAACAAGCAAATACAGCCTCCTTCAACATCTTCACTGAGAAGAAAAGAAATGTTGTAAATAGAAATCATCACAGAGGGACCGAGGGCCAGAGGGGTTTCTGCAAACTCTATGCGGGAAAGGCGGCGGGCAGCCCGGGGGGCTCAGCGGTTTAGCGCCGCCTTCAGCCCAGGGCGTGACCCTGGACACCCAGGATCCAGTCCTGCATCGGGCTCCCTGCATGGAGCCTGCTCCTCTCTCTGCCTGTGTCTCTGCCTCTGTCTCTCTCTGTGTCTCTCATGAATAAATAAATCAATCTTAAAAAAAATAAAATAAGGAAGGGGGCCTAAGCAGGGACATAGATTATCGATAGACTCCTGGCATCCTGCTAAACTGTGGTGATACCCAGACCTCAGGAACGCCCAGGGAGCAGGGCGCCAACCACCACCTCATAAGATTCAAATGTCAGAGGGTCTGAGCAGACGTCTGGTGCTACAACAGCCCTAGGTTCATCGATTCGTTCAAGAACTGCTTGTTAAAGGACACCTGGGAGGCTCAGTTAGTTCAGCATCCGACTCTTGATTTTGGCTCAGGTCATGAACTCAGGATTGTGAGATCGAGTCCCGAGTCGGACTCTGTGCTCAGCAAGGAGTCTGCTTGAGATTCTCTCTTCCTCTTCCCCTGCCCCTTTCTCTGCTCACTCATTCACACACCCGTGACCCCTCTCTCAAATAAATAAGTAAAATCTTTTCAAGAAAGAAAGAATTGTTTGTTAAGGGCTACTTTGTGCCAGGCGTTGTGTTCCTCACCCCTGATTAATTGTCTTGTCCTGACACCTCATTTTACAGCAAAGGAACCAAAACCCCTCACTCAAGCACAAGCAGGAACAAACGACAGAGCTCAGACTGTATCAGAGGACTCCTGACTCCTGCTTCCAACACCCTGCCACCCTATCGTCCCACCTGGTTGCTATCAGTACTTCTCCAAAGCTCTGGTTCTGGTGGATTCCATGTGACAAAACAAGGGGCAAAATAAACCTCACTCAGATTCTTTCTTCTGATATCTCTGCAATCCCAGGAAAATGTCTACTGGGACAAAAGGTCATTCTCTCCAAGTCACAATGAGTTGCCAAATCAGAAAACGCAAAGAATATTATAGGGTATTTCCAGAACTAGAGAAATCTGAGCTGGAGAGCTCAGCTCACTCACCTGAGGAAGCCAGCCTACCTGAGCTCTTGTCAGGGGGTTGGGAACTCTCCTCCAAAGTCTCAATGTCAGAGCATTCCCGGTCAGCCCGTGACTGGGGCCTCTTCCTGAAAGGACCTTGTTTGGGCTGGAGCAATGTCTGCTGCTCTGAGTCCTCTTCCAAACTGAATGGGGACTTACTGTCACAGAGGGGAAGAAATGAAGGCTATATGGACCAGAAAAACTTTAAAAGCCATACCTTGCCACTTGCAAGTGGGTTTGGTTTGCCCCGTCAGCCAGCCCTGCTCCTTCTTTGGGCACAGGTGACAGCCAAGAGTCACCCTGGAGTACAGCAGCCACACCAGCAACGCTGTTAGAAGATGAGGACCGAACCCTTCCCGACCAGTAACTAAGGCTCAAGGAAGAGATGGGGAAGGAAAGGGTAGGTTTGTCCTGGCTGAGAGACAAGGACTCCGTCTCTTCTTGAGAGCTTGGGATGGACCCCACCTGAGGCCCCTCATGTTCACTTCTGTCTCGGTCCCTCACCTGTCTCTGGAGTGGGGCTGCCTGAGGCTGCGAGTGCAGAGTGTGGGACTCACCTTAGCCCACGCCTCAGGGACGCAGGGGAGTCGAAGTGTCCATGTGCTCTCTGATGTGGAATAGGGGCAGGTACCCGAGCCAGGCCAGGGCCATGGCCTTTGAGGCTCTGATGAGTTTCCATGGGTACCTCTGCCACCGAGGATGGCAATGCCACAGGAAGGTCCTTGGCCTTTGGCTTTGGCTGGGCCTCTTTGATGACCTTTGGGCCCCGCTGCCTTTGTACTAGAAACACAGATAGAAAAAAGTTCCAGGGCATGACCATGTGGGCCCTCGAGCATGAAGGGAGGCTCCAGAATACTAAAAAAGGACAAGTCACTCTATCACTCTGTACCGTAATAACCAGAGCCAATATAATCATTGCCCCCACCCCCAGGCATCCTGCCGCCTGCCAGACTCGGGTTTGGGACCCACCCCCCAGTCCCCCAAGAAGACCAGGAGAAAAGCTAGTGTTCCAGGATCATGTCATCACTCCAGGAGTCCCACAGGAGTTGGCAGGTCTGAAGAGGGGCCCAGCTGGTCCGCAGCTGAGCCCTCCCAGTGCCGACCGAGGGGCTGGCCTCACCAACAGCACCTATCCTCTCTACCCACCTGGCCTGCAGCCAGCAGAGTGCAGGCCACCTGCAGGAAGGCCATGCTGCCACCAGAGGTTGCCACACGACCACATGGGCATCCAGACCACCAAGTCCCCCCCAAACTTGCGGGTGGCAGGAGTGCTAAAGGCAGGCCCGCAGACCCTCCTTTTTCTGAATTGCATCAAGTCCCATTAGGGCAGGATGGGAGGCAGGGGGATCCAGGATCAGCTTTTTTTTCTTTCTTTTTATGGAAAGAGACGTGCGTTGCAGGGGATCAGGGTAAGTAAGTACTGTTCCACTGTTCCCGTGAAACGCACGTGTGTGGGCTGTCACTGGGTAAAACGTGTTTCTGACTGTGGTTCAAGATAGAAAGCATCTGGAATACACTGCTCTCAGATAATGCATTGACACAGAAGTGGACCTCCTAGGACGGGCAGGCCAGAGGGAAGGGGAAAGCAGACCAACTGGCTGAGGCAAAGTAACGACAGCTAACTACTGCACACAGACTACAGCACCCACCGAGCCCAGAGCCCTTAGGAGAGTGTCCTTCTCCTTCCTCGCCCGAGGCTGTGAGAGATCCAGGCACTCAATCGACACCCACAGTTCCACGGAAGGAAGGGGTAGGTGCAAACCCAGGTCATGGGCCACCCCAAATCTAGGACTCTTGCCACTCATGAGCGGGTCTCATTCCACAGCTTTGGCCCAGAACAAAAGCAACACTATCTAAGCAGAGATCAGAGGTGCCCATTCACACAAAACTTATGGGACCTAGGAAAGGAGCATGTGGGCATGGGCTGGAAAGAGAGATCAAGAAAATGTTCTTGCCTTGTCCTGCTGCCGAGGCCACCCATGCCACCACACAGCTGTTCTCACAACCATGGCCACGTGTTCACCTTCCCCAGCCCCGAGAGCCAGTCCCCCGCGAGGGCTCTCTCCACCTGACCACCGAAAAGTTCTTGCCTTGTCCTGCTCCTCACCCAGACCTGGCACCAGCAGGTCTGGGCTCTGCCTTCTTGCTGCCCAGCCCTGGGCAGAGAACAAGGCCACCAGGGAGGAGGTGGGTGACAGGAACTGCCTAGGAAGTGGCTGCACCCTTCTAACAGGCCTCCCCTCCCAGCACCCGCCCCAGGCCAGACTTGGATCCAAGCAGCAGCCACCGCTGCCCTGGTCTTCTGGTCAGACGTGTGGGGAAGGAGGGCAGCACAGTGCTAGTGAAACACAGAGCCATGTACAACGTGTACCAATGAAAAGACGCTGCGACCATCCTACGCATATAGCTGCACCTAACCACGTGGCTGCGCACAGAGGCTTAGGAAGCCGTGCTTCCCTCTCGCTGGGTGGCAGAGGTGGACCTCCACTCAGCTGGGATGTGAAAAGCAAGACCAACAAGCAAATACAGCCTCCTTCAACATCTTCACTGAGAAGAAAAGAAATGTTGTAAATAGAAATCATCACAGAGGGACCGAGGGCCAGAGGGGTTTCTGCAAACTCTATGCGGGAAAGGCGGCGGGCAGCCCGGGGGGCTCAGCGGTTTAGTGCCGCCTTCAGCCGAGGGCGTGACCCTGGACACCCAGGATCCAGTCTTTCATCGGGCTCCCTGCATGGAGCCTGCTCCTCTCTCTGCCTGTGTCTCTGCCTCTGTCTCTCTCTGTGTCTCTCATGAATAAATAAATCAATCTTAAAAAAAATAAAATAAGGAAGGGGGCCTAAGCAGGGACATAGATTATCGATAGACTCCTGGCATCCTGCTAAACTATGGTGATACCCAGACCTCAGGAACGCCCAGGGAGCAGGGCGCCAACCACCACCTCATAAGATTCAAATGTCAGAGGGTCTGAGCAGACGTCTGGTGCTACAACAGCCCTAGGTTCATCGATTCGTTCAAGAACTGCTTGTTAAAGGACACCTGGGAGGCTCAGTTAGTTCAGCATCCGACTCTTGATTTTGGCTCAGGTCATGAACTCAGGATTGTGAGATCGAGTCCCGAGTCGGACTCTGTGCTCAGCAAGGAGTCTGCTTGAGATTCTCTCTTCCTCTTCCCCTGCCCCTTTCTCTGCTCACTCATTCACACACCCGTGACCCCTCTCTCAAATAAATAAGTAAAATCTTTTCAAGAAAGAAAGAATTGTTCGTTAAGGGCTACTTTGTGCCAGGCGTTGTGTTCCTCACCCCTGATTAATTGTCTTGTCCTGACACCTCATTTTACAGCAAAGGAACCAAAACCCCTCACTCAAGCACAAGCAGGTAGCAAACGACAGAGCTCAGACTGTATCAGAGGACTCCTGACTCCTGCTTCCAACACCCTGCCACCCTATCATCCCACCTGGTTGCTATCAGTACTTCTCCAAAGCTCTGGTTCTGGTGGATTCCATGTGACAAAACAAGGGGCAAAATAAACCTCACTCAGATTCTTTCTTCTGATATCTCTGCAATCCCAGGAAAATGTCTACTGGGACAAAAGGTCATTCTCTCCAAGTCACAATGAGTTGCCAAATCAGAAAACGCAAAGAATATTATAGGGTATTTCCAGAACTAGAGAAATCTGAGCTGGAGAGCTCAGCTCACTCACCTGAGGAAGCCAGCCTACCTGAGCTCTTGTCAGGGGGTTGGGAACTCTCCTCCAAAGTCTCAATGTCAGAGCATTCCCGGTCAGCCCGTGACTGGGGCCTCTTCCTGAAAGGACCTTGTTTGGGCTGGAGCAATGTCTGCTGCTCTGAGTCCTCTTCCAAACTGAATGGGGACTTACTGTCACAGAGGGGAAGAAATGAAGGCTATATGGACCAGAAAAACTTTACAAGCCATACCTTGCCACTTGCAAGTGGGTTTGGTTTGCCCCGTCAGCCAGCCCTGCTCCTTCTTTGGGCACAGGTGACAGCCAAGAGTCACCCTGGAGTACAGCAGCCACACCAGCAACGCTGTTAGAAGATGAGGACCGAACCCTTCCCGACCAGTAACTAAGGCTCAAGGAAGAGATGGGGAAGGAAAGGGTAGGTTTGTCCTGGCTGAGAGACAAGGACTCCGTCTCTTGATGAGAGCTTGGGATGGACCCCACCTGAGGCCCCTCATGTTCACTTCTGTCTCGGACCCTCACCTGTCTCTGGAGCGGGGCTACCTGAGGCTGCGAGTGCAGAGTGTGGGACTCACCTTAGCCCACGCCTCAGGGACGCAGGGGAGTCGAAGTGTCCATGTGCTCTCTGATGTGGAATAGGGGCAGGTACCCGAGCCAGGCCGGGGCCATGGCCTTTGAGGCTCTGACGAGTTTCCATGGGTACCTCCGCCACCGAGGATGGCAATGCCACAGGAAGGGTCCTGGGCTTTGGCTTTGCCTGGGCCTCTTTGATGACCTTTGGGCCCCGCTGCCTTTGTACTAGAAACACAGATAGAAAAAAGTTCCAGGGCATGACCATGTGGGCCCTTGAGCCTGAAGGGAAGTTCCAGAATGCTAGAAATGGACAAGTCACTCTATCACTCTGTACCGTAATAACCACAGCCAATATAATCATTGCCCCCACCCCCAGGCATCCTGCCGCCTGTCAGTCGGGCTTGGGACCCACCCCCAGTCCTCCAAGAGAGACCAGGAGAGAAGCTGGTGTTCCAGAGTCATGTCATCACTCCAGGAGTCCCACAGGAGTTGGCAGGTCTGAAGAGGGGCCCAGCTGGTCCGCAGCTGAGCCCTCCCAGTGCCGACCGAGGGGCTGGCCTCACCAACAGCACCTATCCTCTCTACCCACCTGGCCTGCAGCCAGCAGAGTGCAGGCCACCTGCAGGAAGGCCATGCTGCCACCAAAGGTTGCCACACGACCACATGGGCATAGAGACCACCAAGTCCCCCCAAACTTGCAGGTGGCAGGAGTGCTAAAGGCAGGCCCGCAGGCCCTCCTTTTTCTGAATTGCATCAAGTCCCATTAGGGCAGGATGGGAGGCAGGGGGATCCAGGATCAGCTTTTTTTTCTTTCTTTTTATGGAAAGAGACGTGCGATGCAGGGGATCAGGGTAAGTAAGTACTGTTCCACTGTTCCCGTGAAACGCACGTGTGTGGGCTGTCACTGGGTAAAACGTGTTTCTGACTGTGGTTCAAGATAGAAAGCATCTGGAATACACTGCTCTCAGATAATGCATTGACACAGAAGTGGACCTCCTAGGACGGGCAGGCCAGAGGGAAGGGGAAAGCAGACCAACTGGCTGAGGCAAAGTAACGACAGCTAACTACTGCACACAGACTACAGCACCCACCGAGCCCAGAGCCCTTAGGAGAGTGTCCTTCTCCTTCCTCGCCCGAGGCTGTGAGAGATCCAGGCACTCAATCGACACACACAGTTCCACGGAAGGAAGGGGTAGGTGCAAACCCAGGTCATGGGCCACCCCAAATCTAGGACTCTTGCCACTCTTGGGCGGGTCTCATTCCACAGCTTTGGGCCAGAACAAAAGCAACACTATCTAGGCAGAGATCAGAGGTACCCATTCACACAACACTTATGGCACCTAGGAAAGGAGCATGTGGGCATGGGCAGGAAAGAGAGATCAAGAAAATGTTCTTGCCTTGTCCTGCTGCCGAGGCCACCCATGCCACCACACAGCTGTTCTCACAACCATGGCCACGTGTTCACCGTCCCCAGCCCTGAGAGCCAGCCCCCAGCGAGGGCTCTCTCCACCTGACCACCCTAAGGTTCTTGTCTTATCCTGCTCCTCACCCAGACCTGGCACCAGCAGGTCTGGGCTCTGCCTTCTTGCTGCCCAGCCCTGGGCAGAGAACAAGGCCACCAGGGAGGAGGTGGGTGACAGGAACTGCTTAGGAAGTGGCTGCACCCTTCTAACAGGCCTCCCCTCCCAGCACCCGCCCCAGGCCAGACTTGGATCCAAGCAGCAGCCACCGCTGCCCTGGTCTTCTGGTCAGACGTGTGGGGAAGGAGGGCAGCACTGCAGTGCTAGTGAAACACAGAGCCATGTACAACGTGTACCAATGAAAAGACGCTGCGACCATCCTACGCATATAGCTGCACCTAACCACGTGGCTGCGCACAGAGGCTTAGGAAGCCGTGCTTCCCTCTCGCTGGGTGGCAGAGGTGGACCTCCACTCAGCTGGGATGTGAAAAGCAAGACCAACAAGCAAATACAGCCTCCTTCAACATCTTCACTGAGAAGAAAAGAAATGTTGTAAATAGAAATCATCACAGAGGGACCGAGGGCCAGAGGGGTTTCTGCAAACTCTATGCGGGAAAGGGGGTGGGCAGCCCGGGGGGCTCAGCGGTTTAGCGCCACCTTCAGCCCAGGGCGTGACCCTGGACACCCAGGATCCAGTCCTGCATGGGGCTCCCTGCATGGAGCCTGCTCCTCTCTCTGCCTGTGTCTCTGCCTCTCTCTCTCTCTGTGTCTCTCATGAATAAATAAATCAATCTTAAAAAAAATAAAATAAGGAAGGGGGCCTAAGCAGGGACATAGATTATCGATAGACTCCTGGCATCCTGCTAAACTATGGTGATACCCAGACCTCAGGAACGCCCAGGGAGCAGGGCGCCAACCACCACCTCATAAGATTCAAATGTCAGAGGGTCTGAGCAGACGTCTGGTGCTACAACAGCCGTAGGTTCATCGATTCGTTCAAGAACTGCTTGTTAAAGGACACCTGGGAGGCTCAGTTAGTTCAGCATCCGACTCTTGATTTTGGCTCAGGTCATGAACTCAGGATTGTGAGATCGAGTCCCGAGTCGGACTCTGTGCTCAGCAAGGAGTCTGCTTGAGATTCTCTCTTCCTCTTCCCCTGCCCCTTTCTCTGCTCACTCATTCACACACCCGTGACCCCTCTCTCAAATCAATAAGTAAAATCTTTTCAAGAAAGAAAGAATTGTTCGTTAAGGGCTACTTTGTGCCAGGCGTTGTGTTCCTCACCCCTGATTAATTGTCTTGTCCTGACACCTCATTTTACAGCAAAGGAACCAAAACCCCTCACTCAAGCACAAGCAGGTAGCAAACGACAGAGCTCAGACTGTATCAGAGGACTCCTGACTCCTGCTTCCAACACCCTGCCACCCTATCGTCCCACCTGGTTGCTATCAGTACTTCTCCAAAGCTCTGGTTCTGGTGGATTCCATGTGACAAAACAAGGGGCAAAATAAACCTCACTCAGATTCTTTCTTCTGATATCTCTGCAATCCCAGGAAAATGTCTACTGGGACAAAAGGTCATTCTCTCCAAGTCACAATGAGTTGCCAAATCAGAAAACGCAAAGAATATTATAGGGTATTTCCAGAACTAGAGAAATCTGAGCTGGAGAGCTCAGCTCACTCACCTGAGGAAGCCAGCCTACCTGAGCTCTTGTCAGGGGGTTGGGAACTCTCCTCCAAAGTCTCAATGTCAGAGCATTCCCGGTCAGCCCGTGACTGGGGCCTCTTCCTGAAAGGACCTTGTTTGGGCTGGAGCAATGTCTGCTGCTCTGAGTCCTCTTCCAAACTGAATGGGGACTTACTGTCACAGAGGGGAAGAAATGAAGGCTATATGGACCAGAAAAACTTTACAAGCCATACCTTGCCACTTGCAAGTGGGTTTGGTTTGCCCCGTCAGCCAGCCCTGCTCCTTCTTTGGGCACAGGTGACAGCCATGAGTCACCCTGGAGTACAGCAGCCACACCAGCAACGCTGTTAGAAGATGAGGACCAAACCCTTCCCGACAGGTAACTAAGGCTCAAGGAAGAGATGGGGAAGGAAAGGGTAGGTTTGTCCTGGCTGAGAGACAAGGACTCCGTCTCTTGATGAGAGCTTGGGATGGACCCCACCTGAGGCCCCTCATGTTCACTTCTGTCTCGGTCCCTCACCTGTCTCTGGAGCAGGGCTGCCTGAGGCTGCGAGTGCAGAGTGTGGGACTCACCTTAGCCCACGCCTCAGGGACGCAGGGGAGTCGAAGTGTCCGTGTGCTCTCTGATGTGGAATAGGGGCAGGTACCCGAGCCAGGCCAGGGCCATGGCCTTTGAGGCTCTGACGAGTTTCCATGGGTACCTCTGCCACCGAGGATGGCAATGCCACAGGAAGGTCCTTGGCCTTTGGCTTTGGCTGGGCCTCTTTGATGACCTTTGGGCCCCGCTGCCTTTGTACTAGAAACACAGATAGAAAAAAGTTCCAGGGCATGACCATGTGGGCCCTCGAGCATGAAGGGAGGCTCCAGAATACTAAAAAAGGACAAGTCACTCTATCAATCTGTACCGTAATAACCACAGCCAATATAATCATTGCCCCCACCCCCAGGCATCCTGCCGCCTGCCAGACTCGGGTTTGGGACCCACCCCCCAGTCCCCCAAGAAGACCAGGAGAAAAGCTAGTGTTCCAGGATCATGTCATCACTCCAGGAGTCCCACAGGAGTTGGCAGGTCTGAAGAGGGGCCCAGCTGGTCCGCAGCTGAGCCCTCCCAGTGCCGACCGAGGGGCTGGCCTCACCAACAGCACCTATCCTCTCTACCCACCTGGCCTGCAGCCAGCAGAGTGCAGGCCACCTGCAGGAAGGCCATGCTGCCACCAGAGGTTGCCACACGACCACATGGGCATCCAGACCACCAAGTCCCCCCAAACTTGCGGGTGGCAGGAGTGCTAAAGGCAGGCCCGCAGACCCTCCTTTTTCTGAATTGCATCAAGTCCCATTAGGGCAGGATGGGAGGCAGGGGGATCCAGGATCAGCTTTTTTTTCTTTCTTTTTATGGAAAGAGACGTGCGTTGCAGGGGATCAGGGTAAGTAAGTACTGTTCCACTGTTCCCGTGAAACGCACGTGTGTGGGCTGTCACTGGGTAAAACGTGTTTCTGACTGTGGTTCAAGATAGAAAGCATCTGGAATACACTGCTCTCAGATAATGCATTGACACAGAAGTGGACCTCCTAGGACGGGCAGGCCAGAGGGAAGGGGAAAGCAGACCAACTGGCTGAGGCAAAGTAACGACAGCTAACTACTGCACACAGACTACAGCACCCACCGAGCCCAGAGCCCTTAGGAGAGTGTCCTTCTCCTTCCTCGCCCGAGGCTGTGAGAGATCCAGGCACTCAATCGACACCCACAGTTCCACGGAAGGAAGGGGTAGGTGCAAACCCAGGTCATGGGCCACCCCAAATCTAGGACTCTTGCCACTCATGAGCGGGTCTCATTCCACAGCTTTGGCCCAGAACAAAAGCAACACTATCTAAGCAGAGATCAGAGGTGCCCATTCACACAACACTTATGGGACCTAGGAAAGGAGCATGTGGGCATGGGCTGGAAAGAGAGATCAAGAAAATGTTCTTGCCTTGTCCTGCTGCCGAGGCCACCCATGCCACCACACAGCTGTTCTCACAACCATGGCCACGTGTTCACCTTCCCCAGCCCCGAGAGCCAGTCCCCCGCGAGGGCTCTCTCCACCTGACCACCGAAAAGTTCTTGCCTTGTCCTGCTCCTCACCCAGACCTGGCACCAGAGGTCTGGGCTCTGCCTTCTTGCTGCCCAGCCCTGGGCAGAGAACAAGGCCACCAGGGAGGAGGTGGGTGACAGGAACTGCCTAGGAAGTGGCTGCACCCTTCTAACAGGCCTCCCCTCCCAGCACCCGCCCCAGGCCAGACTTGGATCCAAGCAGCAGCCACCGCTGCCCTGGTCTTCTGGTCAGACGTGTGGGGAAGGAGGCCAGCACTGCAGTCCCCACTTCCCATCAACATGGGCGACTGTGGGCACAGGGCTACTTCAGCCACCAGGTTCCCTGGCCCTAGTGAAACACAGAGCCATGTACAACGTGTACCAATGAAAAGACGCTGCGACCATCCTACACATATAGCTGCACCTAACCACATGGCTGCGCACAGAGGCTTAGGAAGCCGTGCTTCCCTCTCGCTGGGTGGCAGAGGTGGACCTCCACTCAGCTGGGATGTGAAAAGCAAGACCAACAAGCAAATACAGCCTCCTTCAACATCTTCACTGAGAAGAAAAGAAATGTTGTAAATAGAAATCATCACAGAGGGACCGAGGGCCAGAGGGGTTTCTGCAAACTCTATGCGGGAAAGGGGGTGGGCAGCCCAGGTGGCTCAGCGGTTTAGCGCCGCCTTCAGCCCAGGGCATGATCCTGGACACCCGGGATCAAGTCCTGCATCGGGCTCCCTGCATGGAGTCTGCTCCTCTCTCTGCCTGTGTCTCTGCCTCTCTCTCTCTCTGTGTCTCTCATGAATAAATAAATCAATCTTAAAAAAAATAAAATAAGGAAGGGGGCCTAAGCAGGGACATAGATTATCGATAGACTCCTGGCAACCTGCTAAACTATGGTGATATCCAGACCTCAGGAACGCCCAGGAGCAGGGCGCCAACCACCACCTCATAAGATTCAAATGTCAGAGGGTCTGAGCAGACGTCTAGTGCTACAACAGCCCTAGGTTCATCGATTCGTTCAAGAACTGCTTGTTAAAGGACACCTGGGAGGCTCAGTTAGTTCAGCATCCGACTCTTGATTTTGGCTCAGGTCATGAACTCAGGATTGTGAGATCGAGTCCCGAGTTGGACTCTGTGCTCAGCAAGGAGTCTGCTTGAGATTCTCTCTTCCTCTTCCCCTGCCCCTTTCTCTGCTCACTCATTCACACACCCGTGACCCCTCTCTCAAATAAATAAGTAAAATCTTTTCAAGAAAGAAAGAATTGTTCGTTAAGGGCTACTTTGTGCCAGGTGTTGTGTTCCTCACCCCTGATTAATTGTCTTGTCCTGACACCTCATTTTACAGCAAAGGAACCAAAACCCCTCACTCAAGCACAAGCAGGTAGCAAACGACAGAGCTCAGACTGTATCAGAGGACTCCTGACTCCTGCTTCCAACACCCTGCCACCCTATCGTCCCACCTGGTTGCTATCAGTACTTCTCCAAAGCTCTGGTTCTGGTGGATTCCATGTGACAAAACAAGGGGCAAAATAAACCTCACTCAGATTCTTTCTTCTGATATCTCTGCAATCCCAGGAAAATGTCTACTGGGACAAAAGGTCATTCTCTCCAAGTCACAATGAGTTGCCAAATCAGAAAACGCAAAGAATATTATAGGGTATTTCCAGAACTAGAGAAATCTGAGCTGGAGAGCTCAGCTCACTCACCTGAGGAAGCCAGCCTACCTGAGCTCTTGTCAGGGGGTTGGGAACTCTCCTCCAAAGTCTCAATGTCAGAGCATTCCCGGTCAGCCCGTGACTGGGGCCTCTTCCTGAAAGGACCTTGTTTGGGCTGGAGCAATGTCTGCTGCTCTGAGTCCTCTTCCAAACTGAATGGGGACTTACTGTCACAGAGGGGAAGAAATGAAGGCTATATGGACCAGAAAAACTTTAAAAGCCATACCTTGCCACTTGCAAGTGGGTTTGGTTTGCCCCGTCAGCCAGCCCTGCTCCTTCTTTGGGCACAGGTGACAGCCAAGAGTCACCCTGGAGTACAGCAGCCACACCAGCAACGCTGTTAGAAGATGAGGACCGAACCCTTCCCGACCAGTAACTAAGGCTCAAGGAAGAGATGGGGAAGGAAAGGGTAGGTTTCTCCTGGCTGAGAGACAAGGACTCCGTCTCTTCTTGAGAGCTTGGGATGGACCCCACGTGAGGCCCGTCATGTTCACTTCTGTCTCGGTCCCTCACCTGTCTCTGGAGCAGGGCTGCCTGAGGCTGCGAGTGCAGAGTGTGGGACTCACCTTAGCCCACGCCTCAGGGACGCAGGGGAGTCGAAGTGTCCGTGTGCTCTCTGATGTGGAATAGGGGCAGGTACCCGAGCCAGGCCAGGGCCATGGCCTTTGAGGCTCTGACGAGTTTCCATGGGTACCTCTGCCACCGAGGATGGCAATGCCACAGGAAGGTCCTTGGCCTTTGGCTTTGGCTGGGCCTCTTTGATGACCTTTGGGCCCCGCTGCCTTTGTACTAGAAACACAGATAGAAAAAAGTTCCAGGGCATGACCATGTGGGCCCTCGAGCATGAAGGGAGGCTCCAGAATACTAAAAAAGGACAAGTCACTCTATCAATCTGTACCGTAATAACCACAGCCAATATAATCATTGCCCCCACCCCCAGGCATCCTGCCGCCTGCCAGACTCGGGTTTGGGACCCACCCCCCAGTCCCCCAAGAAGACCAGGAGAAAAGCTAGTGTTCCAGGATCATGTCATCACTCCAGGAGTCCCACAGGAGTTGGCAGGTCTGAAGAGGGGCCCAGCTGGTCCGCAGCTGAGCCCTCCCAGTGCCGACCGAGGGGCTGGCCTCACCAACAGCACCTATCCTCTCTACCCACCTGGCCTGCAGCCAGCAGAGTGCAGGCCACCTGCAGGAAGGCCATGCTGCCACCAAAGGTTGCCACACGACCACATGGGCATCCAGACCACCAAGTCCCCCAAACTTGCGGGTGGCAGGAGTGCTAAAGGCAGGCCCGCAGACCCTCCTTTTTCTGAATTGCATCAAGTCCCATTAGGGCAGGATGGGAGGCAGGGGGATCCAGGATCAGCTTTTTTTTCTTTCTTTTTATGGAAAGAGACGTGCGTTGCAGGGGATCAGGGTAAGTAAGTACTGTTCCACTGTTCCCGTGAAACGCACGTGTGTGGGCTGTCACTGGGTAAAACGTGTTTCTGACTGTGGTTCAAGATAGAAAGCATCTGGAATACACTGCTCTCAGATAATGCATTGACACAGAAGTGGACCTCCTAGGACAGGCAGGCCAGAGGGAAGGGAAAGCAGACCAACTGGCTGAGGCAAAGTAACGACAGCTAACTACTGCACACAGACTACAGCACCCACCGAGCCCAGAGCCCTTAGGAGAGTGTCCTTCTCCTTCCTCGCCCGAGGCTGTGAGAGATCCAGGCACTCAACCGACACCCACAGACCACGGAAGGAAGGGGTAGGTGCAAACCCAGGTCATGGGCCACCCCAAATCTAGGACTCTTGCCACTCATGGGCGGGTCTCATTCCACAGCTTTGGCCCAGAACAAAAGCAACACTATCTAAGCAGAGATCAGAGGTGCCCATTCACACAACACTTATGGCACCTAGGAAAGGAGCATGTGGGCATGGGCTGGAAAGAGAGATCAAGAAAATGTTCTTGCCTTGTCCTGCTTCTGAGGCCATCCATGCCACCACACAGCTGTTCTCACAACCATGGCCACGTGTTCACCTTCCCCAGCCCTGAGAGCCAGCCCCCAGCGAGGGCTCTCTCCACCTGACCACCCTAAGGTTCTTGCCTTGTCCTGCTCCTCACCCAGACCTGGCACCAGCAGGTCTGGGCTCTGCCTTCTTGCTGCCCAGCCCTGGGCAGAGAACAAGGCCACCAGGGAGGAGGTGGGTGACAGGAACTGCCTAGGAAGTGGCTGCACCCTTCTAACAGGCCTCCCCTCCCAGCACCCGCCCCAGGCCAGACTTGGATCCAAGCAGCAGACACCGCTGCCCTGGTCCTCTGGTCAGACGTGTGGGGAAGGAGGCCAGCACTGCAGTCCCCACTTCCCATCAACATGGGCGACTGGGGGCACAGGGCTACTTCAGCCACCAGGTTCCCTGACCCTACTGAAACATAGAACAATGTACAATGTGTACCAATGAAAAGACGCTGCGACCATCCTACACATATAGCTGCACCTAACCACGTGGCTGCGCACAGAGGCTTAGGAAGCCGTGCTTCCCTCTCGCTGGGTGGCAGAGGTGGACCTCCACTCAGCTGGGATGTGAAAAGCAAGACCAACAAGCAAATACAGCCTCCTTCAACATCTTCACTGAGAAGAAAAGAAATGTTGTAAACAGAAATCATCACAGAGGGACCGAGGGCCAGAGGGGTTTCTGCAAACTCTATGCGGGAAAGGGGGTGGGCAGCCCAGGTGGCTCAGCGGTTTAGCACCGCCTTCAGCCCAGGGCATGATCCTGGACACCCGGGATCAAGTCCTGCATCGGGCTCCCTGCATGGAGCCTGCTCCTCTCTCTGTCTGTGTCTCTGCCTCTCTCTCTCTGTGTGTCTCTCATGAATAAATAAATCAATCTTAAAAAAAATAAAATAAGGAAGGGGGCCTAAGCAGGGACATAGATTATCGATAGACTCCTGGCAACCTGCTAAACTATGGTGATATCCAGACCTCAGGAACGCCCAGGAGCAGGGCGCCAACCACCACCTCATAAGATTCAAATGTCAGAGGGTCTGAGCAGACGTCTGGTGCTACAACAGCCCTAGGTTCATCGATTCGTTCAAGAACTGCTTGTTAAAGGACACCTGGGAGGCTCAGTTAGTTCAGCATCCGACTCTTGATTTTGGCTCAGGTCATGAACTCAGGATTGTGAGATCGAGTCCCGAGTCGGACTCTGTGCTCAGCAAGGAGTCTGCTTGAGATTCTCTCTTCCTCTTCCCCTGCCCCTTTCTCTGCTCACTCATTCACACACCCGTGACCCCTCTCTCAAATAAATAAGTAAAATCTTTTCAAGAAAGAAAGAATTGTTCGTTAAGGGCTACTTTGTGCCAGGCGTTGTGTTCCTCACCCCTGATTAATTGTCTTCTCCTGACACCTCATTTTACAGCAAAGGAACCAAAACCCCTCACTCAAGCACAAGCAGGTAGCAAACGACAGAGCTCAGACTGTATCAGAGGACTCCTGACTCCTGCTTCCAACACCCTGCCACCCTATCGTCCCACCTGGTTGCTATCAGTACTTCTCCAAAGCTCTGGTTCTGGTGGATTCCATGTGACAAAACAAGGGGCAAAATAAACCTCACTCAGATTCTTTCCTCTGATATCTCTGCAATCTCAGGAGAATGTCTACTGGGACAAAAGGTCATTCTCTCCAAGTCACAATGAGTTGCCAAATCAGAAAACGCAAAGAATATTATAGGGTATTTCCAGAACTAGAGAAATCTGAGCTGGAGAGCTCAGCTCACTCACCTGAGGAAGCCAGCCCACCTGAGCTCTTGTCAGGGGGTTGGAGACTCTCCTCCAAAGTCTCAATGTCAGAGCATTCCCGGTCAGCCCGTGACTGGGGCCTCTTCCTGAAAGGACCTTGTTTGGGCTGGAGCAATGTCTGCTGCTCTGAGTCCTCTTCCAAACTGAATGGGGACGTACTGTCACAGAGGGGAAGAAATGAAGGCAATATGGACCAGAAAAACTTTAAAAGCCATACCTTGCCACTTGCAAGTGGGTTTGGTTTGCCCCTTCAGCCAGCCCTGCTCCTTCTTTGGGCACAGGTGACAGCCAAGAGTCACCCTGGAGTACAGCAGCCACACCAGCAACGCTGTTAGAAGATGAGGACCGAACCCTTCCCGACCAGTAACTAAGGCTCAAGGAAGAGATGGGGAAGGAAAGGGTAGGTTTGTCCTGGCTGAGAGACAAGGACTCCGTCTCTTCTTGAGAGCTTGGGATGGACCCCACGTGAGGCCCGTCATGTTCACTTCTGTCTCGGTCCCTCACCTGTCTCTGGAGCAGGGCTGCCTGAGGCTGCGAGTGCAGAGTGTGGGACTCACCTTAGCCCACGCCTCAGGGAAGCAGGGGAGTCAAAGTGTCCGTGTGCTCTCTGATGTGGAATAGGGGCAGGTACCCGAGCCAGGCCAGGGCCATGGCCTTTGAGTCTCTGACGAATTTCCATGGGTACCTCTGCCACCGAGAATGGCAATGCCACAGGAAGGGTCTTGGCCTTTGGCTTTGGCTGGGCCTCTTTGATGACCTTTGGGCCCCGCTGCCTTTGTACTAGAAACACAGATAGAAAAAAGTTCCAGGGCATGACCATGTGGGCCCTTGATCCTGAAGGGAGGTTCCAGAATGCTAGAAATGGACAAGTCACTCTATCACTCTGTACCGTAATAACCACAGCCAATATAATCATTGCCCCCACCCCCAGGCATCCTGCCGCCTGCCAGCCTCGGGCTTGGGACCCACCCACAATCCTCCAAGAGAGACCAGGAGAGAAGCTGGTGTTCCAGAGTCATGTCATCACTCCAGGAGTCCCACAGGAGTCGGCAGGTCTGAAGAGGGGCCTAGCTGGTCCGCAGCTGAGCCCTCCCAGTGCCGACCGAGGGGCTGGCCTCACCAACAGCACCTATCCTCTCTACCCACCTGGCCTGCAGCCAGCGGAGTGCAGGCTACCTGCAGGAAGGCCATGCTGCCACCAGAGGTTGCCACACGACCACATGGGCATCCAGACCACCAAGTCCCTCCAAACTTGTGGGTGGCAGGAGTGCTAAAGGCAGGCCCGCAGGCCCTCCTTTTTCTGAATTGCATCAAGTCCCAGTACGGCATGATGGGAGGCAGAGGGGTCCAGGATCAGCTTTTTTTTTTTTTTTTTTTTTTTATGGAAAGAAACGTGCGTTGCAGGGGATCAGGGCAAGTAAGTACTGTTCCAGTGTTCCTGTGAAACACACGTGCGTGGGCTGTCACTGGGTAAAACCTGTTTCTGACTGTGGTTCAAGATAGAAAGCATCTGGAATACACTGCTCTCAGATAATGCATTGACACAGAAGTGGATCTCCTAGGACGGGCAGGCCAGAGGGAAGGGGAAAGCAGACCAACTGGCTGAGGCAAAGTAACGACAGCTAACTACTGCACACAGACTACAGCACCCACCGAGCCCAGAGCCCTTAGGAGAGTGTCCTTCTCCTTCCTCGCCCGAGGCTGTGAGAGATCCAGACACTCAATCGACACCCACAGTTCCATGGAAGGAAGGGGTAGGTGCAAACCCAGGTCATGGGCCACCCCAAATCTAGGACTCTTGCCACTCATGGGCGGGTCTCATTCCACAGCTTTGGCCCAGAACAAAAGCAACACTATCTAAGCAGAGATCAGAGGTGCCCATTCACACAACACTTTCGGGACCTTGGAAAGGACCATGTGGGCATAGGCTGGAAAGAGAAATCTAGAAAATCCTGTGAACACACGGCACTCATCTCACACCTCCAGGACCCACCCTGTAGAAGGTAGGGCCCCAGGACCCGGGAAGTGGACACAGCCCAGGTGGTAGCTCTCACTCCAGGCTTTCTGACCACAGGAGCAAGGGCTGGATGGGAGGGACACCTGGAGGAACAAGGCACCCTTCCTCTTTGGGAAGCCTGTCCTCATAGGATGCCTTTGTTCCTCCTCCTTGTCTCCCCATCTCCTCTCTCCCCTAAGCTTCCACCCCGCCCCACCCTGCCCCTGTGCTTGGCCTCATCACACCTCCTAGTCCCCTCTGGTTTCCCAGCTGAGGTGGCAAGGCTTGGCACAGATCAGCCTGAGTAGATTTTAAAGTGAGTGGTCCCTGTACCAACTAAAATCATCTCTCATATCCCCAGAGATCTTGGTCTACAGTCTCGAAAATTCCTTAGCATGGAGAGTTCAGTTTGCGTCTCCCTGGATATGAGGAGATCAGAGAATCAGTGTGTCCCTCTGGCCACATAGGAGGGGAAGGAGCTGGAGCATCGTCCTGCATGAAGAGCTTCAGACCCCTGAAGCCCTCCCTAAAGCCCCCAATTTCAGCAGCCTGGTGGATCTGGGAATCCGCTAGAAATGGGGGGAGGACTCTCATCCTAGGAACACAAGCTCCCTTGCTTTCTCAGTTCCTTGAGGATAGAGACTAGAGGATCCTCAGCCACAAGAACCAACTGGGCCTTTCCTTGTCACAATGCCCAGGGACAAAGCAGTGGCTGTGATCTGGCCTAGGAAACCAGGCCCAAGCTCTGAGGATGTTTTGGTGGGCAGAACTCACCCAGCCTCTCACACCCTCCCCTAGCATGCTCCCTAGCACACTTTTCATCTGATCAGCATCTGCCTCTACCTGCAGCCCCAGCTCTCTCAGGCCTTGGGGCTCCTCCCAGCACAGAGCTAAGCTGCTGAATGCCCCGCTTCAGAGCCACAAACTAAGTGGGCTATTCTCTGTTGGAGGGAAATTTAACTTGTGGTCAAAGCAAGTAAAGCAGCACAGAGCTAAGCTGCTGAATGGGGCAGCAAGCTCAGGACTGACCACAGGCTCTACCTCTGGCTCTCCTCCACCTTCCCCGGGTGACCCTTTACAGCAATGCCCTGCTGGGGCAGGGAGTCCACCCTCCTTGTGTGCAAACAAGCCTGGGTCCTCCTGGTCACAGCCCCCAAGCAAGCCCTCTCACCAGCTCACCTGGAGCCTTGGTGTCCAGCTGGAATCTCAGGGTCCTCTCTTTTTTCTGTATTTTCTTCGCTCTGCTCGTGACTTCTTTGTCAAACTTTACCCTCAGACTCAGAAATTCAGAACATTCCTGTGTCTTCTGCAGCCGCTGGTATCTCAGGAGGGGCTCGAGGTACTGGAGAGTTTTAATGGAGATTCCCTTTTTATTCTAAAAAAGACAGAAGTTCCCTTTTGGAGACAAAAGCCCCTGTTTTCTAAGGGAGAGCCTAAGCCTCTCATATCTGCTGTTGGCCTAGGAGGCACTGTGATCAGCACCGGGTGCTTTCTGGGAGAGAACAGGGTGTGAGCATCAGAGCAGGGTGGACTGTAGTAAGTGTGGTGCTTTAGGGTCTGGGAACCTCATCAAAACATGCATGGCAGGATGATGCAAAGGGACTACATGCAACTCCAGTGACATCACGGCTCACAGAGCTTAGATGGAGCCGCCTTTCCACCACCCGACTGCATCTGAGCAAGGAGACCACAGCTTGCTCCTTTTTGTACCTCAGACACTATCGCTGTGCTATGCATGTTATTCTCCATGGCTGAGAACATTTGAAAAATCAACTGCAAGAAACAAAAGCCGAGTAACTTTCTGAGACCAGTGGAAGTTGCCTGGGTTTTTGGCATCCACCCAGAGCCCAAGAGGATTCATTCAAGGTTAGAAAGAAATGTTTTAATCCAATCTGATCACAGGGATCACAGGGCCAAAGTTGGATGGAATGGTAGTTGAAAGCAGTCAAATATTGACGTTTCCATTTAATAATATATTTCATCAGTGTGTTTAATGATAAAATGCACGCTCTGGTTAAACCCAAGCATGGGGAAACAATGGCATCCAAATACCAATTTGTACCGGATGTAACTTTCAGTGTCTGCCTCACCCACAGGCACTTGATGAGTGGCCACGTGTGCCACTGATGACGGACACTCCACCCAGGGGACCCTTCCAGGGGGTAGACTGAGCCAATTAAATCCCCTCTGTCAGAAACAGGCACAGAAGAAAGCAGCCAATGAGTGGAGAGCACAGAGAGGTCAGGGCGCAGGGTGACAACCCAAGAAACCACCGGAAACAGAGAAGAGAGGCCAAGTGCTGCCATGAGATGAGGAAAAGCTGTGTGGGTTTATATTCCCGGACAAGAAAGGTGCCCCAAATGGAACAAATATGATGGCCTACACTGTTAAGAGCAATCAAGCATTTGTCAGGTTAAGAACACTGTGTATCTAAACGGTAGGTAGCAGCCCTTACAAACAGTGGCCCTGGGGCTTACTTTCGGTATCCCCATGCTTTCCAGCTTCTTTTCCAGGGTTTTCTCCACCATTGACCTGAACTTCAGCAGGGTGGGCTTTGGCCTCAGAGATGCCAGCACCTTCTGCTGGTCACCTCGGGAGTTCTTCAGATCTGCAGCACACAACAATCACCAAGGTCAGCCTGGATGCCCAAAATCTCCATTCCCAAAGCCCCACTGCACCTGCCTGTCCCTCACTAGCCCATGACCCCAGTCTCTGGCCAGCGAGCCCAGGGCCACTGACCCCACCTGAGTGTCCATCTCAGAAGCTGGGGTGTTTCTGCGGCTGGATACCACTACTTCTGACTGCCTACACACCTGCAGGATTCCCAGCCCCTGCCAGTCTGGACCTCCAAGATCTGGGCTCAGTTCTGCCCCGGTTAACTCAGAACTTTTGGGCTTCTGACTTGATCTTGAGTCCTGGCAGCTCATTCTCAAGCTCCATCCTTCCCACTGCCCAGTTTTATTGAGACATAATTGACATACAGCAGTGTGTAGGTTTCAGGTGTACAACGTAATGACTTAAATATATTCTGAGATTATTATCACAGTAAGTTTAGTTAGCATCCACCCTCTCACAGATACAAAAGAAAAAAGGAAAAACAATTTTCCCCTTGTGATGGAAACTCTTGGGGTCTACTCTCTTGACAGCTTTCCTGTACACCTCACAGCAGCCTGTCAGCACTGTCATCACGTCCCTGGTATCCCTAGTACTCATTTCACCTCCCACTGGAAGTTTATACCTTTTGACCACCTTCCTCCAATCCTTTCCCCCTACTCCCCACCTCTAGTAACCACAAATTATGATTCTTTTTTTCTATGAGTTTGGTTTTGGGTTTGTTTGTTTGTTTAGGTTCTCATATAAGGGAGATTAAACAGCATTTGCCTTTCTCTTTCTGACTTATTTAACATAATGACCTCCAGGTCCATCCATGTTGTCATAAATGGCAGGATTTCCCTCCTTTTATGGCAAATATTCCACTGTATATATATCTACCTCAACCTCATTATCCATTCATCCATCAATGAATGCTTAGGCTGTCTCCATATCTTGGCTAAATAGATTCCTAGCCCTGGTTGCTTCCCGCTCCAGTGTAATCCTGACCCCAGCCGATGCCCTCATCCTACGGCTATACCAGGTTCTGTTCCCATCCAGGGGATAAAATGCTGGACAGGATAGACACCATAAACTCCCTTCAAGTTTACTGCCTATAGAGATCAGAGATTCACCCTCCAACTGTAGTATATCAGAACCACATGAGTAAAAAAATGCATATTCCCTGGCCCCACCCTCCAGAATGTCTGATTCCATAGGTCTAGGGAAGGGCTCTGGAATCTGCCTTTTAGCTTGCCTAAATGATTATAGTTGAAGGTGAACCACAGGCCATTCTGCAAGAAATACTGACCCAGAGGATAACAACATAAGCAATTACAATAAAATACAGTAACTGCTACAAAGGGGCCTTCAAAGGTGAGTCACAGAAGTCCTCCCAGAAGTGCTTTTCAGGGCCAGTGTGAGGCAGGGGGTGGGAGGGAAGATGAGCACACTGCCGTTAGAGCTGGACCAGCCCTTTGATTCACTCAATAGACATTTTCTGACAAGTAATATGGAGTATAAACAGGCCAGTACTGGGTAATGGGGACACAGAAGAAAACCCTCAAGGAGCTCACATTCCAGAGTGGTACCCTGGCAGCATATTCGAATCTCCTAAGCTCCAACCCAAACTAATTATACCAGAATCTGAAAGTGGGCCCTAGGCTTCAATATTTATTTTTAAAATTCTCCAGATCTTCTAACAAACAGCCAAGCCTGAGAACCAATTGTATTAGAGCAATGGTTCTCAAAGTGTGAGCTTCAGCATTACCACATATTAGAGATGAGGATTTTCAAGGGCACCTAAGTGGCTCAGTTGGTTAAGTATCTGCCTTCGACTCAAGTCATGATCTCAACGTCCCGGGATCAAGCCCTGTGGCGGGCTCCCTGCTCAGTAGAGAGCCTGCTTCTTCCCCTCTCTTTGCCCCTCCCCCCACTCGTGTTCTCTCTCTCTCAAATAAATAATTAAAGTCTCTAAGAAAGAAATGCAGATATTCAGCTCCCACTCCAACCCAACTGAAACAACATGGATGTGGAGCCCAGCAATCTGTGTTTTCACAAGCCTCCCTCTACCAGGTTGATTCTCCTCCATCAAGTCTACACTGGGGCATGAGCCCCAACCTTGACTACACATTGGAATCACCAGGAGCTTTAAAAGGAAAAGAAAAAAATAATATATATATATATATTTAAATATATATATTATATATATTTTTACTTATTTTAGAAAGAGAAAGTACAAGCGGGGAGAGGGGCAGAGTGAGACAGAGAACCTCTAGTAGGCTCTCCACAAAGCCCAAAGGGGGGCTCCATCTCATCTCATCTCATGGATGAGATCATAACCTGAGCAGAAATCACAAGTTGGCACTTAACCAACTGAGCCACCCAGGCACCCCACCAGGAGTTTTAAATACTACTGAACCTGGAACCTACCCCCTATATGTTCTGATTGGGGCGGGGGGGCTGGTGTGGTTCTCGAAGAGTAACAAGTGACCTTCATTATTCTTAATGTGCAGCCAGATGCAGAGAGCCACTAAACTGATGGTGGTTCTCCAACTTGAGCATAAATTGGAATGCCCTGGAGGGTGGGCAAATCAGAATGCCCTGAAGGCTGCTGGATCCCACCCCAGAACTTCTGATTCTGTTTATGTGGGATAGGGCTGAGAATTCAAAAATTTTCATTTCTAACAAGTTCCCAAGTGACACGGCTCCTGCTGATCTGGGACTAGAAGAGGCAGGCAGGCACATAAAGAGGCCAAGCACAGTGTGACCAGTATGGGAGACCTCCACTGTGTGTGACAAGATGGGACAGGGAGGGGTCAGCCGAAGCATCCTCCTCAGCCTCCCTTTCTCTAGAACTCGGCACTCCCTGTTGGAGGATTTGGCTCATCCCCTCTATGGACCACAACAGGTTCAGTAACAGGTTGTGTTACTCAATGGATACCTTCCCCAAAAGTTATGTGCAACTCTAATTTTTACTAATTAATTTCAAGGTTGATGCACAGGGTGGGGGTAAGGGTAGTAGCGGACAGGTAAATAAATTTTGGTTCATCCACCCAATACTGTAAAGCCCTGAAAAAAATAATGAAGCAACTCTGTATAAAGGAATATGAAATGATTTCCAAATAAGTTGTTTCGAAAATAAATAACCAAATACAGATCAGTATATATAATTTGATCCCATTTTGGGAAAAAGGGAGGAAAAAAGCATACACATATGTGCTTATATTTGCACCAAATATCTCTGGAAAGATACATGAGAAGCCATAGCAGTACACTCTCAGGGTGGAAACTGGATAGCCCAGTAGGAGGGAGACCAAATGCTTACCAGATACACCCTTTTGCTTGCTTCCTTGCTTTTTTACTTTTTTCCTAAGAGCAGAGGTTACTATCTCTAAAGTAAAGAAAAAATATTACATTAAAAAAAAATGCCCTATGGTGAATGAACTCTTTGGTGACACAAGTAAAACTCCTTCCTGGGTGAATCTGTTGGGTCACTTTGGAAGTGTATACCATAGGCTGGCTCAAGAGGGCAGGCCCTGGTCAGTGGGTCAGCTGTGAGTACTCCCTCATCTTTCTTGGGAGCTCCTTCTCCCCATCTATCCCAGGAACTCCCTGCAGTCTTTTTTTTTTTTTTCCAGTTCTCCTTTGCATCCCCTTGAAACATCTGGTTGAAATCTCTCTGCATATCAGATCATCATGGAATGGAATGAATAGAAACAGCAGGTGCCCAGTGCTGTGAAGAGGGAGCTGAGGCAGATTCCTGTGTGAGCAAATCCCTGCATGGTAGCTCGGCCCTGCGTGCTCTGTTCAACACGCAGAATAAAACCCCGCAGGCCGTCTTAAGCCAGCACAGAGAGCCCTCATCCTCTGTGCTGACAGTACAAAGGGGAGAGGTAGTGGGACCGGCACAAGGGACAGGCTATGCATCCAACGCCTTCCAAATCCTGCCTCCTCCCACCTGCTGGCTCTGTGACTCTGGGCAAGTCACGAACCCCTCTGGTTTGCACATGGCATGTTAGTGCCTGCATGTAACATGCCCCACGCACACAAGGTGCTTGAGAAATATTTATCTCATGTCCCTACTTCCCTTCCCTGAAGCTTCAGGTCACCAGAGACACAGTGAAGTAGACACAAGGTAAACATTGAGGACAAATCTGCGTCCTGCATTAGACACTGGGAAGAGTCAGGCCTCACCCTCACTGGAAGAGTCTTCTGGTTCCACAGCCTTTAGGCCCTTACAGGTCCCTGAGGAGAGCAACAACAGTTAGTGGTCCCCATGCCCTGGACCCCATAACTGACTTAAAGGAAAGGATGGGACATCATGTGAGTCCCAACCACAAAGAGTAAGCCCTCCTGTGCTTTCTTCACTAGGGAGAGGCAGGCTGGAACGGTGGTCACAAGCTCAGACACCGGGAGCCAGAGAAACCAGAGTTCACGGTCCAGCTCTGCCCATCACTAGCCGCGCACAACATGGGGAGTCCTGGAACCTCACCAAGCCCCAGCTTCCTCATCTAGAAAGTGAGGATGATAATGCCCATCCCCACATTAAATTGTAGGGATGATGTAATTAGACAATGAATCTAAAGTGCTTGGCGAAGCACATGGCACACATCCTAGCCCCAGCCCTCGGGATGTTCGGGGCCACAGGGATAGTGCCTCTCTGAACTGGTTGCAAAGCTGGGAAAGACACGTCTGACCTAGAGGCAGGGAATGGGGAGAGACGTGTGGGTTTGCAAGAAAAGGCAGGAGAGTGGCTAAAGAGAGGACAGAAGAAGTGGGATGGAGTAGGAAGGGCCAGGTTTCATAAGCGGCTGGCCAAGGTCTTCCAAGCAGGGGCAGTCCCCTGTAGGTTACCGGCTCCCTTTAGACACCAGCACTACATCCATTAGACACACACACACACACACACACACACACACACACCACAGTAACACACCAGGGTGCCCCAGAGGAAGACAGCACATACTCTAAATAGGCCACAATCACATCGATTTGGGGTCAACTTGTTACACACTGGGACCAAGGTGAAAGTGAGTATCTCGAACCACAGGCATGAGGAATTAGAGAAAACCTCTTCATAAACCCCACTCCATCAATCACTGCCTTCAGGGTCCTCACCCTTCCCCATGTCTCCACCACCCCACAGAGAAGAGCAGCCACCACCCCCACCCTCATTCTATAGCCTGACTGGTGGGGAAAAGAGAGAGAAGAGGCCAAGACAACAGCCAAGACTGTGACAAAATACCCCATGTGGACTTACCCTCCTCCTTCCTGAGAGACATGGTCCGAATCTACAAAGATGCAAACAGAGCAGGTTACAGCCAGCAGGAAACTCTGCTCTGAGCAGTGGGGCTGCCTGGCACCATAAAGAAGGGACACCCACTGTTTCTGTGCCACCCACTGGGAACTAGAAGGAGCTCCGAGTACACTGCCCCAACCTCCCAGCACATCCCCCCACCATCCATACTTGAGAGGGGATGGCACCAAGTCCGAATGGCAGCAAGCAGGATGCCATCAGGCTTCATTTCCCCACAGTGGGGAAGCAAGAATGCCCCTCTTCAGAAAGGGAGTGTGACTTGAAGGTCAGGAGTCCCACGCAAGCAGAGTGAGACAGGCACATAGCAATACTAACGGTACAACTAGTAGAAAACCAGAGTGAGGGGCTCCCTCCCCTGAGGTGGGCATCTGAGCTGAGTGCCCCCTGGGAGGACAGAGGAATGATATGGACAGTCACTAAATTGTCTGCCCAGCCCCCCTTTCCCAGAAAGTGCCTCCTTCCACACAACTGCACACGGGACAGCCACTCGTGATATGACCCCATGCCACAGCCACAGCTGACTGTCTAGGTTGGGCCAGAGAACTGAACTGGTAACATGTGAAGTCGAGAGCCAGTGGCAGCCAACTGGTTTTGGTTTTCTTTGTTTACATGTTTGCTTTTTTGTTTTGCCACATGGGGCAAATATGATGTGACAGCCGATCTTTAAAATAAAAGAAAAAGTTGAAACAGATCTAGAGAAAAGAACAGAGACACACAGCAAAAGAAAACTTCTGATGACATTCATGTCTCTGGTTCTAGTTAATCCCAGTCAGCTGCTCTCCTGCCTTGAACTCTCTAAGACACCCTGTCTTATCTTTATGACAAACCCCCTCTTCTGCTTAAGCTTGAGTTGTTTTTTTATTATCTGCTGATGAATGACACATCCAATGTCGGTTTCCAACTCCTTCCTCCTTTGCCTGCCTCTATTCTAGAGACTCTAAACTATTTGCTTTCCAACCTTCCTTGCAGCTATGGTTATCCATGTAATATGGCTTTGACCAATAACATATAAGCAAAAGTCTTAGGAAGGGGCCTTTTCCTAAAATTTTTCTATTGAAATATGGTTGTGATGGTTGGGGCTATGGCAGCCATCTTGCAATTATGAGAGTCAAGCTTAAGAACAGAGTCACCATGCTGAAGATGGTAAAAAGAAAAACTGAGTCTGGATTTCCAATGGCGTAATTTTACTGTCAAACCAAGGCCGTCAACTGTCTCCTCTTTTGCTGTTACAATAAAAATAAACTATTAACCTATTCTAAGTCCATGGTTAACCAATGGGTTCCTTAGTGAAATATTTGCAAACAAGAATCCTAGGTAACAGAAGAAGAAATCTCCAGACTGAACCCGAGGTGGCCAAAGCAATGAAGAGCTAAGTGAGGGGACAACAGTAAAAAGAAAAGCAGCAGGGGAGGAGGTTAGATATGTTACCTGGGTGAAGTAAGGCTGAGAGAACAGAAAAGCAAAAATAGCTGGGATGCAGTATTAAGAAAACTGAACTAGTGACAGCAGGTGCTCTGCTCAGAGAATCTGTGTGAATGGTGGCATCAGAACCATGGCAAGGACCCCAGGCCACAGAGGGGCCCCTCTGATGGCAGGTACCCCTCTCTGCTGACCTGCACCTCAGAAAGGGGAGCTGAGCCTGGAGTAGGCAGAGAGGTGGAGAGTCCTAAAGGGCCAGTTCTAGGAGAGAGGTGCTTTGTGATAGGTGTCTTATAGATCATATTAGTTTATCTGACAGTCTCATCAGAGGCAGTTAATTTAGGGAAAGGGTATTAGTCAGGAAAGTATGCCTGAGAACACAGTGAAAAGGGCACAAGCTTTGCATTCCACTGCCTGGCCAGGGCTGGATCCTCCCTGGCTCTTACAGGGTGTGCTATGTGGACCCAAGGGAGGCACCTGACTTCTCCAGCCTGCCCCATCATCTGTCAGGTGAAGATGGGGGAAAGCCAACATCTGCCTTAAAGGGCAGTCGTGAGGTTTAAATGAGGAAATAAGCAAGTATCAACCAACTGCTGGACCTTACATAGTCTCTGGTGTTAGTGTGAACCTAGTAACACAGCCCTTAAGGACAAGGTGCATCTTCAGCCTCGAAAGAGAGAGACTGCATCCTCATAATCCTGTATCCCCTGAAGGCTAATGACCATTCTCTCTCCTTAAAGAGCCTCACTGGGCACCTGGGAGGCTCAACGGTTGAGCGTCTACCTTTGGCTCAGGGCATGATCCCAGTATCCGGGGATTGAGTCCCACACCAGGCTCCCCACAGGGAGCCTGCTTCTCCCTCTCTCTCGGTACCTCTAATGAATTAATTTAATTTAATTTAACTTAATTTAATAATTTAATTTAATTTAATTTAATTTAATTTAATTTAATTTAAAAAGCCTCATACTAATGAGACCACTATCAGTGAGTCTGGAAATTGAAAGAGATCCTCACAGAAACACGATCTAAGGGCCTGGGGGCCTTGCTGGGAGAAGGAACAGACTTACCACCTGCTTCTGGGAGGCAATGCGATTAGCATATTTCTGGAGCTGGGCCTTGAGAGCATTGATTTGCTCCTGGGACTCTGCAGCTGCTTTCTGCTGAACCTCATACATGTAGGCCTGGAGCTTTTCCATCTGCTCCTGCAGCTGGGGGGCACAGGACACTCAGTCATTATCCCAGGGATCCCTGAGTGCCCAGTATCTGCAGACCTGCATCTTTAGGCAAATTCTGGCTGCGGTTTCACCTGAAGCAGGGGTAGAGGGTCTCCAGACCTGGGCAGGGACTTTCTAACAAGACAGACTACTTTCCAGGTTGGGGACATTTTCAAGCTATGCTTGAGGGTTAGCAAGAATTGGATACAAGCCTCTAAGATCAAGGCAGAAAGGCTCTCTGTCCAGTGTGGCAACCCACAGAAGGACAGTCCAATAACTTGAGGCCATTCAGAAGTCATCAAATGATGTTTTTAGGTAAAAAGAAAAGGTGAAGAAAATATGGTCACATGCTGTTGCACGAGGAGAGAGAAAATGAGAACTGTTTCTAATTGCAAAAAGAAACTCTAGAAAAATACACAAGAGAGCAGTGAAAGTGATCAGCTGTGGGGTGGGTGCTGGGCAGGTATGGATGATGGAGATGGGCTGGAAATGAACCTTAATATATTTCAGTGCATTGTACTGAGTGTATCTTAATATATTTCTTCCACTTTGGGAATAAATTGAAATGTATTTCCCATTTTAAGACGTTTCAAATAAAATCAAACCATCAGATGGGAATTACTGGAAATGGAGGTGTCTATCACACTCTAGCTTCTGATCTGAGCACTTTTCATCTTCTGAGCTTCCCGCAGGCAGCTCCTGGGGCTCTGGTTAATCGGCTTCCTCCTCAACTTGCTTTCTCCTTGGGGGCATTTTCATAGAAGCTGTTTTCTCATCCTGAGGCCTGCTGCTCTCTGTTCCCTGGTCTCCGTATCTGAGCCCTTCCATTTGACTCCCCCTGAATATAGCTGAAGTCCACAGCCACCCGGTTCTCTCCTGGTGGGGTCAAAGGGCCCAAACATGAAATGACCAGGCAATTCTTCTGAAGTTTCCAGGACAGCTCTCCTTGGAGGGCCTGAAGGGGTCCTTGCATAGGGGACCACAGAGAAGAGCAGATTTGGGGTTCAGAAGAGAAGCCTCAGCAGCCCCAATTCCTGGTCAGATAGGCTGCTGTCCAGGCAGCTGACTCCTTCCGAGTATTGACAGGGGCCAGCTGCCAGGAAAGCTATCAGCAACAAAATACCAACCAACCAGTTTGAGGAGGGTAGTGCTGGAGAATGGGGGTGCCATAGGATGAGACAAGGTCTCAGGAAACCAAGCTCCCCCCAGACCACCCAAGCCAAGCTACCTCTCGCTTCTGAGCTGCATGCTCTTTCTGCAGTTCCTTCATTTTTCTCTTCCATTCTGTTTTCTGAAAAAGATAACTGTTTGACAACTGGGCCTCTAGATATTAAAATATACTCTAAAGCTAAAGGAATTAAAAAGTATTGGCTCGTGATTCAGCAGAGCAGTGAAAAGAATAGAAAGCCCAAAGATAGGGAGGTGGGGGGAATGAAATCTTAGTCTGAAGCAAGACAGATTATTGACAAATGGAGTTCAAACAGGTGATTAACTGCCTGGGGAAAAAAAAATATATGATCTTGAATCTTATTTCATATCTTAAGCCAAATAAGTTGTAGGGGCGTTAAAGATTTAAACTTAAAAAACCGAAGTGACATCAGCAAGGTGGGGCAATGGAAGGTTCCAGCTCTCAAACCGCCCACAGGTGAGGATTCCTTTATGGGAGCCCAGGAATCCAGCAGAGAGTCTCTAGCACCTCAATGGAGCAAAAATAACCTGAGAATAGATTCATTCCAGAGAAGTTTCACTGGCCTACATCTGCTCTGCTCTCCCCAAGGTGGCACAGCTCAGTGCCAAGAGAGACTCTCTCAGCCTGCAATTTTCCCCACAGGGGAAAGTGAGAGTGAGGGAGCACCACTGCCCCAGCCTCCCAGGATGCTGCCCAGGAGGCCCAATTCTGTCCCTCAGAACTGAGGGAAAGGGCAGAGCTGAATCAGCCTGTGGTGCTGGCATAGCAGATCCAACTGGCTTGTCTGTGGACACGGGGAGGTGTAAGATGAGAAGTTCTTATATGCAACTGATATTAAGCTGTTATCAGCTTAAAATAGACCACTGTACTAGAAGATATTTTATGTAAGCCTCATAATAATCACAAAAAAACCTATAGCAGATATGCAGAAGATAAAGGAATCAAAGCATACCACTCTAAAATAAAATCATCCAATCAAAAAGGAAGGCAGCAAGAGAGGAGGAAAGGACAAAGCAACCACAAACAATCTGAGAACAATTAACAAAATGGCAATAGGAAGTCCTTACCTACCAATAATTACTTTAAATTTAAATGGATTAAGTTCCCTAAGCCAAAGACAGAGTGAGTGAATGAATTTAAAAAAAAAAAACAAAAAAAAAAAAAACAAAAAAAAAACAAGATCTGGCTATGTGCTGCCTGTTAAGAGACTCACTTTAAGAACACGCATAGTCTGAAACCAAAGGGATGGAAAAAGATATTTCATGCAAACGGTAACCAAGAGAACAGGGGTAGCTATACTTCCATTAGGTGACACATGCTTTAAGTAAAAAACTGTTACAAGAGACAAAGAAGGTCACTATATAATGATAAAGGGGTCAATTCATCAACGGAATACAATTATTAATACATACGCATCCAACATCAGAGCACCTATATATACATAAAGCAAATATTAATACAACTAAAGGGAGAAGTTGCAATACAGTAAGAGCATGGGGCTTCCATGGCCCCCTTTCAACAATAGATAGATCATCCAGACAGAAAACCAATAAGGGAACACTAGACTTGAATAGCACTATAGACCAAATGGACCAGACAGACATATATAGAACACTCTATCCAAAAGGAAAACCATCTATGGAATGGAGAAAATATTCTGCAAACCACATATCTGACAGGGGGTTCATATGCAAAATATAAGGAACTTATACAACTCCGTTAGAAAAAAAAAAATTAACGACCCAAATAGGCATTTCCCCAAAGTTGGCCTACAACATCATAAATCAGCACAGAAATATAAATCAAACCACAATGAGATATCACCTCACACCTGTCAAGATGGCTATTATTTTTTAAAAAACAAAATACAACAAGTGTTGGTCAGGATGTGAAGAAAAGGGAACCTTCATACCATGTTAGTGGCAATGTAAATTGGTATAGTCATTATAGAAAATAGCTATAGAGTGGAAGTGCCTCAAAAAATTCAGAACTGACTTACTCATTTTCCCCAAGTATCTCCCACATATAAATGAGTTATACTTGTTAATAAACCTATTTACCTGCTGTTTAAAAAAAAGTAAGGGGTACCTGGTGGCTTAGGCAGTTAAGCATGACTCTTGATTTTGGCTCAGGTCATGATCTTGAGTCATGGGATTAGCCCCATATTGGGCTCCATGCTCAGCAGGAAGCCTGCTTCTCCCTCTCCCTCTGCTCCAACCCCTGCTCATATACTCTCTCTCTCTCTCTCTCAAATAAATAAGATCTTTTAAAAGAATTAAAAATAAAACTACCATAAAATTTGACAATCCCACTTCTTAATATTGATCCAAAAAAACTGAAATCAGGATCTCAAAGAGATACTCACCCCCCCCCCACCATGTTCCCTGCAGCATTATTCACAATAGCCAAAATATGGAAACCTAATAATCCATTGACAGATGAATGGATAAAGCAAACATGGCACATACATACACTGGAATGCTATTCAGCCTTAAAGAAGAAGGAAATCCTACATCAACATGAATGAACCACAAGGACATTACACTAAGTGAAATAAGTCAGACAAGAAAAACACTGTATGATCTCACTTATGTGTGGAATCTAAAATAATCAAACTCATAGAAACAGAGAATGGTGGTTGCCAGGGGTTAAGACGGGGAGAAAATGAAGAGGTTATGGCCAAAGGGAACAAGGTCTGTTATGCAAGATATATTGCATACTTAAAACTTGCTAGGAAGATAGATCTTATGTTGTGTTATTACCACATACACAATGAAAATAATAATAATAATAATAATAAGGATGGGAGGAAACTTTAGGAGGTGATGGCTATATATGACTGTGATCTGATGGTGGTGATGGTTTCAAGGGTAAATACTTAACCTCAAACTCAGAGTTGTGCAAATCAAGTATGTACAACTTTTTACATGCCAGTCATAGCTCAGTAAAGAGCTATATATGAATGAAGGAATAAATAAGTAAATAAATAAATAAGGCCATAAAGGCAGTAAAAGAAAACACAAAAACATTTTCTTCTTAAACCTCAGGGTGGCCATAAACAAAAGATTGATAATTTGATCATTTGGACCACACAAACATGATTAATTTCATATGGCCTAACCACCATAAACAAAATTAAAGGAACAATGTGGGGAAATAACCCCAAGAATGAGAAAGGGTTGGGTTTAAGTTCCATATATTATACAAACTCTCTAATTGGTAAGGAAATCAATAGGAAATGAGGCAAAGGATGTAAACAGAGATCACAGGGGAAAAAATTAGCTTTTCTTACTGGGAAACTTGTAAAGTAGTTAGACCTTAAGCTCTTTCTTAGCAAATCTTAGCAGAAACAGAAGCACCGATGTAGTGATGGTGCCCATGGCCAGCCCTTCCTTGCCATGGAGTGTTCAGCGTTGCAGACCATGTCTAGCTGGACTATTGTAAGATTCATCCAGCAGTGACCAGAGCAGAAGAGCAGACTGTGCACAGCCTCTCCAACTCCATATCCAGCCTCAGAATGGGGCAGCATAAAATCGGCCAGGAGAAAAGTTACACCATGGAAAATGGCAATGGCTACAAATTAAATCCTTTTAGGTCCCAAGAGTGGTTTTTAAATATTTACCATCACCCACTTAGACCCACCCCAAACTCCTTCAAACCCAGGAGACTGTCACACTTCCTAACAGTTGTTTTCAACTGGGTTGGACTCAAAATGAGGGTAAAGTTACCCAGTAAGGGGCATAACTGTATGTATTTTGAGAAGATCCCCGGTAAACCTGCTATTGCACCCCTGTATATCACCAGCCTCACCTGAGAACCCTAGGAATCCTACCCAGTGCTTTCACGTATTGGCAGAGGTCTGTAAATATAAAACCTGATACCTTTCAACTTCTGTAAAACCATAGAGCAAAACCGAGAAACTTTGTTAAGAACAACATGCTTCGGATCCCTGGGTGGCTCAGCGGTTTAGCGCCTGCCTTTGGCCCAGGGTGCGATCTTGGAGTCCCAGGATCGACTCCCTTGTTGGGCTCCTGGCATGGAGCCTGCTTCTCCCTCCCCCTGTGTCTCTGCCTCTCCCCCTCTCTCTCTACTCTATCATAAATAAACAAACAAATAAATAAATAATTAAATGAATGAATGAATTTTTTAAAAAAAGAACAACACGATTGGCTATGAGAGAAAAGGCAAGAGTTACTAGCTCACCTGAATGTCCATCTTCTCCTTCAGGGCCTGTATCTCCTGACTCTGCTTGACATTCACCTGAGACTCATCCAGAAGCAACTTGAGATTAGACTCCATCATACTCTGGGACTGGAACTGCAGCATCTGCAGTTTCTGAAAAGCCAGGACACAGTTTTATTTAGATGAAGATCTAATCCTGATGTTGCCTTTTATACCTTGAGCAACGTCAGAAGGGCACACCTTAGCCCACCACAAACTCCAGCTTGTCCTCACTAGACATCTACATGGCTGCGCATACCCACACAAGTCTGCATTCTCCCCCACGAGGCTTCCCCTGAGAGCTCGTGCTTACACAGGAGAAGCAGGTTCCCGTGGACCAACAGAATTCAAGAGCAGAATTTCAACTATACTGAAATTCAGCTGTACCTGAAACCCGGAGCTCACCAGACAGCTGCCCCATTTCCTCCTCAGTCTCAAATAGGCTGAAGAGAATCAGACTCTTAGAGCCTTTGGGAGGGTCTCAGGCACTCTGGACCATTCCCTGAGGACTCCTGTCCGTCCTCCCACCAGAAAATGCTGGCTGTCACCAAGAAGACCTGGCTTCACATGGCTTGGAGTAGTGTCACCAATACCTAATGATTCCCGAGCTACTAGTATGTAATCTGAAAGAAAAGGCACAGAAAAGTGGATCCAAGAGAAGGGGCCTTTCCACCTATGGTTATTTTTTTTAATTTTTATTTATTTATGATAGTCACACAGAGAGCGAGAGAGAGAGAGGGAGGGGCAAAGACATAGGCAGAGGGAGAAGCAGGCTCCGTGCACCGGGAGCCCGACGTGGGATTCGATCCCGGGTCTCCAGGATCGTGCCCTGGGCCAAAGGCAGGCACCAAACCGCTGTGCCACCCAGGGATCCCACCTATGGTTGTTTTTTTTAAACATATCACTGCTGTAGTCATAAAAGAAAATTAGCTCCATCTCTATCATCAAACAAAACTCATAAGCCCTGTTGGAAGCTTTAAAGAACTGCAAGTCCCTGAATTTAACTTGTTCTCATTCTGGCTAATTGTTAACTCCTCTCTCCTGCTAGAGCAATATCAGGTGCAAATGTTAACCATTTCTAATGGAGTGTTTTTGTAGCATCAAATGCTTTATCAAGGGTATGCACAACCCTCAGCTTCTGATGTGCCATTTCTGTCTTCACACCGATGCTCACAACAACCAGAGAGCTGGCTCTCTCGGCATAACAAACCTTCATGGCAATTTCCACTCAGCTGGAGACTCCTTTGGCAGCTGGATTTAGTGTACGTCTTATCTAAAGTTCTCTCTGCAGTCAGGTAAAGTAGCGAAAGTAAGCTCACGGACTTTTGCATCAAGAGGAAATTTTTGAGGAGAAACATCTTTGAAAAGTATTTCCCTCTCCTTGGCCCTCCTGACAGCAAGGGGAATCTTTTTTGTGTAATGAGACAGATGGTCTTACAGGGTTATTCACACTCATTGTCAATGAAATCTTATCTTTTTCTCCCCCAAATTAGGGGGAAAATAACAAAATAATTATCCAAGTACACTGAGAATTGTGTATTCAGTTTGGTTCCTATCATAAAAGTAAAATAATAAAATGTCACATGAGAGGAGATGGGGGAGACATACAAACACAAAAACAATATAAGCAATCCTATAGAGGAAAGACCAAAAAAAATTGATGTTCTAATTGAGGAAAATGGGATCTAAGTTAAAAAGAAACCATGGATGGTAAGAATTAGGTCCTCATTCACCAAAAGTTAGAATTTCTGAACCAAAGTAACCTTCTGACCTTTGATGAGGTAGTTTCCCAACAACAACTCCAAATGCACATCAAAACCTACCTCTCAAATGTCTAGTCAGCTACCACCACGTCAGGGGAGGAATGGGAGTTGGCAGGGGTGTAGGCAAGCTCAAGAATGATGAGCATGGAGCTGGGGCGGTAGGAGCATGAGCTCCATATGGTGGAGCAGCATCTTGTCTCCACCATATCATCCCTGACCACACTGCAGGAACATTTAGCCCCCACAGATGGGAGGGCTTGGGTCACTATAGATACATACACAAACACACACACACACACACACACACACACACACTCACATTCCTCATCTCAACTCCACAATCTTCCCCGTCCTTGGCTTCCCATCTCAGATTGAGATGACAAGTCACCCAAGATTCCAAGCATATCCTATGATGATCTCCTCCTGGCAAAGTAGTCCAAGTGTTTCTTTAACAAAATACAGAATGATTGTGAGAAATGCTATTAGATGGTTCATTTTCAAAAACAAGGAAAGATTCTCTTTGATGTTAGAAGGACCAATAAGAGCAACAGACCTACACCTGTAGGCAAATTCTGGCTGCGGTTTCACCTGAAGCAGGGGTAGAGGGTCTCCAGACCTGGGCAGGGACTTTCTAACAAGACAGACTACTTTCCAGGTTGGGGACATTTTCAAGCTATGCTTGAGGGTTAGCAAGAATTGGATACAAGCCTCTAAGATCAAGGCAGAAAGGCTCTCTGTCCAGTGTGGCAACCCACAGAAGGACAGTCCAATAACTTGAGGCCATTCAGAAGTCATCAAATGATGTTTTTAGGTAAAAAGAAAAGGTGAAGAAAATATGGTCACATGCTGTTGCACGAGGAGAGAGAAAATGAGAACTGTTTCTAATTGCAAAAAGAAACTCTAGAAAAATACACAAGAGAGCAGTGAAAGTGATCAGCTGTGGGGTGGGTGCTGGGCAGGTATGGATGATGGAGATGGGCTGGAAATGAACCTTAATATATTTCAGTGCATTGTACTGAGTGTATCTTAATATATTTCTTCCACTTTGGGAATAAATTGAAATGTATTTCCCATTTTAAGACGTTTCAAATAAAATCAAACCATCAGATGGGAATTACTGGAAATGGAGGTGTCTATCACACTCTAGCTTCTGATCTGAGCACTTTTCATCTTCTGAGCTTCCCGCAGGCAGCTCCTGGGGCTCTGGTTAATCGGCTTCCTCCTCAACTTGCTTTCTCCTTGGGGGCATTTTCATAGAAGCTGTTTTCTCATCCTGAGGCCTGCTGCTCTCTGTTCCCTGGTCTCCGTATCTGAGCCCTTCCATTTGACTCCCCCTGAATATAGCTGAAGTCCACAGCCACCCGGTTCTCTCCTGGTGGGGTCAAAGGGCCCAAACATGAAATGACCAGGCAATTCTTCTGAAGTTTCCAGGACAGCTCTCCTTGGAGGGCCTGAAGGGGTCCTTGCATAGGGGACCACAGAGAAGAGCAGATTTGGGGTTCAGAAGAGAAGCCTCAGCAGCCCCAATTCCTGGTCAGATAGGCTGCTGTCCAGGCAGCTGACTCCTTCCGAGTATTGACAGGGGCCAGCTGCCAGGAAAGCTATCAGCAACAAAATACCAACCAACCAGTTTGAGGAGGGTAGTGCTGGAGAATGGGGGTGCCATAGGATGAGACAAGGTCTCAGGAAACCAAGCTCCCCCCAGACCACCCAAGCCAAGCTACCTCTCGCTTCTGAGCTGCATGCTCTTTCTGCAGTTCCTTCATTTTTCTCTTCCATTCTGTTTTCTGAAAAAGATAACTGTTTGACAACTGGGCCTCTAGATATTAAAATATACTCTAAAGCTAAAGGAATTAAAAAGTATTGGCTCGTGATTCAGCAGAGCAGTGAAAAGAATAGAAAGCCCAAAGATAGGGAGGTGGGGGGAATGAAATCTTAGTCTGAAGCAAGACAGATTATTGACAAATGGAGTTCAAACAGGTGATTAACTGCCTGGGGAAAAAAAAATATATGATCTTGAATCTTATTTCGTATCTTAAGCCAAATAAGTTGTAGGGGCGTTAAAGATTTAAACTTAAAAAACCGAAGTGACATCAGCAAGGTGGAGCAATGGAAGGTTCCAGCTCTCAAACCGCCCACAGGTGAGGATTCCTTTATGGGAGCCCAGGAATCCAGCAGAGAGTCTCTAGCACCTCAATGGAGCAAAAATAACCTGAGAATAGATTCATTCCAGAGAAGTTTCACTGGCCTACATCTGCTCTGCTCTCCCCAAGGTGGCACAGCTCAGTGCCAAGAGAGACTCTCTCAGCCTGCAATTTTCCCCACAGGGGAAAGTGAGAGTGAGGGAGCACCACTGCCCCAGCCTCCCAGGATGCTGCCCAGGAGGCCCAATTCTGTCCCTCAGAACTGAGGGAAAGGGCAGAGCTGAATCAGCCTGTGGTGCTGGCATAGCAGATCCAACTGGCTTGTCTGTGGACACGGGGAGGTGTAAGATGAGAAGTTCTTATATGCAACTGATATTAAGCTGTTATCAGCTTAAAATAGACCACTGTACTAGAAGATATTTTATGTAAGCCTCATAATAATCACAAAAAAACCTATAGCAGATATGCAGAAGATAAAGGAATCAAAGCATACCACTCTAAAATAAAATCATCCAATCAAAAAGGAAGGCAGCAAGAGAGGAGGAAAGGACAAAGCAACCACAAACAATCTGAGAACAATTAACAAAATGGCAATAGGAAGTCCTTACCTACCAATAATTACTTTAAATTTAAATGGATTAAGTTCCCTAAGCCAAAGACAGAGTGAGTGAATGAATTTAAAAAAAAAAAACAAAAAAAAAAAAAACAAAAAAAAAACAAGATCTGGCTATGTGCTGCCTGTTAAGAGACTCACTTTAAGAACACGCATAGTCTGAAACCAAAGGGATGGAAAAAGATATTTCATGCAAACGGTAACCAAGAGAACAGGGGTAGCTATACTTCCATTAGGTGACACATGCTTTAAGTAAAAAACTGTTACAAGAGACAAAGAAGGTCACTATATAATGATAAAGGGGTCAATTCATCAACGGAATACAATTATTAATACATACGCATCCAACATCAGAGCACCTATATATACATAAAGCAAATATTAATACAACTAAAGGGAGAAGTTGCAATACAGTAAGAGCATGGGGCTTCCATGGCCCCCTTTCAACAATAGATAGATCATCCAGACAGAAAACCAATAAGGGAACACTAGACTTGAATAGCACTATAGACCAAATGGACCAGACAGACATATATAGAACACTCTATCCAAAAGGAAAACCATCTATGGAATGGAGAAAATATTCTGCAAACCACATATCTGACAGGGGGTTCATATGCAAAATATAAGGAACTTATACAACTCCGTTAGAAAAAAAAAAATTAACGACCCAAATAGGCATTTCCCCAAAGTTGGCCTACAACATCATAAATCAGCACAGAAATATAAATCAAACCACAATGAGATATCACCTCACACCTGTCAAGATGGCTATTATTTTTTAAAAAACAAAATACAACAAGTGTTGGTCAGGATGTGAAGAAAAGGGAACCTTCATACCATGTTAGTGGCAATGTAAATTGGTATAGTCATTATAGAAAATAGCTATAGAGTGGAAGTGCCTCAAAAAATTCAGAACTGACTTACTCATTTTCCCCAAGTATCTCCCACATATAAATGAGTTATACTTGTTAATAAACCTATTTACCTGCTGTTTAAAAAAAAGTAAGGGGTACCTGGTGGCTTAGGCAGTTAAGCATGACTCTTGATTTTGGCTCAGGTCATGATCTTGAGTCATGGGATTAGCCCCATATTGGGCTCCATGCTCAGCAGGAAGCCTGCTTCTCCCTCTCCCTCTGCTCCAACCCCTGCTCATATACTCTCTCTCTCTCTCTCTCTCTCTCTCTCTCTCAAATAAATAAGATCTTTTAAAAGAATTAAAAATAAAACTACCATAAAATTTGACAATCCCACTTCTTAATATTGATCCAAAAAAACTGAAATCAGGATCTCAAAGAGATACTCACCCCCCCCCCACCATGTTCCCTGCAGCATTATTCACAATAGCCAAAATATGGAAACCTAATAATCCATTGACAGATGAATGGATAAAGCAAACATGGCACATACATACACTGGAATGCTATTCAGCCTTAAAGAAGAAGGAAATCCTACATCAACATGAATGAACCACAAGGACATTACACTAAGTGAAATAAGTCAGACAAGAAAAACACTGTATGATCTCACTTATGTGTGGAATCTAAAATAATCAAACTCATAGAAACAGAGAATGGTGGTTGCCAGGGGTTAAGACGGGGAGAAAATGAAGAGGTTATGGCCAAAGGGAACAAGGTCTGTTATGCAAGATATATTGCATACTTAAAACTTGCTAGGAAGATAGATCTTATGTTGTGTTATTACCACATACACAATGAAAATAATAATAATAATAATAATAAGGATGGGAGGAAACTTTAGGAGGTGATGGCTATATATGACTGTGATCTGATGGTGGTGATGGTTTCAAGGGTAAATACTTAACCTCAAACTCAGAGTTGTGCAAATCAAGTATGTACAACTTTTTACATGCCAGTCATAGCTCAGTAAAGAGCTATATATGAATGAAGGAATAAATAAGTAAATAAATAAATAAGGCCATAAAGGCAGTAAAAGAAAACACAAAAACATTTTCTTCTTAAACCTCAGGGTGGCCATAAACAAAAGATTGATAATTTGATCATTTGGACCACACAAACATGATTAATTTCATATGGCCTAACCACCATAAACAAAATTAAAGGAACAATGTGGGGAAATAACCCCAAGAATGAGAAAGGGTTGGGTTTAAGTTCCATATATTATACAAACTCTCTAATTGGTAAGGAAATCAATAGGAAATGAGGCAAAGGATGTAAACAGAGATCACAGGGGAAAAAATTAGCTTTTCTTACTGGGAAACTTGTAAAGTAGTTAGACCTTAAGCTCTTTCTTAGCAAATCTTAGCAGAAACAGAAGCACCGATGTAGTGATGGTGCCCATGGCCAGCCCTTCCTTGCCATGGAGTGTTCAGCGTTGCAGACCATGTCTAGCTGGACTATTGTAAGATTCATCCAGCAGTGACCAGAGCAGAAGAGCAGACTGTGCACAGCCTCTCCAACTCCATATCCAGCCTCAGAATGGGGCAGCATAAAATCGGCCAGGAGAAAAGTTACACCATGGAAAATGGCAATGGCTACAAATTAAATCCTTTTAGGTCCCAAGAGTGGTTTTTAAATATTTACCATCACCCACTTAGACCCACCCCAAACTCCTTCAAACCCAGGAGACTGTCACACTTCCTAACAGTTGTTTTCAACTGGGTTGGACTCAAAATGAGGGTAAAGGTACCCAGTAAGGGGCATAACTGTATGTATTTTGAGAAGATCCCCGGTAAACCTGCTATTGCACCCCTGTATATCACCAGCCTCACCTGAGACCCTAGGAATCCTACCCAGTGCTTCCACGTACTGGCAGAGGTCTGTAAATATAAAACTTGATACCTTTCAACTTCTGTAAAACCATAGAGCAAAACCGAGAAACTTTCTTAAGAACAACATGCTTCGGATCCCTGGGTGGCTCAGCGGTTTGGCGCCTGCCTTTGGCCCAGGGTGCGATCTTGGAGTCCCAGGATCGAGTCCCGCGTCGGGCTCCTGGCATGGAGCCTGCTTCTCCCTCTGCCTGTGTCTCTGCCTCTCTCTCTCTCTGTCTATCATGAATGAATAAATAAATTCTTTAAAAAAAAAAAAAAACATGTTCGGATCCCTGCGTGGCTCAGCGGTTTAGCGCCTGCCTTTGGCCCAGGGTACGATCTTGGAGTCCCAGGATCGACTCCCTTGTTGGGCTCCCGGCACAGAGCCTGCTTCTCCCTCCTCCTGTGTCTCTGCCTCTCCCTCTCTCTCTCTATGTCTATCATAAATAAACAAACAAATAAATAAATAATTAAATGAATGAATGAATAACAAAATGAATGAATGAGTGAATGAATGAATGAATCTTAAAAAAAAAGAACAACATGATTGGCTGTGAGAAAAGGCAAGAGTTACCAGCTCACCTGAATGTCAGTCTTCTCCCTCAGGGCCTCGAACTCCTGAGTCTGCCTGAGTTTCTCCTGAATGTCCACTTTTTCCTTCAGGGCCTGTATCTCCTTACTCTGCTCGAAATGCTGCCCAGACTTATCTAGCTGAAACTTGAGATTAGACTCCATCATACTCTGGGACTGGGACTGCAGGTTCTGCAGTTTCTGAAAAGCCAAGACACAGTTTTATTTAGATTAAGATCTAATCCTGATGTTGCCTTTTATACCTTGAGCAACGTCAGAAGGGCACACCTTAGCCCACCACAAACTCCAGCTTGTCCTCACTGGACATCTACATGGCTGCGCATACCCACACAAGTCTGCATTCTCTCCCACGAGGCTTCCCCTGAGAGCTCGTGCTTACACAGGAGAAGCAGGTTCCCGTGGACCAACAGAATTCAAGAGCAGAATTTCAACTATACTGAAATTCAGCTGTACCTGAAACCCAGAGCTCACCAGACAGCTGCCCCATTTCCTCCTCAGTCTCAAATAGGCTGAAGAGAATCAGACTCTTAGAGCCTTTGGGAGGGTCTCAGGCACTCTGGACCATTCCCTGAGGACTCCTGTCCGTCCTCCCACCAGAAAATGCTGGCTGTCACCAAGAAGACCTGGCTTCGCATGGCTTGGAGTGGTGTCACCAATACCTAATGATTCCCGAGCTACTTGTATGTAATCTGAAAGAAAAGTGGATCCAAGAGAAGGGGCCTTTCCACCTATGGTTATTTTTTTTAATTTTTATTTATTTATGATAGTCACACAGAGAGCGAGAGAGAGGGAGGGAGGGGCAAAGACATAGGCAGAGGGAGAAGCAGGCTCCGTGCACCGGGAGCCCGACGTGGGATTCGATCCCGGGTCTCCAGGATCGTGCCCTGGGCCAAAGGCAGGCACCAAACCGCTGCGCCACCCAGGGATCCCACTTATGGTTATTTTTTTAAACATATCACTGCTGTAGTCATAAAAGAAAATTAGCTCCATCTCTATCATCAAACAAAACTCATAAGCCCTGTTGGAAGCTTTAAAGAACTGCAAGTCCCTGAATTTAACTTGTTCTCATTCTGGCTAATTGTTAACTCCTCTCTACTGCTAGAGCAATATCAGGTGCAAATGTTAACCATTTCTAATGGAGTGTTTTTGTAGCATCAAATGCTTTATCAAGGGTATGCACAACCCTCAGCTTCTGATGTGCCATTTCTGTCTTCACACCGATGCTCACAACAACCAGAGAGCTGGCTCTCTCGGCATAACAAACCTTCATGGCAATTTCCACTCAGCTAGGGACTCCTTTGGCAGCTGGATTTAGTGTACGTCTTATCTAAAGTTCTCTCTGCAGTCAGGTAAAGTAGCGAAAGTAAGCTCACGGACTTTTGCATCAAGAGGAAATTTTTGAGGAGAAACATCTTTGAAAAGTATTTCCCTCTCCTTGGCCCTCCTGACAGCAAGGGGAATCTTTTTTGTGTAATGAGACAGATGGTCTTACAGGGTTATTCACACTCATTGTCAATGAAATCTTATCTTTTTCTCCCCCAAATTAGGGGGAAAATAACAAAATAATTATCCAAGTACACTGAGAATTGTGTATTCAGTTTGGTTCCTATCATAAAAGTAAAATAATAAAATGTCACATGAGAGGAGATGGGGGAGACATACAAACACAAAAACAATATAAGCAATCCTATAGAGGAAAGACCAAAAAAAAATTGATGTTCTAATTGAGGAAAATGGGATCTAAGTTAAAAAGAAACCATGGATGGTAAGAATTAGGTCCTCATTCACCAAAAGTTAGAATTTCTGAACCAAAGTAACCTTCTGACCTTTGATGAGGTAGTTTCCCAACAACAACTCCAAATGCACATCAAAACCTACCTCTCAAATGTCTAGTCAGCTACCACCACGTCAGGGGAGGAATGGGAGTTGGCAGGGGTGTAGGCAAGCTCAAGAATGATGAGCATGGAGCTGGGGCGGTAGGAGCATGAGCTCCATATGGTGGAGCAGCATCTTGTCTCCACCATATCATCCCTGACCACACTGCAGGAACATTTAGCCCCCACAGATGGGAGGGCTTGGGTCACTATAGATACATACACAAACACACACACACACACACACACACACACACACACACACTCACATTCCTCATCTCAACTCCACAATCTTCCCCGTCCTTGGCTTCCCATCTCAGATTGAGATGACAAGTCACCCAAGATTCCAAGCATATCCTATGATGATCTCCTCCTGGCAAAGTAGTCCAAGTGTTTCTTTAACAAAATACAGAATGATTGTGAGAAATGCTATTAGATGGTTCATTTTCAAAAACAAGAAAAGATTGTCTTTGATGTTAGAAGGACCAGTAAGAGCTAAATATATTCTGAAAGTATTTCTCCTCAGAACACTTTCCCTGGGGATGCCTGGGTGGCGCGGTGGTTTAGCGTCTGCCTTTGGCCCAGGGCATGATCCTGGAGACCCGGGATCGAATCCCACATCGGGCTCCCCGTGCATGGAGCCTGCTTCTCCCTCGGCCTGTGTCTCCGCCTCTCTCTCTCTCTCTCTCTCTCTCTGTGTGACTATCATAAATAAATAAATTTAAAGAAAAAAAGAACACTTTCCCTGACGTGATTTTAGTCATACAGGTTTATATGGGAAGCGAGGGCTCAGGGATAATGACCTTTAATAAGGTTTTCTTGGGGGCATCTGGGTGGCTCAGGAGTTGAGCATCTGCCTTTGGCTCAGGGCATGATCCCGAGGATCTGGGATGGAATCTTGCATTGGGCTCCCCACAGGGAGCCTGCTTCTCCCTCTGCCTATGTCTCCGCTTCTCTCTGTCTCTCATGAATAAATAAAATCTTTAAAAAAAAAAATAAGGTTTTCCTAAACAAACTTACAGTATGCCCAGTAGAAGAGCAGGAGCTTTTCATTTAAAAAGCTAAGCTCAAATCCCAGGTCTAGCTCTTAGTAGCCATGTGACCTTGAGCACGTTATGGGGCCTCAATGTCCTCTGCTGTAAAGGAGGCATGAGAATAGTTTTGTTTAAAGAACTTTAAAAAAGAAGTAAGTAAATGAAAAATGTACCTACTTTGAGGATGTTATGGTTGTTTTGTTGTTGTGAGAATTAAAAGTTAGTGTATATAAAGCACTACAGTACAGGGGAAAACAGTAAATACCTTTAGTAAATCTTACTATTACATGTGATCTCCACAGACCCCAACAGAGTGGCTGGCATGTAGGCAGTGTCAGCATATATTTGTTGAGAGAGAAGTGCATTCATTTAAATTTTGCCTCAAAATAAATAAATAAATAAATAAATAAATAAATAAATAAATAAATAAATTTTGCCTCATATCTTATCCAGTGATGAAAGAAACTCCTTTGCAAAAATAAAGTCTAGGGAGTTTTTACTATATACCAAACAATGTGAAGTGCTCTCTACGTGCTAATTTAACCCTTTCAGCAATCTATCTTACAGAAAAGAAACTGAGGCACAGGAGGGTTAAGTAACTCGCCTATGGTCACACAGCCAAAATGTGCTAGAGCAGGGGATTCAGCCCCTGGCATCAGCCTCTGGTATCCGGCCTAACAGTATATCAGCCCCCAATGGCAGATGGAATAAAACTAGAACAAACTAAGAAATAAATTTTAAGAATAAACAGATTTTTCAGCAAAAGAACTTTGAACGCCTTTTGTGTAAGTTACCTCTTCTAGCATAGAGTTATGGTTGGTAACACTTTTAAATTCATCCCATAATGATTTTTTAAACTTGTCTATTTCTTCATATAGGCTGGCCCGCTCCTTTTCTTTCCATTCATCAAATTTTTTCTTAGTTTCTATTTCCTTCTGATGGCTGACCTCTGCTTCCTGGAAAGAAAAGCAAGAACAATAGAATCATTAATTCCACATTACAGCAAATATTTACTGAGAAACTGCTAGGGCCTCTTGTATGGGCAAGTCATTATGGAGACCCAAAGCACAATCATCTCAGAGCTCCCACTGTTTGGACATGGAGTGGGACAAGTCTTATCCAAACTGTAAAGTCCCTTGAGGGTAGGGACCATGTCTTTTCTCTCTCTTTGTATTCTTGGCATAGTTGGTGCTCAATAAATGGGTGCTGAGGAAATGATTACATGAAGGATGGGGTGAGGCAAATTTACATATCTTCATTCTACAACTATCTACTAGGTACATCCTTGAGAGTGGACTCCAGTCTTTGTTCTTCAAAGCGCAAACTAGCTGGGTAGTGTAAGAAGTTAACATTCTGGTTTAAATGCCCTCACAGAGTGCTGAATAATGTAGGAAAATGCAATTCTCTGCTCTACTTGTGGCCAGACAGATCTGGAAAAATAACTGAATCTTCCTTCTCAGACAACCCAAGATCATTTGCCATATCCAGAAAGATGCTATCCTGGTGCTGGCTGACTCCCTGCTGCAGGCTAGTTTCCTGCTGCTGAAAACCAGCCTGACTTCTGGTCCTGTGGAATACAGGTGCCTCTTGGGTCTCCTGAGTAGTCCACGAGCAGTCTCCCCGGCGCTTCCTCTCCATGCCCACCTGCAACTGTCGGCGCTTCTCTGCCTCCCTCTGGGCTTCCAGCTCCTCTTGAGTCTGTTTTAGCTTGTCCCGCAGTTCTTCCAACATGTCCTCCTCCAACAGCCACTCTGGCTTCTTCTGCTTCGCTGTGGGGTCCATGCAAAGACAGAGTAACCAGTTTAAGTTAAAAAGTGAGTGGAGCAAGGTTCCTCATCTATGCGATGTGTCACACCTCTGGCTGAGATCAGCCATGCCACTTCCATTGGACATTGACTACAGGCAAGTGACATAACATCCCTGACCTTTAGTTTCCCCACATCAGAAAATGGAGATAACAACAGCACCTAACTCAGAGGGTTGTCGCAAGGGTGAAAGGTGATAGTGCAAAATGCTTAGCACAGTGCCTGGCATGACAACTCAATAAATGTGAACTATTATTATCACTTAAAATAACTATTTTGATGGTACCAACACACACAAATGTAAATGCGAGATTGGTAGGTAACAGAAGCATAATACCAAATAGCACGTACACAGTGATTATTAATACAAAGAACACATCTATGTACCTGGCAGCCATCAGAGAGGAGTTTAAAGGAGTGAAAATAATTGTAGTTTTAAGTTCACTTTGTTCAGAAACACAGTATAGTATTAAATTTCAAATGGAAAAAAAAAAGCAGCATGCATTATGAAGAAAATTTTAGCCAAGGTTACTTTAAAAGTATACTTTAACATTTCTAAGATTTAAAAAAAAAAAGAATGAAGTATAAAAGAACATTCTAACTAAACCACATACTGATAAACCAAGAGTTACGGGTTAATTGAAAAGACGCCAATTGTACTTGAACATTTGTTACTTTTTAAAGTACCTGTAGTGCCTATTAGATAGATGGTACTGTTATTAAACCTCTAAACCTGTCTTTGAAAAAAAAGAAATGGTTTTCCTCAAACTGGATTTTTTTGAAACTAGCAATTTTTAAATCCAGTAGAAATTAATTTGGGTTAACAAAGTGATTTGAGATGATATGAAATCGGACAGCAGAGGGATCTGAAAAGCCAGCTGCCTGAGAATAAAAAGCTCATTAATTTAGCAAAAGTTGCCTTAAGAACATATTTTCCCTCTCCTTCAACACTTAACCTTAAGAAAAGAATAAGAAATATGCACAAAGATTTACATGCAAGAATGTTGATCATTATGTGATTTATAATAGGGAAATTGAAGTACAAAGTAATTTAATTGTGAAATAAATTAGGATAGCCACAGGATGGGATACTATTCAGCCATTAAAAGCCATGTTTCCCAAGATGACTGGATGACAATAGAAATGTGATATATTCCTAACTGAAGATAAGCAACAGTCAAAACTGCATACTATATGATTATATACATACACAGAAAAATAATAACAGAGAAAAACATCAAAATATGAACTGTGATTTTGACCGTGGTTTTTACCTTTTCTACCTTTCTGTATTTAATTTTTCCAGGTCAAAAGTATTTTTTTCCAATTTTTTTATTGTGGTAAAATACACATAACATAAAATTTAGCATCTTAACCATTTTTAAATGTATAGTTCGGTGGTATTAAATACATTAATAATTCATAATGTGCAATCATCACCACCATCCTCTTCCATAACTCTTTTCTTCTTGTAAAACAAAAACTCTGTATGCTTCAAATAACTCCCCATGCACCCCTCTCCCCTGGCCCTGGACAACCATCATTCATCCTACTTTGTTTCTATGAATTTGACTTCTCTAGGTGCCGCATATTAAGTGGAATTATACAGTATTTGTCTTCTTGTGACTGACTTACTTCACTTAGCATAATATCTTCAAAGTTCATTCATATTGTAACATATTACAGAATTTCCCTTCTTTTTAAGGCCAAATCATATTCCCTTGAATGTATATACCACATTTTGCTTATCTATTCATCTGTCTACGGACGTTCGGGTGCTTCCAAATCTTAGCTACTGTGAATAATGCTGTTATGAATATCAGTATACAAACACCTCTTCAAAGACATATCTTTTTAATCAGAAAAAAACATTTAAAAAGCAGAAAATGTTTTTCTTTAGCAGCCTCCAATGCAGAACCAAGAAAAATCAGATATATAATAAATGCATAATAAGTAAGTAAATGGTCCTGTTTTAAAACTCTAAGTCTGCTCTTTGAAAAGGAAATTAAAATGAAAAAATAAGAAAAAAGTTTTATTTAATGGGATTTTTATATTTATAAGATTTATATTTTCATATCTATATTTATTTCATGTGTTAACACCTATTTCTTATGGAACCACAAAAATGGATATAAAGTTCGCAAATCTCTTTATGGGGAAATATACAGCCTCGCTACTTGTTTTGGAACTTGAAATAGTAAAATTAAAGTGATTAAGTCATAATTAGCTACACACAAAAAGTCAAAAGACTGGCCTAACTGCTCATTAACCCCATTTAAAAACACATTCATAGCTAGCATCAGAAAATAGCAGACTCATAGAAGGCTGGAAGGTAAGGACCCTTCAAAATCACTGCATCTGACAGTCCCATTCACAGCAAAGGCCACTGTGACTCAGAGGGGTGCACTGACAGGGATAAAGCTAACACCAGAACTTATCTCTTTTTTTCTCTACACACATGGTCAGAAACCCTCCCATCTTCACATGGGACAGATTTCCCCATGGTAGATGGTGGGATCATCCCCTCCTCTACTGGATGATGAGGCCTGAGGGCAGCTGTGATGGTATGTGTGTCCCACACCCACTGAAGACCAGCCCAGACTATTCCCCACTATCCATGGTCTCACGAGGACCACCTGGACTCACCACCTTCTGCCATGTTCAAATGCTTGCGCTGTATGTGGCTCTGGAGAAAGGTGACATTCATGAATGCCTTGTCACACAGGTGGCACTGCACAGAGGGGAAACAGTGGTAAGTGAAGGATTAGATAACCTGGGTCAACCTGGGGTCCTCCCAATATAAAAATTCCTATTTCTGTGGGCCCCCTGGGCTGCTTCAGAAATGAAGAATTATATTTGAACACAACCAGTGCCCAAGGGAGCTGTAAGCACTGACTACGAATTTGATGACACTAAGGAATTTTTGTTGGTTTTTCAAGGCATGATGATAGTCTTGTGTTTATGTTTAAAAGTGGGAGTTCTAGGCAGCCCAGGTGGCTCAGTGGTTTAGCACGGCCTTCGGCCCAGGGTGTGATCCTAGAGACCTGGGATGGAGTCCCATATCAGGGTCCCTACATGGAGCCTGCTTCTCCCTCTGCCTGTGTCTCTGTTTCTCTTTCTCTCTGTGTCTCTCATGAATAAATAAATATTTTTTAAAAAATAAAAAATAAAAAAATAATAAAAGTGGGAGTTCTTGCCTTTTAGGAATATGTACTGGAATAGTTGTAGATAACACCACATGCCTAATGCACTTCAAAGTGATGCAGGGTTGAGGGTAAGTAGGGGAACATATGCAAGTGTGTAGGGGAACATATGCAAAAACACCGTCCATGAGTTGATAATGGGCTGAGTAGTGTACATATGAAGGTTCATTATACTACTCCCTCATACATATTTAGAATTTTTCACAATAAAAAGTAAATTTTAAAAAAATAGCCAATGCCCAGGTCCCAACCCAGAGTTGAGAACCACCAAGTAGAGGATCACAAATAATAGTATCTCTAATTCCACTTCACTTTCCTCAAGCATCTTCAACACTGCAATCTAACATATCATCTTTTCATGATAAAACTTCAAAATTTTTCCAACACTGCAGGCTGCCAATCCTACTCCATCAGACTAAGAGGGCAGATTATTTGCTATCTTTACACAAATGTGACAGAAATTGCTAAATGTCCCCCAATTTCCTCAGTAATAAAAACCCCAATCTTAGGTGGTCATGAGGTTAATGAGAATAAACACTTTATGTTCCGGCCTCCCTTGCCAGGTGTGGCCATGTGGTTAAATTCTGGCCAATGACATGTAAGCAGAAGTAATAAGTGTACCTTCTGGAAAGTGTCATTAAAGCCAGTCCAGTAGCCACTCCTTCTTCCTCCAACAACAGAACCCATTTTCTTCTGGAGAATCACCCTGTCCCTTACTCTCCATCCATGGGCTACAGTCCCTCCTCAGCTCCACGGTGGGAAATGTGATCTAGACCAAAGCCAGTCACAACCTCGAATTTCCAGGGACCTATGAGGGGTTCCCAGATGGGTAGGAGACCCAAACCGAGCCAAATACAGGACATGGTGAAAAACTGGCCAGGTTTCTGGTACCAAAGTAGGCCCTCTATCATGCCAGCCTTGAACCTGGGAAAATCAGATACTTGCACTGGTGGCCCAACCTGCTCCCACACAGAGCATTCTTTCTGAGAATGGAACCAACACTGAAGAAGCATTACTAAAAGCAACAGAGAGACAAACTAAATTCTAGTGCCCATAATCTGATTCCAAGGACAAGCCACACCTGAGTCCCACCATAGCTCTGGATTTTTCAGTTAAAGTAACCAATAAAATCCTTAAGTCAAGTTAAACTGCTCTTCTGTTATTTACTACTGAAAGGGCTCTGGCCCTTTTTATCATAATTAACATTATATCAATTAATACAATTAACATTGTATCATATCATTCCTTCTGTCCCACCCACCCCCAAACTATGAATTTCTTGATAACCTGAGCCAGCATGACTTGTGCCTGCATCCTCAGAGCCGGGCACAGGGCCTGACCACCATGACAATTCATTAATTCCAACAGTCCCCAGGCCACACCTGCCATGCAGATGCAGATGTTCAAACGCCCCTCTGAGTAATGAACTGTCACTTGTTTAAACAATAGAGTCACTTTCCCAGAATGGGCTGGCAGTACGAATCTGTGGCTACACACTAATTCTGCACACACACGCACCCTTACACATGCCTTTTTACATCACACTGCTACATGCACACACAAACCCTTCAAACATATACATTTAGGCCCTCCATAAACACACACACCCTTACACACATATATATCTTTCCCTCATTCACACACACACACGCATCATAAATATACCTTTATATGCACACTTCACACACAAGCACATTACACACCACATACTCTTGCATACATACATAGGCATAGACCATACACAGATGTATGCTTCAAACAGCCACATGTTAGGCACACATCTTCACACTGTCTTTAAGCATGCACATCCTCCACACATTCATACATGCACACCCTAGACATACACCTCTCCATAAACACACACACACATACATCCTTCAGATATATACTTGCTACACACACTCTGTAAACTTGATGGGACATCTCTAACATGTGCTCCTAACCCCAGCCAGCGTGGCCCACAGCAACCCTGAGGCCCAGTGTGCTGGTGCTGCCCAGGGGGCCCAGTGATGAGGCCCCCAGACCCCCTCCTCTCCCGCCCTGCAGAGGTTCCTCACCGGGTGATAGTTGTGGCCCCCAGTCTGTAGGAGCAGCTGCTGCAGGGTGTGGATCATCTTGCGGCGCTGGCGGCTCTCCTCTTTCACGCCCTTGAACTCCTGGGCCTGGCGCTCCAGCTCCTGCCGGTCCTTCTCTTGCTGGCTAAGGCTAGCCTGCAGCCGGGTCTCCAGCTGGGTGATGGTGGTACTCAAGCAATTCTGGCAGTGCAGCAGGTACTCAATGGTGAGCTGGGCCAAGCGCACCAAATTGAGCATTGCCTGGTCCAACGGCTGCCTGCAGCGGTGGCACACCTCCTGGTCCAAACTGCAGAAGGTGACATGAATGATGTTGTCCTGCAGGGTGGCCACATCCAGCTCTCGCACCACACGGTCCACATCCACTGCACTGAGGCGCCTCCAGTCCACACTCTCAGAGCGCAGATGGAACTTGAAGGGAGGGACAGGGTAGGCCCCAAGGACGGAGCCATTGAGGCCCTCAGCTGTGGTGACCAGGTACTGCATGGGCTGAGGAAGCCCTGGGCTGACCACCAAGGGAGGGTGGCACGAAGGCTACGGTAGCAGGCAAAGAAACTGAGAGAGGACCTAAAAAATGAGAAGAAAGTCCAAGTTCAGCAAGACACATCTGGAGGCAGGTACTATACACCTGGCCAGCAGGAGTATAAGTGGGCAGAGGTGAGGGACCCATGCAATGGCTGCAGTACACCTGGGATGCACTGATGTGGTGACAGCTATGGAAGGCAAGGGGGTGTGGATTCAGATTGTAGCCCTGGGCAAGTTCCCTCACATCCTGAAGACTTCTGTGTATACTGGGAATCATGGAGCCTACTTTTCAGGCTTGTGATTAGGAATGAGACAAGTGAAGCACCCAGCCTAGTACCTGGCACATAGCAGGTCCTCCTCCTAGGAATGAGGTGAGTGACTCCTCCCTCCACTGTGCCCCATGCCCAAGTCTGCTGCAAGAGTGCCTGCCAGAGGTCTTTGTCAAAAGGAGGGGTCAAATGTCTAAGTGCATCCTTCTGCAACCCTATATTGAGATCAGGAGAAAGTCCAATAACTTGCCACTGGAGGCAGAGCCTCCTAACAACCACCATACCCCATCTTCTCCTCCTGTCATTACAAGATTATAGTGGAACAGGAGTGAGCTACCTTTCTCAGTTGCCCCAGCTGTAACGCATGATCACATGACTATGCTTCCCTCTGATGGGATGTGAGTAACATAATGTCCACCACTGCCAGGGGATGCTTAATAGAGCAATTATGTCTCTGCACACAGACTGTGCTTAATCCATAATGGTCTTTTTTTCAAACCTATTGGTTTAGAGAAGAGATTCAAATTGTTCTCAACAGACTCAGATTCTCCTCTCCACGCACTTGGTAGACACAGAAATTGTTCTCTCTCTTTAAAGAGTATTTTGACAATAGCAATAGGATTTTAAGATAATTCAACTACTAAAAAATTATACTTTTCCTGCAGATAAACTTATACAAGTGTGCAAAGGTGCTTGTGCAAAAACTGTCATGTAATATTGTTTATAACAGCAAAGTACAAGAAAAAATACAAGAAAGTGAAGTACAAAGTACAACAGGAGATACAAATGGTATCTCTATACAATGAAATACTATGCAGCTATTGATAAGAATAAGGCAACTATTCATGCACTGATACAGAATAATGAGTGTGTGTTTGTGTGTGTATATACATATACATATATACAAATATATACACATAACACAAATATACATACATATACACACAGATATTTCCACAACTGTTTAAACATATAATATAAAACTATTTAAACATATAATGATAATTTTCAAACATAAAAATATGTATATCTGACATAGATATGGACCACATATATATATGATCTATTTATAGATCACATATATATCACATAGATATAGATCTATAGATATATTTCACAATAGCATAGTTACCTACGAGGAAGGAGGGAAATGGGATGTGAAACGGGGATAAATAAATGAGGAATAGATGATGCATGAGTAGGAGATGGATGGATAGCCATCCTTACACAGACCAATGATGATAATGATACATATGTATAATGTATATACATATATACACATATACGAATGATGCATATTTGTTACTCATATATAATAATAACAAAATAAAATACACTAATTTGTGATCCCTATATATTATTCATTGTCTATCATTTTGTAAGCATAGACTATGGTATTTCTAGAAAAATAAATAAGCTGTTATAATGGATGCCTCTGGGAGTGGGAATGGATGCTGGAAGACTTTGATTTTCCACTTTCCACCTTTCTATACTATCCAAAGTTCTTTACATCATCATCTATTACTTTTCTTTTTTTTTTAAGCTTTATCTATTTATTTATGATAGAGAGAGAGAGTGGCAGAGACACAGGAGGAGAGAGAAGCAGGCTCCATGCCGGGAGCCCGACGTGGGACTCGAATCTGGGGCTCCAGGATCGCACCCTGGGCCAAAGGCAGGCACTAAACCATTGAGCCACCCAGGGATCCCCTACTTTTCTAATTTTTACAGTAAAATGCAATTTCTACCCTTGAGGAACCTCGAGTCTGACCAGGGCAACAACAAGGGGACTCTATCTAATCAAGTTATTTCTAGATCATATGATTCAAACTTTTAAGTACAAGAGAAAGTCAGAGGAGAGTGAGGTCCCTGATCTCATGAAGAGGAAACATCCTTGAAGAAATTCTGGGGCTGAGTTTGCAAAGAAGGGATGGGCCTCCAGGGGAGGTCCCTGATGTCTGTGAGCCTTCACCTGAGCAAGATAGTGAAAGGCCTGCCCTACCTGCCCATAGGGTTCTAGGATGCTTAAGGATTGCCAGGGCGCAAGGCAAAGTCACTCGGTAATAATATCGGCTGCAGTGTGGCAAGTGCCAGCCTCTGTGTCAGACACAAACTCCACATGCAAACCTACAAGTAGTATCACTAGTCCCATTTTACAAACAAGGAAACCGATGTCTGGAGAAGAGTCTTGCCTCACTTGGGGAGGCCAGAGTCAAAGTACAGTTGGAAGTGCATCTGGCTCTAAGGCTTGTGGCCTCTGATCATTGATTCTTGAGGCTATTTGTCCTAAAACTTTGCTTTGATCAGATCATGACCCCTTATCCCTCCAACTCATTCATTCATTCATCCATTGCCCCCTCATTTTCAGCATGCCTACTTGGACCAGGGCTCATGCCAGGCATGGGGGCTACTGAAGTGTGTTAACTACACACCTGCCCTCCACTCAGGAGCTCAGCGTGGCCTCTGGCTGCCACAGGGGCCAAACTGCTTAGCTTGGCCTTGAAGACTGCCCACAGGCTGCCACTGACCCACCTTTTCCATTTCAGCTCTCACACCTCCCTTTCTCAGATACTCTTCCCCCAAAGAGACTCCAAAACCAAAACCATCCAGCCACGTTCACCTCCATCATGGCCATAAGATCAGCCCATTTCTACTTAATGTGCTGTGTTATTTAAACAAATTTTCAAAAGAGACAGGAGACATGATACCATGCTCAGCTCCAAGCTGCAACTGTATCACTAGAGCCTCAGAGACAATTGCCACAACAAGCTATGCCTTGGAGCAACAGCAGGTTACTAGGCATGCTGTGGGCAAGGGTAACAGGACACCTGCTTCCTGTCCTCCTCCAGACGGAGAGCTCACCTACAACTCACTGTTTAACTATTTAAGCTTTGGCCTCAGATGTTGGCCTACAATCCTCTTTTTAATATTAAGGCTAAGAATGTTCCATCAGCAATTCTCTCAGCTTCTCCTACCTTGTTGAATGCTCCTTCCAGCCTCTTCCTTGAACTATCCTTTTACCCTTCTTTTAACATGAGGGGGATGATGAGGGTGGGTCGTGCCTCCATGATATTCTGTTCTTCATTCATGACTCATCACTCCCTGCACACTCTCCTTGAAGACGAGCTCACACATACCCACAGCTTCAGCAACCAAAGACCTGCTTTTGGCTGAGCCTCAGCCACTCCCAGAGCTTTTTCTCACTGGCCCATCTCTCCCTTGGGATCTTTAGGTCCAGCCTTCCAATACTGATTATACCAGAAATTGCAAATCCAAATTCCCTCAGGGACAAAAAGGTAGCATTAAATGCAGGAAATGTGCCAAGTATAAGAAAAACCAAAGTACAAGCTTGATGATAAATGGTAATTGATTCCCTGCCTTAGAAGCCATGATACAATTAGGCAGCGATTCTCAAAGTGTGGTCCCTGACCAGCAGCATCAGAGTATCAGCATCAGCGGGGAACTTGTTAGAAATGTAAGTCTCCAGATTTATTGTATTGATTCAGAACCACTGTAGTAGGGAGTCCTAGGGATTGTGCCAGAATGGAGAGTGCATGCCCTGTTTAAAAGGAGCAGTCTTGGGGAGCGCAGGTAGCTCAGCGGTTTAGCGCCGCCTTCAGCCCAGGGTGTGATCCTGGAGACCGGGGATCAAGTCCCATGTCAGGCTCCCTGCATGTAGCCTGCTTCTCCCTCTGCCTGTGTGTGTGTCTCCCTCATGAATAAATAAATAAAATCTTAAAAAAAATAAATAAAAGGAGCAGCCACCTAAGGGCGGGGGGCATGCAGCTGGTTGAGCAACTTTCTCTTGGTTTTGGCTCAGTTCATGATCTCATGGGTCCTGGAATGGAACCCTGGTCATCTCCTCATTTAGTGGGGAGCCTGCTTGAGAGCCTCTCCCTCTGCCCTTCACCCAACTTGTGTGCAGGCACCAGCTCTTCCCCTGCCAAAATAAATAAATAATTATTTAAAAACAAAACAAAACAAAGGAAGGGCAGCCACCACTGAGCTTCAGCCATATGGGAATGGATTTTATGTGTTCCTCTTGGCTAAATCCAAATTCACTAAAAAGATATTCAAACACCTTTATGAACTGTTTTTCAAACTACCTTTCTAGTTGCATTTCCCACTACAATATCACTTGCTGCCCAAACGTTCATAGCCCTGGGCTATTTTATGGGCACCCATTTTTAAGTGCTTCATAAAGAATAGCTCATGTAATTCTCAGAACAATCCCTTGAGGAGGCACTAATATTACTCAAACCACAAAGAAGTAAAGAAGTTTGCCCCAGATGCAGGAGGCAAGATCCCAACCCACACAGCCTAGTTACAGATCTGAGTTCTTAGCCACTATGCCGTGCTGCCTGTTGGTATAGATGGACCTCCACCACTTCCTCCTCCTTCTACTGCAGGTGAATGAATGCCTGCTTCAAGGCCTTGCTCACACCTGACAGCCACCACAAATCCTTCCCACAGTCAAAATGCCCTGCCCCTCCCTTGGGCCCCCAGAGCATAGAGTATACACTCGTTTCGGTGCCTCACCACACTCTGGTCTGTATCTGTGTGGCTTTCCAACATTCATCTATTCATCCCAAGAACAAATGACTCCTAAGCCCCTGCTAAGTGCCAGGCACCATGACTGGCGCTCAGAATTGATGGTGACCCAGGCAACAGTCCCTGCCATCATTAATAAAACTAATTAACAGTTCTGGAATTGTGTGCTTTGCATACAATTATAAGGCTTTCCATGCACTATTCCACTTTGTTCTCATTACAACCCAGTGTACAGATGAAGAAACTTACAAGTTACCTAAGAGGGCAGATGACTTTCCCACAATCATACAACTAGTAAATGATGGTGTCTGGCTCCACATGTCTCCAGAAAGACAGAGAAATAGACAGAAATTACCCTACAGATTGGTAAATGCCAGAGTAGGAACTAGGACAGGGTGCAGTGGGTGTGCCAAGGACAGGCCATACCAGGACACTCCTGTCTCCATCCTCCTCCAGCACCCCCAGTTGTAAGTTCTGCAAGGGCTGACACCATGGCTTATTCATCTCCACTGTACTCTAGCCCCTAGCATATTACTGGGAACCCAGATTGCTATTAACCTGAGCAGAATTATCAAAATCTTAGAGTATCTGCCTCAAAAGTCTATATTCTTGGAGTCTTGGAGAAATGAGCCTATGAACCAGCAAGAATTAGGATAAAGAGTAAGAATGGAGTTTGGAATCCTTAATTTGGACCCACTGGAGAGAAATGCCACTCACACTTACTAAAATGTTGGATTTGTTACCATGTGTGTCCACAGCCCGATACCACTGGCCATTCCTGAAAGCCCTTGTGGGTGGGGGCTCAGGCTCATCAGTGAGAAGCCTCAGAGCCACACTGACTATCAAGATATAGCTGCAGCCCTGAAACACTTGCATTTACACTCTGGGCACACACCAAGGATGGCAGCCCCAATCCCAGTTATACAGAATTCTGAATTAAGGATCTGAGTTCATGTGGTCTTACTGAACCCCAAAAGTGTCACACCTGTCTTCCACTAGAATCCCCAGGTTTTCATAAGTTTTAGGGCTCTGACACCCAAAGGTGAGCAGAAGTGGGGAAATCCAAAGACTATGATAGCAGTCAGCACTGATTAAGTTTCTGTGCACCAGGCACTGTGCCAGCCTTTAAAAGTACTATGTCTAACCATCACACAATCCTGTACGTAGCTATCATTTGCCTCTTCTGACAAATGTAGAAACTGAGACTCAGAAAAGCTAAGGGACCTGCCCCAAGTTACTCAGCTACTAGGTAATGAAGTCAAGATTCAAATCAGGTTCTGTCTGACTCTAAAGCTTTTGAATTATGCCCAACTACCTCCCATTGATCGCAATGATGGCACATAAATTACTTCCCACCATGGAAATGAGAGTACCTGAGATCACTTGACCAAACTGCAAGAACTGAAACGTTACAGCAAATCACAACAGGATCAGTGCCAGGGACCTGAAATTCTCTCCTTATCTCTGCAGAGCTTAGGTGAACAGGACCCAGCTCCACAGTTTGCATCCAAGTTAGGATGGCAGGTGACAAAGCCAAACGAGAGTGCTGCAGATCACCTGGAAACCACACACACCAATGGGCAGTCACGCTGTGCTTTCTCCAGACTGCAGCATCAGGAGACTGCTTTCCCCTCACATCTGGGAATAGAAACACAAGGCAGACATGACTCGCTATCATTAGGAAATCCAAAGCTGTGTTAACCATCTCTACATGTTTTGATGGGGTCCCAGGAAACTTCCCAGTCCTAGACCAATCTCATGAGTTAGTGGGACCCAAAATACTGTTATTTATGCTAGCATTCCAAACTCTATTCACTGTTATTTATGGGCACCGAGATGATGGTTTCTACCTGGGGCAATCCCACAGCCAAGAAAGCAAGCCCATCTACCACCATCGCTTTGCACACCCTTGCTTTGCACACCCTCGGGTTTACCACCTCACAAGGCAGCTATCCCATGGCAAAACAACTCCTGGAGAATTTGTGTTTCTTCCGAAAGCTGCCCACCTGTCATCTGTTAAAGATAACGTGCACAGAAGTCAACCAAACAACTGATCTTTTTAAATTCTGATTTTTTAAATATAAATTGACAGCTAGAGTATACCACCGCTGCTCCCACCTTACTGTACCTTCTGCTTCCTCAAAAATGCAGCTAAGAGGAGCTGTTAGGGGAGCCAAGCTACCAAGGCAGCTGCCAGGCAATCATTGACAAGCCTGCCCTGGCTCCCAGAGCCACCCCAGCAGTACCTGCCCTGGGGAGCCCAGGCTTGTCATTAATGTTAATTGTTGTGGTTGCCAAGGAAACTCCCACACAGTTTGCAAACAGGTTATATACAAGCCTTAGGCAAGGGAGCCCTACAAATCCCAAAGGAGAGTGACTCGGAAGCTCTCCTGGAACACTATCATTACAGATCTTAGGCTTATTCCCTAATTCTGTTGTTTTCTAAAAAAAAAAAAAAAAAAAAAAAAAGTGTGCCATTTCCACTCCTTGCCCTCCACAGGGGCTGCACCTGCTCCCAGAACTATCAAGATTCTGGCTTCCATTCCCAGTAACTTTAAGGAGGTATTTTTATTTCTTTTTTTTTTTTTTTTTAGTATAGCTGACACACAATGTTACACATTAGTTTCAGGTGTACAACTTAGTGATTCGACAAATTTAGACTTTAGGCTATGTTCACTGGGAGTGTAGCCACCATCTGTCCCGCTACATCACTACCACAATATTACTAACCGTATTCTTTACGCTCTGCTTTTTATCCCCGTGACATTCACTCCGTAACGGAAGACCTGTATCTCCTTCTAAGAAGATCTTTTTAAAAGACAACACCAACAGTTTTGTCAAAAACCTCTCTTAACTTTTTGCCACAAGAGAATATTCTTTAAAAGAAAAATCAGGGCTAGGGCTTTGGCTGGCATTGCTCAGGAGTATTTTAGAGGGGAAGACTACAAACTGACATGACCTGTCTTCTCAGGGGCAAAATTGTCGAAAATCAGCCCTGCTTTTCACATCTAAAGGAACGGAGTTTAGAATATACTGGTGCTTTCTTTCCCTTGGAACAGTCATTGTTTCTTGGTAGATTTTCTCCAGCTTCAGCCATCAGACCCCCACAAGATCCTCCCTGGAGGTGCGCGGCCTAGCAACAGCTGGCACTGCAGGTAATTAACCCACCTAACCAGGACCCGCCCTCTCTGAAAAGGGCGCACAAGGTGGTTCAGAAGAGCCCACCATGTTGCCCCCATCCCTGCTCCTGTCAGGACAAGAGCCACAAGCCTTTGACCAAACTCCAGCTTTGTGGCAGAACCCAGTTAAATTCCACAAAGGAATTCAGGTTTCTGCTCCCAACCTGAAGCATATAACTCCACGGGACCATTTTATCAAGTCGGATGGTATCCAAAACTATTTCCACATGAGGAAGATGTCTCTTGGTGCTGACAGAGCCAGAAAAAAGATGGCTTATCAACCACTTGACTGGAGGGCCAGCTTTCTCTAAGAGGGATTGTTCTCACTGGTCAATCCTCAGCTCCAGGAGGCCAGGAGAAGGTGATGAGGGACCTCCCTGACACAGGAGGTGGACCACCTACCCTGGCTGCAGATGAAAGAGTGAGAGGCCATAGTCAGAGCACCTCACGCTCACCAGGCCTCTCTTCGAAGTTCTTGTACAAATCAAATTCCCAGAGACAATGGGGGCCCCCCCAGGTGGGGGGGAGGGAGGGGACGTCCTGGGCCCTAAGGAGTGCTGGGTGAAGGGGAGCCCCGGCCCAAGCCCTCCAGACCCCCTTCTAGACTCTCCTCCCGTACAAAGCAAGTCTCCCTGGACTTTTTCCTGCGGCCACCTCAAAAGGAAAATACCGTCGCTGCCTCCTCCTAAACCCCAGCCCCAGAATGCAAGAGGAACAAACCAGAGATGCCAATTTTTTGTTTTTAAATCATCTCATTATCAAAAGATCCCCCTTTACCTGCAGAACTCAAAGCATCAAGCCCTCCAAATCATTTCACTTTTTTCAAAAAGTAAGCATCCGAGTCTGTCCACCCAGGGAAGCAGTCCGGGGGGGGGGGGGGCGGGGGGGGGGGGCGAGGTGCAGTCACTCCTACTTCTCTCCGGGGGTACCTCGGTCTGGAGTGAGCTGAGCGAGTGGAGGTGGGGGCGGAGCCGGCTAAGGGGCGGGGCCAGGGCGGGACAATGGGCGGGACAATGGGCGGCCAGTGCGTGGCAGGGGCGTGGCCAGTGCGATTGTCAGGGGCGTGGTCGGGGCGTGGCCAGGGGCGGGGCCGGGGCGGGGCGGGGCGGGGCCAGGAGCGGAGCCGGGCGCCGCTAGCCGCGGTCTGCAGTCCGCGCAGGAGTGCAGCTCCCGCGGCTCCCGGGCTGGACCCCTACCCCGCGCCCCAGCCGCTAATTTTTAACCGCCCTCGGCCCGCTGCACCCACCGCACGGTGGCACCGCGAGGGCGCTCCCCACCCGCGCCCCTCCCGGGGCCAAATTCCTGCCATAGCTTTCCCACGCGGTCCTGCGCACCTGGGGGCCTCCGGAGCCGGCAGAGGTCCAGAGGTGCGGGCTCCCCAGCTTGGCCCCGGCCCCGCCTGCCGGCTAGCTCCCCCGCCGAGACCTCCCGGAGGCGGCTCCCCGAACCCCGGCGCGGGCCGGGGGTGCACCCCAGCGGCGGGGAGCCGGGACGCCCTCCCCGGCGCCGCCGGCCCCGCGGACCCGAGGGCAGCAGCGCCTTCCGCGCCCGCAGCTCGAGGCCCGGGGTCTCCGACGCCGCGGGCTCCCGGGACCGCGCCCCACGCCCCGCGCCCCGCAGACGGCGGCGGAGCCTCTCCCCAGCGCCCCCGGGACAAGCTATTTTTAAGTCTGTTACCGGGGAGCGGGGGGGGGGGGGGGGATGCCTTGTTGAGTCCGTCAGGAAAATCCGGGATCCTCGAGAGTGGCTCGCGGGCCTCGCTGAGGGCGCGGTCGCGGGAAGCCGGGGGATGGGGGCGCTGCAGTCCCCACACACGCAACAAAGGGCGGCCCGCGGCTGAGCCGGGCCCTGGCCGAGCTCGTCCCGGGGGGCAGCGCCGCGACCCGGCTTCCAGCCCGCCCCGTGCGCCCGCGCCGCCACTCGCCACTCGGGAGCGGAGCACTCCTCCTCCCCGGATGCTGGTCCCCGATTCCCAGCTACTCTGCTTCACCGAGACCCAGACTGCTGGGACTTTTTTTTTCTTTTTTTTTTAAGGCCTTCCTCCCACTCCAGTCTCAGTCTGCCAAAGTCTGTGTCTTGGGGCAGCCAAAGCAAGAGTGTATGGAAACAAGTGTTGGCGGGCCTGTGGAGGAACGCCTGGGTGGCTCCGCGGTTTGCGCCTGCCTTCGGCCCAGGGCGTGATCCTGGAGACCCGGGATCGAGTCCCACATCAGGCTCCCGGTGCATGGAGCCTGCTTCTCCCTCCGCCTGTGTCTCTGCCTCTCTCTCTCTCTCTCTCCCTCTCTCTGCCTGTGTCTCTGTATCTCTCATGAATGAATGAATGAATGAATGAATGAATGAATAAATAAATAAATAAATAAATAAAACCTTAAAAAAAAGAAAAGAGAGAAAATGGAACGCCAGGTGGGAATATAAATTGTACAGCTGCTGTGACAGAAATAAAGTTGCCGTAGGATCCAGCAATTCCATTTCTGGCTATTTACTCAAAAGAATGGAAACGGGGGGATCCCTGGGTGGCGCAGCAGTTTAGCGCCTGCCTTTGGCCGGGGGCGCGATCCTGGAGACCAGGGATCGAATCCCACATCAGGCTCCCGGTGCATGGAGCCTGCTTCTCCCTCTGACTATGTCTCTGCCTCTCTCTCTCTCTCTCACTGTGTGCCTATCATAAATAAAAAAAAAAAAAAAAAAGAATGGAAACGGGGACTAACACGTATTTGTAGACGCATGCTCCTAACAGTATTGTTCACAATTGCCAAAAGGTGTAAACGACCCTAGTGGCCATCAAGGTATAAATGGATAAAAAAGTGTGCTACATACATACAATGAACTATTTATTACTCAGTCTTAAAGCATAGCGAAATACTGATACATGCCACAATATGAACCTTAGAAATATTATGCCAGGTGAGAGAAGTCAGATACAAAAAGGAGAAATGTTATGATTCCACTTATATAAGGTAACTGGAATAGTTAAATTCATAGAGATATTCCAGGTGGAATAGTGGTTACCAGGGGCTGGGGTGAGGTGGAGGGAGTGTAGGGAATAGGAAATTATTGTTTAATGGGTACAAAGTTTTAGTCTGGGACAATGGCAAAGTTCTAGAGATGAATAGTGGTGTTGGCTGTACAACAATGTGAATGTACTTAATGCGACTGAATTGCACATTTGAAAATTGTTAAACTGATAAATTTTATGATATATATTTTTTTAATCGCAATTTTTTAGATGGGGAAAAAAAAAAGGATTGGATGGCCGGGACCAAAATCAAGAAGGGATGTCCGAAAGCCATCTACTCTGATGGGGAATCTTGTTCCTCCCCCTCCCCTCCCTGGCCAGGGTACTCTTCACTCCAGGAGTTCCTGCTGCCCACTAGAGGGGAGAAAAGAGTCAAAACTTTAGAGTTTAAGATCTCTTAACGTCCTGGAAGAGAGGGCAGACAACAATTTCTCTGACATCAGATGTGGCAACATTTTTGTAGATGTGCCTCCTGTGGCAAGGGAAATAAAAACAAAAATAAATTATTGGGATTACATGAGAATAAAAAGCTTCTTCACAGTGAAAGGAACAATCAGCAAAACTGAAAGTCAACCTACTGAGTTGGAGAAGATACTTCCAAATGACATATCCAATAAAGGGCTAGTATCCAAAATATATAAAGAACTGATACAACTCAACCACACACAAACAAATAATCCAACTTAAAAATGGGCAGAAAACATCAACAGACATTTCTCCAAAGAAGACAAATAGACACATGAAAAGATGCTCAACATCATTCATCATCAGGGAAATGTAAATCAAAACTATGAGATATCACCTCACACCAGTCAGAATGGTTAAAATCAACAACACAAGGAAAAACAAGTGTTGGCTAGAGTGTGGAGAAAAGGGAACCTTCTTGCAGTTTTGGTGGTAATGCAAATTGGTGCAGTCACTCTGGAAAACAGTATGGATGTTTCTCAAAAAGTTAAAAATAGAACTACCTATAATCCAGTAATCACACTACTGGGTATTCACTCAAAAAAATACAAAAACACTAATTCAGAGGGATATATACACCTCTCTATGTTTATGGCAGCATTATTCACTATAGCCAGTTATGGAAGCAACCCAATCTTGTCCATCAATAGATGAATGGATAAAGAAGAGGTAGTGTGTGTGTGTGTGTGTGTGTGTGTGTATATGTGTATATATATATATATATATATATATATATATATCTTTTATTATTATTATTCAGCCATATAAAAGAATGAAACCCCTACACAACCTACACTCTAACCCATTTCCTGAAAAAAATCACCTTGAAGGACATTGATGCACTACAGGAGAGATCCCCTTTATCGGGAAAAAGATTTTCTTTTCTGCAAAATGAAAAATGCAGGGTCAGCCTACCCAGGACCCACTCTCTGAGTCTAGAAACAAACCCAAGGCATGGCAAACTGGAACTAACTGAAAAAAACTGCAACTAAAACAATAAAAATGTTTATAACCTTGACATACAAAGGGTGGTTCCACATCAAGAAATAGAAAAACAACCCAATAGAAAAGTGATTTAAAAATATTAGGCAATTCACAGAAAAAGAGAATATGTATTATTAAGCATGTGAAACACTAAGCCTCACCAAAATTAATGTGACAATTAAATAAATTTTTTAAACTATCATACTGGTTAAAATTAAATAGACTTTTGGCATCAGTGAAGGTTGGGAAAATGGGTAATTTCAAACAGCTTTTTTGAAAACAAATTGGCACCACATATCAAAATGTAAAGTCGACAATCCAAGAATCAGAGCTTTTGCTACAGCATTACCTACACTATTAAAATTAGAACCAACTAAAATGTCCACCAGTTGGGTATTCATTAAATAGATTATAATGTATACCCTACAATAAAACACTCTACAACCATCATAAAGAATAAATTATGCTAATGAAAAAGGGTATCCAAGATACATAATGTTAAAGTGAAAAACAACTGACATAATAATATGTTTTTAAAAAGCTATCGTATCAGGGGCACCTGGGTGGCTCAGGGGTTGAGTGTCTGCCTTTGGCTCAGGTCATGATCCCAGGGTCCCCGCAGGGAGCCTGCTTCTCCCTCTGCCTATGTCTCTGCCTCTCTCTGTGTCTCTCATGAATCAAATATTTACCTACTAGACTTGCACAAGCACTAGGCTAAGGCAGGAAACTAGATAACCTTCCAGAGTCAGTCTTAACCCTTTACTTGCTACTGTAGGGGTTCCGGGGGCAGGGGGGGGAAGAACTAGGGCAGACAAGGTGCTAGTTGGAAATTCTTGGAAGGCTTGTGGCCAAAGTTTCTTATCAACAGCATACTATATATGCAGAGAAAAGGTGAGAGATACATACCAAATTTGACAGTGGTGCAAGAGGCACTTTCACCCTTTGCTCCATACAATCTTGTTGTTTGAAATTCTAAGAATGAGTGTGGAACTTGGAGAAAAAAAAAAATTAGTATAGAGAAGCCACCAGCATAGCCTATTTTCAAAGTCTATCATGACATAAACATGTGGCACAGACTCCAAAGAAAAGGCCAAAAGAAATCCAGGGCCATCTGGAGTCCCAGAAATCCCACAATTCTTACCACTCTCTACTTTTAGCACTTTGCCCAATCCCCACCTCACTACCATGTCTTGAAATATCCTTTTCTACTAGACAAACTGTACTTACTAAGCCATACAGTATAAATTTATTTCCTACATTTTATTAATCAAAAGCATTTTACTGTCAGGTAAATCTCCCTATAAACATTAAATTATCAACATTAACACAGTGAATTCATATAATCACAGCCCCACATAAAGAAATTTGACATTGAGATTGGCCTATTTGGTCCCATCATGAAACAATTCATAAATTTTTGAAATATTAAAACTATTCCTGAAAAAAATAAAATAAAATAAAAATACATAAATAAAACTATTCCTGGGGTACCCGGGTGACTCAGTAGGTTAAGCCTTAGACTCTTGATTTCAGAACATATCATGATCTTAGGGTCATGAGTTCCAGCCCCACCTCAGGCTTGCACTGGGCATGGAGCCTGCTTAAGATTCTCTCTGTCTCTCTCCCTTTACTCCCCCCACAATTCCCTCACCCTGCTCTCAAGGTACATGAGCTCTCACTCTCTCCCTAAAAAAAAAAGAAAAAGAAAAAGAAAGAAATATTAAAACTATTCCTAATCAAACCATTTAAAACCTTTGGAAACCTTTGGGAATGTTAGTTGGAAAGACATTTGCATATATTCTCCAGATGTAGAAAGGATATCCAATGCGTGTGACTGTCCTTCCTGAAAATGCTGGCCCTGAAAATCCTCACCTGTGGAGGCAATCAGGAGAGCTGAAAACCAGCAGGGGTTCTGACGACACACTCAGAAAGTAGCTGTGAGGAGGAACAGCAGGCCCCAAAATCTGACCATGGTGTCAGATGTCTAAGAATCCAAAGCAAGTAGCCAAGAATAAATACAGCTGGGCAGGTGACATGATTTATGAATATTTTTTTAATAAGACTGTCATTAGCAGTGATTCTCAAAGAGGGAAATATCAGAATGAAAGGGGATGGGGGGATGTAGCTTTAAAAAAAAAACATCATATTTTTGTGATCATAAAGCCAATTACCAAAAGGAAAATGCTAGAAAATCTTGGTTGATGAATATTTGTAGAAGAAATATTGATTCTCATGCATCCTAAAAAGAGGAGATAAATTTTTATGTGATTATTAAAGAGAAGTGGCTTATAAAAACTGGAATTTGTAATTTGCTTTCATGAGCCAATTGAGATAGGGTAGGGAATAGCAGACACCCTGGGAAGGCAAGAGGCTATCAGAGGGCGATGTGGCCAGTCATAAGGATGTAAGTACAAGGGACCTACAATGGACTGAATGTTCATGTCCCTGCCAAATTCATATGCTGAAATCCCATGCCTCAATGTGATGCTATTAGAAGGTGGGGCCTTTGGGAGGTAATTAGGTCATGAAAGTGAAGCCCTCATGAGTGGGATCAGTTCCTCTATAAAACAGCCCAGAGGGGCGCCTGGGTGGCTCAGGCGGTTAAGCATCTGCCTTCGGCTCAGGTCATGATCTGGGATCAAGCCCCGCATCAGCTCCCTGCTCAGAGGGGAGTCTGCTTCTCCCTCTCCCTCTGCCCATCCCCCCACCACCTTGTTCATGCTTGCTCTGTCACTCTCTCAAATAAATAAATAAAATCTTTTTAAAAGGAGGGAGGAGCCCGAGAGCTCCCTTGACCCTTTCCACTACATGAAGATTCAACAGGAAAAGTGCCCCCCGCCACGGGACAAGGATCTTCACTAGAAGCCAACCATGCTGGCACCCTAATCTTAAACGACCAGCCTCCAGAACCGTGAGAAGTACATTTCTGTTTTTTATATGCCACCCCGTCTATGATACTTTGCTACTGCAGCCCAGAATCCTGTCTGTTTGACCCAACCGTATCTTCAGCAACTAAATCAGTGCTTAGCACACAGAAGAGACTCAATTAATGCTCACTGACTGAATACATTCATGAATATCAAAATTAAGACCAGAAATTAAGTCCCTTTTTCCCGTCAATTCTCTAACAGATCCTAAAACTAATCTTACAGAAGTAAATTTAACATGTTAGCAAAACCATTAGCTGCCTCTCCTAACACTCATTTTCTCTTCCTCCTTAAAATTTTCAGCCTCCCTTGCAGCTACACTCTGACCAGTGAGATGGAAGGGGAAGTGTTAGAAGGTCCTTGTGGGAAATCTTCATAAAATAAGGGAGGTGCACCTTCTCCTTCCTTCTTGCTGCTGCTTGAAATGCAGATATAATGGGCTGGAGATCAAGCAGCAGTATGGACCATGGGCTATGGACACTAAGGATGACAAATGTCAAAGAAAATGATGCAAGAAACCCAGGTCCCTGATGGCCATACTCCTCCACCGTACCTCCCCCACCAATCACCTTGCCTTCAGACTTCTTTTACATGAAAAAGAAATAAGCTTCTGTATTTTACACACTAGTGGTCTTTGGGATTTTTTCTACTACAGACAGAGAAAGCTGATTGTAACCCTGGGCAACATGGGCATGAACACAAAGCTGCCGCTCTAGGAAGTGTCCAGATCTACAACATAGCAGCAATGACCCAGCGTCAGCCCTAAGTGTTACCTAGACCCAGCTTCCCAGGCGCCCCCCCTTCTGGGCCTCGAATCAGGTCCCTGTAAGTCCTGGGACAGTGCTTGCGGCACAAATTGTCCACCAGTGTGTTGCTTCCTCTGACCACAGTCCTTCCTTCCTTGTTCATGTAGTTCCACAGATGCAGAGCATAGGAGTCGTTGAAGCTAAGATCCATGTCCCAGACTTCATAGTAGCGCCTCCACTCTGGGTAGGAGATGGGGTAAAATCTTTGGGGGTGTAGGAAGGACAAGTTCAAACACCTGAGGTCACTCACCTCCTGGAAGTCTCTGAGTTTGCACCACAGTCTCAACATCCGGGTCATCAAATTGGGACCCTGGTTGCCCCAGATTTCTGAATTGTAGTGTTCAACAAAGTTTTCCATGCACTCCCACAGGAAGGGGTGGTGGGGGAGGAACCCGAACACCCCATTACTAGAGTACCGAGAAGACTGTGCAGCCAGAAAGTTCTCCTCAGGGATGGGCCTGATGGAGATGACATCCGTGTCCATGTAGATGCCTCCGTACTTCCAGATGATGGCCAGGCGGGACGCATCCGAGCTGACGTGAAGCCAGTTGCTCTCCGCACTGGCGTTGATCTGCGGGAACATGAACAAATCAGCCACAGTAGCAGGGGAAAGGGAGGGTGTCGCAATGAGAAGCCAGCCCAGGGTAGCTGAGGAGAAGGAAGCAAGCCAGCTTCTCAAAGATAACTGGACAAAAGACGAATTTTGCAAATTTACCAAACTTATCTCCACTTCCAAATTTGCCTTTAAGTGGAAAGTTTACAGCAGTCAGTAACAACGGGAAGATTTTAGCAGCTCTTAAATTTTGTGCATTTGTTTTTTTAAAAAACTGAAGCATTAGAATGATAAAGAAGAAATCCAGCAAGGATTTCACAATAAACCCTTTGAGGCATTTTCAGCAGGGGGTACATTAACCACAAATATGAAACTGTGAAGGAAGAATGTTTTAAACCCTAAAAATGCTGAAAACTAATAAAGAAAAAAATAAACTAGGAAACTATCTAACAAACCAATATGTATGCTCTTTAAGAAATTGGTAGAAGAGGGTCGCCTAGTTGGCTCAGCGATTGAGCATCTGCCTTTGGCTCAGGTTGTGATCCCCGGGTCCTGGGATCGAGTCCCACATCAGGCTCTCTGCATGGAGCCTGCTTCACCCTCTGCCTGTGTGCCTGTGTCTCTGTCTCTCTCTGTGTCTCTCATAAGTAAATAAATAAAATCTTTTTAAAAAAGAAAGAAGAAGAAGAATCTTAAAAGGGCATGCATGTATTCCTTCATTAATTCATTCTTTTAATAATATTCATTGAGGGACAACTTTCTATGTGCCAAGCTTTGTTACAGTTGCTAAGGAGATAGAAGTAAACAGACAGACAAAAATCCCTACTGGGTGGAGATAGACAATAAACAAATCAATACATAATATGTTGGGTGTTCACAAGGACTGTGAAGGATAAAAACCTGGATAAGGAGGCAGGGTGGAGCCCTATCTTATCTTGGCTTCCAGTAGAAACCTGAATAAAGTTAGTGAGTGAACCATACCAATATCTCAGAGAAGAGGGTTCTAGGTAGAAGACAGCAAGTGCAAGGGCCCCAGGGTAGGAGCACACTCATTGTGTACAGGAACGGAAAAGAGGCAGTGTGGCCAAAGCAGAGTAGTGAAGGAGAGGGATAGGAGATGAGAGCAGAGAGGGATGGGTGGGGAGGAAGGGCGGGTCACACAGGCTGCGGTAAAGACGGAAATTACTTGGAAGGTTTGGAAGAAGGGAGTGACCTGACTTAGTCTTAAAAGGTTCATACTGGCTGCTATGTGGACAACAGGGGTGGGGCTTGGGAGGTGGCAAGGGCTGAAGAACAAAGGCAAGTTAGGAAGGCTGTGGAAGTGGTCAGCTTCTGAGCACACAGTAAAGATGAAGCTGGTCAGATGGATTGGACTGGAGTTGGAGATAGAAGTCAAGGATGACTGCAAATGCTGAAACATGAGCAAAACAGAAAATGACTCTAAAAGCAATAAAAATTAATCATTATAAATGGCAACATTCCAAATGGAATGCTAAAATTTTGAATTGAGAAAACAAAATGGATTTTTTTTTTTTTTAAGTAGGCTCCATGCCCAGTGTGGAAGCCCAGCCTGGGACTTGAACTCATGACCCTGAGATCAAGACCTGAGCTGAGATCAAGAGTTAGACACTTAACTAAATGAGCCATCCAGATGCACCCAAAATAGATTTTTCTGAATTGAAATATGTTGATTAAAAGATGAAACATAAACAAGGACCCTGGGTGGCACAGTCAGTTAAGTGTCTGACTCTTGGTTTCAGCTCAGGTCATGATCTCAGGGTCATGGGATTGAGACCCATGTCAAGCTCTGTGCTTAACAAAGAGTCTACTAAAACTCTTTCCTTTTGCCTCTCTCTCTCTCTCTCTCTCCAAAATAAATAAATAAATCTTTTTTTAAAAAAGGATTGTATTTAAACATTTGCCCTTGACAAAATAAACATTCTTTAAAACTCTACTATTAAAAAAAAAAAACCTGCTATAAAGTCAAATACAGGCAGGTCAACTAATACTTTGCAGAAATCTTTACACAAGTCATTAACATCACCAGAATTATATACAATGGCTGAAAACCTCATAAATAATAATAGCAAAAATGCATCAAAAACTATTCCAAGCTCTTCATAATCTACACAAATACTCAACACTGGCATTATGGTTATTCCCATTTTTCAAGTGAAAAGCTGAAAGAAATAAGATGTTCAGTAATTTGTCCAAGGTGAGAGAGGCAGGGACTGGATTTGAACCCAAGCAGTCTAGCTCCAGAGATCCATTTGTTCAAAAGAAACAAGGTTTAGTAGAAATAAGTAAAGTTGATTATTTTGTAAATTGGCGATTGTTAGTGAACAGCCCCAGAGACATAGGATATCAAAAGCCACACAGAATAAGAGGAGGAAGAAATCTGCCTTTTTGTGAGCATGGGACTAACATCAATCTAAAACACAAGAGCTCCGTTGGGGGTGAGCACTAGAGGATTAGGGGTCATGCTACTCAGCCCCTCCCCACGCCACAGTACTCAACCCCTGGCATCTCCCAGAGCTACAGTTGCCAAATCAGTGCAGCAAACCCAGTGGGCACCAGCAAGTGATGGCACATTGGGCCATCCCCAAGAGCTGGCCCCCAACTATCCTGAGGTGGCCTAACTGGGGCAGAACATGCCATGGGCCAGCACCCCTAAGGTATCATGGTGTGGTTTCTGCAGACACACGGTCTGGTGTAGTACCCTGCAGGCTCAGATGGGGCAGGGCCTTAGGGCTCTGTGTCCCAGGGCCTACTTTGTTCCCAAAACTCAACACTTGTAAAATTGAAGTGCAACTCAGAGGACCTAAACTGTGCTCTATGGAACATTAGCTCCAAGAAAACATTAATGTCCAACTGAGAAAGGTATCCAGGCTCAAATAAGTTTGGAAAATGTTAGGTTGAATCAAATGAATGTTTCTTTAATTTAGAACTACAGAGGCTTTAATTTCTTCATGTCTATGAGTGGTCTGTAAGGCGGGGGAAAAAAAGGCAGCAGGTAATATGCAGCATCTTCCAAAACAATTTGAGCAGAGATTTATTTGTCCCAGGAACAAAGCACAGTTTAGGTAATGTTCACCTAGCCCAGGTGTGGGCAAAGCACTGCCTGTGCTGGGGTAGTCCTCCTGGAACATTCTCTAGCAGGCTAGCCCTGAAAGCCACAGGGCCTGCCTCCCTGGCCTGCGCCCTGCCCCCCAGCTCCCAGGGGCCCATGCTGATCACCGCCTTTTGTTGGGGACCCCTTGCTGGCAGCTGCAGATGAAATCTCAGTCTTTCGAGCTGTTCCATGGCCTCCTGATGAGCCTCGATTTAAGACTCCCAGGCTCCTCCAGAGAAGAGATGGGCACACTGGGATCTAGAAGTCACATGGGGCCCAGAGTAAAACTGGTCACTCGCCCCACAGGCCTGGAGCTTACTCCAGAAAATGCCTCTAGTTGACAGTAAGTAGATGCAAGGGCATCTTCCCCCTAGGATGGTAGGCTGAATAATGGCCACTCAAAGACCTTAAGTCCTAGATTCTGGAACCTGTGAATGTCACCTCATATGAAAAAAGGGTCTTTGCAGATGTGATTACATTAAGGATCTTGAGATGGAGAGATTATCCTGGGTTCCCCTGATGTACCTGAATGCTATTGGAAGTATCCTTTAGGGACACCTGGGTGGCTCACTGGTGGAGCGTCTGCTTTTAGCTCAGGGCGTGATCTCAGGGTCTGGGGATCGAGTCCCTCATCGAGCTCCCTGCAGGGAGCCTGCTTGTCCCTCTGCCTATGTATCTGCTTCTCTCTGTGTCTCTCATGAATAAATAAATAAAATCTTAAAAAAAAAAAAAAAAAAAAAGGAAGTATCCTTTAAAGAAAGACGTAGAGGGAAAGTTCAGAGAGAGAAACAGAGAGAGAAAAGGGAAATGCGCAGATCTCCACAAGAAAGATTTTTCCCTAGAGCCTCACTGGGAACTGGGACTGGCCAGCACCTTGACATCCACCCAGTGATGTGGACTTGGGACTTCTGGCCTCCATAATGGTAAGAGAACAAATGTCTGCTGTTTTAGGTCACTCCGTTTATGGTCATCTGTTACAGCAGCCACAGGAAAGTAACACTGAGTACCTGCATAATGGCCTCACTATTGCCTCTGGGCCTGCAAAGCCTAAAGTATTTACAATCTGGCACTTCACTGTGAAAATGTTTGCTGCCATTTGGTCTAGCCTACGATTAGAACTCAAAAAGGACTTTATATGACAAGCAAATGGCATTATTTTGATATCGATTTTTAAATTACTTTTTAGTTTTATTAAGTAATTTTATTTTTAAAATTAACATGTTCTCATCACTAAATGTACTCTTAATCCAATCACACAACCTGATATTGTGTTATTTTCCTTAGGTCTTTTTCTTCCACGTGGACAGGGCCGGGGGGTTGGGGAGTGAGGTGGTACATAGCTAAAATAATTACAATCACATTATAATGTAAGTGTATTTATTCCAGATTGTATTATAGTCTTCATAAGATTCCCAGCTAAAGCCTGCATAGTGGAGTTATTGAGTGGTTCTACTGTAATTTCCTTAAGCATTATCCAACCGTGGGTCCTCTATGAGAGAAATATTTAATTTGAAATATTATTTCCATATTATGCTATGTTACTGAGGGGAAGATTACAAAATTCTCAAGAGCTCCAAGAGTTTCTTGGTCATATCTTAATATAACTCAATCTCATATAGCAGCACTCCACCTGATTCTTCACGAATTTTCTATTCACATCATTTTCAAATTAAATATTGCCTAGTTTCCCATTCAGATGCAAAAAAAAAAAAAAGTTTTACATAGATGGGTTTAAGTAAATGAAAAATAAGTGGTTATACCCCCAGAAAAGACACAGAAACTCATTCAGTTAAGGATAGTCTCAAAAGAAACCTCATTCCTAAGAAATAAGTCTGGAGGCATAAGACACAAAGCTAGAGAGAAACCTAACTTAAGTCTCTCCTGTTTATTTGAATCAGGACTCAGTGCTGTAGAATCAAGGCCAGGATCTGGGTTCTAGTCCCACTTCTGACACTGAGCCCTTGCGCTCAGTTTACCAATCCATAAAATAAGGGGGACTGGACTCATTGTCTGCAGTCGCTCCCAACGCGGACATTCTAAGATTCTCTGAACACTTACGCGAGTGTACCATGAAAGCAATGGTGTGTCTTCAAACAGCCTTTTCATATCCAAAGGGAAGAGGAAAACATTGTCTATTGCTGAGAGGAGGGAAAAGCCTGGGTAAGTGGAGTTGGAGGGCAGCTGTGTGGTATTGCAGAGACCCTTCATGAAGAATGCCACAGGCTGCCTGGGGTAAATCTTGGCAGCAGACTCCACAGCACAAGAGACCAGTGGAGTTGGTTCCATTCTCTCCGAGGTCTCTATGAACACAATGCCGTGCCCATTGCCCAGGAGGGCTCCTGGGTCCTGCTCTAACTGTTGGGGAGGAAGGCAGAAGAAGCAGCTGGACTTCAGGCTTAGCTGGTAGAAGAAGGCACAGACGAGCAGCAGGACGACCAACAGGAAGAGATGGAGCTCCTTCAGCATATCTGCTTCTCTTTCCAGGCCTGCTCCTTTAAAGCAACACAACTCATTACAAAAATGCATTCACAAAACCCGATAAAGACAACACATGAGAAAACGAGACATGAATACCACTTTTAAGATTAGAGTTTGTAAATCCTAAGTAAAATATCATCAGATCAAGCACGGTGATGTTCAAAAGAAAAATGCATTTCACTACGGTTGATCTGAGGAATTTGAGAATGATTCAAAACAGGAAAATAATCATTGCATCTATATGTTGAGCTGTTGTAGAAATTTTTCCGAAGTTTACTTCAGGTTGTCTCGCCTCAGGCTGCAGGTCTTTAGGGAAAAAGACGGTTTTAGGTCTTCCAAGTCAGTGCTTCCAAGTCAAGAGAATGGGAGAAAATTGGAAACTTTTATTCAGAGGGTCATAGCCAGGTATTTGAGGAAACCAGAAGAATTCAGAATCCAGCCCAGTTTTACAGGCACACAGTAAACATTCAAAGACAATTAATCAGAACTAGAACCGAACATCTACAAAGATGTGTTGTTGAAACTTAATTTTTCTCCCTAAAGGCACCTCATTTCTGTAAAGATAGCCAAATTAAAACAAATTCATTTTTGTAAAAAAAGAAAAAAGTCCATTTTTAACAAATTTAGCTGAATTATTTACAGCAAGAATAGTGATATTGACCAAATGGGTTTTTAAAAATCTGCTTTGCTGGAACTTTTTATAAGGAATTTCACATTGAATTTTTAATAGCCTCTCGAGGCCAAAAGCTATACCAAATACTTACCATCAGATTCACCTGCAATACCTGCAGCTTTGGGTGAATTCCTCTCTTCCTGAGGTCCCCAAAATATCCTGAGGTTCCTGCATCTGCCAGGAACCTTTACTCACCTGGTAAGGCTTCTGGGAATTCTATGAGCAAGGTATCAGGCCAACATTTTCAAGGGGCTTTATTGACTCCATAAAGTCAACCTTAGTTCCTTAAAGCTCTCCAGTCATATCTGAGTCGACTCATGTGTCTCTCAAATACGATATTCCAGTTAAAGCCTTGGTAATACAGCCAATGTTTTCAATGGTGTCCTGTTACAAGGTGAACAGATTCTCATTGGATTTATGTAAATGACTATAATTGTCTTGAGAGAAAGAATACTCAGAGTTTCTGAATTCAGGAGGGTTTCGATAGGGAGAAAAGATAAATGTTTCTATTTGCTTACAAAGGAATATTTTATCAAATTTCTATTAACTCGGATTAGGAGAAAAGGTTTCCTTGAATCTGGAAGAGCAAACACCAGAGAAAGAGCAATGTTTAAACAAAACTCATAAAAACTATAATCATCTTTTTCAATTCACTCAGCCTCATGTTATTAATTCCCATTCTGTTTGAATGTAATTTTTCCATTAGTTCTGGAAATTCCTTCCCAGTTTAGTTTTATGATCTTAAAGATATCAGAAACCTGAGTTCATCAACAGTCCTTTTTGTGAATCTCCTTGAAGCTGAAACAGATTTGCAAGAGCATCAGGACAATAACTGCAAATGACAAAAGACTCAAAAATGTCCATGGTTAAAGTCTGATGGGAGTGCATTGTAATAGAGTTGACAAGGAAATTTGGTTATTTCCAAATTTCAACATTCAACACAACATTTCAATAAGTAGAATTTCAAGTGATGATATTATACCAGGACATATTAAAACTTTAGGAATTTTAAACAATTTCTGCAACAGTTATAGCATTTACCCACACAATATAGCCTAAGAAGGTTTATCATTATTTGTTTGACAATGCTTCCTATGTAACTTAATATACCAAACAAGCCTAATTAATCAAAAATATTTCATTTAGAATTTGAATTGGAGGGTAGTTTATTAAAAACCTCAGAAGTTTCTAGAGTACATGCCTAAAAATAGGATTACAGATCATTACAGAACTTAAAACTTAATTAGTCCAAAAAAAGAAAACCTTAATCTTTTTAACAAAGGTGGCCATAAGAGAGTCTAAAAGCAAATACAGAATACATAGTTGTTAACAATATTCAGCTCTTTAAATATTGAGAAGTTTTAGTTTTCTTAAGTAATCAAAAAACTGATGAAGACAAAACATAGAACTTTGCTTTTTCTGGGCAGAAATAAAAAACTTTGATTAGAATTTCTTATCAAGACCAGACCAACAAGCCAAGAAAACTTAGTCTTAAAAAGATTAAGAGAGAAAAACCAAATTCCAACCTTATAGTAGTGTACTTTTAAAATTCACTCATTGCAATATTAGTCCTGACAGTGTATAAAATTATTTTCCAAAGATTCTCCTTCTCGAACCTCTTATAACTTTCTTTTTCCACTTAGAGTTTGTCCTAAGTTTTCCCTCTCTAAACAACAAATTCTCATTTAAAGACAATTTTTTCCTCAACAAAAATATATCCTCATTCCTTATACCTTTCTTCTGTATCTTCCAAATTCCTACATGCAGAGTTGCTTTCAGTATTATTTCCAACAGTCTCAATCACATTTATCAGAATTTTAACTCTTAAAAACTTCAGTTTCCAGTGAAAACGAAGTAGTAACCAATTGTGAGCTGTCTGTTACATCAGAATTCTTTAAATTGGCCAATTTATGGACATTTCATAATTTCTAAAAATGCATTTTTTCAAAGCACAATTGTCAATAAAACATACAACATGTTTATTGGCAGACCCAAATTTATCTTTAGTTTCTCTGTGATAAGAAGCCAAAAGCAAAGAAACCTATGTTTAGTAATTAACATTTCAGTATTATACTTTATTAAAACACTTTTTATTTATTCAACCCATTTGCTCTTAACAATTACCCATGAATACTTCATGAGACAGACAAAATCAACCATCATTTTAAGTAATCTTCGCTGACAAATTGCAACAGAGATAACGAGTTTATTTGACCTTCAGTGAACCTTGGTAAAATAAAAGTTTTAAATTTAATGTTGACAACTCTAAAGACTTGTGTATTTTACCAAAACCCTTGAATTTTAATTTATCAAAGATTGTCCCGGATCACATGAACTTGAAAAACATGTAGATTAGTTCTTATTCTTCTGAGTTTTAGAATGCCCAATTTTTACAAGTGTTTGCCGTTAAGCCAATTAAATAGAACTCTTTTACAAATGAATTATTAGCAATACCATCCGGAGGTACAGAAAATATCTCACATTTATAACACATGTGGACACATATACACAAACAAGATGCAACTGAAGTCTAGCCTTCATTTCACTCATGTTTGTGGAGAGGACATTACAGACCCCAATTTCCCAATATCTCTCTTTTGTCAAACAAATCTAATCACAAGGTAACATTATAATTTATGGATCCTTGAATGAGTCATTTTCCATTTTTCAATTAGAACATGACCAGTTTAAAAAAAAAAAAAAAAAAAAGAACATGACCAGTTTGTCCAAAAAATACCAAAAGAGTACCGCTATTGGTCATTGGTTCCACCCCAAAGTTGGGGGCTTCACTGATTGAACCAAATGGCTTCCTCGCTTCTGGTTGTTTAGTCTTATAATTGGCTTTCTCTAAGTTTGTGCATAAGAAAACTAATTCAAACATGTCAAAAGAGTCCCATCTAGGCCATCTGAGACTCAGGTTATCCTTACTGAAAATTTCCCACTTAAGTAAGCACCTGCAAGGAGAGGATCCCCGTGTGCTAGCTGTCAAGCCTGCGGAAGTTTCCAGAGACACTTCCCCAAGGCTTCCAGTCACCTGAAAGCACCATCTTCCCTGAAGGAGCAAGTAAGTGTCCCTTGTATTTGGAGCCAAGTGATTCAATCTGTCATATTTCTCGCCAGAAAATTTAGTCAAGCCTTATATTAATAATGTCCATTAGCAAAATGCCAAATTAAAACAACCAGCCTATCAGCTCCAACCCCTCTGGGATATCTCCGCCTAGAGGATATTACTGGTAGCCCTCAACAGCTCAAATAAAAGTCAGGACCATCAACTCCAGTTGAGGAGGTTCAGATAGCAGGAGAACGCACCTGATACACCTGTGAGCTGCTGGGAAGTTGGAAGGGCACAAGGGGCTCGTGCTGGTACCAAGCCTGAGTTCCAGAAGAACCCCCGGAGATCTCATGAACATGGCTCTGACATCCTGCTGACAATCCTCTGACATCCTCTGACAATACCAAGAAATGTTGATGCAAATTGAACAAATCTTTTAGAATTTTTAAAAGAAAGAGTTTTATTTGAACCCAGGCTAGGACAGCTGCCCAAGATACACAATCTTCACAAAGAAGAGAGTGCTCTGGTGAGGGAACATTTGGCATACATTAAAAAGTTACAAATCATTAGACAAAGGACATTTCAGAAAGATGCAGGCCTTATCTTAAGCTTCTAGTATACGCAAGGCTGTATGGCTTTAAAAATTATGGGAACCAGGGAGATTTTTTTTCTTTTTCTTATCTTTGTGTTTGGAATGCTCCTTTTTTTGTTATTTTTTAAACGAATCAGATATATGATGTATGTTCATGGCAGAAATAAGTCCCATACTCTGAGATTTTGCCAAGTCACGTTGACCTTGATAGATATTAAAGTATAGCTTCCCTGGGAGCCCAGGAGCAGGACGTACGGACATTAAAAATTGAAACTGAAAAAAAAAAATTGAAAATGCCCTTTATTTTATCACCATTAAGCCAGGAACTTGCGGTTACCTAGTTTCTGAGATCTTAGCAATGACGACAAGTTTTTCCTGCTATACCTTCTGATAAATCGCCACTTAATCATCCAATTCAGCAACAGGGCAGGGTGGGGGAGGGCATTAAATCATTGGCAGAAGCTCAACACCAAACACAAGAAGTTGCCAGGAAGCTTCTCCCTTTACTAAGTGCCCCCAGACACAGAGACTTGGGGACTCTAATGAGCTTGCACAATCTATCAGGTGACCTGTACACTAATCCTGCGTGTCTGTGGACTATCAGGAGGGTTAGACATATCCCAGCAGAACCCAGGAGCCAGCAGATCATGCACCTGGGCAGTTTGCTTCTATCAAAATCATGGGCAGAGAGATGGGCAAGTTTCCTCACTAGACAATCCTATAGATTGATTCTAACTTTGCAAACACAAGGTTGATTAAGAGAAAAGAAAAACCATCACCACAAATAAGCAATGGACAAACTCCAGTCATCCAAGGGCCTGGTGATGTGGAATGAGAATTGATTCCCTGATTTCAGTTCCATAGGTGCAGGAAGGGTGCTTTTGCCCTGAGGTCCCCCTTATGGTATGTGAACTTCCTGTCAGTCTCAGGAGGTCAGCTTCGTCACCTCCATTGATGGCAGTCCCCACATCTCCCAAGACAGCGTTACTCTCTGCAGTCTGCTCTCCAACACCCCTGACATGAACACTCAGTAATGCTCCTTGGAGTCATCCTCTGCTCAGGGAGTCACCTATCTTCAGTCCAGAGCCTTCTCCCAGCCATGATCAGCCATCCACAGTTCCCCCTGGATGCTCGGGTATGATCAGGGAGGACCCCTCTTGAGCAGACTCTGGATCCTGACACAGCAGGTCCTACATCAAGGTAAAGCTGTCCCACTGATCTATGGCTTCTTGTTCCTAGGCACCCAAGGCTCCCCAGGCCAGCTCTTTGGGTCTACACAGACACCTCTTTCTTTGCAACTGAATTTATTCTCTGAACCTCATCAATTCTAGGCTCAGTGTTATTTGGCATCTTTCCAGAGCTCCCTAGCATTGGATAGATTGGTTTTCTTTCCTTACAGAGAGGAGAGAACAGAGCTCCTGCTCTCAACTCTGGGGTAACTAGAGGGTTCCATTTGGGGGGAGTTATATGATATATTCCTAGTGCCTGTATCTTGGGTACTCACATAAACTAGTGCCTTCCAACTGCTTACACAGTGGCCAAAATCACTGAACAAGTGGCCCAGTCAGAGAACAGTGAAGTAGTTGGTGGCTTTTGTCACAAGATGGAAGTAAGCATTGGTGATGCAGTGAAATCCTAAGCACATAAAGTAGAACCAGTCTACCCAAGAGCTAAGTAGAAGGTATAATGGAAAGAGCACTGAGCTTAGAGTCATGCCTCTACCCACCCCACACTGAGGGCACTAGGACAAGACTCCAGTCTGCCCAGAGCCTCAGCTCCCTGGTAGAAGCTGTGGAAGATAACTGACCTCAGGCTCACGTGGGCATGCACGAGCGCTCTGTAAGGCAAAGAAGCAACACTCACTGTCCACCACAGTGAAGAAGGGGCAGAAAGAATACGATGTCACTAGATGCATTTGGACACTCTGATGACAAACATTAAGTTATTGTTTTCAGATCAATGGAATCTATTTCCCAGTAAACGCTGAAGAAGGAAATCCTCAGCCCTGTGGGAGAGGTGATGAGACATGTGCAGAAGCCAGCAGTCGGTCAGTGGCATCGGGGGGGGGGAGGGGCGGGGGGGGCTTTCAGGGCCACAGCGTAAGGTCCTTTCTAAGTCTCTCTGAGGAGGCCTCCTGTCACATGAGCCACTCTATCAGAAATTTCCCAGAACCCCCAGATCCATCCCTTTAGTCTTCCCTCATCCCTTATGAGCAGGACTGCCTCTCCTTCCTTCTGCTCACCCTTCTGCTCTATCTGGTCCATTCCAGATACTAACCTTCTGTGTTTGTGGTCAGGTGCTCCAGAAGCAGCTCCCAACCAGACTCCACAGATCCCTAGAGGCTCTAAGGATGGACTCCAGGAAACCCTGAACCCTGGGGCCATAGCCTGCATCAGTGCCTTTACCCTGGATGCCACCTATCCATAGCTTCTCCTACATACCACCAAAGGAATGTCCCTGCTCTCTGACCCTCTGTGACATTCACTCTGTTTAAAATTCATCAAAATGTCTTCACCACACAATAGCAGGCCCTTGTATTTTATAATGCTGTTCTTTGGGTGTTTGGAACTAGTGCCCCCCCAAAAAAGAAGGAGAAGAAACAGTACAAGGAAGAAAACCACAGAACTACAGCAGAAATTTCCCCAAAGTTCTAGCCCTATGGATAACTTCAGATAAGTTCAACTGTAAATAGTTCCGTGTTTGGGCCTCAATTCCCTCTGCCATAAAGGACCCACTGTATTGAGAAGGAAAAGGTAAAGGCATTTTTAACAATAAATGTTTGTTGAATTGAATTACACGTGAAAAGCACACTTCTCAATTCTGTAGTTTCTTTGAACCCTGATGTACTGTAAGAAGGAAATATTTAAGCCAACAATACGTGTCCTGTTTATTTTGGAACTTTGGGACCACAGTTCCGGTTTTTAACTTATTTGCTGAGCAAGTGGGACTGATAAATTTTGCTAAAAAGCATTCAGTTATCAATAGGACAAAACCCATATGGTGATATCTTATCAACACTGCTAATTCCTTTCCCCATTGTTCTGAAGCTGGAACAAAGCCTGGGGTGTTGCATTTATACAAATAGTGAGGGGATGGCTGGACAGAGGCAGTGCACTCTGTAGTGCACTGCCTAACACTAGGGAACCCACGGGAGAATAATTGAAGCATGTTAAGGAGTGACTTCATCAACATTAAATCTTGAAAAAAAAAAAAAACATTGGGACCATAGTTCCAGTTTTTAACTTATTTGTTGAGCAAGTGGGACTGATAAATTTTGCCAAAAAGCGGTCAGTTATCAATAGGACAAAACCCTTATGGTGATATCTTATCAACACTGCTAATTCCTTTCCCCATTGTTCTGACACCAAAACAAAGCCTGGGGTGTTGCGCTTATATGAATAGTGAGGGGATGGCTGGGCAGAGGCAGCGCACTGCAGGGTTCACAGCCTAACACTTGGGAACGAACCTCTGGGAGAATAATTGAAGCATGTTAAGGAGTGACGTTATCAACATTAAATCTTGAAAAAAAAGTTTTTACTAAAAATCAGGCAGTCTGGGCCAGAGAAAGATCCCCTGGTCCTGGGGCAATATCTTAAACTATTCTGCATGTTTAAGAGAATTGTTCTAGGGACACCAGGGTGGCTCAGTGGTTGAGCGTCTGCCTTCAGCTCCGGCCACGATCCCGGGGTCCTGGGATCAAGTCCCTCATCGGGCTCCCTGCGAGGAGCCTGCTTCTCCCTCTATGTTTGTACTTCTCTCTGTGTGTCTCTCATGAATAAGTAAATAAAATCATTTTAAAAAAAAAAAGAAAGAAAGAAAAGAAAATTGTTCTAGCTCTGTGTTTCTGGAGACAGCGCTTTTTGTTCTCCACTCAGCCATGCCAGTTAAATATGATCCTGTTTCCCAAACCTTACATAGCCATCAAGAATGTGTGTCCAGGTTTGTTCTGGAAATTACTGTATCTGCACATGTAACTTCCTCCTTTTTAGGTGTACTTGCAAGTAAAAGAAGGGATGGGGATAACGGCGGGAGATGCAAGGGGAAAATAATTGTTCTTGGTGAAATGGTTGTCCCCCAGACACCAGAATCTCAAGCTAAAGAACAGAATCTGCAAGAAGCCAAGAGCAAATGGTGGACCAGTTCAAGGCTGGAGACTGAAGGCACTCTGCTATTACACTCTTTTTTTTTTTTTTTTTGCTATTACACTCTTGAAGTCGGTATTTCATTTCTTCTTTCTGTAAGGACTTGGGAACATCTTTGGAGCCACTTATGCCAAGTGTCCACATGGCACAGGCACTTTATAACAATCAAGTGGCCGTGAGAATCAGCATTTCTCAATGTGGCTGAAAGAAACTGCTATGGACTGAATGTTTGTTGCCCACCCACCGACCCACCACCAGCAGCACCAAAATTCCTATGTTAAAGTCCTCAGCCCCCTGTGATGGTATTTGGAGGTGGGGCCTTTCAGAGGGAATTAGGTTTAAATGAGGTTATGAGGTTGGCATCCTTTAAGAAGAGGAAGATGAGAGATCTCTCTCTCTCTCTCCATGAGCATGCGCGAAGGACAAGCCACGTTGAAGATGTAGCCAGAAGGCAGGTTATGTATAAACCCGGAAAAGGATCCTTGCCAGGAACTCAGCCTCCACTTTGATCCTGGATGTTCCAGCCTCTAGAACTGTGAATAGCAAATGTCTGCTGATTAAGCCCACCAGTCTACAGTATTTTGTTATAGAGCCCAACTGACTGAGCAAGAAACCCCATAACAAGCTTTCCTCTGATTTCCTTCCATATGTTTTTATAAGAATCTATTTTTAAGTCATTGATGAGGTTGGAACTTGTCTTAAGATTTGAAGAATTGAGTGACGCCTGTGTGGCTCAGTGGTTGAGCATCTGCCTTGGGCTCAGGTTGTGATCCCGGGGTCCTGGGATCGAGTCCCGCATCAGGCTCCCCATGGGGGGCCTGCTTCTCCCTCTGCCTATGTCTCTGCCTCTCTCTGTGTCTCTCATGAATAAATAAATAAAAATTTTTAAAAAGGATTTGAGAAATTGAAACCAGGCCTCCAGTGGGGGAAAGGACAACTTCATTTGCAATAGAAACCCATAATGGGTGAAATTGTCCTTACCTGAGACCTCTCGGTCTTCCCTTCCTTCTGTCCTTCCACACACCTCTCATTTGTCCTCTTGTTATGCCTTCTCTCTTCATTTTTTTTAAAATGATTTTATTTATTTATTCATGAAAGACACAGAGAGAGAGGCAGAGACACAGGCAGAGAGAGCAGCAGGCTCCATGCAGGGAGCCCGATGTGGGACTCAATCCCAGATCCTGGGGTCATGCCCTGGGCCAAAGGCAGACGCTCAATCGCTGAGCCACCCAGGCGTCCCTGCCTTCTCTCTTTAAATGGAGACCTCTGGTCTGCCTTATCTCGGTGCCTAACACTATCACCATGCACCCAGGACCCAAATCAGGAAATCAAGGGTCATTCTTAATTCTTCCCTTCCTTACCCCTCCTGTACAGGCCACGTCAGTTCAGGTCCTCCAAGAAGCAGACATCAGGATGAGATTAATTGTACAAGGATTTTAATTGACAGAAGTGCCAGTATGAGAGAAAATAGAGAGCTGTATGAGGCTGGAAAGCTGAAAAATCCCATTGGGAGTCTGAGAAGCTTGGGTGGAAGTATCCTGGGCTGCCTTGCTGATGGCTGTCCTTGTCTATGGCAGGTTCAGTGGTGTCATCAAAGAGTCCTCAAACTGGTCAGCCATAAGAGGAGGGCTATGTCTCCCAGGAACAGGTCTCCTTCAGGATTCTTGCTCCATTGGTCACTAGAAGCCCATAGGAAGAGTCGCCTAGGCACAACTCGGTGATGCATTTCACAGAGCGGGAGCTGGGTCTTTGGTCAGTTATACTTCCTCTGATTGGAGATCCTTGAGGCACATGCTCACAGCTGCCAGAGTCCACCCCTTGAGCTGCACAGATCTACTTCACGTAGTTTCGGGGAGCAGTGCTTCCACAGTTCCCATGGGCCTTTCTTCCCAAGGGGAAACTGATAAGAAAGAGGTTAGAGGATGAACCACAGCCCCTGTCACTGTAGTTGACCTCAGGGCTGCAACACATCTGCTCCCTCCTCCAACATCCATTCTGAATTCCTTCACTCCCAAAGGTTGCCTTATCACATGTTGGTAGCTTAGCTAGTTATGCAACTCATGACCTTACAGTGTCTCAATCCTTGACAGTCAAATCCTTTCTCAGCTTAGGGTTGCAGCTTGTGCAGCTTGTGTCTGTTCACAGTTAAAAGGGGGCAAAAGAGGACCAGGAGGCCCCACAATGGATCTCCTAGGTTCCATACATACCAGATTCCTTCCTGCTGCTAGGGTGTAAAAGCACCCGGACCTCCTCCTGATGATCAGTATCTAACTGCTCCTTTTACTTGGCTGGCCCCTGGCCATGGGAAGTCCCGTGCATTGCAGCAGTTCGTAATCCAACAACACCCTTGTGGTATCACCCGGCAAGAATCTGTCCTATTTGGGATCAGAACCTCCAAAACTGAAGAGCTCAGAGTTGCCCTGATGGCACAAAATCCTCTGATAGGTCATGAGGAGTGGTAGTCAGTGGGGACATTCCTGTAGTTATCTCTTGATTCCTGGATCCATGGACTCTTCCTCTTGAGAGCAGAGCAGCATATACTGGTCTCTGAACTGATGTAATTACAGTGTTTTGGAAGGTGTCACCCCATTCTTTCAGTATTTTCCCAAGCTAGCACTTCAGCTGCACCTTTAGAAGACTATTCCAGAAAGCTCTCTCTGGGTAGTGCAATATTTGATACAATTAGTAGATTCCATGGTCATGGACCTACTCCAGCACCTCCCTCACTGTTGAGTCCCCTGGTCAAAACCTGTGCTGGATGAGATTCCATAGTTGTGGATCAAGCATTCCATAACCCCAGATAGTGCTGTGGCCCAGATTTGCAGGAAAGAAAGGTGAACTCATATCTGGAATAGTCATTCCTGTGGAGATGAAGCATTGGCCCTTCCAATGGGAGGCGCCTGATGTAACTAAATAACTGGGCACCAAACCATCAGTTGGTCTCCTCAAAAGTGTGATATCAAGGACTCAGTGTTGATCTCTTTTGCTGGCAAGTTGGACATTCAGAGGCAGCACGAGCTACATCAATCTTGAGAAGTGAGGGTTGATGCTGTTGGACCAATGCGTGGTCTCTACCTTTGACACCATAGCCATCCCCTACATGTGCCCATCGTGCCAGTTCTGGGCTGGTGACCAATTACTAGACTGTCAGCTGTTCATCAAATTTCCTGTGGGGTATCTCACTGTTGCTTTAACTTGCACTTCTCTGATAACTAATGAGTAAGCATCTCTTTAAATATGTTTACTATTTGTTTTACACTTCTGTAAATTGTTTCTTCATGTGCTTTGCTCATTTCTCTGTTGGGTTCTCTGCCTTTTTCTTATAAATCTACACATTCCTAAGAAAATCTAGATATTAGTCTCGGTTTGGTTTTAAATACTGCAACTGTCTTTTCCCAACATATCGTTTGGATTATTTTGTCTTTTATGTCCTCTATCTAACAAATGTTCTTATTTTAATGAGATAAAGACAATAGTTATTCTGTTGAATGATTTGTATTTGGGAGATTCTATTGAAGAAGACTTCCTATTCCTAAGTTATAAAGACATTCTCTGACATTTTTTTCTTTATAATTTCATAGCTCACATTGAGTTTATTCATCCATTTGCTTATTCATGGTGAGATGTGAAGATTGATTTTTCTTTTTCCCCCTATAGTGAGTAAGCCAGTTTCCCCACCATCATCTATAAAACAGTTCATGCTTCCTCCATTGGGTTATGATGTCAACACTGTCATATAGCAAGTCCCCATATGTATGGCCCCATATATCTGTCTCTGAGTTTTCTCTTTTATTCCACTGGCCAGTTGTTCTGTTCCTATATCTGTACTTCTTAAATTCCTTTGGCTTTTTAAATTGGCCTTAATCTGTGATGGATATTGAAGAACTGATCCCTTTTCTAATTTCCCCCACATGCCTATGGAGAAGCTGCACTTGGCAAGACAAAATGACCAGAGAAACAATGATGAAATTATTATCACCAGAATAAACTGATAGAAATGGAGAGATTAAAAAAAAATAACAGGTCATGGGGCACCTGAGTGGCTCAGTCAGTTGAGCATCCAACTCTTGGTTTCAGCTCAGGTCATGATCTCACTAGTGATGGAGATCAAGCTCCTCATAGGGCTCTGTGCTCAGCAGGGAGTCTGCTTGAGAATCTCTCCCTTTTCCCTTCCCCCCACTCATTCTCACATCTCTCTCTCTCTCTCCCTTCTCTCTCTCTCTCAAAAAAATAAATCTTTAAAAAAAAACAGGTCAAAAGTTGTGGCTGGATTGAACATACTCTTGGAAAAAAATATTTTTTTTTTTTTGGAAAAAATTTAAAAGGAAAAGGAAGAGAAGGAAGAGGAGACAGAGTAAAAAGAAAGACATAGCCACAGCTTTCCAGGGGAAAAAATAGAAGAATTTAAATTATTTAGGAGGAAAAACTCAAACTATTAGAGAAAATGATAGTCCAAAAGAAATGCATAATGTGGTAGGACCATAAATGTCTCCCAAGAAATTTCAGCAGGATTCTGGAAAAATGACAAGAGCAGCATAATATTTGAATCTCCCCAAGTCCCCATGAATGAACAAGAAGAACAACTAAATTATAAAACAAAATCCCATGGTTAACATTTGCCACACTAGGTGGCAGGGTATTCCCCTAATTCTCAAAATACAAGTGGATGCCAATGATCCACCAAAAGCACCAAGAACTCTATGGTATCAGCTTCTGTGCTGGAGAAAGCAGACAGAAGTAACCAGACTCAAGAGCAGGAGAAACTCAAAATATACAACAAATATTGCTGGAAAGTATGGCAGCACTGAGATGAGAGAGCTTTGTCCAGTGTAGTAGTGGCTGAGGGCAAGGGGCCCATAGTAAATTCTGAAGGGGCTGGAATAGCCTGAGCCTCCATGAGCTCTGGAAACTGAACAACAAGGCCTCCTCTCCAACACAGAGCCTCACACTGAGGAGATACCAAGAAGCACAGAAACAAAATTATACAGGATAAAGAGTTCCATTTCCAGGAAGGCAGACTACAAGAATATTTGTTGCTTACCTGAAACAAAACCACACAAAATACACAAACAAAAAATAATAGTCAAAAATATGCAAAATGCACAAAATACGTCAACAAAGATAGACAACATATATGAAACAATGGTTCTCAAGGCACCATGCATCAGGCAATGAAGGACAGTAAATCCTTTTTTAAAAAAGATTGTATTTGACAGAGAGAGACTGAGCATGAGCAGGGAAGGGGGCAGAGGGAGAGGGAGAAGCAGACTCCTCTCTAAGTAGGAAGTCCAATGCGTGGCTCCATCCCAGGACCCGGGGATCGTGACCTGAGCCAAAGGCAGACACTTAACTGACTAAGCCACTCAGACGCCCCAGAAGGACAGTAGCTCCTGAACGATGGGATACAAACAAGTTGAGCTCTCTGATTGCCCCACCTTCCTGCCACGGGGGGATTTTGGGCCTCAGTATAGGGAATAGAGAGCCCACTCAGAAGCCACAGATTTCTTGCATTGAAAAGACAAGCTGAGGGATCCCTGGGTGGCGCAGCGGTTTGGCGCCTGCCTTTGGCCCAGGGCGCGATCCTGGAGACCCGGGATCGAATGTGCATGGAGCCTGCTTCTCCCTCTGCCTGTGTCTCTGCCTCTCTCTCTCTCTCTCTCTCTGTGTGTGTGACTATCATAAAAAAAAAAAAAAAAAAAAAAAAAAAAGACAAGCTGAGATTCTAGGAAGATTGAGGTAAGCAGAGTGCTGGAGAGGAGAGAGCTTCACAGAGCAAAAACTCTGGAGACCTATAGAGTCATGAGAATTAATCAGGGAAATAACGAGAGCAAGGCATGTGAGGAGTGTGAGGGGGACTGATGAGGGTGTGAGAACAACCTGAGGTTAGAGAAAGAGCCATCAGTAAGTACTAGAGGAAGGGTACGTGGGGTCACACAGGGTCAGAAATAGTGCCTGTTCCTACCAGTCAGGTTGAAAAACTTCATAATTCCTAGGATATTGAGTAGGAAACTCAGAAGGCTCTTTGTCTTGAGATAAAGACAAAATTAGCCTTACACTAACACATCTCTGATACTGCCTAACCAACCTTAAAAGCAAGACCTAAAAGCATCAAGTAACTTAGCTGAGTCCCAGAACAAAGCTCAAGAACATATCTAGGAAAACTAAAATATCCAGTACCCAAAAAAGTAAAATCCACGATGTCTCACATCTGATCAAAAATTACCCAGCATGCATAAATAAAATCTTAAAAAAAAAAAAAAAAGGGCAGCCCCGGTGGCTCAGTGGTTTAGCGCCGCCTTCAGCCCAGGGCGTGATCCTGGAAATCCGGGATCGAGTCCCATATAGGGCTCCCTGCATGGAGCCTGCTTCTCCCTCTGCCTGTGTCTCTGCCTCTCTCTCTGTGTGTGTCTCTATGAATGAATAAATAAAATATTTTTTTAAAAAATTACCCAGCATGCAAAGGAGCAGGAAAAGACAACCAATAATGAAAAGGAAAAGAAAACTCAATCAATTGAAACCAAATCAGAACTGACATGTGTTAGGGTTAGCCAACAAAGATATTAAAATAATAATTATAAAAATACTATATATGGGGGGATCCTTGGGTGGCGCAGCGGTTTGGCGCCTGCCTTTGGCCCAGGGCGCGATCCTGGAGACCCGGGATCGAATCCCACATCAGGCTCCCGGTGCATGGAGCCTGCTTCTCCCTCCGCCTGTGTCTCTGCCTCTCTCTCTCTCTCTCTGTGACTATCATAAAAAAAAAAAAATACTATATATGTTCAAGAAAGCTAAGAAGAGATGTGGAAGGATAAAAGAGACACAAATGAAACTTCTAGAGATGAAACTACAATGTCAGAGATGAAAAAAAGATTGATAGGAATAATGGCAGATTTGGCATTGCACAAGAAAAGAACGTTTTTGACATAGCAATAGAAATGTGGAAGACATAATAACAGAAACTATCTGAAATGAAAACACACAGAGAAAAAAAGAATCCTTAAAAATGAACAGAGGATCAGTGAACTATACAATAACTTTAAGTGTCTGATATATGTATAAATGGAGTCCCTCCAAAAAGAAAGCAGACAATGGAGACAGAAAAAATAGTCAAAAAATTGTAATAGCCATAATGTTCCCAAATTTGAGGGAAATTATACAGCCACAGATTCAAAAGCTCAGCTAACTCCAAGCACGGAGACATGAAGAAAACTACAGCAAGGCACGTTATAACCAAATTCCTCGGATCTAGGATAAGGAGAAAATACTAAAGGCGGTCAAAGAAAGAAAAATTCACATTAAATAGAAGAACATAGAATGATTCCAGATTTCTTCTCAGTAACCATCTAAAAAAGAAAATAACATTTTAAAGTACTCAACCACAAAACAAAAACAAGCACCTTTGAGCCTAGAATTCTAACCCCAGTGAAAATATCTTTCAAAAATGAAAGCAAAATAAAGTCATTGTTTTGTTTTGTCTTGTTTTTGAGCTATACAAAAGTTGAAATAATTAATCACCAGAGGATCTGCACTTCAAGAAATGTGAAGCGAGGTCCTTGAGGCAGAAGAAAAGCGATGCCAGGAAATACGAATCTCTACAAGGGAATGAAGAACATCAAAAATGGTAACAACATGGGGCCCACTTGGCTGGCTCAGTTAGAAGAGTATGGGACCCATAATCTAAGGGTCATGAGTTCAAGCCCCATGATGGGCATAGAGATTACTGAAAGAATAAGTAAACTTTAAAAGATAAATTTGTTTATTTAAAAAAATGGTAATGCCCTGCATGGAGCTCTCTGCTCAGTGGGGAGCCTGCTTCTCCCTCTCCCTCTGCCACTACCCCTGTTGTGCTCTCTCCATCTCTTTCTGTCAAATAAATAAATAAAATCTTTTTTTTTTTAATGGTAACAATGGGACATCTGGGTGGCTCAGTGGTTGAGCATCTGCCTTCGGCTCAGGGCATGATCCTGGGGTCCTGGAATCAAGTCCCACATCAGGCTCCCCACAGGGAGTCTGCTTTTCCTCTGCTTGTGTCTGTGCCTCTTTTTCTGTGTCTCTCATGAATAAATAAATAAAATCTTTTAAAAATGGTAACAATGCAGATAAATATACAAGTATTTTGTTATTTCCATCCCTTTAAAATATAAGTAACTGTTTAAATAAAAATCAAAATAATATTGTTCGGAGTTTGTAGCATATATAAAAATAAACTGTACGGTGAAATAGCATAGAGACAGAATGGGAAGTAATAGGAAGTAATGGGGGAAGTAAGTTCCTACACTGTATGTGAAGGGATAAGGTAAGCTGTCATAATTTAAAAGATTGTTGGTTCACAACCCTTTGGGGAGCATTCCAGGCATAATCTGAAATTGGCCTGCAAGTGCAGAGGACAGGGAGAGACCAAAGGAAGAAGCAGGCCGCTCCAGGTTGATAGGTAGCAGTATTGATAGGCAAAGGGAACTTACATACAAGGCTCATCTTGGGCTGCAGCGAGATGAGCGGATCCCAGGATCTGCGTACCACATCTTAAAAATGTATGTGGAGAGAACTCTTAACTGGGTACAGTCACATATGCTGTGCAGGTGTTCTCAACACCACATCATTGTCTGAAGGCTATGTTCTTGGACCAGCCACTGAGAGTGGGAAAGGCAAGCAGAACCCAGATTCCAAGGACAGGGGAGGAGGTAAAGATCTTCTGATTGCCTGGGTCCACCTCACAGGTCGACTGGCAATCAGGTCTTTTTGATGACCTCCTCCAACAAAAATGTACACTAAAAGCCCTGCAGCATCCACTTAAGTAACACAACAAAGTTTATGGCTAATAAGCCAAAAGGGGAGATAAAATCAAATCCTAAAAAAATATTCAATTCATCTAATAGAAGCCAGAAAAGGAGGAAAGGAGGGACAAAATACAAATGGGAGAAATAGAGAAAAATAGTATAAGGTGAGAGACTTAAAATTAACCACATCAATAGTCAAAAATCCAAAATGGGGAGAAAATCGCACATATGCAAAAAATGACTATTCTCAGTAATTGTATTACTGAGAATTTGTGTGTGTGTGTGTGTGTGTGTGTATTAGAGGTTAAAGTAAATGAGTGATTATAGGAGATTCTAATTTTATTTAGTACTCTAGGTTCTTGAAATCAAGATTTCCAGGGTAAAAGATAGGAGGTATGGATGTATTATAGAAGAGGTTAAGTAAAACATCCTGTAGTACTGAATTTTAGTTGGAAATATCAGTATGAACTCATGAAGAGTTTTGGGATGTGTGTGTGTGTGTGTGTGTGTGTGTGTATAAACTTTTCCTACCTTTGTCCATTGAAGAAGCCTAGAAACAGCGATCAATCCTTGGTAGCAATTAGCAATCCTTGTACCCAGATTGCGATTTTGAAATATCATTTTTCACTAAGAGAAACAAGGGTTTTATGGGGAAGTGATCCATTTCATGCTTTGGGCAGAAAACAAATATGAGATAAGTCAAGATTATGTCTTCACATCAGATAAAGGAAGCTACTAGGCTCATGTGAAAATGATTCAGAAACCAACTCAAGGCATTTCTACTGAACAAAAATAGAACACTCTAAAATAAATAAACAAACAAATAAATAAATAAATAAATAAATCTTTAAAATTTTTTTAAAAATAAAAAATAGAACACTCTTAGCTTTAAAAGGCCTAAGTGCAACTGATTGAAACTCTTCAAGTATGTTTAAATCCATAATGATTCATAATGATTAAATGGTTCATAATGATTAAAAAAAAACCAAATTGATTGGCCAGTTTTGGATTATGATAGAGATTCAATTCACTATCTAAAAACTTGGAAGAGAAAGAATCAAGTATTCATCCTATATTTCCCCACATAAAATTGCACTATTGGTTATTGATTATAAAAATAGAATTCTTATAAAAATAACTCCACCTTACAAATGTATATAAAGTATTTCAATGAATAAATGAAAAATAAGTTAATGAATTAGAATATCATTATTTTGCAACTCCCAATAAAGTAATTGTTCTAGACATTGGCCATCAAAAGCTGTTAATATCACAAAAAGAAAGAAAACCAGACATTGTGTGCCTCCTGATGAAGGACCACAGCACCACCTATGGTCTTTTCAAAGGGATTTTATCTACGTTTGATAAAGAATCTGGCTTTATCAAACTTTATCTTTTAAAGTTTACTTATTCTTTCAGTTTGCAGGAAATACAGAGAACAGAGAAATGTGCTGAACTGCACCAAGAACAAAATCTAGACTATAGAAAACTACACAGAAGTCCTGAGATCATCATCTGAAACGGAGTAAAGAAAAGGAAAGATGGAGGGGAGTCCTAAAGATTGGAAGAATCTTTAAAGACACTGCCATTTTTTTGAATGATCAGGACTAAGCTATAGAGTCTAGGATTGCCTACAAGTGAAAAGCTATAAAGAAACAAAGAAAGTGATTACTATAAAAGACAGGAAAATGGATAGTTTTGGAGGAAGGGAGGGTGTTGAGATCAGAACAGAATGTCAGAGGGACATTTGGATGGATTTCTGGGGTAAATGGCAACTTTCTAGCTACCTGGGTGACCTGGATGGTAGTTTACAGTGGTGTTCACCTTAAAATGATTCAATAACTATACATTTGTCTCAAGGGTGTTCTGATGCCATGTTTTAACTGTTTTACAATTTTATTTTATAAAAACACATAAAGATGCAGGATTTATGGACTCCTTAGTAGTCAGAGACAATTGAATAGCAAAATTATATTGCCTATTACATAACAACTCCTAAAAATCAGTAAGAAATTAAACTTTATTCCTGTAGAAAATCAGGCAAAAGCTACGACCAGGCAGTTCACAGCAAAAAGAAATACAAATGGGTTTAAATATATGAAGACACTCGACCCTACATATAAGATGATGAAAGCTGCCCTGGGATATATTTACCTCAGATGAGCAAATGCCCATAAGTTTAATAACACAAGGCATTGGGGAAAGTGTGGACAAACCATCACTCTAACATGCTGCTGGGAGCATAAATTTGTACAACCACGGCAGAGGACAGTTAAGCTATACTCATTGAAATATAAACCAATGTACTCTGTGTCCATCAACTTCATTAACAGGAATTTATCCTAGAAATCTATTTGCACACCAGCAAAAGAATGTATCTTTTCATGTTCATTGTTTTGATTTTCAAAGGATTAGAAACAACCTAACGTCCATCAGAAGGGACTAGTTTAATAAATGAAGATACATCTGTAAATGGAATAATATGCATCCATAAAAAAGGAAGACTTTTTTATATAGACATACATTTACTTACTATATATTTTTTTAAGTGTGAAAAAAAAACACAGTAAAAAAAAAAAAGAATGTGTGGATTACCACTATCTTTCTCAGAAGAGAAAAGGAAATTCAACTGATAATGTTGGTTGATCCCAGGGAAAAGAACTGAGCGACTGGCAGAAATGAGACAGATCTGTCATGGGATGTACCTTGTACTATTGGGTTTCTGTACCACGTGAATATGTAAGCAATTTCAAAAAAATTAAATTAAGGAAGAACAATTGTATATCCCACCAATGACTGATGAACGCGGATTTATGAAGGCGGTTCGAAGTTTAATATAATTATTAATGAAAAATTCATGAAATCACTAGGAACTTCCTGCTTTGGCTTCAATAAGTCAATCCACAGAGAAGTCCAAAAATGAACAAAGGAGATCAACTGAAATGTTTTGGAGTTCTTTGAGATATTAAGATATTAAAAATAAAATTATGGGTCACATCAATATTTCACAATTCTCTTTCTTATTACCAGGCTTTTATATACTTTTAGAAACTGATTTTGAATCTTCATAATATCACTACTATAATTTATATTAAAATGTAACCTTCCAGGGGCCCTGGGTGGCTCAATGGTTGAGCATCTGCCTTAGGCTCAGGTCATGATCTCAGAGTCCTGGGGTTGAGTCCCACATCAGGCTGCCTGCAGGAAATCTGCTTCTCCCTCTGCCTATGTCTCTGCCTCTCTCTCTCTGTGTCTCTCATCAATCAATAAATAAAGTTTTTCAAAAAAATTTAACTTTCCAGATTTGTTAAATTACCGGTACCAGAGTCCTAGGTGGTTTGTGATCATTGGTATTTGTTGATTTGGCAGCAATTGACAACTTTACAATATTAAGCTATCACATCCAGAATCCTGGACTATTTTTTCATTTATTTAAATATTAAATTATTTCCTTGATACAGTTTTATTTTTCTTCATTGAAGTCTTGTGAGTTTTTTGATAATTTCCAGAAATGTTTTTGTTTTTGTGGTTGTTGTGTTGTCTCTATCACTTTTGTCTTACTGGTTATTGCTATTTGAGAAAAATGCTACTGATCTTTGAGGTTCTCTTTGTACCTGGAAAACTTTTGTTGGCCTTGTTTATTTCTATGCATCTTTTCATTTTGCTTTTTTTTCCTTTCTATATGAGTGATCTACATACACGCGGCCTGCAAATATCCAACCTCTGTATCTCTTACTTTCTTATTTTTATAGCTCTAACCAAGACTTCTGGTATTATATTAAGCAATACCTGTGAATCAAATGTCCCCTTGATTTGCTCCTGTAGCACCATATTCCTCTCATTTGTCACACTGCTACAGTTGGAATTTCATAATTATTGAGGTGATTATTTTATTAATATTAATTTCCCTCATTGTACTATAAGCTCCATGAAGGCTGGAATTATACCTGATTTTTCTCACCATTGTATCCCTGGCATAGTGCCTGGGATGTATGTATCTCAATAAATATTTCTTGAATAAATAAATGAATGGCCTAAGCTGATAAATAAGAATTAAAGAAAATCATAATAGATGAGGACCATAATTTTCTTATCTTGCCTTTTCCTCCCCGGTTCCAATTACAAGCTCATTAACACTCAGGAGCATATGTATCAGTCAGGGTATTTTGGCTGCAAGCACCAAAACTCTGGCTGGCTAAATTAAACAATAGGGGAATTTACTGGACGGAGATAAGGAGATGGGGATTAGAAGATGAAAGGAAGGCTGAAACCCTATGCTTAGAGAAGAGAAATTCTGAGAATGTAAGAGAAACTACTCAACAGGTTTGTCAGTGTGCTGCTGCTCCAACTAAGAAGCACCAATGACTCTCATCATTTTATCTCTGATCAAGATCCATATGCTAAGGAAACAGCATCTGATTGGCATAAGGAGAGCCCCATGGCTGCCCTCAGACAGGTGAGGGCAGGCCACCATTGCGGGAGAGGTGATTCCCAAAGAAATAATATTTTTACTACCAGAAAGAGGAGTTGATGCGTGCAGGTCAAAAGTCAATGTCCTCTACAAGTTTTGAGCTCCTACCACTTTAAAGGTTCCCCTGCAACATCACCATCTCAGACACTGGAATAAACTAGAAACTGATGAAGAGTCGAGAATGGAGGAACTGGGTGAAGGGGTTCAGAATGGGAGCAAAATATCTGAGTATAACTTTTTACACAGTTTTGACTTTTGAAACATGTAAATGTTTTACAAAATCAAAATTAAAAGGAAAAAAGGAAGACTAGGAAGCAAACTTTTATTTCTTAATGACTGGCCCCCCTGCCTTGTTTTTAACTTAATATAACCTGAAACTCAGTCTGTATCAGTTCATGGGCCTCTCCCTTTTTTTTTTTTTTTTTAAAGATTTTACTTATTTATTCATGAAAGACACAGAAAGACAGGCAGAGACATAGGTAGGGGAAGAAGCAGGCTCTCCACAGGGAGCCCGGTGCAGGACTCTATCTCAGGATCCATGGGATCACAACCTGAGCCAAAGGTAGACATTCAACCACTGAGCCACCCAGGTGCCTCTCTCTCTCTCTCTCTCTTTTTTTTAATGTATTGCTCAATGGTTTTTTTATATCCACAATATATTCACAGAGTTGTGTAACCATCACTCTAAAGATAGAGCAACTTCATCAACCCAAAAAGAAACCCTATATTTATTAGCAGTCACTCCTCATTATCTCTCACTCCCTTCCCTCAGCTATAGGCAACCACTGATCTACTTTCTGTATCAATGGATGTGTCTATTGTGGACATTTCATCTAAATGGAAATCTTACAATATGTGGCTTTTGTATGTCTGGTTTCTTTCACCATAATATTTTTAACATTCATCCATGTGGTAGCATGTATCAGTACTTCCTTCCTTTTTATTGCTAAATAATATTCCATTGAATGGAATCTATGATTCATTAGTTGATCTATGTATTCATTAGTTGATGGACATTTGGGCTATGTCTACTTTTTAGGTATTAGAAATAATGCTGCCATAAACCTTCAACAAAATCTCTCCAGTGAGATTTAGATTGTTCCAAATCCTTTGTGATTCCACATAATAGCACAACAAATACTCTTGTGTTTATGCTTTCTTTTATTTGTAGAAGTGGATTTATTGGGTCTATGTAAAGAGCTTTTCATATTTTGCAAACGTAAGCTCTTTGTTTAATGAGTTGCAAATACATTCTTCCAGTTTGACATTTATCTTTTAACACTGTTTTTGGTGTTTTGTTTTGTTTGCATGCAAAAATTACCTATTTTTGTGTGTATTCAAAATGTATCAATCTTTCCCTTTACTGCTCTGGATTTTGAGATACAGTTACAAAGGCTTTCCTCCGTTCCAGGTTATAAGGAAATTTACCCAGGTTTTCTTTTTTAATATTTATTTATTTGAGAGAGACAGAGCAAGCACACACACATGCATGAGAAGAGGGAGGGGCAGGGAGAGATTCTTTTTTTTTTTTTCAGGGAGAGATTCTTTAAGCAGATTCCTTACTGAGTGCAGAGCCCAACATGGGGCTCAATCTCACAAACCATGAGATCACAACCTGAACCCAAACCAAGAGTCAGAAGCTTAACCAACTGAGCCACCCAGACACCCCTACCCAGACTTTCATATGCTATTTATATGGTTTCATTCTTCACATTTGTAAGTTTGATCTATTTGGAGTTAACAGATAAAATATATATTATTATATATATAAACATTTCAAAACATATATATATATAAGCTTTTTTTACTTGTGAATGGCTATCCAGAGATCCAACCCTATTTATTTAAAATATCATTTTTTTCCTCAGTGATTAGATATGCCACTTAAATCATTTGCTAAAATTTTCTATATATTTGGATCTATTCCTGGTCTGTCCCACTGGTCTGTCCATCCATGAACCAATATTACATTGTTTTAATTATAGAGGTTTTATAGTATGTTTTAATAGCTGATATGGCCAGCAAAATCTACTGCGCTTTGGGGGTGGGGGTGGGATATTCCTATCTGTTCTAAATTATTTATCCACATGAATAAATGTGGATTTTTTAAAGTATGTATGTATGTATGTTGTATGTATGTATGTATGTGACAGAGAAAGCATGAGTAGGACAGAGGGAGAAGAAGCGGACTTCCTGCTGAGCAGGGAGCCTGACCTGGGGCTCCATCCCAGGACCTGGGATCATGACCTGAGCCAATGGCAAAGCTTAACTGACTGAGCCACCCAGACATCCCCCCATATGAACTTTAAAAGTAAATTGTCTAGCTCCAGGAAAACAAAAAACAAAAACATGTACTGATATTTTGATTGGGGTCATGTTAAATTTATATACTAACTTGGGAAGAATGGGCATCTTTAAAATGTTTATCTGTCCAAGAATAAGAGATGTTTCCATTAGTTCAAATCTACTTTTGCATTTTGAGGTGTATTTTAAGGTTTTCCTCATTATAGGTTTTGTACATTTCTTGTTAAGTATTTCTTTTTTATATTGTTTGTATCACACCAGTCACTGGTAATTGCGCACATAAAAACTATTGCTTTGTATGTTCATTTTTATCTTACTACCTTGCTGTATTACTCATTACTATGCTGTATTAGTTTTAATTTTGATTTTCTTGTGTTTTCCATCTAAACTTTTGGGTCATTTGTGTGCACTTGCCTTTCTTTGCAATCTTGATTTCTCTCATTGTTTGTTTTGTTTTGAAGATTTTATTTATTCATAGAGACACAGAGAGAGAGAGGCAGAAGCAGGCTCCTTGCAGGGAGCCCCATGTGGGACTCCATCCTGGGTCTCCGAGGATCACACCCCGGGCTGCAGGCGGCACTAAACCGCTGCGCCACCGGGGCTGCCCCTTGATTTCTCTCATTGTTTTCTTTTGAAAAATTGTTTTGCTCTTCACATCAATACAATATTAAAATGTAATGGAGGTAGCGGATATCCTGTCTTGCTCCTTGACTTTCTGATTACTTCCCTTTGATGAGAATGCCAATAGTGTTTCCCCTTTAAACAAGATTCTAGATTTTATTTTTTTTTCCAAAGATTTTTGTTGTTGTTAAAGAGGAGAGAATGGTTGGGCAGAGGGAGAGAATCTTCAAGCAGACTCCCTGCTGAGCATGGAGCTCAATAAGAAAGGGCTCTATCAGGCAGCCTGGGTGGCTCAGTGGCTTAGTGCTGCCTTCAGCCCAGGGCCTGATCCTGGACACTGGGGACTGAGTCCCACATTGGACTCCCTGCATGGAGCCTGCTTCTCCTTCTGCCTGTGTCTCTGCCTCTGTATGTGTGTCTCATGAATACATAAAATCTTAGGGGAAAAAAAAGAGGGGGCTCAATCTCAAGACCCAGGAGACCATGACCTGAGTGGACCAAGAGTTGGACACCTAACCAACTGAGCCCACCCAAGCGCCCCTAGATTTTACTTTTTAAAATATCAGAATGGGTGTTGATTTTTGCCAAAAGCTTTTTTATCATCCATGGAAATAACCACATTTGCTTTTAGACCTACTATGTGAGTTATATGGATACACTTCCTAATACTGAACCACCTAACAGTCATGCTAAATTACCTTAAAATATGCTATAGATTGTTTGCTAATATTTAGGATTTTTGCAGCAATATTCTTTTTTTTTTTTATTTTTATTTTTTTTTTTTTTATTTTTTTTTTTTATGATAGTCATACAGAGAGAGAGAGAGAGAGAGGCAGAGACACAGGCAGAGGGAGAAGCAGGCTCCATGCACCGGGAGCCTGACGTGGGATTCGATCCCGGGTCTCCAGGATCGCGCCCTGGGCCAAAGGCAGGCGCCAAACCGCTGCGCCACCCAGGGATCCCAGCAGCAATATTCTTATGTGAGATTGGTCTGTGGTTTTTTTGTGCAATCTTTATCAGACTTAGGTATCAACATTATACTTGCTTCATAAAAACTAAACTTTCCTTCATTTTTCCACATTTTGTAAGTTTACCTTATATTAGGGATTATCGGGCCTTTAAAAGATTTGGTACTTCCCATCTCCAGTAGGATGAATTTCAGCTAATTCTATTTTCCTAGGAAAGTAATCATTATCATATTTATTTGTACTAAGTTATGAGAGTAATCCTGTTTGTTTGAATATCCTGTTATACTGGCTATTTCTCCCTTTTATTTATATGTCTTTTGGCATTTGTGCTTTCTTTCTTGATTGGGCAAGCTAAAGGATTGTTTTTGTTTTATGAACTCTGTTATTTATTTTATATGTAATTACTTTCTGCTTTTATTTATCTTTATTAAAGAATTTTGGGGAGGAGGGACCTAAATGTTAGTACTGGATTCCATTAAATCAGTGATGGGGGAAATCCATACCTTTTAAATACCTTATGCAAATAATGAAAATTAAAATGTGAATTAAATAGTCAACTCATAAAAGAAAGTAAAAATAGATGGCAGTAAAGTGCTTGACTTTCAAGTCAGATGCTGACAAGATGGAAGCCAACTGCTAAATCTTTCTCCTAGACTGGAGAAAGTTTGGATTGGATTTGGATTGAGTTTGGATTACTGTGGGATGACGATATTCTACAACAGTCTGAATTCAAGACTGCTGATCCAAAGTACATGGCAACCATCTCCTCAATCAACCCAGACATTTTAACCAGAGACAGGACGGAGGTATAGTTCTTCCATGCGGATTTTTAAAAATATTCTACTACTAGCTATCCGTAACAGCACAAGGGGTAGCATTTGTACAACTCAATCCCTGCTAGTAATTAATACTAGGCTGAACCATGCCCAAAATGACCTGCACACAGTTACTACAGTTACCTCAAAATTAAAACTAAAGCTAAAATATGCCAAAGTCTACAAGGTTATATGAATCTCAGCAGTTACGTGTAAAATTTTATGTTTACCCAGGTTTAGTATTCAAAGGAATTTATTTCCTGAAACTGTATCTATCATCTTCAATTTCAATCATATTTGACAGACGTTAGGAGCACACGAGGGAAAATATTTATAACAAATAAGAAAGCATACAAAACTGTACATGCAGTAATGACTTTGCAAAACAAAATATAAATATGCCATATTTTATACACCAAAATATTCACAGTGGCAGTAACTCCTTGAAGGTAAAATCCCTGTCTAACTCATCTTTATAGTGCCATCTTACAGAAGAATGCCTAGTACAAAATATGTATTCAGTAAGTGCTTGCTGAAAAAAATGAAAATGAGTAATAAACATCTTCAAAAAAAGGTACTCGATCAAGTAAATATATGAAATTTTAATATTTTTTTCTGAAATATACAAAGGACTAAAGACAAAGTCAATACCTAACTAAAACTTTATGTATCTTCATTATTATAAAATTAATCTTGAGTCAAAAATCCAACTCTAAAAATATGGTCTCAAAAATCACATATCTACATATAATACTAAGACAAGTAAACTGTCTTATGCTGCATCATCATCATCCACTGCAGCATAGATGGCTTGATTCCTCCTCTTAATTTTCTTTCTTTGTTCAGGTTCATGTTCATCACTCAGCCTCTTTGATGGCAACTCGGTTAAGTCCTTTCCATCCCCTGACTCCAGAGCCTCACCAGGGTTCCTCTCTCTGCCATCTGGAGAACCCAATGTATCATCAGAAGATACAATCATGGAACCCGGCAAGATCCTGACATCAGAGAAGCTTGCAGAGAAGTCAGAAGCTTGATCAGAAGAAGGTTCTGCAGATGGTGTATTCATGTCACTACGTGTACTTATAATACTATCTTCATCTTCCTCTTCTTCATCTAACATTATTTCATCTGGATTAATAGAGGACAGGGCAGATGTATCTGTGTTATATTCACTACGGTCTTCTCCAGAGTCATTACTCTCCACATCATCCTGCTCTTCATATTCACCACACAAATGATGTTCTTCCTTGGCCTTCTGAAGCCTGACATTCATGTCAGTGATGCCAAGTTGGGCACAAAATTCAGTAGTTTGAGGATTGATCCTATGAACCAACTGCATTTGTGTCTGTGGTCTGCTAGGGTCATAACAAGCAGCTGTTATGCTAAAGTTACATGGAACTTTGAGGTCATGATTCAGTATTTCCAATACTTTGTTCATAGCTTCTTCTGTTGCACTATAATCCCATCTACAAAAGTCCAAAACAATAGCTTTTTACATTTTATTAGCCTCAGACAATAAAAGATGAAATCTAACAATGGATTTTGTGTGCAAGGATAAAATATAAACCATATATAAAAATTCCATTTAATAAAATTATAGTTAATTTGCCAAAGGACTATTTTGGAATAAAAATAATTCTTAGAAAAAACTGTTCTTAACTCACGCTCTAAAACAATCATAAATTATTTTAACATGTGAACCAAATCTCCATCATATTATCATTTTATGCATGCTTGTTCATTCATAAACTTATTTGGGTTGGTACTCAATTATCCATTTTTCTATCCCTTAGATGGGAAATTTATACCAGTCAATCTTCACTATTTTGACACTCACTTAATAATAATTCCCTTCATTTCAAAAAAAAAGAAAAGAAAAGGAAAGAAAAGAAAAGAAAAGAAAAGAGTGGAGGGAACAAAAATTGGGCATGCAACAGAAAGCAAACCCTAAATAAGGTCAGACTCACCTTGTATGCAGGCCATTATTTTCAGGCATATTCCATAGCTTCTCAGTCACATTAATAAGATCATTGGTAGCCCTAAGAACAGTAAGCCATTCGATATCATATGCTAAGTACTCAGGAGCATTGGGGTCATGGTCTATTTCTATTACCTATAGGAAGAAATTGATACTTTTATTTTTAATATTCTAAGAATTTCAATATAATAATACAATTTAGGGGTGCCTAAATTTTAGGGTGGCTCAGGCGATCAAGCATCTGCCTTCAGCTCAGGTTATGATCCCAAGGTCCTGGGATAGAGCACCGCATCGGGCTTCCTGCTCAGCAGGAGTCTGCTTCTCCCTCTCTCTCAAGTAAATAAATAAAATCTTAAAAAAAAAAAAAAAAAAAAAAACCAAAATTTAAAAGGAATGATGGCTTAAAAACACTAATGTAACTTAAATATTCCCAAGGAATTCTAAAAATACCTAAATTATAGATAGCATAAATAAATTCTAAAGGGAAAATTAATATTTTTCTAATCATTGGAAGAGCAAAACTATGCAGTTATTTCATTTTCTTTTTACCTGAAGAAAATCTCTATGTGGTAAGCATTTGTCCAAGGCTAAAAATTTGGTTGCTTTAGCTGTCTGTCCTTTATCCCCGGCCTAGAAATATGAAACATGATTTAAGAAAAAAATGTTAGTTAAGACATCACAGGTAATCCATACACAGAATAGGATGGAAACAATCTTTATTAAGATTGTATGTCAAAGAAATAACTGTCACTATTCCAAAATAAGTTAGTTCTATAACCACTAGTGAAATGGGCAAGGCACTTAAACTCTCTGGCTGCAACGTCCTTACAAAAGTCAAAGCAGACACCCAATGCTGATGATAATGATACTGTTAAAGCACATAACACAAAGGTTAATAACAGAATAGCTTAAAAGTAATCTGGCAGAGCTAAAACTAAGCAACTTTTGGAAGAAATTATAAGGAAAAAATCTTTATAACCTTGGGTTAGGCAAAGATCTCTTAGATATAACCCCAAAAGTATATGTGATACATTCACAGAATGAAATACTGCTCAACAATAAAAATGAAATAAATACTAAACTTGCTGCATGAATAAACCTCAAAAACAAGCAAAGGAAAGAAACCACAAGACAAAGACTATGGATTTTGATCCCACTTATATAAATGTTCAGAAAAGGCAAATCCATAGAAACACAAAGCAAATTAGTGGGTGCCTGGGGCTAAGGGTGGGAACATGGACTCACAGCAAAAAGATACAAAAGATCTTTTGGGGGGAACGCCTGGGTGGCTCAGCGGTTGAGCACCTGCCTTTGGCTCAGGGCATGATCCCGGGGTCTGAGATTGAGTCCTGCATCGGCCTCCTTGTAAGGGGGGCTTGCTTTTCCCTCTGCCTGTGTCTCTGCCTCTCTCTGTCTCTCATGAATAAATAAAATCTTAAAAAAAAAAAAAAAGATCTTTTGGGGTGCTGGAAATGTCCTAAAACTGGGCTATGTGACGTTTGCTCTGGAAACACCCAGGAGTCTGGAAATATACTAAAACTCACTGAATTGTACATTTAAATAGGTGGATTTTATGTTATGTAAATTATACTCCAATGAAACTATTTTTTAAAGAATGAATTGGTAGAAAGAAACATGGGCAGATGTCAGTAGGTCACAAACATGAAGGCCATATTGGATGCAGTACAAAGTTACTCCCAGAAAACAGTAAGGCACATGGAAGAAAACAGACAAGGAGCAGGCTATGGGACGTCCTGCTGTGGGCCAGTTTTAGTTTATTGGTGGAGGGGGGAGCTGAATGGGGTGGAAGGCACACAGATTATAGGCAGATTGTGGCAGCAGGGCTGCCCTGAAGAAAATGGGTCTTTGGTGTTGGAAAAGGGGCTGAAAGAGAACACTGGCAAAGTCAGAGGAGGTTGAGGAGCTAAGAAAAAGGGATCAAACACGTTAATTCAGAGACTTAAGTCCCTGCAGTTAACAACAGAAGATGGATGGAGAGGAGAGTACCAAATCTGATGCTTCAATAAAAATCCAGGAGTGTCATGAGCCCTACAAGACAAAAGACAGTAACACAGATGTAGAAAAAGTGATTGATATGAACAGATGACTTGGACCTTACAAGAGGATAATTACTTTGGCAGTGGCCCAAAGGGAAATAAAAGGAGTAACCTTGCCTCCTCTTCCCAGTAAAACTGGAGAGTGAGGATCAACCCACAACAGCTAGGGCCTACAGGAATGTTTTCAAACAGAACTTTCCACACTATACTTGAAGAACATCATTAAAGTGTACCCCCACAAGAACGTGTGGGGTCAAGTTCAGGAAGCACTGCACGCCACATTTCACTCTTGGAGAAAGGGGCAGTGCCCATAACACATTAAAGATTTTCAGAAATTACAGCCCAGGTGGCTCAGCAGTTTAGCACCACCTTCAGCCCAGGATGTGGTTTTGGAGACCCGGGATTGAGTCCCACATCAGGCTCCCTGCATAGAGCCTGCTTCTCCCTCTGCCTCTGTGCCTGTGTGTGTGTGTGTGTGTGTGTGTCTCATTAATAAATAAATAAAATCTTAAAAAAAAAAAAAAAAAAAGAAAAGAAATTCTATAAGAGCCTTGAGACAAACTCTCTAATCTTGTTAACTCAGGACATTTCTAAATGTTTTTCCCCTGTGAAATACTTTATGGGGAAAGTCAGAGTTTGGTGAGAATGGGAGGGGAAAAGGAGAACCACACATCTCTCTGAAGGCCTAATTGTAAGCATGTATTTATTCTCTATCTTCCATTGAGCACCATCAGCACCATCATCCCCCATTTCCCAAGGAAACTCTGGAACCTGAGTTCTGTTTTTCCCTCTTTGCCGTAGGTTAGAATCTCATCTTTTGCTTATACAGCCTCCTCTGCCTCCCATTTTACTTACTATAATCCATACACAAAACTGCTACCAAACTGATCTTTCTGAAATGAAGTCCGGTTTCATCACTCCCCAATTACCTTCTGGTTAAAATCCCAAACTCCAGGGTATGGCCCGGAAGGCAGTTCTGATCTTGTTCTGGCCTCATCTCTCCCTCTGCCTCAGCCACAGGCACTGCTGCAGTCCCATCAGCATGCCGGGCATTAGGCCCCTAGCCTTTGCACAAACAGGTCTCTCTACCTAGACGGTGTCACCTATATTCTACTGCTTCCCGGCATAACCAATTCCTCTGGGAAACATTCTCAATCTCTTCATCTCTCCATCTACCTCCCCTTCTCTCACCACAGGTGGCTCCCACAGTATCCTGGCACTTTTAGTCATAAATTTATTACACTATTTTATAATCACTGCTGGTCTCTTCTCCCCGAGGATAATGGAGTTATTTGCAAAAGGAAAGTTATCTCTGATCTCTTTCTCTAAATTTACAACTGGGCCAATAGTGCCTTAGCCTGCAGATATTTGATGAGTGTTTGTTAAATCAAAGAATAAATACTTTTGTATTCTACCTGATGCTGCATCAAGGCTGCAAACTTCACGTGAAGGTGTGCAGAAAACCAGTAAGTAGGTTTTAAGTGCTCTAAAAGCTCCAAGGCAGCAGGACTTCCCAATGTGTTATTTTCCACTTCTTGTCGGAAAAAAGATTTAGTCTTAAGAAGTTGCTTCTTATTTCCATAATGATATATCCCTCTTGGCCAATCGTGAGATAAGAATATGTCCATAGGCTGCTTTAGCTTTAACAGAAAAAGAAAACTTTTAAAAACAGATTAACCAAAAGCAATCCCCTACTTTCTCTCCACCACCGCACAACCATTTGCCACTTAGATCCTTAGATTTCTCTGTAATTCATTCTAAGGAAACTTTATTAAGATGGTCACAGAAGTCACTAAGAACTCACTCATCTAAGCAAAAAGAAATCGCTTTCTCTCTCCTCACAAATCACCCGTATCTTCCATGGCAAGGCAAAGCAATACAGACACACTTTGATCAGACTGCCAACCAGCTATATAGGGTCTCTAAAATATATATTAACCATTATTCTTTTCCCTTTTAGTGAAGAAACTATTTTAAGACACAGAGACATCAGACTTCATGAGATCTCTGATGTAAATAATACAGTAAAATCCAAAGGTACATTCTTTTTTTTTTTTTCTAATGGACTCACATGGCATACACCTAAAATATCCTGTTTACTACTATGTACGTTATGTTAGCAGTATTTGAGGTGGCTGGTGTGTTCATGGGGAGGTCACAAAATACACCTCAAACTTTACTGATCCCTAGCACCTTCAAGTAATCTGCAATAAATACTTGGAAAACTAAATTAAAATAAGTTTTCAAGACAATATAAGACAGGTATGATGAATCACCAAATAACTGATGCAAGCAGTAAGTGCAATGAAAATTCAGAGAAGGGAGATGGCTTTAAACTAGAACACTGGTGGGGCACCTGGGCAGCTCAGTCAGTTAAGCATCTGACTCTTAATCTCAGCTCAGGTATTGATCTCAGGGTCCTGAGTTCAAGCCTCACATTGGGCTCCACGCTGGGCATGGAACCTACCTTAAAAACGAAACCAAACAAAAAACTCTAACACTAGCATCTAAGCTAGTTCTTCAAAGACTGGTAGAGGACTGAAATGGGCAAAAGGGAAAAGCACTCAAGGTAGGGAACTGTTATGAGTAGGATATTAAAGAAATGCCCACAAGCATCCTTATGCTCCTACAGAGACTGTAGGGTATGGTGGGAAGGGCCTGAGAGCATTAGGCAGGCTCCATCACTTAACTATTTGAGAAATCCCGGGCAGGCTACTTACCTATCTGAGCCTTGGCCTCGCATCCTTAATGTGACAAGTTAGAGTAACACTTACTTCATTAAACTGTGTGGCAATTATATGAAATATCTTCTGTGAAAACCGCTTAAGCCCACTGTCAACCATTTAATGCATCCTCAAACAAAAACCTAGCTTCACTTACTCTCCAGTTAAGCCAGTGTTCCAATGCCACCCTCACAATACTACCATATTCTAATTTTTCCCACTATTTATTACCTATTTAGTACCATTGTTTACAATATTTTAGTATTTTCTTTAAAGTATCACTTTATGCCAGCATATATTTTCTAGCCTTAACCTAAGTAGTAATATCTAAAATCATGGATTAAATGTTCTATTTTATTACTACTCCCTAAAATAAATTCATAACATTAGAATTAAAAAATGTTAATCTGTGAACCTCCTAAAAGTAATTCAAGATCCAAATTTTAGAAATACTGAATTAGGCTCTTCTTGGGAGTCATACACCAAAATGATCAAAATACACTTTGGTAGAATTACTTTAACATTTTTTCAAGTCTGCTATAATGTACTTTTTACATACCTGTTTTAATTTATAGACTTCAATATTTCTCACGTGATATATACTCCTTATCGTAGCTGGATTATAAGGGGGGCACTCAAAATGACCTTAAATTAAAGAAGAGAAATAAGCTATATTCAACTCCCTTAAATACCACAAGTACAAATATATATATACATACACACACTTCTCCAAAACTGATGTCTATCATTAATGTTTTTGGTTCTTAAAAATTTAATGAAGACACTGTCCTTAAAATGCTGGTATTTTCTACTAATAAGTGATCACTAATTATAAATCTCTAAATAATTGAGGGGTTTATGATTTTTTAAATTATATTTAATATGGAATATGTTGGTCATTCACATAGTTTAAAATTTAAAAGATACCATCAGAACAGAATAAGGAGTTTTCCTCCAGAGAGTAGACCAGTGATGTGTAGGGCTGGGGTGGGAGCAGGAATTAACTACAAAACTTCTGGGAATGATAGAAATGTTCTAAATCTGGATGGTTGCATAATCCTATAAATTTACTGAAAATTACTGAATTGTATACTTCCAAAAATATGTAAGTTTTACCTCTACAAAGCTGCTAAAACAATGGGAGGCAGGGATCCTCCTATTCCTGTCCCCCAGCCACCAGTAACACTACCTAGAGGCAACCAGTGTTAATCAGGTTTTAGTATTTTATTCCAGGGATATCAATTATGCATATAATAATACACAAACTTCTTTACCCTTCATTTTTTTTTTTTTACACAAATGGCAGTAGTTTCTACATATTTTGTGCCATGTTTTTTTTTTCACTTATTTTGGAATTCTTTGTATATGTTACAGATAGAGCTGCTTATTTTCTTTTTTCAAAAAAAACAGCTTCATGGCACTATATTGTATAGTTTTATCATGATATAGTTAATTAGCTCCTACATTTTGCCATTACAAACAAGGCTGAAATTTTAAAATGTATACACATCATTTTGCACTTGTGGAATATATCTGTACATTACATTCCTGGAAATAGAACTCCCGGGTCAGAGTGCTTTTATAATTTTCATAGATTACCAGCTATTTTCCAAAGAATGGAGGATAGTTTGCACCCACACTTGCCATAAAGGAGAAAGCCTATTTCTGTATTCCCATGTCAATAGTTTAAGACCATGGGCAGCAGGGAACAGACTTATGATTTAACAGTTGCACTGAGGATATAAGTTTTAGCTGCCAATCATAATATTTCAAAATTAATGTGAACCCAAGCTATTTCTTTAACTTTAAAAGCAAGGTATAATTTTTTCAGATATAGTAGAATGAGTAAGTACAGTGTGGTATATTTCTACAATGGAATATTACTTATAAGTTAAAATGAATAGAGTGATATGTATCAACATGGATTTCAAAAACATATTAAACAATGAAGCAAGTTGCAAGAAGATATGTGCAAAATGATACATTCCCATGAAGTTTAAAACATGCCAAACTAAATGCTGTTTAAAGCTGTTACATATCTGATAATGACATAATCAAGTGAATGACAAACACCAAATTCAGAAGAATGACTGCCTGGTGAGGAAAGGGAAGAATAAAAGGAGAATGGGACTGAGGACAGATTAAACATGAGCTCTGACTGTATCTGTACTGTTTTATTTCTTTGAAATCCTAACTAAAAATCACAAGATACAAAGACTTGATAAAGCTAGACAATGGATACATAAATAATATGTTCCAAAGTTCTCAACATTTTTACATGTATAAAATATTTCATTAAAAAAATAATAATAGTTCAGAGAAAAAATCCAATGAAAACGTCAAACTATAAATTATGTGTAAGTTACCCTGAGACATGCAAGTTCTAAAGTTTAAACACAATTCTCAGAAGAATATATACCTTTTCGATAGTCATGAGATTTAAAGATACCAGAGATGCCACCAATCCTTACGCCTCGGTATTTTACTACACCAGCCAAACCTGAAAAAGTACACAGTTAAATAAAATAAAAATAGGCAGAAGCAATCTCTTTACTAACTAAATGAAGAGTTTAAAGGCCTAAAACTCCATGTGGCCCTAAAATTATTTGAAAATTAAATGTCATGATGAACTCTTTTTTTTTTTTTTTTCATGATGAACTCTTACATAGTGATATGCCAACAATACATAAAGGAGACTTGGAAGGAGAGGCATAGAAGCAGACAGGCAAGAGACTAAGCAGAAAGGAAGGAATAAATGAAATTAGGTGCGTTAAGGGAAAAATAGACATAATTTGGTACTTAATCAAATACTATAGTGGGTTGGAGAGGAAAAAAGGAAAAATGTCCTATGATAAATTTGTATGTTATACATCTGAAAGTCAACAGGTATAAAGTAATAAGAACCTGCAGTTTTGTTTTGTTTTTTTTTAAGATTTTATTTATTTGAAAGAGAGGGAGAAAGAGAGAGAGAACACAAGCAGGGGGAAAGCCAGAGGGATTGGGAGAAGCAGGCTCCCCGCTGAGTAGGGAGCCTGATGCAGGGACTGGATCCCAGGACCCTGGGAGAGTGACCTGAGCTGAAGGCAATGCATAACCGACTGAGCCACCCAGGTACCTCAAGAACCTGCAGTTTCGATATTTCATTTCTGACTAACCATCTTCAAAAATTTTTTCACAATATTGCAATTGTCAAATAATCAACCAGCAATGAAGTAGAGATATACATTCCTGAAGTTATGAGGTCATCATTACAGCTATAAACATTTATTTTTTTTAAAGATTTTATTTATTTATTTGAAAGAGAGAAAGTATGAGCTGGGAGAAGAGCAGAAGGGGAGGGAGAGAGAAAATATCTCAAGCAGACTTCACCGTAAACAAAAAACTCAACTCAGGGCTCAATCTCACAACCCTGAGATCATGACCTGAGCCAAAATCAAGAGTTGGATGCTCAACTGACTGAGTTACCTGGGCGCCCCACTATAAACATTTCAATAAAAAGAAAGGACTGCATAATCTAACAGGGCTAAAATTGAACCTGAATCTAATCAGGCTGTAAATCTAAATATAGTATTATATAGATTATAAGTAATGCAGAGGATGAAAGGAAAATGTTAAACAACATATAAGAAATTCCAATCAGTTAAATCCAGAAAGCAGGAAATTCTGTAAGACAAATTTCCATTTTCCTCAACAAATAAAGGACATGGGGTAAGGGAGGAAAGGGACCATTACAGCCTAAAAGGCATTAGAATCATGACAATCAAATGAAATGTGTGGACCTTGCTTGGATTCTACTTGAACAAGTCCATTTTAAAGCCAACCTCTTGGTATTAATCACAGAGATCTGAAGATTAACTAGGCAACAGATAATGAGGAATTATTGCTACTTTAGTTAATATAATAACGCTATAGTATAATAATGGTACTATATAATAATGTATATAATTATAGTACTGTAGCTGTGATATTTTTTAAAAAATCCTTTATCTCTTAAAAATATGTACCAAAATATTCATAGGTGAAATCACCTGATGGCTGGGATTGGTTTTAAAATACTCTTAGTCACTTCTTCCCACAAAAAAAGTTTAGAGGGGAGGAAAAAAAAAAGTTTAGAGGGGAGTGGGATTAAAATAAGGATGACAAAATGATAATAGTTGTTGAAGCTGGTTAGTAGGTACAAAATTCATTTTACTATTCTCTATTTTTGCGTGTTTAACGATTGTCATTATAATAAGTTTAAGTATTCTTTTTTTTTAATTTTTATTTATTTGTGATAGTCACAGAGAGAGAGAGAGAGAGAGAGAGGCAGAGAGAGGCAGAGACATAGGCAGAGGGAGAAGCAGGCTCCATGCACCGGGAACCTGACCTGGGATTCGATCCCGGGTCTCCAGGATCGCGCCCTGGGCCAAAGGCAGGAGCTAAACCGCTGCGCCACCCAGGGATCCCAAGTTTAAGTTTTCTTTTTTTTTTTTTTTTTTTTTTAAGTTTTCTTAATTTAATAGAAAGAGTAAGAAAAAATAAAAGGACTGCAAATAGTGTAAAAGGTCTCTGCAGTTATATTCATTATTATTATGTCATATTATCTATATTGCTTAAAACACTACATGAAGCATGGACACATTTTCATGATTACCTGTTTAAATTAAACTTTCAGAATTAGAAAGCCTCTTAAATTAAGAGGCTTTCCCAAAACACTATACATCTCAAGATGCTGCCCAGCTAATACACAAATCCTGACAGGCTCTTCCATTCCAAACAAACCAAAAAGTTACCCACAAACACATACCTAAATAATAAATGTTTGGTGCCACCCAGCCACCATAGGGTAACTCTTGCAAATGATTTGAGGCTTCATGGTTTCCCCCAATGAAGATTGTGAGAACTGGGGCCTTTTTCTCTCCAGAGTAATACCTGGAACAGAAGGGTAAAGTTGTCAGTTGGCATAGCAGAAATCAGGCATAGAGAAAAGCCATTACGCATCCCTATGAAAGTGGACGTAGCAGAAAACCAAAATAAGGTCCAAAGGAAAATCTGAGCTCACGATAAAAAAAAAAAAAAAAAACTAAAAAGCTCTCCCTAAACAAATTTGCCTATGCTTGTCCCTAAGAATGATGGGGCTGCCTGCCACCTTGGGTTCAAAACCAGCGTGCGTTCAATGAGGTCAAGAACTTTGTGTCGTTGCTTAACCCTAGCTTCTAGGATGCGGACGAGGACAAAGCAGGTGTCCACCAAAAACCCCCGGGTCAATAAATGAAGCCGCCCAGAGACCTATCCAGTACAAGGGAGATTAACCTGTCAGCTTCTTCCTCCAGGTTGATCCCCTCAGGCTTCGATCAGACAAGACAGACAGGTGGAAGGAAATGAGAAAAGTGACACTCAGCACCCGTTCCTAGACACAGCGTTAACAAAAGAAGGTAACTAAGCGAGACAGCTGGTCCGTGGCGGGGCCGGGGGGGAGGGGGGGCAGCAGGGGTCGCGGGGGGAAGGAGGAGGGATTCGAATCCAGTCCGGGTCCTCCCCCACCCACTGCTCCGAGTCACGGCTCGCGCCGCCGGGTCCCAGGCCGGGCCGAGCCGCTCACCTGTAGAAGGTCTGCATGTGGCGGTACTTGGGCGGGACGGCCATGCAACGCAGGTCGGCCTCGTTGCGCACCGCCTGGAAGTCGCCGCAGCACAGCAGAAGATCTATCCGCCCGGGGCCGCGCCTCTCCGCCAGCGCCAGCGTCTCATAGATCTTGTCCAGTTCGCCGTGGCAGCAGCCGGCCACAGCCACCCGCATCCCGCCGGCCCGAGGCGGGGAGCGCTGCCCGCAAGCCCCTGCCCCAGAGCCAGCCCAGGCCGGACCGCGAAGAGGACGCGCCCCGCTCGGCTCCCGCCAACACCGAGCCCACGCCTCGCGCAGACGCCTGGAATACAATTCACTTCCGGTTTCCAAGTCTCGCGAGAGAGTGACCTGGAAGGGCGAGAACCGCGGGATGCCAGAGAGCTTTCCAAAGGATTCGGGCTTTTCCTGGCTCCGTGGGTCCTTGGGTGTTAGCTGCCTGACGGATGGTAAAGATCAAGGCGAGAATAGCCGAGTTGTGTTTTGGGTTTTTTTGTTTTGTTTTTTTTTACCCAGAAACAGCAGTTTAGTTTGATAAAATTAAGCCAGATTAAGCAAGTGAGCCCGTGCGACTGGCTCATTTCCTAGGACGAACCCTCTCACAGCAAAGATAAATTTCCTGAAAGCGAATTAGAGAGTAAAAGATGTTTTTTTAAGAAGACACATCAAACTGAAAATCATTTCTTAAATAAAACTTTAAAAGCTCGCTGAGGGTCTCTGAATTATCCCACGGAAGAGTTTCTAAAATTACCGGGTGGCTCAGGGGTTTGGCGCCGCCTTCGGCCCAGGGCGTGATCCTGGAGACGCGGAATCGAGTCCCACGTCGGGCTCCCGCCATGGAGCCTGCTTCTCCCTCTGCCTCTCTCTCTCTATGTCTATCATAAACAAATGAATAAATCTTAAAAAAAAATTAAAATTACCGTTTGTTTGTTTTTTTAAAGGAGCCGAGGACTCTTATTTTTCCTACCAAATAGGTGTTTGCATAACTAGACTGCAAACTCAATGAAAGCGGAAGAATGTCTAGAAAACGTCCAGGAAGGAAAAGAACCAAAATGGCAATTTAAAAAAATGAGTGGCCCAGAGGCACCTGGGTGGCTCAGTGGTTGAGCATTGCCTTTGGCTCAGGTCGTGATCCCCGGAGGTCCAGGAATCGAGTCCCACGTCGGGATCCCTGCAGGGAGCCTGCTTCTCCCTCTGCCTAGGTCTCTGCCTCCCTCTCTGCATCTCAAGAATAAATTAAAAAAAAAAAAAAAAAAAGGAGTGGCCAAGATAGAAACAAGCAGAACAGTAAAACACCTCTGCCAAATTTAATCAAGAAAGTAATCTAATCAGGATTATACAGGAAGTAAAAACAAATCCATCTTTCTTTTTAAAAAATCTGTGTAAAATAACATTGTAGGAACAATGACACCAGAGTTAATTCAAAAGGAAGCAGAAGAAAAAAAATAAAAATATATTTTTTAAAAAGTAAGCAGAAGATGTGAGCAGAACCATGACAATAAGAAAATACTGGAAAAGTCAAATCCATTGAAAAACATTGTACCCAGAGTGATTTACAGGCAATTTCTTTCAGATTTACAAGATATAACTTTAATGATGTGTAAATTAATCAAGAGAGAATAAAAGGAAGGATGGAGACCTAATATTTCCAATCTTTTTAAAATATTTTGTTTTCCTTCTGTGTTGGATTTTTTTATTATACAAGAAATGCTTTTTTTATTTTATAAATTTATTTTTTATTGATGTTCAATTTGCCAACATATAGAATAACACTCAGTGCTCATCCCATCAAGTGCCCCCCTCAGTGCCGGTTACCCAGTCACCCCCACCCCCGCCCACCTCCCCTTCCACCACCCTTAGTTCATTTCCCAGAGTTAGGCATCTCTCATGTTCTGTCTCCCTTTCTGATACAAGAAATGCTTTTTACAGCATTGCTAAGTTTGATTTTTTAAATTTTATTTAAATTCAATTAACATATATTGTATTATTATTTTTGAAGTAGAATTCAGTGATTCATCAGTTGCATATAATACTCAGTGCTCATTACATCAGGTACCCTCATTAATACCCATCACCCAGGTACCCCATCCCTCCTCCCCTCCCCTCCAGCAACCTTCAGTTTGTTTCCTATGATTAAGTGTCTCTTATGATTTGTCTCCCTCTCTGATTTCATCTTATTTTACTTTTCCCTTCCTTCCCCTATGATCCTCTGTTTTGTTTCTTAAATTCCACATAGGAGTGAAACCATGTAACTGCTTAGTTTTATTTTGCTTAGCATAGTACCCTCTAGTTCCGTGTAAGATTTTATTTTTTTGATGACCAAGTAATGTTCCATTGTCTCTATATACACCACATCTTTTTTATACATTCATCTGCTGATGGACATCTGAGCTCTTTCCATAGTTTGGCTATTGTGGACATTGCTGCTATAAACATTGGGGTGTAAGTGCCCCTTCGGATCACTATGTTTGTATTCTTTGGGTGAATGCCTAGTAGTGCAATTGCTGGATCATAGGGTAGCTCTATTTTTAACTTTTTGAGGAACCTCCATACTATTTTCCAGAGTGGCTGCACCAGTTTGCATTCCCACCAGCAATGCAAAAGAGCTCCCCTTTCTCTGCATCTTCACCAATATCTGTTGTTTCCTGACTTCCTAATTTTAGCCATTCCAACTGGTGTGAGGTGATATCTCATTGTGGTTTCGATTTGTATTTGCCTGATGCCGAAGGAAATGCGGAGCATTTTTTCGTGTGTCTGTTGACCATTTGTATGTCTCTTTTGGAGAAATGTCTGTTCATGTCCTCTGCTCATTTCTTGACTGGATTACTTGCTTTTTTGGGTATTGCGTTTGATAAGTTGTTTACAGATCTTGGATATTAGCTCCTTATCTGATGAGGCATTTGCAAATTTCTTCTCCCATTCTGTAGGTTGTCTTTTGATTTTGTTGACTGTTTCCTTCACTGTGTAAAAGCTTTTTACCTTGAGAAGTTTCCCTTGTCTTTGGAGATGTGTCCAGCAAGAAGTTGCTGCAGCTGAGGCTGAAGAGGTTGCTGCCTGTGTTCTCTAGGATTTCGATAGATTCCTATCTTACATTTAGGTCTTTCATCCATTTTGAATTTATTTTTGTGTACGGTGTAAGAAAGCGGTCCAATTTCTTTCTTCTATGTGTGGTTGTCCAGTTTTTCCAACAGCATTTGTTGAAGAGACTTTTTTTCTGTTGGATATTCTTTCCTGCTTTGTTGAAGATTAGTTGACCATAGGTCCGTTTGATTTCTAATCTACAGGAATTGTCTTTTCTGAATCCTTTTCTCTTCCACATAAAATATTTTCATTGGTTCTAACTTAAAGTAACATGAACAAATTAAAACTTACAAGCACATTTTGACGCATTTTTATATGTATAATCACCCATATAACCACCACCCAAAAGAATATATAAAATATTTCCAGCATTCAGAAAGGCTCCCTTGTGCTTCCTCACAAGCCCCTACACCGTAAAGAAAAGCATTGCTTTAACCTCTATCAACACAGGCCAGCTTGGCTTGTTGTTGTTGTTGTTTTTTCTAATTCCAGTATAGTTGACATATAGTGTTGTATTACTTTCAGGTGTGCAATATAGTGATTCAACAATTCTATACATTACTCAATGCTCATTGCAAGCAGACTCTAAATCCCTTTCATCTATGTCACCTTTGCTTGTTTTCAAACTTCATGTAAATGTCAATATGTATTATTCACTTAATTTAATGTCAATGAGATTCATCTGTAAATCTGTAATATAAATAGATATAACCATAGAATGCTGTTTCATATTACTGTGTACTATTCCATTGTGTGAACATACCACATTGTGCTTGTCTATTGTCCTGCAGAAGGACAAATGGATTGTTTCTAATTTGGGGCTATTGTGAATAAAACCACCATACACATTCTTGTAAAAATCTTTTAGTGGACATAGAATTTATTTCCCTTGGATTATTTCCAGAAATATAATTTCTGGGTATAGAACAAATTATATGTTTAGCTTTGATAGGTAGATCAGTTTCCATAGTGTACCAATTACACTTTCTTAAGGAATATAAAACCATTCCAATCATTCCATGTGCTCAATAGCCTTGGTATTTTTTTATAATTTTTTAAAGATTTATTTATTTATTCATTCAGAGAGAGAGAGAAAGGCAGAGACCAGGCAGAGGGAGAAGCAGGCTCCATGGGAAGCCCGACGTGGGACTTGATTCCGGGTCTCCAGGATCACACCCCAGGCTGCAGGAGGCACCAAACTGCTGCGCCACTGGGGCTGCCCAATAGCCTTGGTATTATCTTTTTGTTATACGTTAGCCATTTCCTTACATTTTGTGCAATGGTATCTCCTTATGATTTCCAAGTAGTTTACAAGAAAAATTTAAAATATCAGCCAAATTGAATTTTCTTCTTTTGTGACCAAAAGAAAACAATAACTTAATATCATAACATTAAAAAAATAGTGGTCAAAGAAGGAAATAAAAGATTATGAATGAGAATCAAAGTGCATGGTGGCTCAGCTCCTGCTTCCAACCCACATCCCATTTCTAGAGGCCATATCAGTGAGTGAACAAACTTGGGAATTCTCACTGACTTTCTTAAATCCAGAGAGAATCAAATTTAATAGAAAGCCTCACTCCCTTCCCCTGCTGAGTGAGGAGAAACAGAAAAATTGTTGGAAAAAAGTGGACTGAATGAACAATGAAGATAATTCTTTTTTAAGTGTGAAAAGCCACATTCACTGAACAGACAGGTACACTCTGTGTGTGTGTGTGTGTGTGTGTGTGTGTGTGTGTGTGTGGTCCCATGGGACTACAAGTCTCAGATCTGCAGGAAAATTCCTTGATTCTATCAGAGCAAAGGCAGTATTAGATAGGAGCACCCCCAGTAATGAGCAAGATGAAAAGTGAAACCACATGTCAACAATGGAAATGTGCTAAAAGGAGTATAATCTGGAGTTAGACTGAGCAGGTGTCCATTAAAACTTCTTAGGGACAACCAGACCTTAGATTTTTTTTTTTTTAAGATTTTATTTATTTATTCATGAGAGATACAGAGCGAGAGAGAGAGGCAGAGACACAGGCAGAGGGAGAAACAGGCTCCACGCAGGGAGCCCGACATGGGACTCGACCCCGGGCCTCCAGGATCACGCCCTGGGCTGAAGGCAGTGCTAAACCACTGAGCCACCAGGGCTGCCCAGACCTTAGTTTCTAAATACCATTCCCCTCTAAAAGAAATGAAGTCCACTTTTTGAAGTGGTTCTAGGTCAGAGAAAGTACAAAATGTGCCTGGATCATCTTGTGCAAGAAAGCAAGGAAGTGTTCAAAGAATCTCAAACATCAAAAGACATTGGCCAAATCAGCATCAAATTGGACAATTTCAGCATCAAAATGCATAATCGTAGTAACAAGCTATTGGCCAATGAATAAAGAAGGAATCTACTACAGTGGAGCCTTGAACAATGCAGGGGTTAGGTGCATTAGGGGCACAGATTCCCACACAGTCAAAAATCCATAGCCTACTGTTGACTGGAAGACTGAATGATAAACAGTTAATTAACACATATTTTGTGTTTTATATGTATTATGTAGTGTATTCTTACAATAAAGTAAGCTGGATCAAAAAAATGTTATTAAGAAAATCATAAGAGAAAATACATTTACAATACTGTACTGTGAAAAAAAATCCATGTATAAGTGGACCCATGTTGTTCAAGGGTTAATTGTATTCTATATTGATATAAATAAGTAATAGAGGAAAGAAAGGGATCTTATTTACATAAGAATGCTGATTGGTAAATATGGAAGGAAAGTTGGATTAGAGATCACTATTTTATCATCATCATCATTACCATCGTTTCAAGGAGGAATCAACTAATACTAATACCACTGAGTAAAACTTTAGAGAGTAAGAGAATACTTATATAGTTTCAATGTATCTATTATTTGAGATTATTTATAGTCTCAAAATATCTTTCCAGAAGATGGTCATTATAATACAAAGAAAAATAAGGATTTTACACTAGAGGAACCTGGCACACACCACTTTAACAGAAGAATGATCAAAGTTCATCCTTTTTTTTCAAAGTTAATCTTATTAGGAATGAACTAATCTACATCATGTGCCTCTTGATATGTCATGCATTATTTCTGTGGTATTCTTGCCAAAAATGCATAACTTGAATCTAATCTTAAAAAATAGGAGACAAATTGGAATTGAGACAGTTAAAAAATAACTGGTTTGTCTTTCCTTAAAAAATGCCCATGCAAAAAGGGACAAACTGAGAAAGATTAAAAATTAAAGGAGAGAGAAGATTCACAAATACGGTACTATAAAAGACATTAGTAGGGCAATTGGCCAATACAGAATAAGTTCTGTAAATTCAATAGTATTGCATCAGGGTTAATTTCCTGATTTTGTTAATTGTACTGTGGTTATATTACTTGTTTTTAGGAAATTTACATATTGTATATATATGTATTATACATTTGGGGATAAAGGAGTATCATTTCTGCAACTTTCATATAATACCTATTACATATGATATGTAATTTATATATATATAATGTATCATAGATAGATAGATATAGATAGATAGATAGATACATAGATAGATAGATAGATAGATAGATAGATAGATAGATAGATAGATAAAATACTCCCTCCCTCTGTGTGTGTGTGTGTGTGTGTGTGTATTTTTAGTTTTTGCTCATCTATGCATTGCAGGTACTAGAACTAAGAGACCATCATTTCTTAAACTTCCTTGCCAGTTGAGGTCCAGATTCTGTTTTGCAAATGAGAAACACTTGAGTGAAACAAGAAGAGAGAAGATAGGTAAAAGCTGTTTCTGTTCTCTTCTGGCTCCAGCTATAATAGTGGTAGCTCAACATCTCAAGCTCCTTCAGTAATGGTGAACTTGCTACTGTTCCTGATCTCAAGTAAAATATGTCCCCCCCACCTAGTTTGCATCTTTAGCCCTTCCAAAAATGTTGTGATCTTTTTGCTTAAAATACCTAGAATGGGTTCTATTTTCCTACATGTTATACCAGCCAAGTTGTCATTCAAGTATAAGGCAACGAGCAGATGTGTTTAGCCATAAAAGAATTCCAAGGAAACAGTACCCCAGGGGCCCTTTTTGATGAAAAAAATGACTTGACAGTGAAATCCAGCCAAATAAGAGTTGAATAAAAATGAAGAACACAGGAAGAAAGAACCATATTTAAAAGATGGATGATTAAAAATAGAGCAGTATGACGGGATAGGAAATGCGGAGATGGGGAGTAGGGTATTTCATGCATATAGGGTGATTCTAGAAGACCATGTTGATGGGTGGCATTAAGCAGAAACCTTCATGAAGTAAAGGAGTGAGCTATGGAGATATCTAAGCAATGAATTTTTTCTTTCTTTCTCTCTTTCTTTTTTTAAGATTTTAATTATTTATTTATGAGAGACACAGAGAGGCAGAGACATAGGCAGAGGGAGAAGCAGGCTCCCTGCAGGCAGCCTGAAGTGGGACTCAATTCCAGGACCCCAGGGATCACGACCTGAGCCAAAGGCAGACGCTCAACCACTAAGCCACCCAGGCAGGCATCGCTGAGCAATGAATTTTCAAGTCTGTTTATAAATAAAATGTGACAGACATCAAGAAAAACATCTATCCTTGCTATCTGTATCTCAGAATTGAATGAGGTGATTTTGGCACCTACCACCACCTGATGGCAGCACACCCTACAGGAAAACTAAGAAGAGAGCAAGTGTGTGGTGGTAAAACAAAAACTTAAGAGGGGCAAACATCACAAAAGAATAAAAGTTCTGTGGTTCTCGCCTCTGAATCTTAAACTTGTCAGACATATCACCGGACTTTCTGATTTCATTTTAAAAAACACCTTCACTATCTCTCGTTTACAAGTTTGGTAACTTCCAGATTCCATTCCTGTATTGTAAATGGTAAAAAAAAAAAAAAAAAAAAAAAAAAAAAAAAATTGGATTTACTTACCTAAACTGTCATCTTCAAGTCTTTATTTTCAAACACATCTGCCTAAAGTGGTCGTCATTGTTCAGGGTGGAGGGGTCTTTTTATTACCCAGGCAATCCAGAAGATGGTATAGCCAACTGAAGACCTGCTGATTTTAGACAGTAGAGCTCTTGTCTTTGCATTGGTTTTAGAGGATCTACCAGTGTTTCTACACCTAAATCCAGAGAAGTGGTGTCTTAATTTTTCAAGTGGATGAAGGTTTATGGACAAGCCAAGCTCTGTGTGGAGTAACACTCAGGGATTTGCCTGGTCTGTTCCTCTTGACACTTCAGGTTAGAGCTTGGGGTGCCACCTCCACCAAAAGGACTTCAGGTCTCATGAAGTTTCCTTCCTAGATGCTGCCTTAGCCGCATACCCTTTTACTTATTATTCTACATTCTAATGACTTATTTTCTTGTCTCTCTTTATCTTTTGCCTGAAAGCTTTTGAGAACAAGGAATGTTATCTATCTTGTTCATAATTATATTACCACTCCTGGGCACTGTGCCTGGCACATAGTGGGTACCTAATATATATATTTTGTTGCATGAATACATTTCTAGGATCCTTGGTCCTCTTTTAAAAAATAACTCTCTAAATGATTTCTTTTTTCATTATTAAAGAAAAAACAATTGCTTAATTCACAACTACTTAATTTTTTACACTTAAATTCTTCACTGGGTATTTCCTGAGAACAGGGCTTTCTCTTTATAACAACAATTATCAAAGTCAAGATATTAGCAATGATTAGCAATCATCTAAAGATTTTGTTCAAATTTCACCAACCTTCCTGTTGATGTCCTTTGTGGCAAGAGGGGAAAAATGTTTTTTTTTTTCATTGTCCAGGATTCAATCCTAGATCACAAATTGCATTTGGTTGTCATGTCACTTTAGTTTCCTTTAACCTAGAACAATTCTTCAGCTTTTCTTTGCTTTTCATGACAATTTTAAAGGATATGAGTGTGTTATTTTGTAGAATAGCCCTCAATTAGGATTTATCTGATGTTTCCTCATCATTACACTCATGCATTTTTGGCAGGAATACTGTGGAAGTGATGCTATAACCTTATCAGTACATCCTATCGTGGTGTCTATTTAACTCATTAGTGGTGATTTTAATCAAAATTGCTTGAAAAAACTGGTATCTACCAAATTTCTCTACTATCATTAGTAATTTGTGGGAAGATACTTTGAGACTTGATAAATATCCTGTTCTTCACTATATTTTCATCAATTTAAGCATCCCTTGGTGATTTTTGCTTCAATTATAACTCACATGGTTGTCATGTGGTGGCTTTCAAATTCCATCATCTTTATCTGTAAGTTGGAATTCTACCAAATTTGCTTGTAAAAAGAACATTTTCTTTTTTTACTGTAATTTCTAATAAAAGACTTTTTTAATACCTTACTACTCCTGCTTTATACATATGCATATTTTGTACCTTCCAAACATTTGATGAATTACTAATGCATTATTTCCCATTGCAAAGGCATTGTAGATTTTGCTTAATTATCTTGTTGCTTAGGTGAGTGCTTAGTTGTCCCATGTAGGATAGGCCTGTGGAGTCCTAGGAGACTGTGAGGGCTCTGGTAGGAATTTTGAAAGAGAAAACTGTGCTCAAATTGATTGAGCCTCTTATTCAACCCCTGAGCAAACTTAAACAAATTATTGAACCTCTCTCAGAGTCTCACTTTTATTTCTGCCTGCTTGAAGTTGGGAACCATGTCTTTATACCACTTTGAATCCCTAGTAAATATGTGTACAAGTAACCCCACAGTTAGTGACTGTTAAACTGAACTATATCTCGTGTGCACCACCATTAATACATTTTCTCTTTTTGATCTAGCTAAAGATTCTCCTCTATTGTCAAATCCTTTTAAAGCTGCTTCTAAATTCCTTTTGAGGCCATTCAGTTTTTGGTTTACAACTATTCTTCTACACTTTATGTTTTCCTCCTTTTGCATAGGTATGTTTCTACTTTCAAGAATTTGACTTTCTCTAACCTGGCAGTTGCATTTAGATATTTATAAGTACTTTTCAGATTTCTTTCTGGCTACTTTTCATTTTGTATTACTATTTTTCCTTATTAAATTCACACTTTGTTGTCATTTTTTTCAGAAATTAATACTGCTCTGAGGTAAGAGCCATGGAAGGATGGGAAGAAATTTCATTCCTGTTTGTAGGGAAGTCAGTGTAGATATTTCCCTCTTCCCACTCACCACAGTGCCAGTTACCTGTTTTCTTGTTGCTGTTACATGGAAGTTTTATCAAAATTTCTTATTACCCCTCAATTTCCACTCATTAATTGGCTTTGATGAGTAAACCTACAGTTATTTAGCAGCAAAATTTGAACTACAAATGAGATCCTGATCCTCAAGCTTAAAAGTTTACTAATCAATTCTTCCTTCCTGTAAAATGGCTATGTCAGTCTTCTGGAAATAAAACAGAAATGCCTGAATAGCAGAGGTGTTGGATTCTTTGAGTCACATTCCGTATCTCCTGTCCACTCTGATTTCAGCCACAGTTGTAATGATGGTTCTGCTGCAAGCTCAGATTCATATTGTCAGTATTGCACCCCAAAAGCAAGCCAACAGATTCTGCTTTTCTATACCAGATTAAGGAAGCCCTCTCTATTCTGAGCACAAGTACAATCCAGGACAGTTACCAGCCCTGGGGAAATCCTCAACCAGTGCAGGATGGGAGAGTGGATAAATGCTCCAACTTCAAGAGGGACATCTGGGGGAGCATTCTGTACATTTTTCAGAGGCCCTCAAGGAGTAAGCAATGATTTCAATAATGGATCCTTATATTGACTTTTCCTTCTTTCTTTTCTTACACTCCCTGACCCATCAATTCTGTTCTCTGGAAACACTTCCCAAATAAACTACCTGCACTGAAATCACTATCCCATGATCTGCCTTTGGTGGTGCCCAAACTAAGTAAAAAGTTCATTCAATAAGCATTTACTAAGTGACTATTTTACGCTAGGCAGTGAGATAAAAGACTTAGCAGATAAAAATACTAGTACTTACCCTGAAGTGTATAATGAGGAGACAAGTAAACAATTACCAAAAAATTAAAATATATTGTTGGAGATACTGTGTTACTAGCAAGAACATGATGCAGGGACACCTGGGTGGCTCAGCAGTTGAGCGTCTCCCTTGGACTCAGGGCGTGATCCTGGAGTTCCAGGATTGAACCCCATGTAGGGCTCCCTGCGAGGAGCCTACTCCTCTGCCTATGTCTCTGCCTCTCTCTGTGTCTCTCATGACTAAATAAATAAAATCTTAAAAAAAAAAAAAAAAGAACATGATGTATAAAAACATGGGGAAGGGGTCACCTAACTTATACTTGGGAAAAGGGCTTCCTGGAGGTTGTATTGTTTGAGGTAATGGGTGAAGCATGGATAAATACAGCTATCACAACTCTATAAATATAAATGTCATATAAATGTCAGCTGAAATTTCATTCGATACTTTTATATCCTCTGTTCAAGGGTTATGCTCTGCTATGTTATAGTATGCAGAATATGACATGATTTTAGGTGATAGGTGGACATTTAAACTTTTTTGTAGTTATCATGTTAATATGTACTAGAATAAAAATAAGCACAAAAACTTGATTTTACAGACTCTTATGGTTTAGGATGAAGCTAAACTATTTAATGAATTGAAATTGACTTTAAAGAAAAATACTGAGTGAATAACAACACCCAGGTTCAGATGACAAAGTTTGCATGGGTGGTATGCAGATTACTGAAGTTTGGAGAATACTGCAGAAGGAAAAATCTGAAGTGAAATTCCTGCTTTCTAGAAACTCAACAGTTTGGGAAGACAGAGCCATGAGGAAGGATGATTAGGGATACAATAAATTTGAAAACCAAGTACAGGTTTCCCCCACAATGCAAAATTAGAGTGTTCTTTTCTTTTTAACATCTAAGAATTTATTTAAAGACACAAAACAGGGATCCCTGGGTGGCGCAGCGGTTTGGCACCTGCCTTTGGCTCAGGGCGTGATCCTGGAGACCCGGGATTGAATCCCACGTCGGGCTCCCGGTGCATGGAGCCTGCTTCTCCCTCTGCCTGTGTCTCTGCCCCTCTCTCTCTCTCTGTGTGACTATCATAAAAAAAAAAAAAAGACCCAAAACAGCTATATTAACAGATACATATATATTTGTTTTTTCTTTATGCTATTTAATGCTAGAGTGTTCTTATTAAAACTTTCTAAACTAAAATGGCATAAAGTGAAGAAGGAACACCATAACTTCACATGGAAACATTTTTGAGCATTCCCAGAGCTGAAAAATAACCTCTTTTAGGCATTTCTGATACCTTAGGCCATATCTTACTAACAGATGAACAAAATAAATGGAGATAAAGCACAGATGCTCACAGATACAGTTCAAAGCTATGGGTGGCTTGATGCTGAGATGCTGAATGTAGTAACCAGAGGAAGAGCTTGGGGATGCCACTCTCCCCTGCTGCCTGTGGTTGACAGGTGCCTTACAAAGGCTCACTGCAAAACACACACTGCTATTTTCATTTACTACCTTTTTTTCATAAAAGCAAAAATTCTCTTTGGGTTTCTTTGGTTAGCAAAAACAGATCTAACGTAGGGCTTTGCTAAAAGCAAAGTGGCTTAAGGGGAACTTTCTAGAATAGAAAGCAGTGAGAAGCAAAGTGAAAAGGTTAGAGGCTACAAGATCAGTTGGAAGGCTATTGCTCTAGGGCAGGGGAGAGGTAGTAACAGCCTGATTAAGGAGTGGCTATAAAAATAGAAAAAAAAAACAAGTAATGAAACAGGCTTACTGCAACCACTCTATGAAAACTGACTGGTTATAGACAGCAGGAAGGTGAAACCTGTCCAGCCAAGTCCAGGGCTGTTTTATACACACACATACACACCACACCCATAGACACACACATGGAGTGGGAAAGCTGAATTAATGAGAAAATATCATTAGAAGCATGTTTTTATTTGGCTTCAGTTATCAGAGCGCTTTAGTGTTAATTCTCGGATATTTGTCCCCCTTTTTTTTCTATTTGACTCAGAGACTGAGGAAATAGTAACATATATATATATATATATATATATATATATATATATATATATATATATATATATATAATGCTTTCTACATTCCAGTCCTGTTCTAAAGACCTTTAGTTTCCCGTTCTCATAACCCCTATTTTATAGAAGAGAAAGCTGAAGCATAGGGAGGTTAAGTAACTTGGCTGGACGTAATGCAACTGATAAGTGAAGTAGCAAAGACTAACCCAGGCGTTCTGGCTCCAGAGTATCTCTTCTTAACACTACACCAGAATTAATGGGTCGAGCAGATTACGCCGAAGACCTGGTTCGGAGACCACAGTCCCTTCATCTGTAAAATGGCGATAACCACGCTAGGAACCTGCTGCAAAGGAGCGAGATATGTATAGGAACGTGAACTTCAAATTACATATGCGACTCCACACACTCACTAGTCTTTATCATGTGAAGAGGTGAGCTGCATTGTAACGACTCAGCCCGTGAAGTTTGCAGCTCCAAGAGCGAGACCCCGCCCCTGTGGCTCCGCCCACCGCGAGCGGCAGGTGGGGCCGGCAGATCTTCTTTGCGCATGCGGAAACTGCTGCCCGCTCCCACCTCTAACCCAGGCTGAGAGTAGCTGCCGTTTCTGAGACGACGATTCGTCAGGAGACGCTTGGCGCGGTTTTCCTTTTCTCTCCCCTCTGCGGGCCCTGGTCGTACTTCAGCTGTGCCTAGAGTGTGGTGTGTTCTCGTCTGTCTGCCTGTCTCTCCGCAGAAGGTGCCTGTCGTTGGCCCAGTAGTTCCCTGTCGAAAGTGCCGGCCCCCGCGCCGGCACCGGCCGTAGCCGGGTGGGAAGGCTCAAGATGGCGTGCCTGTTGGAGACCCCAATCCGCATGAGCGTCCTCTCGGTGAGTGACCGCCGCAGCCGCCCGCCAGCTCGAGAGCTCGGGCCGGCCCGCAACACTCACCCCAAACATGGAGTGCCTCCTGGAACACCACCCCTTGGGGTGGCTTCCGGCTCAGCTGTGGGCCGTGGGGAGAGAGAGGGTGGGCGGGAGGAATAGACGGGACCCCGACCGAGCCAGAAACGTCTAACTCCGGGAGCGCCCACCGGTGCCGTTGCTCAGGTGGCCTCTGGCGGACGGGGTGGTTGGGCATACGGGCGGCTGGTCCGGCGGCTCGGCTTGGGTCTTGCCAGGTGCTTCGCTGAACCTTCCTGTTAGCGTTGCCGCTTCTCCGGGCCGAGCGCTGTACCCTGTGGGGCGCGGGGCTTGCTCCTGGCCTGGGAGGGAGCGCCCGTCCAGACCCCCCGCGGCGTTGGCAACGAGGGGTGCAGGCGCTTCGGCCCCCACAGCCTGCGAGCGGCCAGGCACGGGCTAGAACCGCTTGCTTCTTGGCAACGGGGATTTCACGTCAGCTGCAGCGTGTGTAGTTATTTGAGCTCCTCTGCTCTGCCCTGCTCTGGAGGTCGCAGCTCCGAGTCTAAAGGAACCTGTGCCTGGCATTACTTTTTTTTTTTTTTTTGCTTTTAAGGGGAGTCAAACGCTGAGAAAAAGAAAAAAATTAAAATTTTCCTACTACTATTGAAAGAAGGGAATGTATTGACTGGCCAGGAAGTAATACCTAGTTGTTTGTTTTGTTTTGTTTTGTTTTGTTTTTTCTTCAAATTAAATCCGGAAATACAACTTTCACTTTTCACTCTATGGCTCTTGAGAACCAGGACCCGGAGTGAAAGTTACTGAGGAATAACTCCAGAGGATTTTTACAACGATTTAGAGCTGTCCAACTCAGAGAAGAGTCACTTTACCTACCAATGGTCCATCTGCTGTTGTTGGAAATAGGCAAAGACTCGTTGGCCATCTTTTAGACTTGGGGAAAGCTGTCTGGTTGGATTACAGATGCTTCGATTTGTCAGGTTCCTAGAATCTGTGACTCCAGCGGATTTCTTTTCTCTCCCCTGACTTCCCCCATTGATTCACCTATCTGGAAGCCCTTAGGGCATTAGCTGTGATTCAGGGTTAGAACGCTGTGGCATACCAGAACCAAGATCATTTAATTTGGGGGGATGGGGGCTGTCACCAGATTTGCCTCCTGATGGGTTTTAGCAGTCCTTTTCCTTATTTTATACAGCAATGGGGGCAACACTGTTCATCTAGGTATTGAATCAGGTTTGCCTTTTTTTTTTTTTTTTAAGGTTTGTCTTTTATTCTACCTCTGTAATATTTTGTGGGAGATCAGGTGAATGACTTTTCCCTCATGTTTCCTTTTTTTTTTAAGTATGCCTCTCACCTGTCCTCAATTCCCTTTAATTATCTTGTTTATCTTTTTTTTTTTAACGTTTTATTTATTTATTCATGAGAGACAGAGAGAGAGGCAGAGACACAGGCAGAGGGAGAAGCGGCTCCTGCAGGGAGCCCGATGTGGGACTCGATCCTAGGTCCCCAGGATCACGCCCTGGGCTGAAGGTGGCACTAAACCGCTGAGCCACCCAGGCTGCCCATGTTTATCCTTTATTTCACCTGAAGCTTTACTTTTTGTACACTGTTAACTTGTGTCGTGCCTACAGTTGAAAATTTTCATTTGTTTCACTCCCTCAGTAAAAATATTTCCTGTTTAATTCTATGCAGAAACTTCTATTCCCTACTTCTGGGGATTTGCTTTAGTTCTAATGTCACCGAAGGCTAATTTATTTTTCACAGTCCCAACGCCTTGTCTGTCAGTTCACCAGTTACAGAGCCTTGAAAAATCAGACACCACTGTGGCACAACCGTTTGAAATAGAGTGCAGGTGGAACAGGAAATATTAATCAGAAATTACCTTGAAATAATTGATTCCTTTAATATAGGCTGCTTACTGTGCACCAGTTATGTACAAAACTGTAATGGAATACATTTTAGGGAATGCCAAGGATGAGATCAGATATGCCCTCAGGGATCTTACAGTCTGAAGGAGCCCACAGTCCGATAAACATAGTTCAAGCAAGGGGCAAATCAAATGCCTTTAAAGGTTTCATTCAAGGCCCTTTGTACCTTCTCCCCATGAGAGATCTCTTTCACTCTTACAACCTTAACTGTGATCAACTCATAGATTACCTTGCCAACCTTGACTTTTTTCCACCTAGTCTCACATCTTCAATTGCGTGGATGTTACCTAAGACTTTTTTTTCCCTCTAGTATCTATTTTTTCCCCATTAGTATCTATATTATTCAATGAATTATCATTGAATTTAAATAAATTATTGAATTGTATTATTGGTTTCAGAGGTAGAGGTTAGAGATTCATCAGTCTTATATAATACCCAGTGCTCATTACATGCCCTCATTAATACTCATCTCCCAGTTACCCCATCATCCCGTCCCTCTCCCCTCCAGCAACTCACAGTTCGTTTCTTATTAAGAGTCTCTTTATGGTTTGTCTGTGTCTCTGATTTCATCTTGTTTTATTTTTTCCTCTTTCCTCCTTATGATCCTGTTTTGTTTCTTAAATTCTAGGTATGAGTGAGATCATATAATTGTCTTTCTCTGATTGACTTACTGCACTTAGCATAATATCCTTTAGTTCCACCCACATTGTTGAAAATGGCAAGGTTTCTTTCTTTCTTTCTTTCTTTCTTTCTTTCTTTCTTTCTTTCTTTCTTTCTTTCTTTCTTTCATGACTGAGTAGTAGTCCATTGTGTGTATATATGCCATTCTTTATCCATTCATCTGTAGATGGACATCTGGGCTCTTTCCACAGTTTCGCTATTGTAGACATTGCTGCTATAAATATTGGGGTGCAGGTGCCCCTTCACATCACTACATTTGTATCTTTGGGGTAAATAAATACCCAGCAGTGCAATTGCTGGGTCATAGGGTAGCTCTATTTTCAAATTTTTGAGGAGCCTTCCTACTGTTTTCCAGAGTGGCTGTACCAGTTTGCATTACTACCAACAGTGTAAGAGGGTTCCCCTTTTTCTGCATCCTCGCCAACATCTGTCATTTCCTGACTTTATTTATTTTAGCCATTCTGACCGGTGTGAGGTGGTATCTCATTGTGGCTTCGATTTGTATTTGCCTGATGGCGAGTGATCATGTGTCTGTTGGCTATGTCTTCTTTGGAGAAATGTCTGTTCATGTCTTACCTGAGACTTCTAACAAAGCACATTCCCTTCTCCCAAGAGACTTAATTGAGACTTTCCATTTCTATTAATGGTACTGTCTTTCATTGATCAGTCACTGTTAAACCTCTTGAATTATCTTTGGCTCTTCCCCCCCTTTCATGGTCCTGTATCTAATCAGTCCTTAAGTTCTTTTGGCTCTTATGTTTCAGACATCTCCCATGGCCACCCTCTCATATCATTTTTGTGCCTGCACTACCACAGAGTCCTCAGAATTACTTTTAACGCTCCTTATGTCTTAACCTTTCAGTTCAAGTCCATTCTCTACCATAATTTTCCTATAGAAGACATTGGACATACTGTTTTCCTGTTTCAGTTCTTTGGTAGGTTCCTATTGATGAAAGGCTGATAATCCTGTTCACTTTGGACATAAGAGTCTTTATTTTCTGCATGAACTGTCTATCCCATATAAACTGTCTTTCCCAGATTGAAGTGATCTTGGATTCTTCCAAACCCAGTAACTTCTTGTCTGCCTACTCATTTGTACATATGAATTATAGCTTTGTACGGATTCATTCATGTAATATATTTTGAACTTCTGTCATTTGCCAGGCATGGCGCTGGGTTTGGGAATACAGTGGTGAGCTGCACAGACCTATCTCTGCCCTTTGGAAATTTTAGCCTAATGAGTATAGATGTCAAATCATTACACAGTTCTTTAATTGTGAATGACGATTAGTGTTATGAATGAAAAATATAGGGTGGTGTATGACCATGTAGTAGAGGAACCTGATATCGAGGGCCGGGAGGAGAGCTAGTGAGGATTTCCCTGAAGAAGTGATAATGAACCGAGAGTTTAGGGATGGTTAAGAATTAACTAGAAAAACAGAAGAATGTTCTGGGCAAAGGAAACTGCTTTTGCAGAAGCCCTGAGGCCTTTAATAATTGTTCTGTCTTAGTAAATTAATTCAGAGGTAAGTGCTTGACCTTTTTCTTAACCCCACTGGTATTTATAGCACCATGTCTTGCATGTACTAGGTATTCAGTAAATGGTTGAACTATCTATTTTGGGGATTTGAACAAACTCTCTGGCTATCTTTTTTTTTTTTTTTTTTAAGATTTTATTTATTTATTAATGAGAGACAGAGAGAGAGACACAGAGAGAGAGAAGCAGAGACACAGGCAGAGGGAGAAGCAGGCTCCATGATCCGAGGTCTCCAGGGTCACGCCCTGGGCTGAAGGCCGCGCTAAACCGCTGAAACCCCCGGGTTGCCCTCCCGCTATCTTTTCTAGGCCACACAGTGATCATCCCTAGCCATCTTTGGTTTGCACTTTGGTTTGCCTTACCCTTTTCAACAAATTTATAAATTCTCCCATATTTCCCAACTCTTGGATGATTTCACATTGATTGTTTAAAACTTTTTATTTTGAAGTAATTATAGATTCATGGGAAGTTGCAAAGATAGTACAGAGAGATCCTGTGCATGCTTTGCCCAGTTTCCCTTGTTAGTTACATTTATTTATAACTATAGTACAATATCAAAACCAGGAAGTTGATATTGGTAGAAGTACTTATATAGTTCTTTATCATTTTATTATGTCTACAGTGTAGCCATCACCACAATCAAGATAAAGAATTAGTCTATCATCACAAAAATCTCCCTTATGCTACCTCAAACCTACCTACACCCTCTGCCCACTATCTCTAACCCCTGTTAACACCTAATTTCCACCTCTGTAATTTTGTCATGTTCTGTAATGTTACATAAATACAGTATGTGACCTTTTGAGATTGACGTTTGTCACTCAACATAATGCTCTTGAGATCCATCCAAGTTGTGTGTATCAATAGTTTGTTCCTTTTACTGCTAAGTAGTATTCCATGGTATGGATGTCATATTTAGCTATAAACCTGTTACACATTTTGGTTATTCCCAGTTTTTGCCTGTTATAACCTGCAGTGAACAATCATATACAGGTTTTTGTGTGATCATAACTTTTCATATTTCTGAGATTAGTGCCCAGGAGTATAATTACTAGGTTATATGGTAAATGTATGTTTAGTTCTTAAAGAAACTAGCACTTTTCTAGAGTGTATATACTATTTTACATTCCCATCAGTAATGTGTGAGAGATCCAGTTTCTCTGTACCCTCAACTAGCATTTGGAAGTCATTTTTTGTTTTATCTATTCTAAGTAGATATGTAGTGATAACTTACCATGGTCTTAATTTGCATTTCTCTAATGACAAGTAGTGTCAAAAATATTTCCATTACTTATATGCCATTCATATCGTTGAATATGAGAAATACTTTAGTGAAGTATTTCTTCATATCCTTTTGCCCCTTTTCTAATTGTACTGTTTTTTTTTTGTTTGTTTTTTTTGTTTTTTTTTTTACTGTTTGTTTTTTAACTGCTGAGTTTTGAAAGCTCTTTATAGATTCTAGGTATGAGTCCTTTGTCAGGTGCTTAGCAAATATTTTCTCCCAAGTCTGTGGATTATCTTTTCAGTCCTCTATAACTATAGATTAAAAAATAAACTTTTTTTATTTTCTCCCAAGTCTGTAGAATATCTTTTCATCCTCTATAACTATAGGTTAAAACATAAATTTTGATCTCAACTTCACACAGCATACAAAAATTAATTCAAAATGGATCATAGATTCAATTGTAAGACATTAAGTGAAACTTGTAGAATAAACAAGAGAAAATCTGCAGAACCTTGGGCTTAGTGAAGAAGTCTTAGACATAATAACAAAAACATGACCTATTTAAGAAAAAAATTTTTAAATTAAAAATTAGTAAGTGGACTTAACCAAAATGAAAATTTATCTTTGTGAAAGACTCTGTTAAGAGGATGATCACATTTTACTGTGGTCACTTTGTAATGATTTGAGAGAGGCAAAGTAATAAAATTTTATTGCATAGCATTGTAGGCTGCTGTAGACAGCTAAGGCATCTATTAATTTTAGTTGTCTTCTTTAACAATGTATTCTTAGTGCTATTATGCCTTTTTGACAAGCAGCTAGTAGAACTATACAGGGTATTCCAAGTCTGATTCAGGGTATTCCTTGATTTTGTTCTGTCCTTGGTAATTATAAGCATTTGTTGGACTTAAGCTGCATATTGATTTGCTCTCTTAACGTGGACAGCTGACAATAGGAAGAATTTTTATGTGAAGTTAAGGCCAGCTATACGATAAGCATGAATTTGGCCTCTTGGTTTTTAGTAATAAATGCAAAGCAAAATATGGTCAATGCATTTTAAATTTTGTCATTAATTCACTCCACAAAGCATGAGGAAGCTCAGGATATGTTAGGAGGTATTCCTAAAAGGAATTTAGCAGTATGAACTTCCAAGTCTTTACTGGCAATGTGTGAGGAATGGGAGATGATCATTGTTTGTTTCGAGGCATAAGGTTGTCTCTTTAAGGGAAGATTGCCACCTGAATTGAGACATTGAGTGCTCAAGGAGTCTTTTAAGCTTTACAAAGAGTTAGAAACACTTTCATGTAGGGTCTTTCTATTTCATTGGAGATTTAGCTCCTGTGTCCTCCCATTATCATTAAGAATTTCAAAATACTCCTGGGAGCCAGGAATTTCAATGGTTTTGACTTGTATCTTTTTTATTCCTGATTTGGCAATTGCTTTGCAGTGCCATCTGTCATATTGGCTTCTGGGTAAAGATATGGAGTTACTGACAAAGAAATATTCCTCTTACTTTCTGGAAACTGGAGAACAGCTGCCTTTGCTGAGCAGTGGTGCTATGATCCATGGGACTATTTAGATAGGATTGAAAGCTATTCCAAATAAGAGCTGTTTTGCAGAAACATCCCCAACTTGTCACTTTTATAAAGGAAAACTGATCCTCTTTCTATAAAATCAGAAGAATAATGAGTTAGCTATATTCTCCAGTATATTCATAATATAGTTAATTGGAGGAGGGGGGAATGACAAGGGAGTATCATGCTGCCTCATGAACATGAAAAGTTGTGGTCCATTGGGAAAAGTTTCCGGCTCATACGATCTATTAATATTTGGTGGTCTTTACCATCTGCAAAGTTATTATAGTACATGAGATTCTTTCACTACAGGAGTTTTAAGAATTTATTAGGCTTTCAAAAAGTTATATGTGGTCACTAATTGGATAAGGGGAATGAAGAAAAGAGTTATGATCATAATCAAACATGATTGACAGGATTTTTACCTTTACAACTATGTAGTATTGTGTACTGAGGATTGGGAGAGGAGCATGTTAGGAAGTAAGGAGGAAAAATAAATTTCATTTTAGACATGCTGAGTTTGCAGTGTTTTCTGGACATTCCTGTTTTAGAGCTGTCCAATAGGCAGTTGGATATTCTGGAGTGTTTTCCATACCACCAAGTAATTCTCTAGTTCTCCATGGACCCCAGCCAGGTGTCTTACAATTTAACTCAATTCTGACACTGTCTGCCTGACCTGATAGAGTCAGATCCCACAGGTAAAGGGTTCAGTCCTACAAGACACCAGTTCTAAGTCCAGTTTGTTCTGGATCAGGTCCTAGTTGTAAGTCCAGGTTGTTGTTCTGTGCCTCTGGCTGATCAGCTGTAAATCAGAGGTTCTCACAATGCCCTCCTTGGTTTCGGTAATTTGTTAGAATGGTTCACAAAGCTCAGGAAAACCTTCACTTATGTTTCCCAGTTTATTACAAATGATACAGATGAGCAGCCAGATGATGAGATACATGAAGATCCAGACATGTCCCAAATGCAAGAACTTCTGTCCCCATGGAATTGGGGTATGCCACTCTCCCAGGACATGGATACATTGACCAGCCCAGAAACTCATCAGATTTTATTGAGCTTTAATCACCAGCACTCCCTTTCCTCCCCTCACACACCATTTTTCCCCTTCCCAGAGATTGCTGGGTTGGAATGGAAGTTCCAGCCCTCTAATCACATGGTCTTTCTGGTTATCAGTCTTATCCTGAGGCTCTCTTGAGGCCCTAGCCTAATTGTTCATTAGCATAAACTCAGTGTGCTCAAAGGGGAATCTTTATGAATAACCAGAGACACTCCTATCACTTAGGAAGTCCCAAGAGTTTTAATAGCTTTGTGCCAGGAACTGGGACAAAGACCACATGTATTTGTTGTACCACACACATAAAGATCTAGTGCATAAACCTGGGGTGATCATTTGGGAGTCATCCCCATACTGATCAGTGGTTCTGACTTACTAAGGCTAAGAGTCTCAACACCCTTGTCCCCAGAAAAACGTGCATCTGTTTAAAGAATCACATAATTTCAAGTGGTTTATGATTCCGTGAAACCTACACATCAATCTTGAGTTAATAATTCCTTTTTTTTTTATTAATTCCAAAGTCAGTCTCAAAAATATATATAGCAAAATTTAGAGGTCGTTTGCATTCATTTTTGAATGTAAAAATTGTAACAATAATAAGGTTTTGAAATTCATGTCACGTATCATGTGGAGACTTGGCTCTGAAGAACCATGATCTTTTGCCCAGAATATGTAGTGATCTATAAGATGCACTACCTTTACAGAAATGGTTTTGTATAGTAGATGGTGTAGCAGGCCTGGAGGAAAAGGGTAGGTCAGCTGGAAATCCACAAAGTAAGACACTTGGGGGGTCTGAGCACAGACAAAACAGAATAGACAGAGATTACAAGTGGCTGGTGATAGTGGCATGATTGTCACAGGCACAGTGTGGGTGACAGGTCAGACAGATCCTTAGTGGTACTATAGTAGGAAAGCTAATGTACCAATTGTTGAAGCGGTGGGCTGAGTCTGAGTCAAGCACCATGGATAGCTCCGATGCAATGATATTCACTGTCTCTAAGAATCAGAAGCAAATAAGTCCTTTTTAAAAAATCAGGAGACAGCTACTCAGGACACTACCAGTTACAACGTGTACCATGAAAGATGGTACCCAGGATCTCTGAGTCATTATATGATTTCAATCTTGAGTAATAATTTAAACTATTCTTGTGGTCCACCCATGTCTGAATAGCCTCACTCTTGTTCTGTCAAGATTGAGAAGCAAGCATTTGTATACATTCTAGTGGGTTTCCTGAGCTATCTTACCATCTTGGGAGGCATTTAAAAGAACCTCAGCGAACCCAGAGAGCATCTCAGTATTTGTAAAACTGATCACAATCCTTGTCATTCCTATGCCCTAGACCTTTGTCTCCTTGGACTTCCATATTCTGCTTTGTACCTTACTTAGTTCTTTACTCCGTCTGGAAGGATCTCTTCTTGGCCCTCAATCTTTAGACATTCCCTGCTATATTGAAGAGTAAGTGAATAGAATTTAATAGTAGGAAGGGACCTTAAAGATCATCCAAAACCAAACAACTCCTTGTGATTTGACCATATTTTAAAAGGATAAAGATTTCAGTACCTGATTAGAAAGAGGCATGAATGCTAAATTGCTTCCAGTTCTTGCAACCACCAAAGTATGTTTATAGCAATTGTTGATATTACACAGAAGCTATAATAATATTTTATTTATTATTTATTTATTTATTTATTTATTTATTTATTTATTTATTTTATTTATTCATAGAGACACACACACACACAGAGAGAGAGAGAGAGAGAGAGAGAGAGAGGCAGAGACACAGGCAGAGGGAGAAGCAGGCCCCATGCAGGGAGCCCGGTGTGGGACTCAATCCCAAATCTCCGGGATCATGCCCTGGACTGAAGGCAGTGCTAAACCACTGAGCCACCCAGGGTGCCCTAATATTTTATTATATTAAAAATTCACTACAGAAAAAGTAAAGGCTACTCTTCATATCCCTAGCTTGCTCTGGCTTTTAAATTATGAAAATAAAAAACCCTCTTTATATGAGTGTGAATTACGGAGTTTTTGGAAGAAATCTGCAGATGAACTTTAGTTCATTCTTGCCATTTTTTTTTTTTAATTGGGGAAAACTGAGAACTAGAGAGGCAGACTTACCCACTGTCATATCCTATTATATAAAGTGTCAGAGCCATATATTCAAACACCTAATTAAAAACAAAACAAAACTGTGTGCACAGCCTTACATTTTAGAATTTTGGAACTCTGAGCCCTGATTTACTGTTTTCAAGTGTTTCCTTAACATGTAAAGTCTGATTTTCAGTGTTATTTATTGAGAGTTCAGGGTTGCCTCTTATCCAGGTAGATTAAATTTAAAAATTATGTATTTAAGTATTTTCATGATTGTGTTTGTGAAATTTTTTTTTTTTTTTTTTTTTTTTTTTGTGTGTGTTTGTGAAATTTAAAGCTGATTGTAGGGATGCCTGGGTGGCTCAGTGATTGAGCATCTGTCTTCAGCTCAGGGCATGATCCCAGAGTCCTGGGATCAAGTCCTGCATCGGGCTCCCTGCAGGGAGCCTGCTTCTCCTTCTGCCTGTATCTCTGCCTCTCTCTCTCAGTATGTCTCTCCTGAATAAATAAAATCTTTAAAAAAAAATTAAAAATAAGAAAAGCTGATTGTATCCTAAGAGTCTCAGTTGTCATTATATTATTATACTCTATGCATATAGGGTCCAGTCAAGCTGAAGTGCCATTTTAGAAACCTTCTAAAGTAGCTAGAGGCTGCCGAAATTAGGGCTTTGCTTAATATGGAGATAGAGGATGCTATGAACCTCTAGAAACACCAAGGTATGAATCCCATGATAAAACAAGTAAAGGATAAAAATAGTTGCAAAAAACCAATGTGACATGTCTGAAAGAATTTGAATGAGAATATGATTGAGTTCTAATGGGGCAGAAGTTTACCAGAATTCAAAAAGTAAAAGAAAAACAACAAAACACCAAATCTTGGGTTTTAAATAGTACTTGGGCATTTTCGTCTCATTTTTCTTTATTTTGGAGGCTGGTGGGAATATTGGAATACATAGGAAGCTCATGGTAACTACCTGCAAGGAAAAGGTCAGACTTTGTTGATGATTTTATTTAATTAACTTATTTTTTAAAGATTTTATTTATTTATTTATGAGAGAGACAGAAAGAGACAGAGACATAGGCAGAGGGAGAAGCAGGCTCCATGCAGGGAGCCTGATGTGGGACTAGATCCCAGGATTCCAGGATCATGCCCTGAGCCGAAAGCAGACGCTTAACCACGGAGCCACCCAGGCGGCCCTGATGATTTTATTTTTTTGTATTGTCCCAGATGGGCAGATTTATTTTGCCCTCAAAATTAGGAAAGAATTCTCTAGAAGTTAATTTTAATAGTGAAATAAACTGTCTGGCAGAGGAATACTGTGTATCACCAAAACTCTTAAAGCAATTGTGAGGCAATATTTAGGATTTTGTGAATTTATCTCTCCAGAACACAACCAGAATAAAGGGAGAGGCATATGATTTGAAATTAGGGTACAGTTTAGTAAAATACTTTTAAAAAGTATTGATTTCGGGGGCACCTGGGTGGTGCAGTCAGTTAAGCGTCCAACTCTTGGTTTCAGCTTAGGTCATGATCTCAGGGTCATGAGATTGAGCCCTGTAACAACTCTGCACTCAGCACTGCATCTGCTTTGGACACTTTCTTCCTTTCCCTCTACCCCTCCCCACTGTGCATGCTCATGTGCACAGTCTCTCTCTCTATCTCTCTCAAATTAATCCTCAAAGTATTGATTTCTGGTATTCTGGACGTGGCAGCCCTACTCTTTAGGGACAACTACAAACATATCAAATGTCATGAGCTTTAAAATGAATAATTGAGAATTTGTGACTGATCTAAGCAGTACACTTATTTGGCATTTCCAGAAATTGTCAGAATGAGAAAAGAAAGCATTTTTGGACTGAGAGTTTTGGAGGGGTCAGAAAATCAAATTTTGGTTTCACATTATTTGGGGAATGGATAAGATTCTGGTGCTTCCGGTTGACTGGAACGTTAAGAGCTGGTTCAGTTGATGGCCCCCAACACTAATTTGTAGTGCCTCCTTGGCTATCCTGAAGTGAAATTCATAGATAAGTTAACTGTTCTCCCATGTTACTTTTAGTTATTTTTAAAGATTTTATTTATGTATTCTCCATTAATTCGTTCATTCATAGCTCGAGTGAGGGAATGGGGGAGGGGAGAGAGAGATAGAGGGTGAGATAATCCCAAGCTGGCTCCAGGCCCAATGCGTAGCCTGACAACAGGGCTCAATCTCAGGATCCTGAGTTTATGACCTGAGCCAGAATCAATAGTCAATTGCTTAACTGAGCCACCCAGGTGCCCCTCATATGTTCCTTTTAAAGAGTTGCCATTGTGGGCACCTGGGTGGCTCAAACATCTGCCTTTGGTTCCATGGTCATGATTCTGGGGTTCTGGGATGGAACTCCTGGGTTGGGCTCCTGACTCAGCAGGGAATCTGCTTTTCCCTGCCCCTCTCCTGCTTGTGCTCTCTCTTGCTCTCAAATAAAATCTTTTTTAGAAAATAAAGAGTTGGCATTATGTCCCAGGTCGTATTAAGGGAGAAAGAGAAGGAAATAATATAATTTGAGTAGTACTCAGGTACTACTATAAGAAAGAAGTGATTACCAGTAGTGATATATTTGTAGGTGTAGAAATTTGGCTGTGAATGTGATTGCTACACTCCAGGCTGATATAGCTAGAATGTAACAGTTACTTAAATACACTAAGTGATGGTGTTTTATGTAACTTTTGAAATGAACAATTTTTGGTTCTAACAAGACAAAGTATAACTTTTTCCTTATTCATATGGGAGTTGCATTCTTGGGAAAATCACTGTACTGTAAAATACAAAATGTATTTCGTGTTTATATGTGAAATAGATTCTAGGCTCAGAATATTTTTAAAATTTTATTTTTGCCTATACAACTGCATAGTGTAAAGTCTTTTACATGTGGGTCCGTTGTCCCATGCATTGCAGAACATCCAGCCATCTTTCTTAGTCCTTGTCCACCTAGATATCAGTAGTACCTGCTGTCATCATTTACGTGAATTTATAACATGTATCTTAGAGAATAGTGCTGTTCCTGTTTATAACCGCTAAACACATGGGACTATCTGAGTAGTGTATCTTAAGTGTACCTCCCTCTTTCTCTCCTGCCCTTTTCCCTCCCCTAACTTATAAGAGTGTATAGTATAAGGACTTGGAAATAAATGTGCTATTAAACATTTTCCCCTGTAGCAGGTACAGTCCTCTAATATCTTATTTGTCTATTACATTTACTGTTTTTTGTCCTTCTCTCCTTGCTGAAATGTAAGGTCTGCAAAGGTGGCCTGGCAGGGGCAGAGGAGTGTCTTTGTTCATTACCTAGAACAAAAATGTCTGCATAGTTGTTTAAATATTTGTTGACTGAATTAAAGGGTACAACTTCAGCTTTGTTTTGGATTCCCAAGTGCATACTATATCATTACAATACTAAATTGCATTTCTCAAACAACCACATTGCTTCAGAACTCTCTTGTGCACGTATTCTGCTCCATACCTACAGTCCTTGTCTTTTTTCCTCCATTTTTCACCTACCAAAATGATACTAGTATTTCAGATTGATTATGCTCACTGCTTAGACACCACCTCCCATTCCACTTCTAATTTTAGTACTTAATTAGATTTTCAATTTTCTTTTTATATTGTATTCACTTACTACATTTATCCTGTATTATAAGTTACACTTATAAGTTACATATATCTTTATTTCGTTTCTGTGCTTTGAATGCCTTAAGGTAAGGGATAATTTCTTTTTTTTTTTTTTTAAGGGATAATTTCTTATCTCTTACCAACATCTAGCTTTCTGCCTGATAAATGAGCGATATTCACATGCTGAATTTCAGCCTGAAATAGGTTTTAAATGCAATCTTCATAGAATTCAAACATTCTTAATTTTTAGTTGTGTTTTCTTTCATCTCTCCCCAAAACCAGGATTTATCCTTATAATGCTGAATGATGAGCATTATGAACAGTTTTATCTTGAAGTTCCTAATAATTTGAGGAATAATTGAGATATTAAATTTTGATTGGCAGTTACTAATTTAAACATTCATTTCTGGGCAGCCCTGGTGGCGCAGTGGTTTAGTGCCACCTGCAGCCCAGGGTGTGATCCTGGAGACCCAGGATCGAGTCCCACGTTGGGCTCCCTGCATGGAGCCTGCTTCTCCCTCTGCCTGTGTCTCTGCCTCTCTCTGTGTGTCTCTCATGATAAATAAATAAAATCTTAAAAAAAAAACAAAATAAATAAACATTTATTTCTTAGGGGTCAGAATTTCCCATTGACAACTGTTCTTTTTAATTTCTAAACATCATATAGTGAGAAAATAGATTTGAAAATGTTTTATAAACTGTAACAAACTAAACATTTGGTATTATAAAACTACCTCCCTCTGCTTCTGGGTTGATTATATGGGAGAGAGGACACTATATATCGGTTATTTCTTGTACTATACATTGATATTCTTAAACTGTGATTTTATAATTCTGAGCCCTTGATAACATCTATAGTTACATAATTATAAAAAATTCACACATTATTACTTTTGTACATTGTTAGTGGTTTTTAAAAATCTCAAATAATGAAAGTTTAGATTTTAAAGTTTAGCACTCAGGTGCATATTTATTTCTTGCTAAGTACTAAGCTTGCTCTGGGAAAAAAAAACGTATCCAATAAGAAAAGATACCTTTGGAAAAACAAAAAGAAAAGTATCTATCTGAATAATTAGGCTTTAATCACGAATATAAATAACCAAGAGAGTCATTAGTACACTTGTTAAATCAGTTATCTTTTTTGTACAAACATAGAATTTCCTTGAAATCAGTATTCGGATGGTACTCTTACATGGAGTTTTCCTGTATGTTCCCTCATTTGTTTTACACTCTATGTGGTAACATCACCATTTTATAATTGAAGAAACTGTCTCAAATTTTTATTTTTCCCCTAAGTCACAAAGCTAGTAAGTAGTAGAATGAGAACTCAAACCCAAGTCTTCAAATGCCAGATCATGTGTTCTGTCTACCACACAATGCTTGAGTATGTTAGAAATAAAGAACATAATTTTTTTTTAAAGATTTTATTTATTTATTCACAAGAGAGAAAAAGAGTATCCAGTATTTTATTACTGGAACTGTGTGTTTATTGATTCCCTTCACCCAGTTGGCCTGCTGCCACTCCCACCTCCCACCCCCCAATTAATCTCTCCTTTCTGTGAGTATAGATTTTATTTTGTCTGTTTTAAGATTCCACATATTAATGAAAACATGAATTATTTGACTTACCTCATTTAGTGTAATACCTTCAGGGTCCATCCATGTAGTTACAAATGCCATGATTTCATTCTCTTTTATGTCTGAGTAATATGTACATATTACATACATAGCATGTACTGTTGACCCTTGAACAATATGAAGATTAGGACACTGATATCCCCCTAGGCAGTTAAAAATCCACGTACAACTTTTTATGCCTCACAAACTTAACTACTACTAGCCTTTTTTTTTTTTTTTTTTTTAAGATTTTGTTTATTTATTAGAGAGAGAGAGGCAGAGACACAGGCAGAGGGAGAAGCAGGCTTCATGCAGGGAGCCTGATGTGGGACTCAATTCCGGATCTCCAGGATCACACCTTGGGCTGAAGGCAACGCTAAACCACCAAGTCACCAGGGCTGCCCACTACTAGCCTATTTTTGAACAGAAGACTTAACTAATAACATAAACAGCCAAATATCACATATACTGTGTATATTATATACTATATTCTTACAATAAAATAGAGACAAAATATTTAAATCATAAAAATACACATAAGTAAAAAAATATCTACACATAAGTGGACGTCTGAAATTCAAACCCTTGTTTAAGGATCACTTATACATGCTACATCTTCTTTATCCGTTAGTACATTAATGGACAGTTAGGGTTTTTTTTTCATACCTTGGCTATTATAAATAATGCTGTAATGAATATAGGGTTGCATATATCTTTCTGAATTAGTGTTTTGTTTTTTTCAGCTAGATACTCAATCGTGGACTTGCTGGATTATGTGGTAGTTCTATTTTAGTTTTTTGAGGAACTTTTATACCATTTTCCATAGTGCCTGCACCAGTTTACATTCCCAGCAGTGAACGAGAATTCCCTTTTCTCCACATCCTTGCCAGTATTTGTTATTTCTTGCGGGTTTTTTTTTCTAGCCATTCTGACAGCTGTAAGGTGATATCTCATTGTAGTTTTGATTTGCATTTTTCCTGATAATTAATGATTTTGAGGATCTTTTCATATGCCTGTTGGCCATCTATATATATTCTTAGAAAAATGTCTATTCAGATCCTCTACCCATTTTTTAATTGGATTGTTTGTTGCTGAGTTGTATGAGTTCTTTGTATATATTATATATTAACCCCTGATGGGATATATGATTTGCATGTATCTTCTCTCATTTAGTAGTCTGCCTTTTTGTTTTGTTGATGGATTTTATTTATGTATTCATGAGAGACACAAAGTGAGAGGCAGAGGGAGAGGGAGAAGCAGGCAGGGAGTCTTACGCGGGACTCAATCCTGGGTCTCCAGGATCACGCCCTGGGCTGAAGGCGGCACTAAACCGCTGAGCCACCCAGGCCGCCCATTGTTGATGGTTTCTTTTGCTGTGCAGAAGCTTTTTAGTATGATATACTCACATTTGTTTACTTTTGCTTTTGTTTCTGTTGCCTTTGGAGTCCTCTGAAAAACATTGCTAAGACCATTGGCAGGGAGCTTACTGCCTGTGTTTTCTTCTAGGAGTTCTATGGTTTTAAATTGTATGTTTACGTTTTTAATCTATTTAAATTTGCTTTTATATACAGTGTAAAATAGTCCAGTTTTATTATTTTGCATTGTAGCTATTCAGTTTTCCCAACATAATTTAGAAACTGTCCTTTTCCACTGTATATTCTTGGTTCCTTTTTTATAAGTTAATTGACCATATGTAATTGGGTTTATTTCTGGGCTCTCTGTTCTGTTCTCTTTATCTATATGTCTATTTTTGTGCCATTACCATGCTGTTTTGATTACTGTAGCTTTGTAGTATAATTTGAAACCAGGGAGCATGATACCTCTGGCTTTTTATTTTTGTTTTCGTTTTTCCCTCTTAAGGTTATTTTGGCTATTTGAGGTCTTTTCTGGTTCCGTAGAAATTTTAGAATTGTTACCATTCTATGAAAAATGTCATTGGAATTTTGAGAGATTGAATTGAATCCTTAGATTACTTTGGGTAGTATGGATATTTTAATAATCTGATTTTTCCATTTTATGAACAGAATATTTTTCTATTTATTGGTGTCTTCAGTTTCTTTTGCCAGTGTCTTACAATTTCCAGTGTATGAGTCTTTGCACTCCTTGGTTAAGTTTATTCCTAGGTATTCTTTTTGTTGTAATTATAAATGGGATTGTTTTCTTGACTTCTCTTTCTGATAGTTCATTATTAGTTTTTGTGTATTGATTTTTGTATCCTACAAATTTAATGAATTCTTTTATACTTTTAGTAGTTTTTTTGGTGGAGTTTATGGATTTTATATATATAATACCATATCACCTACAAGTAGTGAGCATTTGAATTTGTCCTTTCCAGTATTATGCCTTTTCTTTTTCTTGCCTAATTGCTGTACCTAGGACTTCCAGGACTATGTTGAATAAAAGTGAAGAGTGGGCTTCCTTGTCTTGTTCCTGAGCTCAGTGGAAAAGCTTTCACCTTTTCTTTTCTTTCCTTTTTTTTTTTTTTTTTTTTTTTTTAGCTTTCACCTTTTCACTATTGAGTATATTAGCTGTGAGTTTGTCGTGTATGGCCTATGTTATTTATTTTTTTAAAGATTTTATTTATTCATGAGAAACACACACAGAGAGAGGCAGAGACACAGGCAGAGGGAGAGACAGGCTTCATGCAGGAAGCCTGATGTGGGACTTGATCCCGGGTCTCTAGGATCACGCCCTGGGCTGAAGGCGGCGCTAAACCGCTGAGCCACCCGGGCTGTGCATGGCCTGTGTTATTTTGAAGTATGTTTCCTGTATACCCACTTTGTGAGTTTTTAAAAATAAATGGATGTTGAATTTTGTCAAATGCTTTTTCTGCATCTATTGAGATGCCCATGTGATTTTTATCTTTAATTTTGATAATGTGTATAAGATTGATTGGTTGATTATTTTCTTCTTCCGGGATCTCCTATAATGCAGGTGTTATTCCACTTGATGTTGAAACATCCTTGCATTCTGGGTAAATCCCACTTGACTATGATGTATAATCCTCTGAATATGTTGTAGAGTTTGGTAATATTTTGTTGAGGATTATTGCATCTATGTTCATCAGGGATGTTGGGCTATAATATTCTTTTTTTTGTGGTGTCCTTGTCTGGTTTTGGTATCAGGGTAATGCCTGCCTCATAAAATGAGCTTGGAAGCTTTTCCTCCTCTTGAAGTTTTGAAGGAGTTTGAGAAGGATCAACTTAAAATTTTGAATTAAATCTTTTAGAATTCACTAATAATAAGCTGTCTGGTCATGGACTTTTGTTTGTTGGAAGATTTTTGATTACTGATGGAATGTTATTACTAGTAATCTGCCTATTCTGATTTTCTATTTCTTTATGATTCAGTCTTGGAAAATTTCAAATTTCTAGAAATTTATCCATTTCTTCTGTGTTGCATAATTTGTAGGCACATACTTGTACATGGTAGTCTCATGATTTCATATTTCTGTAGTATCAGTTGTAACTTCCTTCCTTTCATTTCTAATTTTATTTGCATCTTCTCTATTTTTTTTTCTTGGTGTATCTAACAAGAATTGTCCATTTTGCTTTTCTTTTCAAACAACTGGCTCTTCATTTCATTGACCTTTTCTATTGTGTTTTAGTCTTTATTTATTTCAATTCTGATCTTTATTATTTCCTTCCTTCTGCTAACTTTGGAGTTTCTTCTTTTTCTAGTTCCTTTAGTGTAAAGTCAAATTGTTTGAGATATCTCTTGTTTCTTGAGGTAGGCTTGTATTGTTATGAACTTCCCTCTTAGTATCACTTTTGCTGTATCTCATAGATTTTGATATGTAGCATTTGTGTTTACATTTGTCTCTAGGTATTTTTTTATTTCTTCTATGTAGTTGTTCAATGACATGTTTAATCCCCAACGAATTTGTAGTTCTTCTAATTTTCCCTGGTAACTGATTTCTAGTTTCATACCATTGTGGTCAGAAAGATGCTTAATGTAATTTCAGTCTTCCTGATATTGAGACTTGTATTATAGCCTAATATGTGATTTCTCTTGAAGAATATTCCATGTGCATTTGAGAGGAATGTATATTCTGCTTTTGGATGGAATATTCTGTATGTGTCTGTTAAGTCCATCTGGTCTACTATGTCATTTAAGACCAATGTCTTCTGTCTGGATGATCAATCTATTGATGTATGTGGGGTGTTAAATTCTTCTACTGGTATTATATTCCTGTCAGTTTCTCCTTTTGTGTCTATATTTGATGTATGTATTTTGGAGCTTCTCTGTTGGGTGCAAATATATTTATAAATGGTTTGTCTTCTTGTTGGATTGACTGTTTTATTATTATGTAGTGCCTTTTTATGTACCTTATTACAGTCTTTGTTTTGTTTGCCTTTTTTTTTTTTTTTTTTTTTAATGGGACGCCTGGGTGGCTCAGTGGTTGAGCATCTGCCTTTGGCTCAGGGCGTGATGCTGGGATCCAGGATCGAGTCCCACATTGGGCTTCATTGGGAGCCTGCTTATCCCTCTGCCTGTGTGTCTCTGCCTCTCTCTGTGTGTCTCTCATGAATGGATGGATGGGATTTAAAAAAAAAAAAAGATTTTTTTTCTTTTTTTATTCATTTATTTGAGAAAGAGAGAACAGGGCAAGAGAGAGCACAAGCAGGGTGAGGGGCAGAGGGAGAAGCAGACTCCCTGCTGAGCAGGGAACCTGACGTGGGGCTAGATCCCAAGATTCTGGGATCATTATCTGCCAAAAGTAGATGCTTAACTGACTGAGCTACCCAGGCACACCCAGTCTTTGCTTTAAAGTATTTCATCTGATGCAAGAAGCTACACTGGTTTTCTTTTTGTTTCCATTTGCATGGAATATCTTTTTCACTCCTTCACTCTCAGGCTCTGTGTTTGTCCTTCTGAATTGAGTCTCTTGTTGGTCTCTTTAAAAAAAAAAAAATGAAAGGGGCACCTTGGTGGCTCAGTGGTTGAGCATCACCTTTGGCTCAGGTCATGATCCCAGGATCCTGGGATCGAGACCCACATCAGACTTCCCACAGAGAGCCTGCTTCTCCCTCTGCCTGTGTCTCTACTTCTCTTTCTCTGTCTCTCATGAATAAACAAATAAAATCTTAAAAAAAAAAAGTCTACATAGCCACTCTGTGTCTTTTGGTTGGAGAATTTAAACCATTTAAATTTAAAGTTAGTATTGATAGGTATGTACTTACTGCTATTTTGTTTCTGGCTTTGTAGTTCTTCTCCATTCCTTTTTTCATTTTCTCTTTTCCATTGTGGTGTGATGACTTTCTCTACTGTTATGTTTAGATTCCTTTTTTATTCTGTGTATTTACCATAAATGTTTGCTTTGTGGTTTTTATGAGATTCACATCTATCATCTTGTGTATGTAATAGTCTATTTTAAGTTCATAGCAACTTAAATTTGAACACATTCCAAACTTTATATTTTTACTTTCTCCCACCCTACAATTTATGCTTTTGATGTCACTTTTTACATCTTCTTAATTTATGTATCTCTTAACTAAGTATTGTGGTTTTAGTTAATTTTATTATATTTGTTTTTTTTAACATTCTTAGTAGGTTTGTAAGTCATTAATACACTACCTTTATTTTATATCACCTTTTCAGTGATAATTTTTGCTTTTGTATGTTTTCTTTTTATTAATGTCATTTTTTTTTCAGCTTAAAGAAGTCCCTTTAATATTTCTTGTAAGGCTGGCTTAGTGATGAACTTTTAAAGCTTTTGTTTGTCTGGAGAACTTTCTTTCAAGTCTGAGTGATAATCTTGCTGGGTTTTCTTGATTGGAGATTTTTATCCTTTCATAATTTTGAATATGTCATGCCACAGTCTTCTGGTTTGCAAAGTTTCTGCTGTGAAATCTGTTGATAACCTCTGGGGTTTCCCTTGAAAACAATTTGCTATTCTGTGCTGCTTTTAAGATTCTCTTTATTTTTCATTTTTGACCTTTTAATTAAAATCTGTCTTAGTGTGACTTTCATTGGGTCCATTTTCTTTGGAACTCTCTAGGCTTCCTGGACCTGGACGTGTTTCCTTCTTTAGGGGAATTTTCAGCCATTATTTCTTCAAATAAGTGTTTTGCTCCTTTATTTTCTTCTTCTGGGATTCCCTATAATGCAAGTGTTATTCCATTTGATGTTGTTCCTCAGGTCCCTTATTTTCATTTTTTTAAATTATTTTTTCTTTTTGCTGCTATGAGTGAGTTCCATTGATTTATCATCCAGCTCACTCATCTGTACTTCTGTCTTCCAGTGTATTGAATCCTTCCAGTATATTTTTCAGTTCAGTGATTGTATTCTTCAGCTCTGTGATTTCTCTTTGGTATTTTATGTTTGTTGAAGTTCTCACTGTGTTCATCCATTCTTTCAGGTTTGATGAATGTTTTTATGACCATTATTTTGAATTCCTTATCAGGTAGATTACTTGTCTCCATATCATTATGGTCTTTTTTTTTTTTTTTTGAGGTTTTGTCTCATTTTCTGTTTCCTCATTTTGTTTGACTATCTGCATTTGTTTCTATTAAGCAAAACAGCTAGCTATCTTTCTCAGTCTTGAAAGAGTGTTTTTTTTTTTAAGATCATATTTATTTGGAGAGCAAGAGAACTTGTGTGCAAGCAGGAGAGGGGCAGAGGGAGAGAGAAAATCTTAAGCAGACTCTGTGCTGAGTGTGGAGACCAACGTGGGGCCCGATCCCACAACTCCGAGATCACAACCTGAGCTGAAACCAAGAATCAGTTGCCCAACTGACTGAACCACTCAGGTGCCTCTTGAAGTAATGGTTTTATGTAGTTTCTGATCCTTCTCCTTCAACATTGCCCTAGCTCTTGGTTGTCTTTTCCACCCTTGTGATTGTCTTAACTGCCTAATTTATTCTTGATATGCCCCCGTTGTTGTGGATGTGCCAAGACTTGTTAGCAATCTAAGAGAAGGAATCTCTTTTAGCATCTCATTTCAGACTAAGCGGAAGCCAGACCTTCAGGCAGCAGCATTTGAAGTGTGGAAATATATGCAGTCCTGTGGGGCTTCAATTGTAATTCCTGTGGGCCTCCAGACCAGAAGATCTGGAGGTGTCTCCAGGGCAACAGTTGGAAAAGTCTGAGCTCCAGACAAGTGTATAACTCTTTCCTGGGAAGTCTGGCCGAGCCGTAGCAAGCCCAAGGTGGTGAACAAGTGTGGTGTCTCCCTGAGAGTGCCTTTTTATTCTCTAGATGTGTGGGAAACTTGATGCCTATCCTTCAGGCTAAAGCACTAGGCTAAGCAAATAGGTTTTTTCATAGGAAGACTGGGGTAGTGTGTCAGTTTTCTGTCTCTGTAGTGCCGTGAGGGTGGTGGCTTGCCACAAGAGCTGTCTATCCAGTTGTTACAGTCCCGTGCAGCTCTGGAAAGCCAACCCTGTTAGCCACCGCCAGGAGATTAAAAGATGTTACCCGTGTGGATCGTGTGTGACTGCTGGCTTTAGCAAGGCAGCTGGAGAGTGTGGTGGGTGGGGCAGACTCACAGACTTCAGAGAGGGAGCAGAAAAATGTGATTACTTGTGGGCTTCAACAGTGCTTTGAGTAAGTGCCTTGTCTATGTGTGTGCTCCAGCTTTAGGCTGGAAATGAGAGAATACCACTGGTGTTTACCAGCCCCAGCTAGGGGCAGGGGAATATCACAACCACTTGCACTTGTGGACTTTAAGTAGGGAGCAGGAGAACTCAGAGACCATTTGCACTTGCCTGCCCTCGCCAGAGAGCAGGGGAGTACTCCCAACTACCCATGCTCTCTGGCCTCAGCAAGTGCCAGGACCACTCACCCCTACATCCCAGCAAGGCAGTGGGACAGTGCTATGTCTGACCTTACTCACCTGTGCTAGCATAGCAGTCTATGGAGAGTGCAGCAGTGGTGTCTGCCAGCCCCTCTGTCTCTGGGCAGCATCTCAGCTGCCTCTCACCCCTCTAATTGATGCCTCCATATCTGCAAATTATTCTCCTTTATATATAACCTACACACTTCTCAAGCTACTGTTTTTTTGGTGGGTTTTGGGAAAGTGAAACCATATAATGAGCCCTCCAAGAGGGGAACCTCACTTTCCTATAGCACTTTGGGACCCCTGGATATTATTAGCACCATTGGTATTCTAAGTTCAGACATTCTAGGGGCTTGTCTTTCTGGTACAGATCTCAGAAGCCAGGGCGCCAGATGTGGGTACCAACCCCTGCTTCCTCTGGGAGATGCGCCTACCTGGTAAGATCTTTCCCTCTTGTGTGCCATGCCAGAGGTAGTTTTTTGCAAGACTGTATCTTCTTGTCTTATCTATCTAGATGCAATCTTTTTATCCTTTGTTGTAAAGAGCATTTCATCTAGTTTTCAGATCGTTTTAGGAGGGAAATGATCCATATTTATTTGTAGAAATTGGTGTGTCCATGGGAAGAGATAAGTTCAGGATTTTGACATTTGCTGATGCCAGAGAGCATGGGTAGTTGGAGTGTCCCACCACTCCCTGGCTGGTGCAGGTGAGTGCAAATGGTTACAGTTCTTCTTCCTAGCTAAAGTTGGACCTTTCTCCCAAAAGGCAGGGTTTTCATTCACCCCAGTCATGGCCAGCTGATTCAGCAGGGTAGAGATTGTTTTAGTTTGCCTTTTCAGGATGTCTGACCAGTTTTCTGAGATCTTTCCACTTTTTCCTCTTTTGGACTACCAAAAAAAGAATTAAAGGTAGTTTGATTATACAGCTTAGTTTGTTTCTAGCACTCTTCATTTATGTGTATTACTTTGTGATAATGATTAATAATGCCCTCTTTCACTCTTTAAAATTATCCTAGTTTGGATGATAAATTTGAGGGTGTATTACTATTATGTTGTTATGTAACAAGTTACTCTGAAACTTAACTCCTTAAAACTATGTTTATTTCAGTTTCTGTAGGTCAGGAATTCAGGTGTAGCTTAGCTGGTGCCTTTGCCCCAGAGTTTCTTTAGAGGTTGCAGCCATGGTGTTAGCAGGAGCCATGTTTTGTTTTTGGTTTTTGTTTCTGGTTTCTTGTTGTTGTTTTTTAAGATTTTATTTGAGAGAGAGAGAGGATGAGTGGGGGGAAGAGTAGATGGAGAGGAAGAGAGAGAGCCCTCAAGTTGATTTAATCCCAGGACACCGAGATCAAGACCTAAGCCAAAATCCAGAGTTGGCCGCTTAACCAACTGAGCCACAGCTATGCCCCTAACAGGAGCCATGTTTTACCTGCAAGCTCAATTGGGGGAGACTATTTCCAAGCTCACCCATGTAGTTATTGGCAGGATTTGGTTCCATGTGGGCAGTTGGACTAAGGGCTTCAATTCCTTGCTGGCTTGGGTGTGAGCCTGCAGTTCCATTCTATGTGAGCCTCTTTGTAGCACAGCATGGCAGCTGGCTTTTGATACACACACACAGAACTCTGAAGTGACATCTTATCACTTCCACTGCATTTTTTTTGCTAGAATCAAGTACCAGGAGGTAGGTATCATTGGGGGCCATCTTACAGACTGCCTAACATAGTTGGTCATTCTAATAAAAGGGAAATTGCTTCCATTAATACTTCTCTATAATGGAATGCAACTCATTACCTGTTTTTGTTTTCCTGCAAGAAGACATTTACTTCAGGCTTCTCTTTTTCTTTATGGTGATCAGTACCTGTTTGTACATACAGTAGATTCAACTCTTCTTAATTCACAAATTTGGTATCTACAAACTTTATGCTAGATGGGCCCATGTACATTTTCATATAATATAATCTCGGGATGCTAATAAAGCATAAAATGTAACAGATTTTTAATTTATGCATTTGTGGTGGTTTTATTGCAGCTTTGAATATGTAAAATGAGTTCAGATCCAGTTTTTAAGGTCTTGCTAGGTCATTTGTTTGAAGCCTTGTGCCAAAAGGCAGAGGTCACAGTCTGACCTTAGCTAGCTCTGCTCTCCTTTATGGGCACAGACTGTACTTTGAGCTTTAGCGGGCTGCTTGGCACATTCAGTCAGTTGGAAGGACAGAAGGATCACCATGTCTACAGCTACTGGAAGATACAGAAAGCAATTTAAAAGGGCAAGGGTGTTTTGTTGTTGTTGTTGTTGTTGTTGTTGTTACTGTTTTTAGTAGGCCCCATGCCCAGTGTGGAGCCCAACGCAGAACTTGTACTCACAATTCTGAGATGAAGACCTGGGCTCAGATCAAGAGTCAACTGACTGAGCCACCCAGATGCCCCATAAAAGGGCATAGGTGTTTTGAAGTAAAGGCACATCTGGAAAGGACAGAACATCAGAAACCCTCCTAACTTTCTTGTCTCTATGAGTAAGGAGGGAAGGAAGAATGCCAGTGCTTCTCATATTTCTGGAGTAAATAAGAAGTACCCAATACTCCTTACTTTGTTGTTGGCGAGAATGAAGAGCCCCAAGGTTCTTTCCACTGCTACCTCCCCCAGTATCGTAGACATGGTCCTACTCATTCCCTTGAGGTCACCAGTATTAAGCTCTTTATACCCATTTACATGAACTACCACAAGAAGCTCAGGGCTCTAGGGTCATTCCTCACGTGCATATAACCCTGTCTTTTTACTTTTCTATCCAGATCCCTTACCTTTCTCTGAACATTTCCTTCCATCTTTTTTGTTTAGACCAAAACTGGAATTTTCCTCCGATGATACTTTTTTCCAGCTTGCTTTTGTAAACTTCTTAGCTAGTGGCTCTTTTTCCTTCTCTGTCTCTCATATCCCTCCTATCCCTGGAGATGGAGATTGAGACTTTCTCCTCATTGCTCTTTTCAGACCCTTTTCTTTCCCTTTTCTCTAAACACTCCTGATAAGATATACCTTATCAGACTCTACCTTGTGCATCTATAGAACCTCTGGCTCATTCTTCTTCATTTCTTTGAGATTTTAGCTCCTAGCTCAGTCACTTTCTCTAGCACTACTTAAATAATAACTTATGGAAATTTCATTTTTCTTAAAACTGTAGGCTTCCCTGATGATCATATCCTTCATCCTGCCTTGAGGTACTTGTTCCCATAGTCATTTCCTAGACCTTGATCTTACAATAACTAAAGTTCCTCCATAATCTCAATTTCAAATATCCTGGCCACCACCTCTGTCCTTCCAACCCACTCCTTCTATTGCCCCCATGTCAGCAATCCTTCTTCAGTCCATTACCACTTTTTCACTGGCCTTTAATAGGTCCATCATCATAATCATAACTTTTCATATACTCTCAACTCAGCTGACCCCTTTCCCTAGCTTTGTCATCCTTGTGTGGTATAATTCTGGCTCTGGTTAAATCCAACTCTTTTTCATGCGTCCTTCGGTACATTTTAATGTCACTGAGGAAAAACATAGCCATGCTGACTGGTCATACTTTAAATTTATAACCATGAACCTCAAGAGGGCTAGTGCTGCCTGGCAGTCCTGGTACATGTTCTTGCCCATTCAGTGTTGTCATCTTCCTCCTTTCCTCAAACCATCCACATCCACATCCACACCCACCCTCACCATTGTTTACTCTCTAAAAATAGGAGTACTCACGGAGTGTCCATAAGTGCACACTACCATATCTATCTACTTAATTCTCTCTGGTCATTGTACCTCCCGTAGTTCTACTTGACCAATAAATTCCTTTTTCTCTCAATATTCTTGAACATTGTTTCAAAGTTTTCCCCTTGCCCCAGTGCAGCATGTTCTTCTCTCTGGTAAAGAAACTTTTCATCAGTGAAGAAGTATGCTCTCATTTATTTACATCTTTTTTAAAAAATGCTTTCCTGACTCCACTTCTCCCTGTAGCTACTACTGTTTCTTCATTCTCCTTTACAAAATGAAACTCCTTGAAAGAGTTGTCTGTGTATACTTTCTCTGATTCTTCTTTTCCTCTTCATTCTCAAGTCCTCTTAAAGCAGGCATTGGCTTCACCACTCTGCCCATACTTTTGTTGTCAAGGTTGCTGATGACCACCATATTTCTGTATCATGCCCTAATCATCATCTTATGCTGTACTTTATTAATAAAATTTGCATATTTGTTACTTTCTCCTTGAAACATCCTCTCATTTGGCTTCTTGGAATTCTGCTTGATCCAAGTGCTCCAGTGTTTAGTCTTCTGGCCTTGCTTTATCCATGTAAAGTGAACTCCCTTAGTGGACTCATCCCATTCACATGCTGACAATTTCCTGATTGTATCTCGTGCCTACAGCTGTCTCCTAAACTCTAGATTCATATATCTGGTTGCCAATTTGACATTCTCATTTAAATGGCTAATAAAATTCTTAAACCTAACGTGTTCAAAACAGAATTTTTGGGGCATCTGGATGGCTCAGTAGGTTAAACATCTGCCTTTGGCTCAGGTTATGATCTTGAGGTCCTGGGATTGAGTCCCATGTCGGGCTCTCTGCTAGTGGGGAGTCTCTTTCTCTGTTTCCCTCTGCCCCTCCCCTGCTCATTCTCTCTTTCTCTTAAATAAATAGATAAAATCTTAAAAAAAAGCAAATGAATTTTTGATCTTCTCAGTCTTCGTCATCTAATTAACTGACAACAAATTAGATGCTCAGGCAAAAACTTTAAGTATTATCCTTGGCTCCTCTCTTGTTTCACACCCCACATCTGTTGTATTGGGACAGTATATCCAATTTGACAGTCATTCAACTTCAACATTTATCTGGAATCTGAGTGCATTTTATTACCTTGAAAACTTGTTCTAGTCCAGGTTACCATCATCTCTCTGAAATGACAGCATTTGTGATATTGAAATAGCCTCCTACCTAGTCTCCCTACATTTTTCCTCTAGCCCCTCCACACATTTGTCTATTCTAAGATTGTATCCAGAATGATATTTTTAAAACAAGTCAGTTCATGTCTCCTTTTTCCTAGAACTCTAATGGCTTCCCAACTCAAACCATAAAAGTAAAAATCCTTGCAATGATCAATAGGGCTCTATACTAGCCCTCTTCAGTGGAAAAATAATGCAAGTGAGACGTGTAATTTTAACTTTTCTAGAAGCCATGTTGTAAAAGTAAAAAGAAAATGTAAAATCTTAATATATTTAACTTAAACCAATATATTGAAATGTTACTTCAACAATAATCAATGAAAGGAATTGTTAATTGAATTATTTTACTTTTTTACATTAAGGCTTCAAAATCTGGTATGTATTTTATACAATTTGGATGCCAAATTTTGATTGGGAATACTTGATTGGCATGTAGGTTTCATAAAATTTACAGTTGAACAAGTAGATTTACATACCCAAGTAGTTCTAAATATTTTTTTTCTTTCTTTCTTTTTAAGTATTTTATTTTATTTTATTTTATTTTATTTTATTTTATTTTATTTATTTTATATTTTATTTTATTTTATTTTATTTTATTTTATTTTATTTTATTTTATTTTATTATTTTTTTTATGATAGTCACAGAGAGAGAGAGAGGCAGAGACACAGGCAGAGGGAGAAGCAGGCTCCATGCACCAGGAGCCCGACACGGGATTCGATCCCGGGTCTCCAGGATCGCGCCCCAGGCCAAAGGCTGGCGCCAAACCGCTGCACCACCCAGGGATCCCAAGTATTTTATTTATTTATTAGAGAGAGAGAAAGAGAGAGCACAAGAAGGCGGGAGCAGCAGGCAAAGGGAGAGGGAGAAGCAGGTTCTCCACTGAGCAGGGAGCCTAATGCGGGGCTGGATCCCAGGACCCTGGGATCATGACCTGAGCCAAAGGCAGACTCTTAACTGACTGAGCCAACCAAGTACCCCTCTTAAAGGTTTTCTAATAACTGAATCCAGCATTGGCTTTTAAATTTAAAATACTAAAATTCAAAAATTTTAAATTCAGTTTTTAGCCACATTTCAAATGTTCACTAGCTACATGAAGCCAGTGGCTATCATATTGGACGGTGTAGCTCTTTATCATCTGGCCCCTCTTCTCTGACCTTATCTCCTGTGTCTCCTTTACTCATTCTGCACCAACTGTAATGTCCTCCTGTTGGATCATAGCAGACACTTCCCATTTCAGAGCTTTTGCATTTGGTTTTCTCTTTGCCTAAAAAGCTTTGCCCCCAGGTGGCTGCATGACTTCCTCCTTCATCTTCTTCAGGTCTTTGCTCAAATGTCACCTTCTTAGAGCAGCTTTCCCTGAGCAGTTTGTTTAATATCTATACTATTTGCCTTCTGTCTCAAATTCTTACATTTCCAGGTTGCCTTTTGAAAGAAGAGAGAAGAGGGCTGAGAAAGGAGGGGTGACCTGATCTACAAAGGGAATCAGTGAAATAAAAGAACTATCCCATGCAGACAAATCAGTGAATATGTTAGGCAAAAGTGCAGAGTAAATACATGAATACATGACTATATATCCTCAGCCCATTGCTGCTACCTAGGCATCTCAGAGGATTGTTTTTTTTGTGTGTGTATACATGGCTTGACCCCCTTACTAACTGTAAGCTCCTTAAATGCAAAGTTCTGCTATAATATCCTTTTGTGCCTTCTTTGGCACCTTGCATAGAACTTTGACCAAAAGACAATCTGTACTCCAATTATGGGCCACCTATTGGTTAGCCTTTTGTGTTTTATATTCTTGGTGGCATCTTCCCTCCCTTCTTTCTCACGCCAGCAACTGGTATATGTTTGCTAATATTGGTATGTGTGTGTTGGCTTCACATGGTCTATGCATATGGTTGGGATGCTGATTCTTTCCTTGTCCAGTCTTGTGCACTCTTTGTTTTCCAAAACTAACTCCTCTAAGGAGTCTTCATCACTGATTCTCCCTCCTAGTTTATTAACTCCCTCCTCAGTGCTGCCTGTATGTGTGTATACTTTTTTTATTCTAGTAGGGAATATAAACATGTAAACATAATTACAATAGAAAATGAATTCTTGACAGCAGGAATTCAGTGCCTTGCATATAGTAAATACTCAGTGCTTGTAAAATTGAATGAACCAGATCCAGGTACAGGGCAGTAAAAGAGAGTTGCTGTTATTGGGCAAAACTTATGTTGTTTAAGATACAGATCTTAAACCCAAGTACTTTTTCTAAACCACATTGAGAAGCAAGAGATGCAGAGCTGTGAGAGAATATGTGAAAAGGAACAGTAAAATCCAAGATCAGCTCCTGTATAGAAGGGAGGCTAAAGATCTGAGGTACTTAAAGGAACTGGATGTGTTAGAAATCCAGGGGAACACATGTGTTCAAATGGAGTGACAAAATTCATCCATTTGTATTACAGGAATACTATTTTCAGTTTTACTCTGGCTTTTGCTCTTGATATATTATTTCTTGATGTAGTTGTACAGTTGTTTGTGTCCCTACTTAAACTTTGATAGTCTGACATCAGGGTAAAAGATCCATCCCTCATTTGTTAACTAAGGAATTGGGACAAATACTTTTTTTAAAATTATAAACCTTAAAAAAATTTATTAGAGAGAGCAAGTGTGTGTACAAGCAGGCGGGAGGGGCAGAGGGAGAGGGAGAAACAGACTGCTCAGCAGGGAGCCTGACATGGGGTTCTAGACCCTGGGATCATGACCTGAGCCAAAGGCAGATGCTTAACTGACTGAGCCACCCAGGCGCCCTAGGGATTGGGACAAATACTTAAGAATCCTTCTAACTCTGTGGTTCTGTTATTTTGAGTAAACCAAATCCTGTTATCAGGTACTTTAATGGTATCCTGTTGGTCACAAGTCTTTCTACCAGTTTTGCTTGTTTGCCGACCCTGTTCTTTATAAATAGAGTACATACTAAAAGTAGGTATTCAGATTGCCTATGAGGATATTTTAGTAGGAGGCTCATAAGAGGAAAAATGTTTTGATTTTGAATTAATTCTATTATCAGAAAATCAGAATTTATGCAGTTTTTCCCCAGAGATATTTTTGGGGACTCAGAAGTATAAGCTGGCACTGTGTCTTGTCAATTAACTGTTTCTGATCATGGGTTCTGGGTAAACTGGAACAGTATTTTTTCTGCTTGATGCTAATTATTTGCACATGGGTGTAGTACATGAACATATTTCAGCAGGCATCAAGAAAGAAGCAGAGGGGGAAGCCTGGGTGGCTCAGTGGTTGAGCTTCTGCTTTCAGCTCAGGGCCTGATCCTGGAGTCCCGCATCGGGCTCCCTACAGGGAGCCTATTTTTCCCTCTGCCTATGTCTGCCTCTCTCTGTGTATCTCTCATGAATAATAAATAAAATCTTTTTTTTAAATTTTTTTTATTTATGATAGTCACAGAAAGAGAGAGAGAGAGAGAGAGAGAGAGAGAGGCAGAGACACAGGCAGAGGGAGAAGTAGGCTCCATGCACTGGGAGCCTGACGTGGGATTCGATCCCGGGTCTCCAGGATCGCGCCCTGGGCCAAAGGCAGGCGCCAAACCGCTGCACCACCCAGGGATCCCGATAAATAAAATCTTTGAAAAAGAAACAGAAGGGATGAAAATTCTTTTTTTCTGGATCCAAAACATATGTTCTTTGTTTTTTTTTTTAATAAATTAATTTTTATTGGTGTTCAGTTTACCAACATACAGAATAACACCCAGTGCTCATCCCGTCAAGTGTCCCCCTCAGTGCCTGTCACCCATTCCCCCCTCCCTCCTCCCCTTCCACCACCCCTAGTTCGTTTCCCAGAGTTAGGAGTCTTTATGTTCTGTCTCCCTTCCTGATATTTCCCACACATTTCTTCTTCCTTCCTTTATATTCCCTTTCACTATTATTTATATTCCCCAAATGAATGAGAACATATAATGTTTGTCCTTCTCCGATTGACTTACTGCACTCAGCATAATACCCTCCAGTTCCATCCACGTTGAAGCAAATGGTGGGTATTTGTCGTTTCTAATGGCTGAGTAATATTCCATTGTATACATAAACCACATCTTCTTTATCCATTCATCTTTCGATGGACACCGAGGCTCCTTCCACAGTTTGGCGTTTGTGGACATTGCTGCTAGAAACATCGGGGTGCAGGTGTCCCGGCGTTTCACTGCATCTGAATCTTTGGGGTAAATCCCCAACAGTGCAACTGCTGGGTCGTAGGGCAGGTCTATTTTTAACTCTTTGAGGAACCTCCACACAGTTTTCCAGAGTGGCTGCACCAGTTCACATTCCCACCAACAGTGAAAGAGGGTTCCCTTTTCTCCGCATCCTCTCCAACATTTGTGGTTTCCTGCCTTGTTAATGTTCCCCATTCTCACTGGTGTGAGGTGGTATCTCATTGTGGTTTTGATTTGTATTTCCCTGATGGCAAGTGATGCAGAGCATTTTCTCATGTGCATGTTGGCCATGTCCATGTCTTCCTCTGTGAGATTTCTCTTCATGTCTTTTGCCCATTTCATGATTGGATTGTTTGTTTCTTTGGTGTTGAGTTTAATAAGTACTTTATAGATCTTGGAAACTAGCCCTTTATCTGATATGTCATTTGCAAATATCTTCTCCCATTCTGTAGGTTGTCTTTGAGTTTTGTTGACTGTATCCTTTGCTGTGCAGAAGCTTCTTATCTTGATAAAGTCCCAATAGTTCATTTTTGCTTTTGTTTCTTTTGCCTTCGTGGATGTATCTCGCAAGAAGTTGCTGTGGCCGAGTTCAAAAAGGTTGTTGCCTGTGATCTCCTCTAGGATTTTGATGGAATCTTGTCTCACATTTAGATCTTTCGTCCATTTTGAGTTTATCTTTGTGTATGGTGCAGGAGAGTGGTCTAGTTTCATTCTTCTGCATGTGGATGTCCAATTTTCCCAGCACCATTTATTGAAGAGACTGTCTTTCTTCCAATGGATAGTCTTTCCTCCTTTATCGAATATTAGTTGACCATAAAGTTCAGGGTCCACTTCTGGGTTCTCTGTTCTGTTCCATTGATCTATGTGTCTGTTTTTGTGCCAGGACCACACTGTCTTGATGGCCACAGCTTTGTAGTACAACCTGAAATCTGGCATTGTGATGCCCCCAGCTATGGTTTTCTTTTTTAAAATTCCCCTGGCTATTCGGGGTCTTTTCTGATTCCACACACATCTTAAAATAATTTGTTCTAACTCTCTGAAGAAAGTCCATGGTATTTTGATAGGGATTGCATTAAACGTGTAAATTGCCCTGGGTAACATTGACATTTTCACAATATTAATTCTGCCAATACATGAGCATGGAATATTTTTCCATCTCTTTGTGTCTTCCTCAATTTCTTTCAGAAGTGTTCTATAGTTTTTAGGGTATAGATCCTTTACCTCTTTGGTTAGGTTTATTCCTAGGTATCTTATGCTTTAGGGTGCAATTGTAAATGGGATTGACTCTTTAATTTCTCTTTCTTCAGTCTCATTGTTAGTGTATAGAAATGCCATTGATTTCTGGGCATTGATTTTGTATCCTGCCATGCTACCAAATTGCTGTATGAGTTCTAGCAATCTTGGGGTGGAGGCTTTTGGGTTTTCTCTGTAGAGTGTCATGTCATCGGCGAAGAGGGAGAGTTTGACTTCTTCTTTGCCAATTTGAATGCCTTTAATGTCTTTTTGTTGTCTGATTGCTGAGGCGAGGACTTCCAGTACTATATTGAACAGCAGTGGTGAGAGTGGACATCCCTGTCTTGTTCCTGATCTTAGGGGAAAGGCTCCCAGTGCTTCCCCATTGAGAATGATATTTGCTGTTGGCTTTTCGTAGATGGCTTTTAAGATGTCGAGGAAAGTTCCCTCTATCCCAACACTCTGAAGTGTTTTGATCAGGAATGGATGCTGTATTTTGTCAAATGCTTTCTCTGCATCTAATGAGAGGATCATATGGTTCTTGGTTTTTCTCTTGCTGATATGATGAATCACATTGCTTGTTTTATGAGTGTTGAACCAGCCTTGTGTCCCGGGGATAAATCCTACTTGGTCATGGTGAATAATTTTCTTAATGTGTTGTTGGATCCTATTGGCTAGTATCTTGTTGAGAATTTTTGCATCCATGTTGATCAGGGATATTGGTCTGTAATTCTCCTTTTTGGTGGGGTCTTTGTCTGGTTTCGGAATTAAGGTGATGCTGGCCTCATAGAACGAATTTGGAAGTACTCCATCTCTTTCTATCTTTCCAAACAGCTTTAGTAGAATAGGTATGATTTCTTCTTTAAACGTTTGATAGAATTCCCCTGGGAAGCCATCTGGCCCTGGACTCTTGTGTCTTGGGAGGTTTTTGATGACTGCTTCAATTTCCTCCCTGGTTATTGGCCTGTTCAGGTTTTCTATTTCTTCCTGTTCCAGTTTTGGTAGTTTGTGGCTTTCCAGGAATGCATCCATTTCTTCTAGATTGCTTAATTTATTGGCGTATAGCTGTTCATAATATGTTTTTAAAATCGTTTGTATTTCCTTGGTGTTGGTAGTGATCTCTCCTTTCTCATTCATGATTTTATTAATTTGAGTCTTCTCTCTCTTCTTTTTAATAAGGTTGGCTAATGGTTTATCTATCTTATTAATTCTTTCAAAGAACCAACTCCTGGTTCTGTTGATCTGTTCCACAGTTCTTTTGGTCTCGATTTCATTTAGTTCTGCTCGAATTTTAATTAACTCTCTTCTTCTGCTGGGCATGGGGTCCATTAGCTGCTTTTTCTCTAGCTCCTTTATGTGTAAGGTGAGCTTTTGTATTTGAGTTCTTTCCAGTTTTTGAATGGATGCTTGTATTGCGATGTATTTCCCCCTCAGGACTGCTTTTGCTGCATCCCAAAGATTTTTGTTCTTTGTTTTAAAAAGTGGGGCACCTAGCTGATTCAGTTAGTAGAGCCTGTGACTCTTGATCTCAGAGCTCTGATTTTGAGCCCCACATTGGGTGTAGAGATTACTTAATAAAATCTTTTTTGGGCAGCCTCGGTGGCTCAGCGGCTCACCGCCTTCCACTTGGGGTGTGATCCTGGAGACCTGGGATCGAGTCCCACGTCGGGCTCCCTGCATGGAGCCTACTTCTCCCTCTGCCTGTGTCTCTGACTCTGTCTCTCTCTCTCTCTCTCTGTGTCATGAATAAATAAATAAAATCTTTAAAAAAAAGTAATAAAAAATATAAAAAATATTACCCAAATAAGTATTACAAGAAATAACATAATAGAGCAAACTCCACAATACAAATAAAGGGAAGTGTCTCCCTTTGCTTTTTGTTCTAACTCTCCCCATTCTATGTAGCTTCAGCCATTTCAGACTCAATAACTCCGTTGGACTTAATCTCTCTCTCTCTATTCTTTTAAAAGATTTATTTCTTTATTTGAGGGGAGATGCAGTGCTCCATCCCAAGATTCTGAAATCATGACCTGAGGCAAAATCAAGAGTTGGACGCTTAACTGACTGAGCTATCTGGGCGCCCCTAAATCTCTCTTAATTCTTTTTAATCTTTTTTTTTTTTTTTAATTCATGAGAGACCTGGGGGGTGGGTGCAGAGAGGCAGAGACATAGGCAGAGGGAGAAGCAGGCTCCATGCAGGGAGCCCGATGTGGACTCGATCCTGGGACTCCAGGATCACACCTTGAGCCGGAGGCAGACCCTTAACTGCTGAGCCACTCAGGTATCCCTCTCTTAATTCTTAATTGCTTTTCCCTCACAGAAACTGCGACAACTTTTTTACTTTAGTTTTTTTTTTTTTTTTTTTTTTTTATATGTCTGCTTCCTATCAGTGTAGCTTCTCTGCATCAGTCTGAAAGCCTTCCTCTTGAATGTGGACTACCACTCTTGAACTTTTTATGAAGTGGTTCCCCTTTCTGGCTCTCTTGCTGAGAGCCAGATTTTCTGTCCCATTAGTGGGTACTAAATAGAAGCAACTTTTCTGTTGTTCAAAGGTGACATCCATCAGTTGATTAAGAAACTTAACCTTGCTTCTTAACACTTATGCCTAGTTCTTCTGTTTGCAAAGCTTGCAGGGCTTACCACAAAGTTCCCACTGTCTAGTTGTGGTTTTAGTGAGAACTAGGTATTTTCTTTCTTCCTCATCTTACTATTTATCTTGTCACAGCTTTTCTCAGAATGATTTAATGTAGTAAGTATTTTATTAGATTAAATAGCTATTTGATGTTGTGGGTGATGCTGTGAATTTGTGATTTGCATGGCTTCAGATGTCATAATTTTTCCCCCCACTTTCTAGGAAGTAACAGCTAGCAGTCGCCACTATGTTGACAGGCTATTTGACCCTGATCCCCAGAAAGTTCTACAAGGTGTCATGTAAGTAGTATATATTTAAGAGTCTATCAAAAAGTCTTTTGTTTTTTATTAGTCTTGTTTGTTTTTGTGTTTGAATTTGCCAAATATTATAATTCTGAAAATGCAGAGTTAAAACTTTTTTCTTCTGTTTTAGAAAGATCCCTTGACATTCATGACTTTAATATTGTACTGTAAAGAGTTGTCTGATAGTTGTTCACTGCCATGATTAACTTACTTTTTTTGTATAATACTTGTTTTACCATTTTAAAACATTTTTAAAACATTTTTAATGAATGTTTTTGTGACTTTAATATCCAACAAAGGCAAGGGAATAAAATTGATACTTTTTTATAATTGGAATGGTGTGGGAGAATATGTCAGTAGGGGTTTTTTGTTTGCTTTATTTTGTTTTTGATTAACTCAGTGACTGTAAGGGTTGAATCTCCTACTGATACTTTAAGTCTTAGAATTTAGAAAGCAGTTGTTAGAAAATTTAAACTCTTGATAACCTGAATGCCCATTTTTTTTCTCTCCAAAATCCCCTACTATTTAGTGAGAGGAAACATTTTTAAGCAACATACCTGAGGTGATAATACTTTTAAAAATTCAGATAAGTGTGATAAGATTGCAAGTAATTGAAAAATGAATTCTCTATTCTGAGAGTAGATTATCATTGCTGTCAACATGTGACTTCTAGGGAAGAAGTTCTAGCCTGAGACTTTTCTTAGGGTTGACACACATGGAGTACCGACAGGCCTAAACTGTGTCCAGGGGAAGGAAGAAACCAAAAAGGGTCAGGATGTTTGGTATAGCAGTAAAGGCACACAGAAGTCCCTTTATTCTTCTCTTATCCTGTTAGTGTTATCAGCCAAATAGTACTTTCAGTTTAACTTATGCTCAGTCATGGCAAGGCTTTATTTATAGAAGTATCTACAGATTGTAATTCTTTTTTTTTTTTTTAAAGGATATATTTTTTTTAAATTTTATTTACTTATGATAGTCATACAGAGAGAGAGAGGCAGAGACATAGGCAGAGGGAGAAGCAGGCTCCGTGCACCGGTAGCCCGATGTGGGACCCGATCCCGGGTCTCAAGGATCGCGCCCTGGGCCAAAGGCAGGCGCCAAACCGCTGCGCCACCCAGGGATCCCCAGATTGTAATTCTTAATCAAACCACTTCCCCCACCCCAACAAAAAAGGGCAGTGTAGAAGGCACATCTTAGGGATGTGGATTTGTAGAGTGGAGGCAAGATTAAAACGAGTCAGGCTGCTTGACTATTCAAATTGAGGTGGAAAAGAAGGTGAGGACCTGGATGTAGACCCACTTGGCATACTTGACACCTTACTTCACATTTTCTCAGTTTATAGGAACAGGAGATTACAATTTTTGTTTTATTATGTTGACTTTGCCTTTGTCCCCTTCACTAGGAGGCTTTATCATGATTTAATCAGCCCTTTTGTGGGCTAGTTTGATTATTACCAGAAAAAGTGATATTAAATCCATCTGTTAAATAAATCAGTTTGGGTTGTACCCATACACGGAAATTAGTTGTGGGGATAGTTTTAATTAACACTCCTCCTAAGAAAGACATTCCCCACACACAGCAAGAATTTTCTGTATTAGTAATTCTAGATACCATTTAGGATTGTTCACTAAGTAGTTTAGTTGAAAATGTCAGACCCATTTAGTGTTCCATGAATGATAGATGATGATGTTGTATCATTATTTTTATTGATTGCTACAGTGGTTGTTTAGGAGAAAAGCTAATTTTGTCAGTCAGGATTTCTGCATGAAAAACTTATCTTGTATCATAAATGAGTAGCTAATTCAGATGTTACTTGTCATTTGAAATTTGTCATTTCCCAAAGAACCCTGTAGCTTCTTGAGAATTGATAAATAAGGCATAAAAAACAATGGAAAGAGTATATTACAACAAACCAGCTAAGGTGAAGTTTAATGGCCTTAGTGCCTCTTTAAAAAGTTGTCAAGTCTAGGACACTTAAACTAGCTAAAACAGATTAGCAAGATTTTTGTGGAGAGATGGTGGAGTACAAGGAGTATAGGCTTTGGAATTGGACAACAAGAGGTTGAATTCCTGGTTCTGACATTTCCTGCTGAAGGCCTTTCCTAGCTGTGTGCTGGGGCAAGTTACTTAATATCCTTGAGCCCTAACTTCATCATCCATAAAGGGAGAGTAATATGCCCATCTTTCCAAGTTATAAGAATTAAGTCAAAAACATAAAATCCAATGCCTAGTATGTTGTAGATAATCCACAGATTGACACAAGTGATAATCATTACCCTAATTTAAAACAACCTCAAAAATAAGAAAATTGTTTTCAAAGAGAAAAAAATATCAAACATTAAAAACAATTCAAACTGGTGGAGATAAGGGAGAGGGGCTAGAAGTCTTGATTCAGACAAGATATGCAAGTGATAACATATAAACATGATTGCTATTTACAATAATAAAATCTGTGTAAAGTTGGAAAGGCACAGATCACCCCAAATCTTTTTACTTTATGACAGAATAGAGCTACCCTTATATGGATGTGTTGTGTGATTTGATAGTGTCCTTTTCTCCAGAGAGAAAAATTTATTCTTTCTGACTTAATATTTTCCTAAACTTTGTCACTGTCTGAAAGTTAATTGTATGTAGTCAAAAGAATGAAAAGTAAACTATATTTTTAACATTTTATTCTTAAATAAATGTCTAATACTGTTTTGTCTAATACTGGAGTAATACAGTATTGGTGGAAGAAAGAGGGAACCAAAATGAGGTTTAGAAAAAAGAGTTGACCAATTTTTTTCTTTTATACACATTACACAGCCACCATTGAGTCATACAGAGACCATTACTAGACCAAAATAGGTAGAACAGAAGTAGCCACAGAGTGTAAACAACCAAAAGTACCCTACCAACTTTAAGAAAGGAGAAGATAGAGGCTGAAGTAATCAACTTTGAGTCCAAAATATCCAATGGAAAGACATTTAAAAATTGACAACTAGCTTTAGTTTCAGGACAACCAGAGTTTTATCATTTTTCTAGCTATAAGTTTGATTTTCTTGATAAGGATTGTGAGCATATAAAACATATCATCAGGAAAAGCACAATTGAAGAAATTAAAGGCAAATAAGGACTTTTCATCATGGTCTATAATCTAGAGCCATAGTCCTACCGGTACATCTAGGGAACTTCTTTGTAGCTAACCCATGTCATAAAGGACCATTTTACAGAGTTGGTGAATGTGGCCTTGTTGAAAAATACTATTAAGTAACAGAAGTGCTTAATAGTTGCTTAATAGTGCTTAATTGTTGCTTAATAGTGCTTAATTGTTGAAGAGTGAGTTCTCTAGAAATAACTATTTTGTTAGTGGTACGATATTTGCTATAAATTTAAATGATCCTATTGAATCAAAAGTTTGAATACAGAATCAGATCATAAAAGAGCAAAGTTTCAAATGCATAACTGAATAGAAGATCATTAGATAGGAATAAGATACGAACAGAAAACAGGGAGGTCAGTTGTATAGGTCATGAATTATAGCCTTTGCAACTACAACACAGTAGCTATATCAGATAAACTATCCTGCATTGCAAATTCTGAGCCTTCTCTAGTCCAGAGATCGTGTATGACCTTAAAAAACAGTTACAGGATATTTTTTGAAGTTTATTCTAATGTGTTAGCTCAACCACATTAAATCTCATAGTTGAAGAATAACTTAACTGTTTATGTAGATTAAGTCAAAGCTGCTTAGCACTGTGGGTTTTTTTTTTTTTTTTTTAACATTTATAATAAATTACGGCACCTGATCTGGTTTTTACATGAGTGAATCTCCAGGAAAAGATCAGCAGATATCCCTATGTCGCCCTGTGTTGAAGGACAAAAGATCAAATAAGCAAATGTGGCTGGCTTTGTAGTTTCCAAGTTGAATAGAACTAGGAAACTAGACTGGATCTCTTGGTAAACTCAGGCAGGCAGTTGAAGGTACTGTAGAATTGGTGGGTGATTTTCACCAAGTATCCACTTCTAAAAATTATTTTCTGGAGTATTTTAATATACTGATGCTGTAAGTTTATTTTGGTAATGATTACTTGATTTTTCTAGTTCCAGGAAATTATGTACCTCTGGTTTTAGTAGAACATAGACAAGTTCTATTTTTCTTGCATTAACTAAAGATAGGAGCTTTTATAAAATGAAGACTTTGAATTTTGAGAAATTTTTAATTAAGGGATAAGTTTTAGGATAATTCAAAAGAAGTAATCCTATCAGTTGCTTTTAAAAGTGTTACAGATAAACAAAGATAACCATATACCAAATGAAATGGAGTGACTGAGTCTTACTTGTTTAAACTAATCTGAGACAATTCAGTCTGTTTAAAAGGGTGGCAAGTTTTTCCAAAAATTGCTAGATCAGATTGACATAGTTTTATGCACAGATGGATATTTGTGTGTAATACCATGTTTGTATACATGGTGTTAACTTTGAAAATCAAGAATAGCTGTTTATTTGTATGCGTGTGTGTGTATATGTGTATATATTGTTTTGTTGTATTTGTAGAACATTTAAATATATGCTGTCGTATTATAATGTAACATTTTTTATGTTCTTTGGAATGATTATATGTATTAAAAATATTTATAAATATGCCCTAAAATATTGTCACATTTATTTTAATGCAGTTCCTACATTATACGCTTCCTTTTTGGAGAATGTAAGGTGATTTGTAATCACACATTGATAAAACAGAGTTAAATACATTTCTGATTTCTAAACTAATATTTATTCAAACTGGAACTGTATCTAACACCACATACATTCCAAGAATCTACACAATAGGGTAGCTTGTATATAAAAATTGAATTCCAGGAATTCTCAGTTCCGTTCAATTTATATGTATAGTAGGTGCCTAATACATGCCTCAGTTGATTTGAAATGGGAAGTTCACTATAAATTCCTCAAGTACCTCCTGGATCAACGCCTTATGTTAAAAATAGCTTCGGTTTGGTTAATAGATCACCAGTATCTAATTCTTTACAATTGGCAGTGCACCTGTGTCAATAATAACTTTAATTAGAATATGAGCATATCTCATTTCCTAACCATGCTGGATAGTAGAAAGCTTATGGTACTTGGATGTTTGGATGTTACATTCTCCAAAAAGGACATCATAATTAATTATATTACAGGGACAGAGCAGTGAGTATGTTTGTAATTTCCCAAGTCCAGATAATTTTATAAATTGTTTACCATGTTGCCTTATTCTGGCTACCTACGGATGTCTTATGACCAGTGAGTTTTCAGAATTCGGTCAAACTTTATACTCAGATTGTAGTTTTCAGTATCCGGTGTATTTTTGTGCTACTTCACACCAATTAGACCAAGGATTGAATATACAGTATTCCAAACAGGAGCTTCTTCAGGTAAGTGAAAAGTAATACTGGCTCAAAGTGAAAATAATATAATTGATCTTTAGCTTGTGGCTCCAGCCTTCTGTGATCTTAAAGATAATTTTCTGTTTTTAGTTACTAGGTTTTCATTTAAAATTTATGCTGTTTTGACTGACTGAAACTGTTTCTCCAGCAGGTCTAGATCCCAGTTCTTTAAAAACAAAATTTCCTGTGTCTTAATTGTAAAGTGCAGGGTTTACTTTCTCTCTTGGTTTAAAATTTTTTTTTTTCCCTTTTGGAGAGGGAGGGAGGGAGGCAGGTGGAAAAGGAGAGGGAGAGGGGGAAAATCTTAAGGAGGCTTCATTCTCAGTGCAGAGCTTGACAGAGTGCTCGATCTCACAACCCTGAGATCATGACCTGAGTTAAAATCAGGAGTTGGACATGTAACCGACTGAGCCACCCAAGCTCCCCAATTTTCTCTTGGTTTTGATCACTATCCTAATTTTATAATTTAGATAAAAGTTCTGGTGGACACTGTGCATGTTGGTTTAATATTTGAACCTTTTTCTCTACCACACTGAAAATTAATCTTTCAGAGTAAAGAAAGGAAGTAGAAAAGTAGATGCCTTTTGAGTCCTTTTATTAACGGAAAAATAAAAGTTTCTAGCTAGATTTTAGCTGAGAATGTTCTCTGGCAAATTCATTTTTATAACATCTTAATACTGGCTTCTTCTCCCATCCTCCAAGAGTGGGATAGCCTCAAGGCTTACTTTTTAACTTTTCAACCTGGGTATTTTTATCTCACCTCAAATGTAATTCACTGTGTCCAAAATCAAGATAGATCTTTGTCTTGTTAAGGGATTTATTTTCTAAGCTTTCTAGTGTTCTCTGCATCCAGGAACTCAGACTTAAAGTAGTCAAAGAGATGTCACATACCACATTTCCTAAACCCATCAAATCGCCTTGTTAACTCCTTTCTCAAAATGTTCTCTGTATTAGTGATTCCTGTGGCTGTCAACCTAGTCAGTCTCATAAAACCAGACACCTGGATGGATTGCATAATTCCTTCAACAAACATTTGATTGCCTACCATGTGCTAGGCATGTGATAGGATGAGAGTATGTAAGACTGAATGGATCTGGAAGATCCATAAGTCTAATGAAGGAGTCAGATAGCTAAACAGATAGTCTACCATAGTTTGGTTAGTGAACAGTTTAATCATAAGCCAAGGGCAGTCTTGGGATCACACAGGAAGAGTATCAGCCATGTAGTTGCCTCTCTTGACTCTAGTATTCTCTGCATTCCTATCCATCCCATATTCATCTTATCATCCTTCATAACCTTTTTTCTGATGGAAACATGATTGTTCTTTAATCCGTTCCACCTTATTTTGTCTGTTCTCTTTATCACTTTTCTTTATGCCCTGCTTAATGTTCCCACTTTAAAGGGACACTTCTTTTCAGTCCAGGCTCCTGGTTCTGCCCTAGAAACATGATATATTCATTTCTAATATGGTGTTCTATGAATGGCTTTTCCATTTGCCCTTCCCATTCACTATCCAAATCCTGGCCATTTTCTAAGATTCATTTAGTTCCTCCTGTTGCTTCAAAACCTGTTAAGTGGGCAGCCTGGGTGGCTCAGCGGTTTAGCACCGCCTTCAGCCCAGGGTGTGATCCTGGAGACCTGGGATCGAGTCCCACATCGGGCTTCCTGCATGGAGCCTGTTTCTCCCTCTGCCTGCGTCTCTGCCTCTCTCTCTCTCTCTCTGATGAATAAATAAATAAAATATTTTTTTAAAAAAAAACAAAAAACCAAAACAAAACCTGTTAAGCTTGTCTGATCATCTACTTAGCCCTGTAAGCACTCGATTTATAATATAGCACCACCTTACATTGCTGGTGTTATTTTAATCTCTTAAAGGAGATTGTAAACTCTTCAAGCATCACATTATGTGAAGCTCTTGTATCCTTCATAGAGCCTAACATTGCTGAGTTCAAAGCTTAATTGTTGAATTTCAGTAGTATATAAGGAGGGCATTTTTTTCCTCTAACGTTAAAAGTTGGTAAATACATGGTATATATTTCTTTGATCTACTGGGAAGAGGATGTCTTTAATTGAAAGCTAGAAATGCTTTTTCATTTTGTATAAAAATGTAAAATTGAAACACAGGAAGAAAAGGAAATACGTTAGCTCACTTTTCGATCAGTTTGTTCTGAATGCCTGATGGTATGCTAGAGGTAATGGAAACAACACTTGGCATAAAAGACACAAGTTGAAACTGGCTCTGTCATTTAATGTAGAGCTCTGAGAAAAGCCCTGAACCTGAGTCTTAGCTTCCTCATCAGTAAAATGGGGTTAATACTAGTCAAGGTTTTGATGAATAGTACATAATATAATGGATATGGAATGCTTTGTAAACTTCAAAGCAATATATAAGGTTTTCATAATTTTGTTGTGCCCCCATCTTGGATAATTTGAGTTTGTATTTTATAAAAATACGGATTTCTATATGGTGCATTTTGTGATCCATTGATAGTAACTTCTCTGATATTTTCAGGTCAGATTGGCTTTCTTGCCTCTGAAGAGGAAACAGACTTCTGTCCTATCAAAGTAGTGATATGAATAGAGGGCAGCTAACAGGGACATCTAACCCAGACCTGGGAATTGTCAGGATAAGCTTCCTGGAGAAAGTGAAATTATTATCTAAGGTCAGACTTGAAAGATGAGTAAAGTTAGCCAGGGGGAAGTATGAGAGGGATAAGAAGATGAAAGAGAATAGCTACACTCTAGCTGTCTCTGAAATTGAATCCTGTACCATATTTAGGCCTGCTAAAGATGGATATATGTGATGATTATCTCTTCGGTTGTATTTCATAGACATGATTTTCTAGTATTTCTTTATAGTAAAAATTGAATAGAATGTATTTGCTAGACATAAAAGTCTCTTCTTCCTTATGTAGCATAGATGTATTTTATTAGAGCCACAGACGAATTATTTTCTTTAGCCATTGGCCCATTTTATTAATTGTTTCTCTTTAGTCTGCTTTAACTCTATAACTACCAATTGCTTTCTTCATAGGTTTTTTGTTTGGTTGGTTTTTGTTTTTGTTTTTGTTGTATTTGCAACCAATTTTCCAGTTCTCTTGTATTAAGAGAACTGGAAAATTGGTTTTGGAGGGGTTTTTATTGGTTCTTGTCTATAAAAACATTTACTTTTGCATAGCTTCAGATATTTGGAACATGTTTATAAGGTAATTTGGGGACACTTCATTTCTGCTTAGTTTAGGAAGAACAGAAATCTGGGGAAATGTCCTGTTGGGAATTCCAGAATAGAGAAACCATCCGGAATGGCACCTGGAACAAGATAGACTCTCAATAGATAGCTGCTGGACAAATAGATATGCTACATTAGTATAGAACACATTCAGAGAAGGAAAGAAGATGAAAACAAATGGCAGACTGTTAAGTTAGGGTCTATAAGCTGATGATTGGGAACTAAGTCTCTATAAGGAGACGGAAGCCTAGATGTATAGTCTTACCCACTATACTTTGCTAAGTGAGTCTTTGATATCACATAATTTTATAATTGTCTATCAGAACTTGGTTAAAACCCTATTAAACTTCATTCAGCTTAGTCCCCATAAATGAAAAAATATTCCTACTTATCCCTTGTGAACCATATGGAAGATCTGAGTGATAGTTTACAGAGAGAAATAGATTAGGCCCTGAAAAAAATAGACCTATACTCCGTTCCATTGAGCTACTGGAAGACTAGGCCAATAGTGTTTGGCTCAAAATGTGTGAAAATGCCATTCAAAAACTTGCGGTGAGAATCAGCTTTCAGCAGATCACTGCATCATAGCATTATTTTTCTGTCATAATTGAGGAAGGTAATTGAAGAGAAAGGGTATTATAATTATTACCAGAGTTTTTAATGCCAGTGAATTTGGTTGGTATTCGAAACACATGCTAATTATAACATTTAGTTGTTGATTTTTTTTAAAGTAACTTTTTCTCCTTCTGTTTTCTACTCTGTTTTTCTACAAAATCATGGTTTGCCAATTCTAGAATTTTTTAGGATTCTAAGTTTCAAAGTTGGCAAAAAATTTCATATATACGTTAGAGTGCTGTCACCTAAAAGAGTCAAAGAGATGCTGGGTGAGAATGTAGGGGAACTTATTTTGGGATATGAAAGAAATACAAGAGCTAAAAACTTTGAAGTTCTGTAGCAATGATCTTAACATAGTCAGACCTGACTCCATCCTATAAATATTTCTTAATGACCACTGTACCACCCTGAAATTAAATCCATAACAATACAACTTCTCACATACATAACTCCAAATATAATATAATGCCTTCCCTGCTTATAAGGGAGAACTTTTTTATTTTATTTTATTATTATTTTTTTAAAGATTTTATTTATTTATTCATGAGAATACACAGAGAGGAGAGAGAGAGAGAGGCAGAGGCACAGGCAGAGGGAGAAGCAGGCTCCATGCAGGGAGCCTGATGTGGGACTCGATCCCAGATCTCCAGGATCAGGCCCTGGGCTGAAGGCGGTGCTAAACCGCTGAGCCATCCGGGCTGCCCTAGGGAGAACTTTTTTAAAAGATAATTTGTAATGTTTCCATATGTATATGTTTTGGCATGAATACATTTAAAAAACTTAATGAAATAGTATGGGCGCAAGAGCTGAAAATGTGGACTGACATATGATATTGATATGTGGCCACTGTGCTAGTTATCTGATTTTTCAAAATGAAATAACTTCTAATAAAAAGTATAATCTTTTTATTTACAGGGCCAGATGTAATACTGAAAAATATAGTTTTCTTTAAAACAGTACAAAAACACTTTCTGTTTAATTATAAAACTGTGGCCAGAAATTTCCAGGCACCCTCATAAACTTCTGAAATGCCTCTGTGAGGCTTTATTACTACTCTCTTCCCCACTTTGAGAATCACTGCTGTGTAGAATCACATAATGTTATAGTGTTTTTATTAAGATAGCACTACTGACCAATTAGGATAAGTCTTCTTTATTAATCATTTTATTAGTACTAGATTTATTTTGAGCCATTTATTTTTTTTCTCTACCTGTCCTTTGGGACTAATCAGTGTTTGTGAACCAGGTGGTCATTCATAGAGATACTCTTCTTGTAGAATAGTTTTACTCCTGATGAAGTAAAGATCTGAGTATAGCTAGAATAAAAAGTACTGGTGAGAATGTGAAAAATATGAAAGATTTCTTTTCTTATTTTTTTAATCTCTTTAAAAGGTAATTGGCTGCTTAAGTAAAAAATAGTAACAGTATATTGCTATTTCTAATCAGTTGAAACATAAAATACATATGACAGTAATAGCACAAAGAATTTTTGGAGAAATGGAAGAAGTATATGGTTGCAAGACTCTTAAAATACAAATGAAATGAGATACTATCCCTTGAAGACTGACTGTGAGAAGTTAAAAGATATATATTATAAATCCTAAAACAACCACTAAAAAAACCCAAATCAAAACCCAAAGAAGCACATCTAATAAGGCAATAAAGGAAATAAAATAAAATCATAAGAAGTATTCAGTTCAAAGAAGTCAGAAAAGGAAGAAAGAAAGGAACAAAGTCATGATCCCTGAAAGAACTCAACATGCTTTGTATTGGAAGTCTTTTAGGCATACTCAGGTTATCTCCCACCTTGCCCTCCCATACTGTCCTTTTTTTATAGCCCCCAGGCTCATTCAGCACCTATCTGTTCCTTCTCTTGGGTACTCCAAGTGAATTTGACTTTGTCACTAACTTCTATATTTGCCAATCCAAGATATTGAATAATAAAGATAAAGTGGAATGAATTGATTACTGATTTTTCAGTGTTGGCTCAACCTTACCCCTTTCTCTTCCCCTGAATTCAGAGACATGAAAAATGCTGTAATTGGGAACAACAAGCAGAAAGCCAATCTCATTGTTTTAGGAGCTGTTCCAAGGTATGTTTGCTATTAATCCCTTTTCTGATGTTCATATGAAGTTTCTAATATATTTCTCATTCTCATCCATAATACCCATCTTTTTTCTGTTTTGTCTATCCTATTTTTGAAAGCCTTTTAATTTTTAAAATAAATGCTTTGAAATATATGAAGCATCTCTTTAGAAATGTTTAAGTACTAGAGAATGGAATATGAAGCAAATGTGTTAATACTTTTTGGAAATTCAGGAAGATTATTGGCCCTGCAATAAAAGAATGTGTTGGGTAGGTAGATGATATACACCAGCCTGATTCTTTATCTCCTCAGAACCTTGGCAATTTTATATGATTGGATAATAATTTCTTAGGAGTCTCGAAACCTCTTTTGAATTAAAAAAAAAAAGCCAACTTTTTAAATTCTGCTTTTCTTTTTTAAATTTCTAATTATTAGAATTTGCTGTTTTCTAACTTAGAAAGTTTGATCTTTTTCTGATGAACTAAATACTCTTCTTTATGATAGACAATGATAGTTGTATAACTTTCTCTTTGCCTTTGCTACTCAACTAAATTTTATGTGCAGTTGCTTTAAGTTTTTTATTCAGAATTTTTAATGTTCTAGTTTTTCTTTTCATTTCTGTCTTTTGATAAAGGGTTGATGGTTTTATTGTTTTTATCATAACTGACCTCAAATATATACTTTGATAACCATAAAGCTCTCAGCAGCCTTTCTTAGGGCATTAGTGTTCAGTGTAAATAAATGTACTTTAAGGAACATGGATGTTCTACCTTAGAACATAAAGGAGATGGTCATTAAGTAATGGATGATTAGAGTTTGAGGAGTAATTGCTTGGCAGGCAGGGCTGGAGTGGAAATGGGAGGATCTCCTGATTCCCCAAATGGGAAAATTGAAGAAAGAAGAGTTTCCCTTGCTTGAAGAGCTCCACAAGGACTCTGAATATTCCTCCTAAGCGAAACCTCTGTGATTTCTGAACCATACCTCTGGATAGTCCAGGTCCCTTTCTAGTCTAAATTTAAGATCTGACAGCACTTGGCATTGAATATTCTGAGTCTTCATATCCTGGAGTGGCAGATAACATGGACTGTGGTACTGCTCTCTCTACTTATGGACAACTTTCAGATTAATAGTTCTGATAAAGTCTAAGATTATACATAATAGTCCTTTTGCTCAGAATGAAGAACATCTCTTCTTGAGTTTTTACCCAAATATTCCTTTATTAAGTTAGTAGCAGATATAAACAAATGATCATTTCCTAGCCTTCTGTGAGCTCACCGACCATGTTTTTAGTATGTGGGATATATTAGTAGCATTTTTCTGTCACATTACATTTAGCTGATTTAATTTTTTCAGTCTCCTCTGTTTATGAAATTCCTTCTTTTTAGATTGTTGTACTTACTTCAGCAAGAAACTTCAAGTACAGAGCTGAAAACTGAATGTGCAGTGGTATTAGGAAGTCTTGCTATGGGTACTGAAAACAATGTCAAGTCTCTTCTAGATTGCCATATTATCCCTGCCTTACTGCAAGGTATGTAAGGAAGTCGTTTTTGTGTAAGAAAAAATTAGAATCAGTTTGCAGTGTTTAAAATATGAATCGAAAGGATGAGTCTCACATCTATTTTCTATTAATAGGACTACTGTCTCCAGACCTAAAGTTCATTGAAGCTTGTCTTCGCTGCCTGCGCACCATCTTCACCAGTCCTGTCACACCAGAGGAGCTACTGTATACAGTGAGTTTTGGAAGTTTTCAAATCATCAGTTACATTTCACTAACAGCATACCTCTACCTTACTCAGTACCTCAGAACTCATCATAACTATGTTATATTATAGAAAAGTCTCAGGAAGTATTTTAGTTCTTGCTAATTTTCAAATATCAAATGTTCTAGGTATTATAAAGAAGTGAAAGATACTGTTAGAGCTTGAGGAGTTTATAAGCTGTTTAAAAAAGAGAGAGACCAGGGGATCCCTGGGTGGCTCAGCGGTTTGGCGCCTGCCTTTGGCCCCGGGGCACGGTCCTGGAGTCCCGGGATCGAGTTCTGTGTTGGGCTCCTGGCATGGAGTCTGCTTCTCCCTCCTCCCATGTCTCTGCCTCTCTCTGTCTATAATTAATAAATAAATAAATAAATAAATAAATAAATAAATAATCTTTTAAAAAGAGAGACCCATTTTGATCTCTTAATATCAAATTAAGGCAGTATATTTAATGTATTCCCTCTAGGTTAAATCCAACAGAGTAGGCTTTACAGAGAATTTGACTTGGATCTTGAATAATGGCTAAGATTTAGAGAGGTGGAAAGGAAAGAGGACATTCTAGGTGAGATCTGTGTGCAAGAGAATATGCAGGACATTAGGCAGAATTAGTCTAATGTGGGAAGGGCGTCAGTGTTCATTTCAATGGAAGAGATGAACCAGAACTTTCTTGCAGGAGGCTTACTTGCCAGGCTAGAATCAGAGAATATGTGTAAGAGAATCCAGAGATCTTCAGAGTCATTCATTGTTTTTTAAAACTTCAGAAATTATTAGGGGGCTTTTTTATCTATTGACTACAAAGGACTTTCTCAATTGAACATTATCCAGGCCAGTGTTTTTCAAACTCTGTGATTTACAATCCACAATAAGAAATACATTTTCCAGAATGCCTGGGTGGCTCAGTGGTTGAGCGTCTGCCTTCGGCTCAGGGTATGACCCTGGAACCCCGGGATCAAGTTCCATATCAGGCTCCCTTGCATGGAGTCTGCTTCTCCCTCTGCCTATGTCTCTCTTTCTGTGTGTCTCTCATGAATAAGTAAATAAATAAAATCTTTAAAAAAAAATTTCCATTGCCACACTGTGTGTGTGTGAGTGTGTGTGTGTTTGTGAGAAAGAATATTCCTGAGACAGTCTTCACAGAACAGTTCAATAAATGTGATGCCTTCTGGTTTCTAGTCTGTCCTTTTCTCATTTTTAGAATAATGCTGGTTGTGATTCTCTGAGCCAACACAAAGAATCACAATGTCGGATAGGACAGATATAAGTCAGAGATCTTATCTAGAATCACATTTTCAAGTATTTCAAGAGTATAAATAATCAGGCATAGGCAAAGGAAGCAGGGAGAGGGGGCATGTCATGAAGCTCCATTGTCCATCCTCCCCACATAAGATATATGCTCCTCTGTCTGATAATGGTACATAAAGTCTGTAAGTGAGGTTCATGGATCACTTTACACAGCAGGGATGCTCTAAATTATGAGACATCTCAATTTTATTATTTTATTTTATTTTATTTTATTTTATTTATTTTATTTTTGAAAGATTTTATTTATTTATTCATGATAGCCACACAGAGAGAGACAGAGAGGCAGAGACACAGGCAGAGGGAGAAGCAGGCTCCTTGCAGGGAGCCCGACGTGGGATTCGATCCCGGGTCTCCAGGATCGCGCCCCGGGCCAAAGGCAGGCGCCAAACCGCTGCGCCACCCAGGGATCCCAAGACATCTCAATTTTAAACCTCAGGGATTTGTGCAGTATTCTTCAGGGAGCCATTCCTTATAAGTTGGTATTGTTCTCAAAATTGAGCAAGGACCATGATTAGCTGGAGACCTTATTAAGTGCATATTGTTGGAGCCTTCTGCCAGACTTTGAGTCAGTGAGTTTGGGGTAGGGTCTAAGAATTTGCTTTTCTAACAAGTTCCCAGGTAGCTCAGAGGTTGCTGGACCACTCTTTGAGGACTGCTGGTTTACTGTAAGCAGTCCTAAATTGGGGACATCCTCCTCAAAGCTTTATACCGAGGAAGACTCTCCTCCTAGTAAGTGTCAGTGTGTTTCTGTGAAGGTCCTATTGTGGTGCGTACAAAGAGATTAAACCAATCACCTGTCATCTTTACCCTAGACTTTACTCTCTAACTCCTAGCCCAGTAAGTGAGAAATTGGTTCTGGCCAGCAGTTTTAACTCCTTCCTCCTTGCTCTCCAAAATTATTTTATGAACCACTAATGATTCATGGTGCATACTTTGGAAAACTGGTCTACACCAACTTCACTTTTTTACATAAGAAAAATTATGACCCAGGGGACATTAAGTGGCTTTCACAGTGACAGTGTCTGTTTTATGCCTCAGAGACAATGGTGGATCTGTAAAGAGTTTTGGATGGGATGATGACAGACAGTGTTTTAGTGTAATTAACTCCCATCTGTGAGTTGGACTGTATAGCTGGCACAGCAACTCAAGCACTAAACTGAAGACAGGGTTGGCCACTTAAAAGAAGGTGGGATGTCTAGTTTGAAATCCTGTTTGTCAGTTGGGTGACTGGGCAAATTATGTAACTGTTCTTTGCTTTGTTTAATCAACTATAAATTGTAGATCTGTAAAACAATTGGCAGAAACAGGGCAGGTGTGAAGAAATGGGATGAGGCTGTTATAACAGGAAAACTGAGGGATGAAAGAGCAATGGAGGAAAGAAAGGAGGTGGAAGTAATTAAGGAGTTTAATAGAAGCTTTCATATCATCCTTCAATTGCCTGTTCTTTCTTAGCTGCTACCTGCTTCCTTGTCTTCTGCCAGTGGACCTACTGTTTCTTCTCTCCCCCCTTTATAAAATAGACATGTACTTGACATTCTCATCTCTCTTCTTTCTATACATTTACTACCTGACTTTCTTTGGGTTTTCTAAATTCTTCATTTTGCTTTTAAACTACTTGTGATAGTGTTGTATGAAAGGAGAGAATAGCACTCCCCTTGACAAGGATGGAGGAGGCCCTTGGGCCTGACAACACACATACAGTTAAGGCATTGCCACCTACTTCATGGCATCTAACCAACGTTTTTTTAAAAAATAAAATAAACTACTTGTGATAACACAGAAGGTTATACTAACAAGCAAAGAGTAAGATTTCACTTAAAGGGAATTAACAGCCTTCTGTTTTCTTACTTAGCAGTTATATATTTTGAGCATTCTTTTCTTTCTAAGGGAAACCCTAAGTCTTGTTCATCTACACAGTGATACTCTTAAGTTTCCTTCCTTGCCCTCTGTTGTCTTTTGTCAAAATGTGATCTGTGGACCAGCAGCGTTGGCCTCATCTGGAAGCTTAGATCCTACTCCAAACCTATAGAATCAGAATCTGTACATAATGACTATCCCTGGGAATTGCATGCACATTCATATTGAAGAAGTATAGCTTGAGGACTCGTGACAGCATTGACTAGGAGACTTGAGCTAAGTCTCCTTTTCCATCTGTGGTTCAGACCAAGTACCCTTTCAACTTTGAATTCCCTTTGCACCCTAAGAAGGAGATTCTTGGAGAGCTGTGCAGCAGATTAGGGGATTCTCCTCTCTTCTACTGCACTGACTTGTTTATTGCTAAGTGTCAGCAATAGGCAGAATCGTGCTCTAAGTGAGAAGTTGATATTTTACAAATTGTCTTGTGAAGATTGAAATTAGCTAACTATAGTCATTAGGATTTTTACTAGTCACTGATACTGCAAGATCTCAGAGATCAAAGCTGTTAAGTCTTATTTTTATGCAGTAATTCTTCCTTATAGGCTGTTTGTTATTATATATCTTATTAGCTCACATTTTGGTTTCAGACCAGATTTCTGTCAAGTCTTTTGAAATGATTTTGTCTTATTATGAGGATGTAGGCTGTTTATGGGAGAGAAGTTGAGAATTTCCCACTCTTATATTTTGTTATTGAGGATGAATATTGAAGCCCCTCGTCCTTTGCCTAAACAGTTTTGGTGACTCTTGTTTTTGTTTTGCTGTGTTCCTTAAAAAGACTTGATTTACTGTGATTAAGAAGCTTGCATATGTACCTGCTCATGGAAATAGTTTGTTAGATGTATTCACAGTGCCTAAGTTCATTGTTGCTCTCTTTTCCTTTGACTTCAGGATGCCACGGTGATACCGCACCTCATGGCGCTGCTTAGCAGGTCCCGCTATACCCAGGAGTACATCTGTCAGATCTTCTCACACTGCTGTAAAGTAAGAACCAGAATAAATGTTTGTCTGTAATGTAAAATCTTCTATGCCCCCAGGAGATGTGCCTTCTTTGTGTATCCTCCAGAGATAACCTGTAAATATATAACTATGCAGACCTATGTATATTCTATCCCCTCCCCTGTTTTTATATATAAACAGACCTTTGTATATATTCTCTTCCCCTTTTTGGACACAAATTGTAGCATTCCATACATTCTATTCTGTACCCTGCATTTTCCACTTAATATATCTTGAAAGCTATTCCATATCAGTACATAAGGAGCTCCCTTATTTTTTTTAATAGCCATATAGTATTTTACTATATAGATATCTAATAATTTGTTTAACCAGTTCTCTGTTGTTAGACATTTGCCTTGTTCCTAGTCTTACATTATTATAAAACAATGTTGCAGAAATATCTTGTGTAAGACATTTTATAAGAAAGAGAGTTGCTAAGTTAAAGAATGTGTACATTTATAGTCTTAGCATATATCATCTTGTATAGAGGTTGTACCATTTTATACTCCTACTCGCAGTGTGTGATCATAACTTTTTCTCCACACCCTTGTTGTTGGAAATTGTCTTAAGTGACCTCATATAAGGAGAAATGAGAAATTCTTCTCTGCTCTTCATTGAAATTTCTGTTCCTAAAAGGGTCTCGGCCTAAACTGAAGAGTGCTATAAAGTGCTACTTATTTTGCTTCATAGTTTACATACTGAGTGTAGTCTTTTGATAGCCATGGGTGATTATTTATTTGAGATCTTTCATAATTTCTATACATTTGGTAATCTCTAACCAAATATTTATCTTCTGATGATTCTATAAATTTTTCAGGATAGCATTACTCATCCTCTTATATTTATAATACAAAGACGAAGTGAGGAATTTGGGCAACTATAGGGAATAAAGGAAAGAGAAATGAACACCTACATAGGCAAGCAGGAAGATCACACATCTATGCTATTTTAGAACAGTTGCCCAAATAAATGAAAATTAAATCACTTGGTTCCAGAAAAAGTATCATTGATTTGTTTAACCCTTCTCGCCCAAATCCTAGGTGGCTTTCACAGCCTATTTAGTTCTGTTTAAGACATTTAAAATTTAAGAATTTTGCCAAAAATCCTTGAAGTTTCCGTTCCCAGATTGCTTTGATGGTGTGTAAGCCAACTCATAGGTCCAAGGATGTCAAACACTTCTTTAATCTTTTGAGACAAGCAAAGAAAGATTTTGAGAAAATGACAATTTTGTTGCAATTCACTTGCTAAAAATGATCTAAACTTAACAGGTTGTAGAATTTTCCAGTAGTGCAATGAAATCTTGTAGCCAGGTAGGTAAAGAAAGATACTCCAGAACTCCTGTGCCTGTTAAAAATCTTTCTACATCTATTCCTGAGTGCTTAAGATCTTGGCATATACTAGTTATAACCACAGTAATCTAAAGGGGCACTGAAAATTGGACCTGGAGATGTAATTACTAAATGTTATATTATGAGAAGTTTGAATAATCCCTTCCAGAAGTTACCCAAATAGTTTTTAGAATTGCTCATTAGAAACTGTTAAATCCTTTTAGGCTTGTTCACCTGAAACTTCTCAGTACTTTTTAGCTGAAAATCATAGATAAAAGAATACCATTAAATCACTAGTTCTTTTACTGGAGAGAATCTTATGCTGAGTAAGAATTTATAGGCACCCTCCTGCCACTAACAGAACTGAAATATTACCAGAGAAAATCACCTTAAGTCAGCTTTCTTTTAGCCTGGTAATTAGTATTTGCCACTGTAATTAAATGACCAAATTCAAGTGTTTTGAGATATAACTAAACCTTAGGAAATATTATAGCCTTTATAAACCCATTGACCATAGTCTAATATAAATATTAATTTTTCTGTTTATTTACTAGCATAAATCTTTGAAAACAACTGATCCGATGATCTCTGTAGAGTTATTAACCATAAAAACCTTTTACTTTCAGGTTGTTAAATTTACATATAGGCTTAAGATTCATAGTCCATTTTCAGACTCATTCGTAACTTTGCAAATGCAGTTGACCCTTGGACAATATGAGGGTCGGGGGTGGCCAAACCCTGCTCAGTCAAAAATAGGCATATACCTTTTGACTCTCCTAAAATTTAACTGCTAATATCATTCTAATTATATCTTTGAAATTCTCTCCTTGATTGATTAAGGAGCAAAAAAAAAGAGCTAGTAATACTAACTGGGACTAAATTGTTGTCACTACTTAAACAGGTTACTCAAACTTCTGAGACGTGTCTTTTGGAGTTTAAAATCTTGAGGGCTTATTTGCTTCCCACTTCCCACCCTATGGATGTTGTCTCATTAGCCCAGGTCCATGTGTGTTAATTTGGAGAGACCTAAGAGAGACTTGACAAGAATCAAATGATAGCTCCTTCTCTAGTTGGTTAAGCCATCAACAATTCAATTCTTTATTACTGTTTTTACACCATCCTGTGTACAACCACAGAGAGGAAGAAGGGCGTCCTTTTTAGTAATTATTTCCTACAGTCTCTGGAGCACAGAAATTGAGAGATTAAAAACTACAGTATCTTGTAAGCAGAGGGAACAGTTACGTTAAATGAGTTGCATTGTCCTTGATCTTTTTTTATAATATAACTTGATTAACACAGATATTCCATAAGTGACCTACCTCTTAAAAATATGCATGCACCTGGATATTAATTGATGTTTTTAAGAGTAAAAGACTGTAAACAATCTAATTGTCTAACAGTCGGGTACTAAAGTATGGTTTACCTGCACAGTGGAATAAGGCCAAAAAAGAAATAAGAAAGCTCTTTATGTACTAATATGAATGATTTCTGGGAAGTAGTATAAAGGAAGTAAAAGCTTTAGAACAATATGTATAGTACATGTATAGTACATATAGCACATACATAGGTAGTATTCTACCTTTAGTGTTAAAATAGGGGAAAGGATATACTTACGTATTTGTATGTAATGGCTTGAAAAATGTAAAAACAATCTGTTAGTATTAGGTCACCTCAAAGCAGAGGAACAGGTTGGCTAAATACAGAGAATGGAATGAGCTGTGAGGTGCAAGGGTGAAGGCAACACCCTGTCTACTTAGCTATTCTGCTAAACACTGCCAGTATTTAAATTAGGATGTTAAAATTCATATGGAAGGCAAAAAACCTTAGTATGCTAATAATATTGTCAGCCTAGGGTAATTTAGGTTTATCTTCACAATTTATTCTAGTTACCTACTTGTTACTAGGTAAGAAAAAAATGGGTCAGATTCTTAGGAGAGCCTTTTCCTAGATTCCCCATTATAGGCTACACCACTGTCTTTATATTGAATAAGATGGAGACTCATGTTTTAAATGAGATTGTTGAAGTAAAGCATTTAGAACAGTGCCCAAGCACATAGCAAGTACCCAATAAGTAGTACCTATAATTATAATTGCAGATGCATGGATGAAGATGAGGTAGGAAGATAAAGAGCATACTTGCAGCCTGTACCCTGAGAATGTCAGTATCTTTAGTTGTTCTAAAAGCAACCCTGCATTATTCTGGACAGATACATATGGATAAATACATCAAGCAATACACACAGGGAATTTATCTTCATACTGTTCAGCAAAACATTGTTTTTAATAGTAAGACATTAGAAACTACCTAATATATGTAATGGGAGTTTGCCTGAGTAAAGTGTGGCATATTATGTATCAATTAAAAATCAGAAATTAGAAGTTAGTAATAGAAGTTGCTGAAGTGTTTTGTTTTTTAAAAAGAGCCTTTTTATAGAATATAAAGTGTTTAGGGAATTACTACCTATTAAATAGAATATGGCTGTTTTGTGATTCAGGACTAAGTATACTAATCTCCCCACTTGAAATGATGAATATTTGTGTCCAGGAAAGAATGACTATCTGCAAGATCTTTATTACTTGGCTAAATAGTGGGTTGGAAAAATTGATTTGAGAGATTTTTTCCTAGACTAGCAACTGGTTTTCTCTGTTGAGCCCAGATAGGTAGCCAGCTTTCAGTGCTGTATTTTTCTCTTCTGAATAACGATAAGCATGAAGTAGCATCCTTAACCTTGCTTTGATTTCATTATTTGAATGGTTATATGGTACATAAAATCAGTGCATAAGAGGGGCACTTGGCTGGCTCAGTTGGTAGAGCATGTGACTCTTGATCTCAGAATAGTAAGTTTGAGCCCCACATTGGGTTATAGTGATTATGTAAAAATTTTTTTAAAAAAATTAAAAACTAAATCAATGCATAAGAACTGTGGCAGTTTTGAAGCCTTGCTTTTAACCTTTACCTTCTGTCACTTTGAAGATCTTCAGCAAATTGCTTAGTAGAAAACAGTTGATGAGAAGTAACATCCTGAATTTTCCCATTTCTTTACCTTTCTACTCTAAGAAATGATAATTGAAAAAAGAGAAATGACATAGAAACAGAAACCAAAACACATTCACTTCTCTGTATGGAGTGTTGTGTTTTTCACCATCGTTAACTCAAACTTCCCTGATGTATTGAAGTAGTTTAAGCTCTGATCTACTTCTTGCACTTGAGTAATTTTAGTGTTTCTCTGACCAGTTCATCAGTCTGAAGTTGTAAGAATGACTACCACTGTCTCCAGTGGGCATAGTTTAAGCTTGTGCACATGAAATGCAGAATTCACAGTGGTTCTCTTCTTGTGACGGTGTCGTTTTTTTAAGAACTTCAAAGGGCCTGTGCCAGGATAGCTTCTGTACCCTCTTCATTATTTGGGGGTAAGGTAAGGATGCAGCAGTTCTACAGAACTGGGATGCCATAAGACATGGCAGCCCTTTGTCTACCCTGCTTTATTGGGATGGATTTATGCAAGAGAAGGGTAGGTGAGAATTCTACATTGTAGTGAATGAACTTTTCTCCATTTAAGTAACTATTTTGTTGGAATGAATCATTCATTACTCTTTTTAATGTTTTATTCTCTTTTCTTACAGGGTCCAGATCATCAAACTATTTTATTTAACCATGGTGCAGTTCAGAATATTGCTCACCTACTAACCTCAGTATCTTACAAAGTAAGATATTAAAAATTATGGCCAGATTTTTATATTTTATTTTTGGTTTCTAGAGTCCTGATCTAGAAGGAGGCCCACATGTTATGTTGGTTTGATAGATATTGTGATCAAGAATAACATTTTATCCACAAAATGTTGTGGGGTATTGTTTTATCTATAGAATCCTCTTTAAAAAAAATTTTAAAAGCTACCCTTGCCTTTCCACTTTTTTTTCAAAATATGGTTGTGGCTTGATTTGCTATTGGTTTTGAGTCTCTTCTGCTCTGATATCAGTGCCAAAGCTGTACATAGGGTGATGCTTTGAAATATCAGGAAATATTTTGATTTCATATTTGAAACCTGAACAGCCATAGTGACTCAGGGCATATACTCACATACACATTTAAAATGTGTTCTGTTTTGTATTTTGAATTAAAAAGTCAAAGGTTTTCAGACTTGCTAATTTCCTTCACTGTCTTTTATATATAGATAAACAGCGTCGCGATATATGATCAAGCATTATGTTAAAAATTTAGTCATTTTATTGTTGTCCAGCTAGCAAGTTATAACAGATAATGGGGCATTGTCCTTATTGTGTCAGATTATGGCTGGTATGCCAGGACTTTGACACAGAGCAGAGAGAGCCGTAGTCATTTTTGTCTTCTGTCCTCATGCACTGATTCTAATCTGCTCTGTGTTGCAGCCTGCTAATACCTATGTTTTCCTACTTCAGATATCCAAAGTTTGATCTTAGTGAAGCACTCACAAGGATGGGAATGGGGAATGGAGCCAGCTTGAAATTAGTCAGAGGGAGAGGAAAGAAATATATAGTGAGAGCTGCTTCCTCCACCCTGTACCACATGGAGGCTGAAACCAGTCAGCACTGGCACATCAAGAAACAATTGCTGGGGTGGCTATTTACTGTCCCTCCTCTTCTCCGTCCTCTAGCTTCATAAATTCTCTGTCTGCTCCCTCCTTTATCTTCTCCTCTCTCCCCCCTCCACTTATCTTCTGCACCAAGCTCCCTTATCTACTGTAACTGATAATAGGTTGTGGAAGGAAAAAGGTTTTGGTAACATTATTCTTTTGTCAAGGTTTGCTTCATTGTCAGAGTGTCATTGGCATATTTTAGGTTCCATATTTTAGGTGTGCACATGCTGGTGCTGCAGATCTTTGCTGAAATGCAGGACAGGGCTTCTTCACACTTCAGTTACCTATCCTGCCAGGCTTGAGTTCCACATAAGAGCATCATATGTAGACTCAGAGGATTAGATTGTCCGGTGAGAACTGAAGAGAAAGAATGAAAAATAACAGTTCTTATAGGAGCTCCTGCAAATTGTGAAATATATTGTATGTGGTTAAGAGTTTGGCCCTGTGGTGTGGTCCTAGACCAGTAATCTAGTTTTGAGGAATAGTAACACAATTCATAAGTGTTTTAAAAGTTAAATTAGGGGGCGCCTGGGTGGCCCAGTCGTTAAAGCATCTGACTCTTGGTTTTAGCTCGGGTTGTGGTTTTGGGGTCCTGGGATCAAGCCCTGTATCAGGCTCTATGGTCAGCACGGAGTCTGCTTGGGACTCCTCTCCCTCTGCCCCTCCCTCCTCTCTCTCTCTCTGAGAGATATTTAGTTTCTCAAATATTTTTTTGTTTTGTTTTAAGATTTATTTATTTGCTTATGAGAAAGAGAGAGAGAGAGAGAGAGAGGCAGAGACATAAGGCAGAGGGAGAAGCAGGCTCGCCACAGGGAGCCTGATGCAGGACTCAATCCTTGATCCCAGGATCACACCCTGAGCCAAAGGCAGACCTCAACCGCTGAGCCACCCTGGTGTCCCAAATAAATAAATCTTTAAAAAATAAAATAAAATTGGTTTAATAATAAAAATAAATTAGCTTAATCCTTTTCAGATTTTAACTTTGTTTCCTTCTGTTCCCTTTGCCACAACCCCATCTCACACAACTTTAAGAGTACACCTTCTTTTTTTTCTTGTTTTCCTTTTTTTGTCTTCAGTTCTCTTGTTTGTAGTTTGGGGAGAAGAAATGTCCCACTTGAAAGGTACTTGGTAATTAAGTGTTATTAAGCTCACTTTGACTTACCAACATTGTATTTGTACATTGTTCTTTTAAATTTGATTAGGAATTTATATAATTAAATTTTAGTTGCTGCTTCTTCCTGTTTTTTCTTTTCTTTTACTTCAAAATTAATTTTAACTTTTTATAATTAAGTTTAACTTACTGTACTCCAGATATTCAGGTGTTCCCTTGAGGCCTTTCTTTTTATACTTTAAGCAGATTTAAACAATTGTTTCTTCAGAAGAGTTTAGCTTCTGAGACATTAAAATTCATATTTGCAAAATCAAGATAAATGCATTTTTTGTTTATTTATTGTTACAGGTTCGAATGCAAGCACTGAAATGCTTCTCAGTTTTAGCTTTTGAAAATCCCCAGGTATCGATGACCCTGGTAAATGGTAGGCTGGAACTTTCAGTGGCACCTACATGATTTAATTTATGAACTTTGTAGATTTAAAGAATTCTTTAATTCTTGTTTCTTTTATTTTTAGTTTTGGTTGATGGAGAATTGTTACCACAAATTTTTGTGAAGATGTTACAGAGGGATAAGCCTATTGAGATGCAGCTGACATCAGCAAAATGGTAAAAGTCAAGACAATGTGGGAAGAACAACTGTGCTTTATCAATATGTTAGAGTATTTTTGGACAGCCTAATCAGCTCACTGCCAATCCTCATCTTTGGGATTTTGGAATTTGCAAGTCATGGGTTGTCTCACATTATCTTAAATGGGCATGAGATATCTTAAATGGGCATTAGTAGCATTCAGAGCATCAGCACTCATATAACAGCTAAGGCTATCCACAGAAAATTACTTTATTACATTCTCAATGTACTCTTTATGTTTCAGTTGAAATAATATAGAATTAGATTTAACTAACAAATTTATGCAAAGAATTGAGAAAATATAAAGATACAAAAATATGGAGTGAGAATTAGTTGAAGCTGATAACCAACGCATAATTTCAGAGAATGTGGCTTCCTCGTGTTTAGAAAAACAAAACATAAAATTCTCATAGAGATATGACCGTTTATAAGATAGTTAAATTCTTATTAATACAAGTCCTAGCTCATATGAACATTCTGCTCATATGAATACATTAATAGATGGGTTGAGCACCTGTTGTGTAAGGTTCTTTGCTAAATTGATGGTTCCAATATTTAAGAATTTGTGCCTCTCTAGTATCTTGGCAAGAATGAGGAATTTTCAGTGAATTACTCATGTACAATGAAATTTTTTTATATGAGTATATTGTATACTAGTTTGCTTTTTGTCTTCAAAACCTTTGTCAAAAAAAAAAAAACTTTGTTAAGTAAGATAAATGCTCTTGTGGAATTGTTTTTTTTTTAAAATGTGGTAACAAGTCTTAAGGTGATAACAGCTATAAACAATTCAGTCCTCTATAATCTAAGTAAAAAATGTATTGATTTTTTTAAAATAGCTTTCTGTAGAAGCCAGAATATGGAGTGTTTTAGATGTACTACCACCCTGCTCCCCTCCCCCTGCCCGCCCAGCTTACTAAAGAAATCTAATCCAAAAAGGAAATTCATTAAGTTTCTAAAGTGCTCAGTGTTCAGTAGCTACTTAGTTCAAAGCCAGATATAATTGTGAAGGCAAATTGTTATTCAGTTCAGTACAACCAAATCATTGACCAGTTGTCAAAGCCACTGCTGGCAAACTCTGAAGAATCATTAATTTCTTATGGCTATCTCTAAGTGTTAAATGTTAGATGCTTCTTCTGTGATACTTATATTACTCTTATTGTAGTTAGAATATCCCAGTTTAGCTTGATATAATCTTAGATACTTTGTGAACTTTATATTTTTATATTTTATATTTTAACTTTATATTTTTAACTTTTTCTCCCTTTTTATTATGGAAACTTTCTAACACAGAAACGTGTAGAAAAAAGTGTAAGGACCTCCAGTGTGCCTGGCACCTGGCTTCGGTTTATCCACTCATTAAGCCTTTATTTTTAAAAAACAATTTTATATGCATTTCTTAAAAATATCTGACTTTATTGTCTGTATATATCCATTAGTTGCTTTTGAGTAGTAAATTGGCAGAACCTCACATAAGGTAATGTGAAAAACCTCCCACAAGATGAAGAGTAGCTGTCTTTTTTTGCCCCATAAAATCCTAAAGGCAAGGAATTTTTCTTTTAAAGCTTTAAAACACAAGCAAAAACTTACTTTTTGCCATCTTATTCCAGTTTAACTTACATGTGTAGAGCTGGAGCAATTCGGACAGATGACAACTGTATTGTATTAAAGGTGAGCTAATTCTCTCTGAACACACATAAAAGTCACTAAGTCGTAAGTGTTGAATATAAATCTTGGTATTCCCATTTCTTTTTTTTCTATTTCTTTTTATACATTTACAACTATGGTATGTGTGCATAGCATAAAATGATATTAAAACATCATGCTTTTCTTTCTATTCTATATGAAATGCCATGTAGTTTTTAAAAAATTGGTTTTAGATGTGTTTTAAGAGTGAAAGTGAAATAGTTTTTTCCTTGTCACACCTTTTTCATTTTTATGGAAATTAGGAAGATATAGATGTTGTAAAAATATGTAAAATTCAAGTGAAATATAAAATATATTTTAATCCTTGAGTTTCATTAAGTTTGCAACATAGTTTTATAGGAAAGCAGTTCACTAGCTCTGTAGACAAAGACTTTATATCACCCTCATGGCAGATAATCAAAAGACATAATGAGAAAGAAAAAGATAATAACACATGAAAGCCATCAGTATTTATTGTGACATGTCAGAAGCAACTAGAACACAGAGAAACTCAGGTAAGAGACTGGCCTAAAAATTATAAGACCTGAATTTCACCACTGACTGGCTTGGTAACTTTGGGCACATCCCTTACTCTTCTAAAACAAAATAAATGTAAATACATTGACTATATATCATTTTATGAACCTGAGATCTCTCATTATCAGTGTACAAAATGAACCCAAGGATAAAAGAACATTTAAGACGAATACTTGCTGATAGTCTTTGGTGAAGCAAGTCAATTAATTTAATGAGATCTGAGGACCCTTCCCCCCTTAGTAAGCAACATTGTGTAGAGTTCTAAGGATTCCATGCAAGTAACCTTGGTTTATTTGCTCAACTGCTCTACCCCTCCTCTTCTCCCTAATTGGTAAACTAGGTTAATAGCATCTTCTTCACGTACTAGCTGTGAGCATTACACTCAACAATCCATGGATTTGTGGTATTAGTAAATGTTAGTAACTGTTCAAAAAAAATAAGAATAATAGGTTTTTCCTCTTGGAAGCCTAGGATTGTATTATAAAGCCTGCACTAGCCTGATAGAAAATCAGTAGTGAACAATAAAGTGCTAAACTTTATGATAAAGATATAATAGGAACTTAGAAAAGAGCAAAGTACAGTTGACTACGGTGTTGAGAAAGGCTTCCTATAATTATAACATTTCAGTTTCCATCTTTGTGTTATCCTTTTAATGTGGGTTCATTCATTTACTACATCCCATGTAGTAAATACATGGGATTTTTTTTTAATTGAGTACCTAATGTAGATAAATTACCAAGACCAGCACCAGGTTTTTTGAAGGACCTCAGAAGTAAAATTGGGCTAGTAGATATAGTCCTTACAGGGAGTAATTTGGAAAACCTAGGAATTACAATTGATGCATTTCACTTGCATTATAGGGAAACTCATGGAATCTGAGTAATGATAAGATCACTAAATTTTTAGTGGTATTTTGGTTTTGCAACTGTAGGTATTGATCACCCACCAAAAATAAAATTCATCTCAGTCCTATTATTCACTAAGGAAAAGATAGCGTACTTTTTCTATGGCACAGTTGTTCCTGATTAAACTGCTGGATGTCTTATCAGCTGGGGCTTTCTCAAAGCAGAAAGAAAAAAAGAAAAAATAAATAAATAAATTGCTGGATGTCTTTTAAGTAAATAAATACATAGATGAGGCAGAAACGTCAGACATGATTTATTAGGGAATTCTTAAATGTCTCTTATAAGGTTATACAGTAAAGTTTCAATTTTATCCGTGATAAAAGCCTGACTAATGATTTGTATTAATGTGCTTTTGATTGTGTAATTTAGTGTTTAGTGTGCCAGCACAAATGATTAATATACACTGAACTTTGTTTTTACATTCCAAAAAACCTTTCATTCTCTGAAAGTCTTTATTCAAACATTTGATCTCTAACATGCCTGCCAGTAAAAACCATTGAGTTGATTGAGTCACTATATGCTCTCCATCAACCTTTTGCCTTTACCACAAAGCAAATAATAAATTTCACTACCTTCCAGACACTGCCTTGTTTGGTTCGAATGTGCAGTAAGGAGAGATTACTAGAGGAGAGAGTTGAAGGAGCTGAGACACTCGCCTATCTGATTGAACCAGATGTTGAGCTACAGAGAATCGCTAGCATAACTGATCACCTCATTGCCATGCTTGCTGATTATTTCAAGTATCCCAGCTCAGTGAGTGCCATCACTGATATTAAAAGGGTATGTTCTGTTTTCCTTTTCAGCAGCTCAAGAAAGGAATTTTTTAAGATTTTTTTCTTACTGCTCACAACTTTGAACCAATAGATAGAGTTCAGAGCCCTTTTAAATGAAGGAATCTTTTCTGTTTGTGATAACATAGATGATGTTTTATAGGTTTTTGAATCCAGTTTGTTTCACGTAATTATCAGAAATTTTTCACTAAGCAGGTAACCAGGAAGGAAGAAAATTACATCCCTAATTCCCAACTAAGATCCAAAAATAGTGGGGTCTCTAAGCTGGGTATTGTCATTATAGCAATATCATCTAATCCTGTTGAAGTTCCCAGAATCCTCTCTTGCTATATTCTCATTCTTTAGGTTAAGGGTCATCTTGTGAGTGGCCTTATTTGACTTTCCACCACTGTCTTTCTCTTTCGCTATATTTTCTAACTTTTGTCTTCTTCTCTTTCCTTGCTTCAGTTTTATACTGTACTTTGGGCCTGCTAGTGTCCACTAAAGTACTATATAAGCTCTAGTTTGAGAGCATCAAGAACCAAACTGCTTTTCTCAAACTTTTTCTCAAACTGTAAGTTCCTTAGACTAGTTAGATATTTCTTTTGATTTTATTCTTCTCAGCCTGTTAGTCATATCCAGTTCTCTAAGAGTAAGAGAACAATATTCAATTAGAGAAAGTTTATTTAAGGAGGTCATGGTAGAGAGAGCATTGCCTTCTAATTAGTAAGTGGTACTGTTTCATGAACGTGACTATATTTTTAATGCCAGTGGTCCCAATGGTAATTTTTTTTTTTTTAACTTTCCTTTTGACCTCTCCCATGTCCTTGAGTTCCCAAAAACTTCATTTGGCAGGCAACTGTTCATTTGGCTTTTAACACTGAAAATAAAAGGAACTCTTAATGGTTTATCTTTTTTCTTAGAAAGGGCCCAAAGTAACCTTCACTGTTACTGCTGTTAGTAATGTACACCATATATTAAAATTAATGCCTGCTCTTCCTTCAGTAGTATTGTTCTTCCAGTATAGGTAATAGATTACTTTGAACCATCTACCTAGTCTGTTTTCCCTCTGGCCACTTGCACACATTGACACAGTATGTCACTGGTGTAAAGATACATGAGTAAGTCCTAACTGGCCTCATATACACCCTCAGTTGACCATTCTAGCAAGGCAAATAGGACACTTTGATGGACAGGAGAGTGAGAAAACATAAGAACTTGTAGCTTATACCTGTATAAATCATTCATTCATTCATTCATTCATTTTTAAAGATTTTATTTATTTATTCATGAGAGAGAGAGAGAGAGGAACAGACACAGGCAGAGTAAGAAGCAGGCTCCATGCAGGGAGCCTGACATGGGACTCGATCCCAGGTCTCCAGGATCACACCCTGGGCTGAAGGCGGCACTAAACCGCTGAGCCACCTGGGCTGCCCTGTGTAAATCATTTAACTAGTGTATAGAAAATTATCCCTATGTTGGGGTTTTTCCCAATTTTATTTTCATCACAGTAAAACTAGAATAATAATAATCTTTTAAATGATCTTTTATACCATACCTGAATATTTGTTTTGTCATCTTTATTTTTGATGTTTGATTATATAATGGTTTCTGACCATAAAAATACTGATACTAGACCCATTGTAAGAAATTCTTACACAGTCATAAATGTGTGATTTTCATTATATATTTAATCCAAATCTGTATTCTAATGTATGTTATGATTATGACTAGAAAGTACGTAAGACTTTAAGGATATAGATATTTTAGAACTTATACATCAAAATGAATGTTGGGTATTGGAGTTCCTCCCATAATCCGGCAGTGCCTGCTGTGATCAAAATATTTTTGAAACTACTGTTGTTTTTTGAGTTTTTTTGTTTGTTTGTTTGAATACTTTGAGAGAGAGAGAAGGAAAGGGAGCATGAGAGGGGAGAGGCAGAAGGAGAAGGGAGAAGCAGACTCCCCAGTGAACAGGGAGCCAGATGTGGGCCTCAATCCCAGAGCCCCAGATCATGACCTGAGCCAAAGGCAGATACTTAACTGACTGAGCCACCCAGGCACCCCTGTTGTTATTATTTGTTACCATAAATGATGTTACCTAGCTGAATTTATTTCCCCATTTTCACACACTACAGTGACAATTAATAAAACTCTTAGTTGATGAATTTAGGGCCTTCTAGCTAATATGCCATTTAGCTCTTTAGGAAGTTTCAAAAGAGTCTCAGAATGTTGTAAACAACATTTAACATCACTGCATAAAAGGGAACCTTTCCAAGGCACCTCATTTGGAGTGGTAGTCATTCCAGTGAATTACTTACAGAATTATTTACATTATTAATATATGCCTTATACATTTACTGATTTGTATTTAGTCATTGAAAATGTCATGAGAATATGCTTCTATTTCATTTTTGAGGTAGTTTAGTGATAATTAGATACACAGAAGAACTGATAACCTAGTTAATTATGCATATGGAAAGATAGCATTAATTGTTTCATACCAGTAAGTAACCTTAAACTTATCAAAGAAACCTCCGAACATAAGCCTCAGATAATTGTAATAGATAACATGGTAATGATTACCATGGTCTGTTGTTTATTAAGAATTTTCACAAAGGTTTTCCTCTTTCTAAAATCTTGTTAAATGCTGAAATTGGCCTAACATTGCTCTTGGTGTTAAGAAAACCTCCTAGGGACCCTGTTACAGCGGTATTCATGTTATCAGCTGTAGCCTGTGGCTAGACAGACCTGAGTGCCTACTTTTTGAGGACAGCATTTCAAAGAGCTGGTGCAAGCAAGCAGTGCCGCTAAAGCTACCATCTAAGAACATTGAATTTTTAAGGGTCAGTTATTCACAAAGATTTTTCATGCACCAGTGTCAAATGTTGTGGCGTCCACTTTTAGACAGAAGCAGACCGCATGCATTCCAGATCATGCTGATGCAAACACAGCAAGGTCTTAGTCATATGTGAGCAGAACCCAAAAATAAGCAGCGATTCAGTGAGAGCACTAATATCTTAATAGTTAATTTTTTTAAAAAAATTTTAACTCAATTTTATTGGAAATTAGATGTGTGGACTGAGTTGCAGTATACCTTTTTTTCCCTCCCATAGCTTGATCATGACTTAAAACATGCTCATGAACTCCGCCAGGCTGCATTCAAGCTCTATGCCTCTCTAGGAGCAAATGATGAAGACATCCGGAAGAAGGTGAGTCTGGGAGAGGGGCGTCCCCCAGTCCTGACAGCCAGCAGGCAGGGAGTGACGTCAACCTGAAAGTCGTGGTGAAGAGCACTAACAGTGACTGTTTGAATATAATAAAACAGAGTGACTAAAGGCATAATTGAAGAATGAATGGGACCCGGATTTGGGGGGTTGTTTGTTTTTAGAATATAGAGTGGCATGGCCGTGCTGGAATGAAAAATAACTGGCGTGCTTTTTTCTGTCATTAATATGAATTATTATGTTGCACATTTTTGCATGTGTTCTGATAAAAATCAATTCTAGCACTGTGAAGCTTCAGACACCTTGAAAGATCTAACACTAGAATTGTAAATGTTATTTATGAAAATACTTTCCAATGCCATTGAGAAATTCAAACCTTTATTGTATATTGTTCTTTGATATGTGGCTTAGTTATGTTTTGATTTTTTTTTTGCTCTGTGCAAGTTTGATGTGAATAAAATCTTTGTGGAATAATGATTTTATGTTTAGTGAGTGGTCATCTGAATTTTCCAGTTCCCAAAAAATGTATCACTGGTCTAGCACCTTATGTTACTACAGCCTAGTCTAACACTGAACTCATGTTCTTTATTGAATAGTTCTAAGCAGGGACTAAAATAGAGTGGTAAGCTCTGACGTGGCTGCCTCCACAAACCCCAAATGGCTGGTGTTTACCACTCAAAAAAATATATCATCTAATAAATTTTACACATGGCTTTTAGGAACCTCAGTAAATTAATCCACATGTTCTGTCTTGATGAATTGTAGAAGAAAGAGCAAATTGGGCATTATTTACTGAAACATGGCAATTTATATCTTTCATCTATAGCCCTGTGAGGAAAATCCAGAAGTATTGGGAATTTACCATGATTCAGAGAAGTACTTCGGGCTTATAGAGAGAGAAGTATGAAAAAACTGTAGGTTTATTGAAATAAATTGAAAAGGAGCCATTATTGAAGAAAACTGAGATAATAGATTAGATGTTTGAGTAGCTTTGATTTAAAAATCAGTGCAAAAAACTCAGCTAAACTGAATGTTTTCCATGTACCTCAATTTAATTCAGTTAACAAGATGTTTTTGACTTGAAGTGTTTAGTAAATATCTATGAAAATCCTTTTTGACACTTCTGAGCTTTCATTTGTAATCTGTTACTTCAAGGCAAACATACTAATGATCTGACATTCCCTGTGTATAAGCATGATTTCTGGATGTTGATGCTGATATGTTTCATTCAGTTTAGGTACATGGTCTATTGCAAGGGAAGAGGCTTTTATGGCGACTCATATAGATAAAACATTTTTTAAAAATTTGACATGGACTGTATAACTTAAATACATAATGATTTGGTTTTGGATGGTTATCAGGCCCATTGGAAAGAGAAGTATTTTACCTATTCTTTTAGCTCCAGAAGGCTGTGCCATGGACTGAAAGGGAGATAGATAGATGGACCATAATGGGGGGAAATAGGATGTCCATTTGTACTTCTTTGTACTTTTTTTGTTAATAAACTATTGTTTTTGAATTAATGACTTAATTTGTGATATCATGTTCTAGAAATATTTGCAACATAATAGTCTGATCAGTAGTCTATTAAAAATTGTATTCATAATGTGTATAATTTCCTGGTAAGGCTAAATCCTGATAATTTCTGTAGAAAGATGACAAATAAAAAATAAGTTATAATTATTATAGTTTTTTTGTGTGGTAAAGAAAAGATACTGTGATGTTCTTATGTAATGGGGATTATATAGAGTTTTTAGGAAGATATTTGATCCTGGGAAATTAAGTGTTTGAGTAATTTACAGTTTATAGCAATTACTAAAGAGAGAAATTGTAAAATGGAAAATATAAAATAATATTGTGATAAAATCTGCATGAAAATGGTTCTTAGGAGTGGAGAATCCTTATTTTTGGTGTATAAAAATGATAAAATGATTACTCTTCCTTTGAATGCATTTATTTCTATTCTATTTTTTTGTTGAAATTATATCTGGATAGTTTTTTATTTACTTTCTCCATGAAACATTTATTTACCTTTTACACTTAATGCCTTATAAACTTTGATTGTATTCCTTTTTTGTGTAGATCTTGAAGTACAATGTTTATTATTGTTTTATTTTTTAATACAGTATTTATGCTTGCTGAGATTAAATTTCAGTTCACTGAGCTAATGAGTAGAGACGGTGAAAGGAATTTCAAGGACTGTAGAGTTGTTTTTCCCACCCCTCCAAACAAAAGCAGCAAAAAGACTTTGTTTTAGGATAAAAATATGAAGTGTTAATTTGGTCTCCCTTTTAAATTGAAAATGGGAATGTAATTCAGTAAATACAGGAGATAACCTGTATATCCCATTGCCCTATAATGGCCAGTTAAAGAAATGAGACAGAATGAAGAGAAAAACTAGAGCAAAGAGGTAGAGACAGGTATACACACCAATAAAGAAGAAAGATACAGGCCTTCTCTCTTCATTGACATAGTCTATCTTATTGCTTCTAAAGATTTTTAAAGGCCTGCTGTGATTCCATTTCTTGATCCTTCTCTCTGGGGTAGAAGAAATTGAACTAATGACTGAACATGACCTATAGATCAGAAATTTACCACTCTTACATTGGAGCAGTGTTGGTGGATTCCCACTAAAAGAAACCAATGGTATAACAGTCCTTAGGACCTAATAAGCACTCATAACATTTGTTGAATAAATATAAAAATGGAAATATAGAAACCATACACAGAGTGGCATTTCCGTAATACATTTGGATCTTTCTGTATTCTGTGCAGAGCAAAGTTGGTATCCTGATTCCTGGCTTTGCATCCTTTATCACTTTGTGGCATACTTACAAATTTCACAGTTTCTCACAGTTTCCTGTTAGAAAGTGAAGGAGGGTGGAAAAGTTCTGCAGGTGAGAATGGAAAACATTACTCTTGGCTATGACATTAAGAGGGAGAAGCCCAAGAAAAGATGAAGGACCCCTGAGCTTGACAATAGATGTTGCCTGGCCATATTGAATTCAGAATAATTCAAGGATTTTGGTCAGAGAAAGCAATGACAGAGGCAGCAATTGAGAGCTCAGTGGAAGAAAGGTCCAGAGCACATTAGCAGTAAGTACACTGACAGCAATGCCAGGTAAAGATTAGCTGTAATCTCTGCCATGGGCAAAGTCTAGTTTCTAATGATGGCCTTTACCACATATTAATGCTAAGAACCATATTTTCAGTTAATGGGACAGTAAAAAAGAAAGAAATTAAGATACCTAACAAATTATTTCAAATACTGGCATACCCAGTCAAAACTCCAGTCAGTGGTTAAGTCTTTCAGAGGCAGCAGTGGCAAACAGTCCTGTAATTGTGAAGTCAGTTCCTTTATAACAAAAAATTGCTCTTCTGAAGACCATCACTTGATTAATACCTATTGATCATCAGGTTGGAAAATTAAAAGGATTGTTTCACGTTTATTCTCTTCAAGGAACAGTAGAATTTATCAGTAACAAAGTGTGAGAAAATTAGAAGCAATAAATATAAATTAAAATTCAAGGAAATTAATAAACCTAACATGATGTGATTTTTTTTGATAAAAATAAGACACATTACAAATGTTAAATGTAGTACTATTTGTAGTACTATTGTAGCCTTTGCTTCTTTGAAGTATCTAATAGACCCTTTCAAAAAGTTTTCCTCTTGGATTTTGAATACTTAATATTTTAGCCACAGATCCCTTTTGAGGAACTAGAATGTAAGCTCCATGAGGGCAGGGATTTTTTTGTTTGTTCATCACTGTATTCCCAGCATTTATAACACTATTGGGTGCATAGTTGGCATGTAATACATATTTGAAGAATGAATGGGTGAAGAAAATGAATGGACAAATGGATGAGTGAACCATATTGCAAAATTGCATTATTAAGCACCTGTAATCTAATTATATATGGGCCTTTCTGCATTAAGAACGTTCATAACTTTACTAGCAGTTACACAGGTATGTGAAGAGATGAGCTTTAAAATACAGGAAATCTATATCTGATCATATAGGCAAGGGGTTTCACTATATTTAGCATTTAACATAGAGAAAATACAAGAAACTCCCATTTTCCAAAAGGCAGACAATCCCAAGAGTGTGTCTTCTCACTTTGATATAGATCAAAGAGAACATGTTTTATGGTATGGTAGTTTAATTTTGAAGTAATTTTTACCATTATTTCTTAGGGTTTTTTTTTCCTATCTAAATGTATATGAATTTTAAAAATATATAGCATTCACAAGTGTGAATCTGGACCAATTTTTTTTTTTTTCCTGTAGGTATGATTTGGTTTATAGGAATTAGCTTGACTCTTAGGAATCAACCTATTCTTAAAGTAATATACATCTGTATAAAATATCCCATATTAATGTCAGATTTTTAAGATCAGTAATTTGTTTCTACATAGATTGAATTTCCTACATTGTATAAACATTGTCCAATGGGTGGAGGAAAGGGGAAAACAGAGATTAGATAAAGAGCAGTAAAACACAGCCTTAAGATTCAGCATTTATACTAAAACCTCAATAAGTCAGAGAAAACTAAGAAATGGCCAGAAGAATTCGCTTAGGGGCTCAAGGAATTACTGTGAACCAGTGAAAGTGGATGAGGTGATTTCAATGTATAGCTATCCTTGAATCAATTTAGAAACTAATAATTTAATATTTTTGTTATTTTTAAGGTTTCCTAAATGCTTTTTATATTTTCAAGAATTGAAAACGTAAAATCTTAAGTTTTTGTTCCTTTTAGGGGCAAAAAAAAAAAAAAAAAACAATCCTCATCCAGCCACAGATGTTTTATGATAAATGTGAAGATAGTAGCAAGATGTTTTTTGCTTTTCCCAACTGAACAGTGGGTTGTTTTTTTAAAAGAGAAAAATAAGAAAAGGAAAACAGAGAAGGAGAATTTGTCTTCTACCCTCTTTTTCCTAGCAAAGGAAGTTATGTCTTCAGGGTCATTGTGAGGACAAGATCTAATGTATTTTAAATATTTAGCGTGATGCCTTGTAGGTGCTTCATAAATGGAAGCATTTGTTAGAATATCTTAAATCACTTCATTGGAAGATTAAAAATAAATACATATTTTTAAGTGTATTAGAAGAGCTGAATGGCATTGGGGCATAAATTTTTTTTAAAAGTTTGCAACAAAGATAATGATGTTTATGCTGTAAATTTCCAAAACTGTGTTCATTCTAGTAAAAATATTTATGGTTCAGAACCATAGGACCGTTCTTTAGTTTCTCTGTCATTAAAGATAAGATGTCTTTTTATTCTTATATTATAAAATATATTTAAAATACTGGTTTTCAAAACTCCTTGATGCTATAGCTATAGCTTGTTCTCCAAAGCACCAAATACAATTTTGTTTTTCTTGGAGTTAAGTAGAATATTACAATATAAATCAATAATTGGTTAAAATCCTAGGTAATAGATGTCTTCAGAAAAGTGAAGAGGCCAAGTTTTACCTGACTTTGGTTATCTAAGTACTACTGTCCATAGTTGCCTTAGATGTCATTTTTCCAAAGGGTCATCATTGGTATAAAATCATATCTCAAATATATATATCTTCAAATTTTGAACAAATATAAATTCTTTGATATTTTTAAAGTTGGAGATTTTAAAATATATTTATAAATATAGGTTAGTTTTTTCTAATATCTTTCTGCTATGAAAAACTCATTGAAGCATTTCACTTTTGAACATTTTTATCATTGGTTGTAGCTTGATTTTATTACTAGTTGGTTTTCTGTGTAACAATATAATTATACCACGAATTTATATTTTTGCAAAGCTCAGTAATTTTAATGGTCATTTAAAAGGCACAGTGTCAAAATTCTGTATTTGTCTCTGCCATGAAATCAGGCAGACGGAAGGAATTATTTCTGAGCCTTAGTCTGCATTTTGAAACAAACGCCTTGAACATTTTGAAGGTTTTCGACAGTACCACAGAAGTAGCATCCTTCAAGACTTGGCTTTGCTACTGAATAATAACAAATTCATGCAGAATTCTGAATTCCCTGACTTAATCTATGGTTAAATTGTTAGTTATCTTCTTAAGGCTAATCTACCAAAGAATTTTAAGTGAACTCTGCAACATTCTTTCACAATGGTAAGTATTTTTAAAGAGTTAACCATGACCATACCAGGTTTTGCCACTTGCCCACAGTATTGAAACCGTTGGCCTTCAACATACTGCAAGAAGCAAACCTGGGCGTGCTAATGCTATATACATAATAGAGGTATTTATAAAATCAAGTAATGAATTTTTATTTCAGAGTTGCATCAAATGGAGACAACATTGAATATTATTTGTGTTGTTGTGGTTGCATAAACCATTGAATTATAATTCTTATTCTTAAAATGTGAAGTAAATGTTGATTATTTTGTCTATAATCTAAGATATAAACCAAGAGATGGGTTAAAAATATGATCTTTATTAGATCTGTAGAACTAAAATTAGTGACTGAGTTGGGTTTTTAGAATGTTCTGTCTGGAAATGAATGAAATGTTTTGGATGATATAATATTTGTGGAGTAGTAGATTTTGAGAAAATTGAGTTTGTGGTGAGGAACCAGGACCATTGCTGCTGCAATTTTCCCCATGGTTATAAATGCTAGCACAGGGCTTGACAAACTATACCCTGTAGGTACTAAATACCTATGTAGTAATTCTATAACCTGCTAGCTTAGAATGGTTTTTGCGTTTTTATATCGGTGGTGGGGGAAAAAAAATCAAAGGAATATTTCCTGACATTTGAAAAGTAAATTAAACTCAAATTTGTGTCCATAAAGGTTTTTTTCTCTACTTTTTGTCAACTTTATTAAAGTATAATTGATAAAGTTTTATTGGAATATAGCCGTGTTGATTTGTCTATGTGTTGCCTATGGCTGTTTTGCACTATAATGGGAGATTGAATAGTTGGCGACACAATCATATGCCACAAAGTCTAAAATACAGGTCTGCCCCCGCCTGTGCTAGTAATGTATAGCTAAATATAAGTGACTATGATACCAGTTTTGATGAAAACTATGCTTCCTGTTTGCCTTTTTATAATGAACTATAGAAAGAAATGGGGACATGCCAAAGCTGAGGTTAGGGGGGAGAGCAATTGTCTAACTTCTTGAAAGAGAGGCATTATCAAGTGTTGATGATCTGAAATTGTCACTGGATACTTTTCTACATGCTGATTCCCTTGTTTGACTGATTTTGTCATATAATGGGCCCCAGACAAATTGGATAATAGCTATACATTGGGTTATGGTAGGAAACATTAGGTTCTGAGTATTGGTTAGCAAAGTTGCCTGAATAAGATTTTTCACCATGCCAAAGAGAAAAATAAAGATCCAGTTTGTGTATTAAGCAAACATCTATTCAGCCTTTGTGATACATGAAGCATTGGGTTACGTGGTAAGGCGTCATAGAAAAATTATATAACTCAGATACTTATATCAAGAGATAATTTGTTTAGGAAACCTAATTTTAATGTAACTGCTGACATTTATTGAGCACTTCGTATGTGCCAGACTCTGTGCTAGGCATTAGCACATTATCTCCCCTAACCTCATATAACCCTGTGTGATAGCTATTGCAGATCAAGAAATAAGCAGTTTGACCAAGACCACCCAGATAATAAGAGACAGCAACTACATCATATCCCAGTGTCTGACTCCAAAGTCTGTGCTGTTAACTGTTGCTTTACTCATATAAAGTTAAATACCATAACCAGAGCCAAATTACGATATGAAATGACAAGAAAATTCAAAGGACAATGTGTGATAGAGTAGTTGAAAAATAAAATGCTATGAATTTTTGAGAACCTAATAACTGTTATTAGCTGGTTGCAAAGCATCAGATTCAGAAGATGTGTCTATTTTCTCACATAGTTTTTGATACAAAGTAAGTAGTGAGGTGCTTTAATATTCCCATTTATACATCTGGCAGTTATGATACATACCTCCTCCTATATGCCCAAGAATGAAGACTGGTTGTGTACCTTGTAGGAGCTCACAATTTAAAGTAGGTAAGGGGATGAAACACTAAAATGCTATGTAGTAATTCCAGGGCCTTGTGTGCAATAAAAGGTGATGTCTACATTGAGAGCTAGTTTTTCCATAATCTGATTAAGGTACAGCTATAATTAAAATAGCCTATTATGAGTGAATCTAGAAGAATCCATCTCTTATACAATAGTCTCATCTCAAGTAAGAGTTTACTTGAAAGCATTCTCACCTTTTCCTTCCAAAATATTAAAATCAGTTGTTCCACGAGTTTTGACCCACAAAATGAAGGATCTTTGTATCTCTATTCTCCTACGTCAATTGGAAATGTTTTTCTAAGGGCACTGTATAGATGTGGTCACATTATAAACTAATGTACTAGAAGCATCCAGAATCAATGACGAAATAGAGGTGCTGTGTCAGCATTTTATTTTGTAGATAGCTCCCTTATGGAATAGATTTTAAATTAAGGCAAGATTTTTAAATCCTTGTATGTTCTTTTAATAGTTCTCTCTTGTCAGACTATGTTGTTTGTAAGTAGAATGTAAACTCCATAGAAGCATTATCTGGCAAATAGTAGCTGCTATGCTTGTATTAACTGAGTAAACTGTGTACGTCTGGACATGAAAATTCAGCCTGCCAACCTGTAGGATCATTAAGAATATTGGAAGCATGGATGTGTATATAGATGAGTAGAGGCTGAGCAGGGCCATTGTATTGCACAGCTCTTGGAGCAGTGCATCATTCAGATCCCTGGAAAACAGTACAAGGTGAAGAGGAGGTTTCTAGTTCTGTTATTTGAAGTAATTTTTAATGGTTTTACTTATGTGCTAAAATGAAAGAAGAGAATTAGCTATTTATGTTCCGTTCTGCCATTAAGCTGATGTTTGAGCTTTAAAAATTGAACATACATATATATATAAACACATATATATTTATATATATATATGTAGAGAAATATTTTTTGATAAAGTGTTGATCTATGTTTACACTTTACAAGTATTTCTGACATGATGTGTTTGGTTTTAGCGGAAAGAGATGTTGGGCCAAGAGAACGCTCCCACTTCTTTCCGAAGTGTAGAAAAGTTTAGAACTTTGAGTATTATTTCTTCTAAACACTTAAAGAGACTTAATGAAATCTAGAAGCCTAAGAATAGGTCCACCATAAGAATTCTCTCTTCTTTGTCCTCCACTCCTAAATGTGATACCATTCCTATTAGGCCTGCAAGAAGGATTAGATGTTGATTTAGTTCAGTGCCTTCAAGAGAAAGGACTAAAAGGAGGTCCTGTAGGTCATGTCTTACTAGAATGTTTTGTTCACTTCTCTGGCTGAGATAAGATAACTATTTCCTCCCCACCTGTGTGTCCCATGATCATGGAATTTGAGAAATTTGGTATGAATGTGGGAGTGGATAGCAATAGAAGATTGAGAGAAGGGAAGACATACTTTGTGAGATGTTTACTTGAGACTCAGGAATATAATGTGTTGATCCATGATTTGTCCTAAGAGAAGTTGTGTATCATTTAGAAAAAAAAAAGCCTTTGGTAAAAACTACCCTTTATTTTAAAGCTATTTGCTTGAGGAAAATGTCAGAAAATCTTACATTGGAGCAGTGGCAAAGGTATTATATGGAATAGACTGTGGGTAGGAAAGCCTGCAGTTCTCATTCAGAACAGATGGGCTAATGACTGAAAACAGTAGAATATTAGTTCCATTTAGTTAGTATCTGCGGAAGCTGGATGCTGATTCTAGAATGGAGATCAAATCATTAGGGAATTGAATGAAACGTCAGTGGAACTCTTGTGGGTTTTCTTCACAATATTTCCTTAGGTTACTTTTTCTTCATTGGCTTCCATCTTTTCCAACCTTTGGCATTTTTACCCCCACCCTAAGCTGAATCATTGATCTGTTATTTTCTCTCTTGGGGGCCCTATAGTATGCTAATTTTTATTGGCCTAGGATGTCAGTATATATATATATAGGCTGTAGTTTCCACAGCACTAATAACTTTTTTTTTTTTTTTTGGTTCTGATAACTTTTAAATTGCTTTTTCCCCAGTTTTCCAAGTTAGATCTCAGTTTAGTTACTAGGCTAAGCAAAAATCTCATCCTTTTCACAGCAAGTGAAATGGACCTTACACTAGAAGTAAGAAAACCTAGTGGGTGGCTCAGCGATTTTGTGCCTGCCTTCAGCCCAGGGTGTGATCCTGGAGTATTGGGATCGAGTCCCACATCAGGCTCCCCGTGTGGAGCCTGCTTCTCCTTCTGCCTGTATCTCTGCCTCTCCATCTCTCTCTCTCTGTTTCTCTCATGAATAAATAAATAAAATCTTTAAAAAAGAAAACCCAGTGGAGCCCTAGCACTGTCCTAATTTGCATAGACAACCTTGACCAGTGACTTAATCTTTTGGAATTTCAGAGACCTCATTGATGAACTAAAGAAGTTGAATAAGTTTATTTCTAAAACTCCTTCAAAATTTAACATTATTCAATTAAAAACTTAACCATACATGTATTTAATTCCTCCAGATAGTTGTCTGCTGCCATCAGTGGCACTGAGAAGAATGCAGTAGGAGAATCGGGTTCCCAAATGAATAGGAGCAAGCATTGCAGCTGCCCCTTGCTTGATTCGTGGAAGGCCATGTGCTATTGGGGTGTGTGTGTTCTGCTTTTCTGTTTTAGTAAAAGATTGGTATAAGGATGTACTTAGGAATTATAAATACTAAGTGCGTTTCCATGATATGCATGGCATCATGTCTTTTAGTTAAGTATTTTGTAGCAAAATCAGAACGGTCACTTCCTAAAACCTAAGGAAAGTTTGGTTTTCCATTTTTAGGAGTGGATCCCTCCCACACCCCTAATGATTCTACTCAGGCTACCAAATAAGCTGGTTGTGCATGCTTATCTTACTCTGGTATCTACCTTGTTACCTCATAACCCCTTTCCTTCCTCCCCAGCCCCTACCCTGTTTCTAAAACCAGTCTCTCCACTCTACTGACATCAGACCTTGTGTTCATAGGGCTCATCTGCTTAGAAAAAAAAAGATAAGTTTTATGAGGGGCTGGACCTTAAATAGGTGGCCCCTGGTCAGAAAGTCTCGTGTGTATCGTGGGACTCGTCTACATTGACACGTACAAGTCGAAAGGGTCGCCATCCATACCAACAGGTTCAGTGTCCATTATAGATCTTTTTCCCTGCCAGACCTATTCTTTGTTCCTGACCTCCTTGTTCTGCATCCTGCTTGGCTGCTTAGCCCCTGCTATATTAACTAGACTTTCTGGATTTGCTACCTTATCCACTTAGATCTTAAATCTGCCTCTTCTGACTTAGGAAGTTCGATTCCAAGTTTTCACTCTTTCTAGCCAGTTCTCTCTTGTCATCCTCTGTTAAGACTTTCTGGGAACTTTTCACAAAACCTACCTGGAATTAAATTATATTTGCTTGGCCATTGTGCCCACTTTACCCTCCCAACTCCCTTGACTCCAAGCCCACTCAATTTGAATCATCTGAGAAGTTTCTTGACACCGCTAAGAATCTGCCTGGTTTTTACATCCTCTGCTTGACCTGTTTTGATCACAGTTCAAGGTCCAATCTAAAGTTGCTAGTACCTGGAAAATGCTTCATCCTGGGTCATGCTGGAAGGAGTAGTTGGGTTTTGTTTTTAACTCTGACTCTTCCAGTTCTTCATATGCTCTGAGGAACAGATGGTATATGACTTGGCCACAACTAAAGTATGAGTCCACTGGAACTCATGGAGGGCTAGGGAATTCCCTTGTAAGCCAAGACCATTTTCATCTTATTAACATTCCCATTTGTGCCATGAACTTTAGGATTATCTGGGTTCTGCATTTTCCCCATAACCCTCTAGGCCGATTGCCCTTTTCTCTCACAGGCTATAGAGTTCATCTGAATTGCAGGGGCCTCAGATCCTTATCTGTAGGAACTATAATACCAGAGAAAAAAGCTAGTAGTCATGAGGACTAAAACACCAGCAGAGAGGTAGCATGGAATCTGGTCCATTGACCTAAAACTTGGTCAGTTTATGATGTAGCATTTTTATGTGATTTAATTCTGTAGTAAATTTACAGCCTAGGCCCCCTAGAAGAGCAGAGAAAAAGAAATGGCATCTACACTCTGAAGATTCAGTCTACCACTTACATTCCTGGCCAGGCACAGTGTCTGTGTAACAAAGGGCCCTTCCTCCCTCCCTCCTTCCCTCCTTCCCTCCTCCTCCTTTAAAGCAAATTCAACAAGCTCTGCTACAGGGCATATTTGCTGAACTGTGGCTGAGGAATCTCCAACTAGAACCATTAGGCAGAACAACCTCAAGCTTCACTTGGCATTGCTCTTATATTCTAGAAAGACCTAAGATCCTTTGCAGGGTCTTGGACTTGGCTCTCTATCATTATCAAGGCTTGTAGCACAGTACTGGGGTTGTTGAAAGGCACTATGAAGAACATGTGTTACTGTGCTTGGCCTTCCAACCCAGGTCTGAAAAGTTTCTGTTAGACTTTATGGCAGCAGCCACCGCCAACTCCTTCCCAGCTGACCTGAACAGTTTTTCTCTGAATGTGATCACAAACCTTTCTCTGCCTTGTAATCACATTTTTATCTTTATTTTGTCAGTATATTCACTATACCGCTCCTTTTATCCCTGCACAGATGGTGTGAATACCCTCAAGATTATAAAGCCACAGTTAGATAGTGTTGCTCATTCACATAGCCTCTCGTGATACCTTTTTGGATTGGAATCCTAGGTTCTCATTCTGATTTTTGCATTATTTTCACCCTCTTGCTCCCAGACTGGTATCTTGGAGAAGGTGGGCCAGGCATTCAAGTAGTGGGCCTACCAGAACCCTAGCAGAGTTACTAATGTCCCTCCACAACAAGTTTGGTTACAAATCAGGCTTCCTACTTGCAGACATTTTGATAGACTGTAACCTAAGAAGATCACCTTGTGCCTGAAAGAGAAAATACCTCCAAATAGTCCTCCTGTTTTATATCCTAACTCAGGGGAAAGGCTTACCAGTCATTTTATAGCTATTCTCCCAGCTCCAAAATACCAGCCTCCACACCCTAGGATTCTTAAAGCATGAAGCTCTGCTCTGATGTTATGATGATTAGCTGCTAACATAGTTCCCCCTTGTCTGTTGGCCTAAGCCTCAGTATTCTCTGGTATGGTCATTAATGGCCATTTCCCAGCCATTCTGAGATTGGAGGTTTTTCCCACTTACCCTTTGTAGACACTTAATTCACTCTGTCTGCCTGTAGCCCTTGTCATTCCTAAAGTACTTTTGCTGATGTAGATTCAAGTGCCATAGCACTCATTCAGTAGTTTGTTGCACTTGCCAATCCTTCATTGTAAGTTTGGTAGGAACAAGGGCTTTCTCTCCCTTGCCATTGTATCTTCAAGTTTTAAAACCATGTCGAGCATTCAGTGGGCACTCAGATAGTTGCTGACTAAGTAAATGTGGGCACGTAAATAGGAGCTGTGCCCTATTTGCCCTTATACTCGTCTGCCTGCTCCCTGGTTTTTGACCCCTTGTCTAACTAGACCTGTACTATCTTGTCTCTTCTACCCTACCTTCTCATGTCACTTCTGAACAACCTGATAAACTAACGTGTTTATTTACATGCTGATTGCAAATGACTGGAGGTAAAATAATCATTGCTTCATCCCCTCATTGTACTGAAGGCCGAGGGAGATCAAGTGATTGGTCAGGATTATAGAGCAAATCTGTATGCCTGCTAAGTGCTACACTTGTCCTATCCCTTGGCAGACTTACATCTTCAGTTGGATGTGGCAGGTAAACCTTATCCAGAAGCCTCTTTAAATTCTTGCCCATGCCCATGTTTCCTAGAGTCAGTCTAATAGCATTTCTCAACTCCATCCCCCACCGCCCCCACCACCACTTTATTCTTGGAATAAAGAATTTTAGATTAGGGAGTATCAAGCTGATTTTGAACTCCCAGCATTGTCATTTGTGTAGAGTGAGAGATGAGCAGAGCCTTGGGATATGCATCCATTTAAGGAAGGGAGGGGTGAGGGGACTATAGCTTAAAAAGGTTAAATTTGGGCATTCTTTTAAGTTGAGGTGGAAGTGGGCATTGGGGCAGGCAGAGAAGGACCCAGGGGGTTGGGCAGAATAAAGATGCAAGAAAGAGGTATGGAAAATAGTTTCTTTATAAAAGCAGAAGGGCTTTGAGCTTGAAGTACGAACTTCAGCAAGGAGTAAAGAAGAGAAATATGGAGACATATTAGTAAGGAGAAGAAGAAAGTTGAGACAACTTGTGTCCCAGGAAGAAAGCAAGGCCCCTGCAAAAATGAGGCGGCACAGAGGGACTTCAGGCATGAGGAGGTGGGAAGAATTTGAAGAACAAAGTAACCATCCTAGGAGATAACGGGACTCTCCTGAGGATGAGTGCAGAGTTGGTGGAGCAGCAGTGATGGTCCCACCAAGTGGGATAGCATAAGCTGAGACCAGGCGGCCAAGTTTGGTGACTTCCATGGTAGTATCAGTGGTTTGAGATCTGAAGCAATGATGTGTGGTGGAAGGACAGTGAAATGGGGAATCTGTCTACTAAGTAGAGTGTCTGTGCAAAAGCATACAGTAGAGTAGGTAACCAGGAGCTGAGAAACTAGAAGACCATGAAGACAGGGTGAAAAACAAAGTTAAGGGTGAGATTTAGGTTTGGTCTGGGGAGAGGAGTCAATATGGAAGTTTTCTTATGTCAATTTGGAACCTGCAAATCACTAAATAAAAATGACCATTCCTACCCTATAGCTAAAGCATGGCTCCACGTTCTTAATAGTTCATATTTTTCTCCCCATCAACACTGTGTTTTCTCTTCCCATTTGGCTTGAACATCTGAAGATTTCCCACCCTCTTCTGTTCTGAAGTCAGCATTCTAACTCCTGTCATTTTAGTCTAGGTCCAGGGATCCTCAGCCATGACTGCACACTGGATTCTACCTGAGGAGCTTTAAAAAAAAAAAAAAAAAAAAATACGGGTGCTGGAGCCCCATTCCACAGTCTGATTTAATTGACCTGAGGTTTTTTTTTTTTTAAGCTCCCCAGGTGATCTTCCCATGTGTTCTCCCAGCCTCGTGCTTTCCAGGTGTGAGTAATGACTCCCATTAACATGTCACTCATGTTGGCACCTACCTTGTGAACACAGGCTTACTTCTCTAACCAGAGCCATATTACAGGCATGACTAAGTGTCAGGACCCTGGAGTCAGATATTACCTGGGTTCCTCTCTGCTTTGTGATCCCAGGCAAGCTCTGTATCATCTAGAACCTTCACTGATGAGAGTAATAATAATGCCTGCAAAAGGGTTAAATCGGATAATGTAATATGCGTATTAGCACAATGCCCAGCACGTAGATGTACTTAACCAATGTTAGTTGTTTTTGTTAATATTTTGGTTGCGATTGTATCAGCATTTTTTTCTAATATGTGGTTTTTCCATAGGACCGCACAAGTTAAGTTTAATTTCTTCCACACAGTTTTTATTTTGTATCTGTACATTGCTTAATGAAGGAAAATTGTAGGCTATCTTGTTTTTAAATTAAACTTTTTGATTGTAGTGATTATATGTAACAGGACTTAGTGTTACAGTAAAAAGATGGCAAGGGTTACTTTTCTAAATATTTAGCTTAGTTTCCATTTGCTTAGTAAGAAAGTAGCCACAGGGTGGCTCTGTCAGAAACCCACAGATTTCATAAGGAGCTGAGTGTGGACTATGATTTTCCTAGAATCTCACTCTGGCAGGAACCTGCCCAGTGATGATTCAGTTGTATCTTTTGCTTTGTCTCAATACTGTTTATGTAATACCTCTGCAATATTTGTGCCATATAGTTATTGTTTCAAGTATTTTTAAAAATAAAGAAACATAATCTGCCCTTCATGCCCGTCATTCAGTCTGGCAGGTCCTTAGTGGGTAGGCCTTCCTTTCTGATGAGCTGCCTGCCCCCACCACAAAATGATGGTTCCAGAGGTAAAAACTCTTGTTAAAAACATTAACTTCTAATGGATATTAACATACTTGCATTTACAAGCAGTGAAATTTGTCCTCTTCGTGTTGTTATTTATGCAGCATTAACCTTTTTCTCCAGATCATTGAGACTGAAAATATGATGGACCGAATTGTGACTGGCTTGTCTGAGTCTAGTGTCAAGGTGCGGTTAGCTGCCGTCAGGTATGAGCTTTAAATGGTCTGAATAAAAACCCTTTGCCGTGTGTTTAACCTGTTTCCTTTCCGGACCTTCAGCAAGTAAGCGCAGAATCCAAATGTTACTCGAAAGTATTCTCAGGTGAATTCTTACATCACTTACCAGGGAAGCTAGCCTGAAAAGCCCATGAAGCCCTGAAGTAGTTGAATTAACAATGTCTATAGATATACTTGAAGTGCTTATTAGTATTTATTGAAATGCCAAGCAGTGTCTTTGAAAAGTAAAAGTTTTGGCTTCTTTTGAAGCTAATTTTGATTATTCTTTGTAGATGTTTGCACAGTTTATCTAGATCTGTGCAGCAGCTTCGAACCAGTTTCCAGGATCATGCTGTGTGGAAACCTTTAATGAAGGTAAGAAGAAAAGCAGCAAGTAGCACCCATTGCCGCAAAGCCTTTATAGTGAGCCAAGGTAGCTAACAGAACTCCCAGGTCCAGCAGTATGGCTGGGTTTTGTGTGAAGAATTTTGAATATTTGTCTCCTCAGATCTGATGTTCTAAAGCATCTTTAGATCTACATCTACAGAACGTGTTTCCAAGGTCAAGCATCTCAAGTGTGATGGGGAAGCAGTTGCCCAATTTTCTTTTATTCAGTAAAACTTGAGTTACTTATCTGATCCCCCTGTGTGTTTGGTATTACACTTTAGACTTCATCCACAGTCTTTGTAGTTTTTAGTTATAAAAAAGGAAAAGAATCAGTCATTGAGAGGTATAACCTCTTCTTAACCTTTTGGCAATCCCTAGATTTTTTTTTTTTTTTTTTTTTTTAAACCACAGTGTCATCTCGTATGTCTCTACACCGAAATAACTTCTTTGGTCTTATGTCTTTCCTTCAGGACCAAAAAAAAAAAAAAAAAGTGGTGTGGGTCAAATAAATCTGAATCAAAACTTAGATGAGGCTGTAGGTTGCTGCTAATGATATCACCCTTTTTGTGCAGAGCCTTTCAGTTGATAAGGGCCAGGGTAAATTAGACCATAGATAGAGTAGTCCTTTAAGAAGCTTAAATTTGTTACTAGAAAAGGAGATTGGTATAACTGCACAAAGAACTTGAATAGTGGACAGCAATAAGGCTCCTAGGAGAGGTCACAAACAAAGGCTGTGGATATTCAAAGGAGGATAGAGTGACTTCTGCCTGGAAGGGCTTCAAGGAGGCTTCTGGAATGAGGATGGCTTTAAAAAAATGAGTAGGGTATGTACCTGAGGGGTAAAGGAATGGTGTGGCAAGGGAAGGGAAGGATTATTGATCTCACAGGGAGTTGTGGCAGACACGGAGATCAGGATGCAAAGCATATAGATTTGATCTTCATCAACTAGCTAACAGTTTACAGGAGAGTTAAAATGCATTATCTTAAGACAACTATTTTTATTTTGTAATTCTTGCTTATTCTAGGGAATTTCAGACTTGATTTAGATGAAGAAAGCATTATAAATAATATATTTAACTCTGAAGGTTTTTGTGATGATCCACTTCCAGTTTGCATAACAAGAGCTTCTAAGATTCCTTTAGGGATCATCAATCTGATCTGATCCCAAATGCAAAAGGATTCAGTTGAAGTGGATATTGCATATAAGCGAGGTGGTTTTTATCAAGTCTTCACTCTTAGAATCTAGAAACACCAGGTTCTAATAATAGCTAATGGTGACTAACATTTGTCATTATGCTATGTTGCATGAGTCCATGGCAATTAGTTTGCTATGTACCTACTATGTGCTTGATGATAACGACAATTATGACAATCAATTAGCTTTTTAAAAACTTGTATAGCTATTACTGTGTGCCAGTTACTGTTCTAAAATCTTTTCATATATTAATTCTCACAACAATTTTATAGCCAGGGAATTCATAAACTTATTTAGTGTTTGAGCTGAAATTTGCATTCAGGCAGCCTGTGTTCTTTGCTCCCATTTTGTGTTGCTTCCCTTAACATTGACCGTATCACATTTAATCTTAAAAAGGCCTATCCAGGAAGTACTGTGTTTCTCAATTCAAAGACTCAGAGAGGTTAAGAAATATGGTCAAGTTCCATATCTAATAAGTGGAGAGAAGGGGGTTTGGAACCAGGGCTCAGTCTTGAAAACCAGTCCCCACGTTGCCCTACCTGTGTAGTAGCTTGATTCATCCATGCTTTTGGTAAAAAAAAAAAAAAAAAAAAAAAAAAAAGTCCTTCTAGAGACAAACACATCAGAACATTTCAGGCTCTGGGGCAATTTTGTGATTTCAGAAATGGGGTGATATAATGGAGTAAATTGAACTAACTCGTTCCAAAGCAGTCCCATGATGTTCACACTTTTCATATAGTGCGCCCCCTCCCTGACTTATGTGTTTATCTCTTTCTGTGCAGCACTTCCCATCCTGGCAGTGGGGCTGGAGCTTCTCCAGCAAGATAGGTGTGAGGGCCTTAGTCATAATTAGAGCACCAGGTAAAGTTTGACACAGTATCAAATGGATCTTTCCTAACCTAATCAATATGAAAAGTCAAGGTGAAAGATAAATTGTTTTTGGTTCTCATTTGTTCTCATGATCTCAACTCCCTCATTCCAAACCATTAATAGCATCCCTTTTTTAAATTCCGTAGGTTTTACAAAATGCACCAGATGAAATCCTAGTAGTAGCATCTTCCATGCTATGTAACCTTCTTCTTGAATTTTCTCCAAGCAAAGAGGTTCGTATTATTTTCTCTTCCTAGACTTTGCTCAGTCTACCTAGAGCTTAGTTAAATAATTTGTACAGTAGTTGACTTTGAAATTTCAGGATTGAGGTTTAAAAACTACTGGGGGGATCCCTGGGTGGCGCAGCAGTTTGGTGCCTGACTTTGGCCCAGGGCGCAGTCCTGGAGACCCGGGATCAGATCCCACGTCAGGCTCCCGGTGCATGGAGCCTGCTTCTCCCTCTGCCTGGGTCTCTGACTCTCTCTCTCTCTCTCTCTCTCCCCCCACCCCCCGTCTCTCATGAATAAATTAAAAAAAAATCTTTAAAAAATTAAAAAATTAAAAAATTAAAAAAAACTACTGGGAACACCTCAGTGGCTCAGTCAGTTAAGTGTCTGACTCTTGATTTCGGCTCATGTCATGATCCAGCCTGGTCATGGGATCCAGCCTGGTGTCGGGCTCCACACTCATCAGGGGTCTGCTTGAGATTCTCCTTCACCCCCTGCCCCTGTTCATTCTCTTAATGAATGAATGAATGAATGAATGAATCTTTTTAAAAAACCTACCTCTAAATTGGGGACGTATGTGTAAATAAGATCATTTTAAAATGCAGTTTAATTTCTTAGTCTCCCTTTTCTGCCTGGCATGTGCAGCTTATTTGGAAGATACGGTAGCTTATAGTTCATCTAAACTGCCTGCAACTACAAATGTAATTACAAAAGTAATAGACTATTTTCAAACTATATATACTAAAGAATAAATTAAGGCTCAATTTTGTAAACCAGAATCGTAAATCATTTGAGGGTTATAATGCTGGCATTGGAAAATAATTGTTTTACTTTTTTTGAGAGAGAGAGAGAGAGAGAGATTGAGAATTTTAAGTAAGCTCCATGCTGATCGCAGACACCAACATGGGGCTCAGTCATAACAACCCCGAGATCATGACCTGAGGTGAAATTGAGAGTCGGATGCTTAACTGACTGAGCCACCCAGGCACCCCAGGAAAATCTTTTTAATGTTTAATGTTAATGGTAGTTGTTTGGGGAGGGATTGCATATGGGAATACTTTTTCCCTTTTATACATTTTATAAATTATTTGAACATGTATTGTTTTTATACTAGGGAAAACTACAACAAGCTTTAATAAAGCTTAAATAAAATCTTATTTAGTTAAGATTAGTTTCATCATGTTAGTTTCATCATGTTAAAATATCTCTGGTCTGCCCAATTGTGAGCTGAGGTTTAGACACTATCCTTTATTTAGTAGTTCCATTTTTGTTGAATTTCCTTCCAGCGTTGTAACACCTATAGGCTTCTAACTAGCATTTAGTAACAAGGTGGAGGTTCAGAGATAGTTACTCAATAAGCAGAAATCCTGGAACAAAAGGGGAGAGACTGGTAGTTACTCTGAAGGAAGAAAAAGTTAAACAGGATGCCAGAGTTTCCATCTGTTTTCCTCTGCTTTTATGGTGGGAGTCTTGGCATGATGATGATCTGGTTGCAGTTAGTACAATACCATTAAGCATCCTGAACAGCTCTTATGTTGTCTCAGATCTATCTTTAGCATACATAGATAGAGTTTGGTTAGAAGTAAGGTAAATGAGCTAAGGCATAGGATCATTAATACGATTGATTTTTTTTTTAAAGATTTATTTTTCTTTATTTATAATGGACATAGAGAGAGAGAGAGAGGCAGAGACACAGGCAGAGGGAGAAGCAGGCCCATGCCAGGAGCCCGACGCGGAACTCGTCCTGGGACTCCAGGATCGTGCCCTGGGCCAAAGGCAGGCACAAAACCGCTGAGCCACCCAGGGATCCCCAATTGATTTTTTTTTATATTGAAAATAAATTGGATCCTGAACTGGAATGGAAAGAAATGCTATAAAAGCATTTATTAGGCCAGTTGACAAAATTGGCATATGTGCTATAGATATGATAAAAGTATTGTTTTTTTGTTTTGTTTTTTTGAAGATTTTATTTATTTACTCAAGAGAGACAGGGAGAGAGGGAGAAGCAGAGACACAGGGAACCTGATGTGGGACTCGATCCCAGGACTCCAGGATCACACCCCAGGCGAAAGGCAGGCACCAAACTGCTGAGCCACCCAGGGATCCCCTAAAAGTATTGTTTTAATGTTAACCTCTCTGAAGTTGGTAACTGTTCTGTGATTCTAAGAGAATGTCCTTGTTCTTAGGAAATACATTGAAGTATGAAGTATGAAGGGTAAAGGGACATGATGTATATGCTCTACTTTTAAATGATTCAGAAAAAGAATAATGTGGATATGGGCATACAGGAGAGAGATAATGATAAAGCAAATATGGCAAAAATGTTTAAAATTGTTGAATCTGGGAGAATATGTGGAAGTACCTTATATTATTCTTGCTACTTCGTAAGTTTGAACTTAACTTCAAAACAAAAAAAAACAGGGCGCCTGAGTGCCTCAGTCGGTTAAGCTTCTGCCTTCAGCTCAGGTCATGATCCCAGGGTCCTGAAATCAAGACTGCATCAAGCTCCCTGCTCAGTGGAGAGCCTGCTTCTCCCTCTCACTCTGTAGTTCCCCCTTCTTGTGTGCTTTCACACACATGCTCTCTCTCTCTCTGTAAATAGATAAATAAAATAAAATCTTTTTAAAAAAATAAATGCAAATTAAAAAAAGAACAAAACAGGAGATAGGGAGGTGGGTGAAACCGACAAAAAGGAAGAAGGAGATACAGACTTCCAGTTATAGAATGAGTAAGTCTTGGGAATAGCAGGGATTGTAATAGCATTGTATGGTGATATGATACTATACTTCTGGTAAGCATAACGTAATGTGTAAACTTGTCAAATCATGTCATACATCTGAAAATAATGTAACCTTGTGTGTCAACTTACTAAAAAAAATTTTTTTTTTAAACTTTTTATTTTTTTTTATTTTTTATTTTTTTTTAATTTTTTATGATAGTCACAGAGAGAGAGAGAGAGAGGCAGAGACACAGGCGGAGGGAGAAGCAGGCTCCATGCACCGGGAGCCCGATGTGGGATTCGATCCCGGGTCTCCAGGATCACGCCCTGGGCCAAAGGCAGGCGCCAAACCGCTGCGCCACCCAGGGATCCCACTAAAAAAATTTTTAAAAAGAAATAAAACCAATTTGTACACATAGAGGAACGTGTATCTTTCTTCAGAGTGTCATCTTGAAAGTCACTATCCTTTTTCTTCCTATGTAAATCTGAATTGCTTAAGACAGTTGTAGAATCCACTTGAAAGGAGATCTTTTAAGCACTCATTGGTGACAGTAGATCAATCCTCAAAGGTGTGGATTTTTAGAAATTATCAAAGTCTGTTTTCAGCCGAGGATCATAAATAAAGTGAGTGGTCAGGCTAACGCATGCTATTTTAGGTGTAGCGTGTGATGTGACTCTAAAAGTATACAACTGTTAAAAATAAAAAATAAAAAATAATAATAAAAGTATACAACTGTTTTGCTTATACGATAGGTAGTCCTGAAAGTAGTTCTAAAAGATGTGTTCTGCAGCATGTTTGGAATAACATTGACGATTTGGAAAGAAGCTAGTTTGGTTAATGTAAGTTCCATGTAAACCAACCATGTTGTCATAGTCCCAGCTTATAAAGAAAACACATGGAATACACACGTGCACTACCCAGGGAGTGAATGTCTCAAAGGACGGTGAGAATGAGAGTGTGGAATTAGATACTTTAATCATAAGGGCATGTGCAGAATGTGCAGAGATTAGGACAGCTCCTGAGTCTTTCAGAGCTACAAAGAAAAGAGAAATGACTGGAACTATTTTGGTTTTTGAATTTGTGAGAGACTAATTGTTCTTGCCCTTCTCATGGTAGTTTTTGTGTCTGCCTCACTCACTGCTTTGTGAAAGTTACTTGGAGTTGGGTAAAAGTAGGAAGGAAATAATAGATTGTCAGGGTATATGCACATTAGTCACAAACCTGACTTTAAAACTGCTTTTTTTCCTTTCCAATCACAGCCAATTTTAGAGTCTGGAGCTGTAGAACTACTTTGTGGATTAACCCAAAGTGAAAATCCCGCTTTGCGAGTAAATGGAATTTGGGCGTTAATGGTATGTTTCACTCTTTTATATAAATCGTCATTTGTAAAGAAAATGGAGGTGTTCTCAAAGGTGAAACTAAAGAATGTGTTATTTGAAATGTCTGAAATTTGCTTTTTGAAAAATCTTTATTTTGGCCCAGTTTTCTAATGATCTCAGACTTGAAGACTTAGTATTCAGCTTCTGGATTTGAATATAATCAAGTTGCACAGCCACAGTTCTGCTGTTTATTATTAGGAAAAGTGGACAGATATTAAAGTTGGACATCTAACTTGGAAAAAATACTTTTTCCTCATCAAGAACTGCCTAGAACTACTTGCTTGACAGAGCCTTTTCATGTCTCCTGTGCTCTTTCTAATTCTGAAATAAGCTAGGGGGGGTATTCATATTTTACAGATGAGTATACTGAGCACAGAGTGATTAAATAACTTGCCCAAGGCAACAGAATGATGCATAATTGCTTAATAACTTCTTGATAATTTCAAATAAATAATTTATAATAATCTAAATTATAAAATGATGTAACTATGAAGTCAAAACTACATAACTTAAGATTTATTAAAATATATTGAAATTAAAATTTACATGGATTTCTTCAAACATAATTATAGTAGTTATAATTTAATTACTGTGTACCAGACACTGAGCGATGTTTTTATCTCTAGTTGTTATCACTAATTCTTATTTTAAGTTATATTGGTTTATATCCACCTCACAATTAGGAACCTGGGTCTTGGAGGGTAAATGAATCATCCAAGGTGTCACACCTAATGAGTGGTGACAATGGGTTCTGAACCTGTTTTAAACATAAATTCTTTTCTCTGTTCTGTGTGTATCTGCTGTCTTTTCACACAAACTTTGAGATAGAAATACTCTTCTTCTAAGAAAGCACTGAATACAGTAGTTTGTTATCTTTCTTCTAAACTTTTTTTTTTTTTTTTAATTTTTATTTATTTATGATAGTCACACAGAGAGAGAGAGAGAGAGGCAGAGACATAGGCAGAGGGAGAAGCAGGCTCCATGCACCGGGAGCCTGATGTGGGATTCGATCCCGGGTCTCCAGGATCGCGCCCTGGGCCAAAGGCAAGCGCCAAACCACTGCGCCACCCAGGGATCCCTTTCTTCTAAACTTTGAATCAGCTTTTAGTACTTCTCTTTCTTGAAGCTCTTTCCCGGGACTTTTTTTTTTTTTTTAACCTTACTTTCTACCTAACCCCCCTTTGCAACCTCCTTCTCAGGAAACCCAGTTTCAGTTCCGAGTTTCCAATTCCCTTTACACTTCAGTTTCAGGGACTTCATCTACTCACATGGTTTCAGCTCCCCTTAATAGAAGTTACTTTGAGAAATATACATACCCACACATAATTGTCCCCTGTTCCCCAGGTCTATCACTTAAATGGCCTATGAGACTTCATTTGAAGCCTCCCTGACATGTACAATTTTATTGTTAAAAATTGAATTTATTATCCTACTCCTCAAACCCATATTGACTATTTTATTCTCATCAGTCACTGTATAACCAGCTGCTTTCTTCTCTGTCTACCAAGTGTAAAATCCTGGCATCATTTGTGGTTTAGATCTCTTGACACCAGCCCAGTGCTCTTTTTCTCTCTGCCAAACTGCCTCACATCATTAGGTAACTTGACCTTTTGCATGTTTTAGCTCCTAAATTAAAAATAAGCCTGAGGGCCCCTGGGTGACCCATCTGTTAAGCGTCCAGCTCTTGATTTTGGCTTAGGTCATGATCTCAGGGTTGTGAGATCAAGCCCCATCTTAAGGCTCCGCGTTCAACGAGGAATCCACTTGAGATGCTCTCCCTCTCAAATAAATAAATAAGATCTTAAAAAAAAAAAAAAAAGTTCTTATAAGGCAATATTGATACATTTCTAGTTTACAAGAGATTTTTGTACCAAAAGTTGGTTTATGACTTATTTGGAATTTGCCATGTTTTTCTTTTCTTCAGATGTGTTATTATTAGATTAAGCTGGGGGTAATCTATAATGTATCTAGAAAGGAGAAAAAGGAGCAAAATAGATACCAGCCATCTGAAGTTGCTAGTAGCTTAGATACACTTCCTACCCTTTGGAGAGCTTCCTGTATATAAACTTGCCATATCAACACCTAGTATAGTAGGTTAGGTGTTTTGGTGCCAGTAAAGTTGACAAAACCCACTACTTATTTTCACCCATTAGGGAGTATTTTTAGTCATTCTCAAAATGGGTGGCACAGTATAGTTATTAGTAATAACTTGTTATTAAAATACACAGAAGAAGGGGTGCTTGGGTGGCTTAGTGGGTTAAGCATCTGTTCTCTATCTCAGCTCAAAGTCTTGATCTCAGGGTTGTGAGTGCAAGCCTCACATCGGGTTCTATGCTGGGTGTAGAGCCTACTTTTTAAAAAAAAAAAAGGGTGCAGGGAGGTAACTTGATAACCAGAAACATTTATGAAAAGTAACCAAGCTCATAGATATAGATAGCAGATCAGTGGTTGCCAGAAGAAGCAGGAGATGGGCGGGTGGGAGAAATCGGTGAACCGTTTTATTGTTTGGGCTTTGGGTTTTGTTTTTGTTTTCAGTTTAAATAAATTGAATAATTTTTTTTAAATTTTTTTTTTAATTTTTATTTATTTATGATAGTCACAGAGAGAGAGAGAGAGGCAGAGACACAGGCAGAGGGAGAAGCAGGCTCCATGCACTGGGAGCCTGATGTGGGATTCGATCCCGGGTCTCCAGGATCGCGCCCTGGGCCAAAGGCAGGCGCCAAACCGCTGCGCCACCCAGGGATCCCAATTGAATAATTTTTTTAAAGAATTGATTTGCATGTTTTCTAATTTTTTGTCAAATCTTAAGACTCTCAAGTACCCATGTCAAAAAGTGGTCGTATTCCTTATACAGGAGTATATATAGGAATGTAGTTATCTTTCTCTTCACAGACAGAATTATAGGTAATTAACAGACATCAGAAAAATAATGTGACTTAAATTTAAAGATTATCTGCAGCTTCTGATTGTACTTTGAAAATTGTCAGAGTTACTATCAAAATATAATTTAATAAAGAAAATTAAACATGATTTTTGAAGCTTCTTTAATCCTTTCAGAATATGGCATTTCAAGCTGAACAAAAAATAAAAGCAGATATTTTACGAAGCTTGAGTACTGAACAGCTATTCCGGTTATTATCAGATTCAGATTTGAATGTGCTGATGAAGACATTGGGACTTCTTAGAAATCTCCTCTCTACTCGGCCTGTAAGTACAATCATCCAGGTTTCCATATTAGCTGCCCCTGCATATGCAATATAAAACCTTGCCTTCCCTCACTTCTCCCATCAACATCTGCCAGGAAGTGTGATTCAAATGTTGCCCCCTCCCAGAGAAGTGAGAAGTCGATATCTAGACCTGTCACCACCATAAGTGAACTGAGAGCTGCTTCACCATATAGCTACCTGACCCTCCACTCCCACACTGGTTATTCTGTCTCTCTCTCCTTACTCCATGCTGAATATAAGCTTCCCTTGATTTGTTACTTTATTTTTACTTAGTTTGCTGGCCAGAATGGGTTTTCTTGTCTGCCTCAATTACTTACCCCTGGGGTCTCTGCTTCTTTTCCTTTAGAGAATGCTTCTCAGTGTTACTCCATAGACCAGTTCCCACCCTGCCAACATTTACTGGGTTGACCTCTGAAGATGGCAGTGTGGAGAACAGTGGCTATATGTCAAAGCAGGAGGGACTGAGCCTTTTTCTAGGGTCCCTCTTGTTGTTCCCTAAGCAACAGTATCAGTGGCCTTCAGGTAGATGAAGAAACATGGGTAGTCCCTTTGTGCCTCACTTGTTTTCTGAGCCTTCTTTGTACATTTGTGCCCCAGGGTATTAGTAAATCTGTGTCATATTTTCCATATCTTTGGCTTCTTCCCTTTCCCCATCCATTTTTAAAGTTTTTCTTTAATGTCTTTGGGCTTGAGGATCCCCAGTGACTGACTGTATTCTTAATCAGGTCAAGTCTATGTCCTTCTTAACATATATATATATATATATATATATATATATATATATATATATATATATATAATATACATACACATACACACACACATATACACACATACACATAGAAGGCAAAATGCAGTTTTCTGCTATAATAAACACTATTCTGTGGCATCTACTCCTATATGCCATGATGTTCTCTTTCAAGCAGTTATTGTTTAACTTTTAGAAGCTTTTTGTTCCTTTCTATGGTCTTTTTCTCTGTTCCCTAGATAATTGTGGATTTCCCATTGTTTTTGCAGCATATAGATAAAATAATGAGTACTCATGGAAAGCAAATTATGCAAGCTGTCACCCTTATTCTGGAAGGGGAACATAACATTGAGGTCAAAGAACAGGTATGTGCCCCCCACCACTACGTCCCTTTTTTTTTTGCTGAGGAGTATCTTCTGAATGTCAATAACAAGAAGGATTTTCATTAGGAGTGTCCTGAAATATTCAAATCTGTGAAAGAGTGTTGAGATGGAAGGTACTATAGAGACAAGAAATATTTGAGAAGAAAGATCCTCTACCACCCCTGAAACTGTCTTCAAGAATTCATCCTCCCATAATAGAAGAAAATATTACCAGAGTCTATAATTTCACCCTCTTGTGTCATGCACTATATACTGTCCTTGTCCATAGGGATACTGCCTTTGATCATTCCTAGACTGAATCTACTCTCTAGGATTCATCATCTCCAGGTCTCTATATCCACCATATTCTGAACTAAAATTCCTGCAACACCCTGATAAAATAATCGTCTTATGATGGAATCGCTTTTCATTTTTTAACTCTAATGTATACCTGTTCTTTATTCCTATCTCATACTTCTAGTCCCTTTTTTCTTTTAGTAGGGCAGGTTTAGGGTAGGCATAAAAATACAGAGGCTATGCATTCATCAGGTAACAGTTTGAGAATCACTTTTTTATATTTTCTGGGATTTATTACAGGATTTTTAACATAGGGGCATCCCGGGTAGCTCAGCGATTTAGTGCTGCCTTCAACCCAGGGCCTGATCCTGGAGACCAGGGATTGAGTCCCACGTCAGGCTCCCTGCATGGAGCCTGCTTCTCCCTCTGCCTGTGTCTCTGCCTCTCTCTCTCTCTCAGTCTCTCTCTCTCTCATGAATAAATCAATAAAATCTTAAAAAAAAAAAAAAGGATTTTTAACATAGTATATGTTTTGTTGTAAAAAGAAAAGTCACCTACAAACTTAAGTTTCTAATACAAGATCTGAGGCAATGGTAATGTTCAACTTTCTGACATGGATGTTGGCTACATGATGTGTTCACTTTCAAAATTCATTGAGCTATATACTTCTGTGTGTGGAGGAAGCTTGCCCAAGGTCATCAGTGGAGAGTTGAATCTAGAGTCTGACTTTAGGGCCCATGCTCTGCATTCTCTGTGTTCCTGAGTTATTCTACAGGTTTCAGAAGAACAACCCAGGAAATAAGAGTGGTAGGATATAGGAGCTGTGATTGAATTTGTGAGCAAAAAAGGCAAGAGATTTGACAAGGTGGTTTCAAGATGAACATTTTAGGTGATTTCTCCTAAAATTCAATAATAATCATGTTTTCTGATGAACAAAAATTTAACACAGAAAAATGATAATTCATAGGCATTACTAAAACTAGGTTGAACTTGATCCATTACTGAAACACAACAAAGAGGAAGGTGAATAACTCAAATTATTCTGCCTGGGGGTTCCTGGGTGGCCCAGGTTTGGTCTTGGCTCAGGTTTCAATGTCAGGGTGGTGTTTTCAAGCCCCACGGCAGGTTCCATGTCCAGCTATTTTACTTAAACTATTTTACCTAAAGAGCATAGAAAGGCATTTTGTCTATAAAGACAGCGCACCTAGATAGAATTCCACTAACTTGAGAAGTAAAGCAAGCCGAAAAGGTGAGGCAAGATTTGGATGAGGGCGAAAAGGACCAACAACAGTAATGTGTTCTGGCAGGACTCAAATTATACTCTTTCATACAGATTTTGGGATGGTCTGGAAGTAGGTGGTGATGGGGAGGCTTAAAGTGTCTAGTTGTTAGCTGGAAAAAGAAATAAAAGGCATATAGATTGGACAGGAAGAAATAAAACTATTCCCAGACAACATGAATGCCTATGTAGAAAATGCCATGGACTCATCAGAAAAAGCTAGAACTCCTCAATGAATTAGCCAAGGCCACAATATAGAAAAATCAATTGTATTTTTAATATACCAGCATGAACAAGAATTTGAAATTTTAAAAACACTACCATTTATAGTAGCTCAAAAAAATGAAATACCATATTAAAATGTCATACATTATCCTTTACATATGTTGTTAGATTTGATTTACTGAAATGTATTAAAGGAAGTATCACATCTGTATTCATGAGAGATCCTAATGTATAGTTTTCTTGTGATGTCCTTGTGTGGTTTTGGTACTGATATTTGATTATTGGGATAATGCTCGCCTCAGGAAATAAGGTAAAGGTATTCCCTCTTCAGTTTTCTGTACCTATTTGTGAAGCATTGGTATTCATTCTTTCTTAAATTTTGGTAGAATGTACCAGTGAAGCAATCTGGAACCTTATGTTTCTTTTGTGAAAAGGTGTTTAAGCTAAAAACCATTTATTTTATGGAAATAGGAGTACTCAGGTTATCGATTTCTTTTTGAGTAAACTTTGGTATTTTGTGTCCTTCAGGAATTTGTCCATTTCATCTTTTCAAATTTATTAACATGAAATTGTTCATAATACTCTCATCTTTTTAAAGTCTATAGTGTTCTTTGCAGTATCCTCTCTTTTGTTCTTTATATTGGTAATTTCTTTTTTCTTCATCAGTCTGGCTACAGGTTTATCAGCTTTGTTTTTGTTGTTGTTGTTGTTGTTGTTTTTTATCTTTTCAGAGAAGCAGCTTTTAGTTTCATTGATTTTTTTCCCCCACCCTGTTTTGCTTTTCTATTTCTTGATTTCAGGGATTGGCAAACTGTTTCCACAAAGGACAAGATAAATATTTTAAGTTGTGTAGGCCTTTCAGTCTCTGTGGCAACTACTCAGCTGTGCTGTGCTAGCCTGAAAGTAGCTATAGATAATAAACAAATAGACATGGCTATCTTCCAGTAACATTCTACTTACCAAACAGGGAGTGGGTTGGGTTTGGTCCATAGGCCGTAATTTGCCAATCCCTACTCCATCATTAGTTTCCAGTTCACATGAGTGTTTGTGTGAGGGTGGATATGTGTGTGTGTAGCTTTTCTCTATGTTCCCTGCTTATATGTTAAATTGGCTTGGGCCAAGGTTTGTGGGGCTTCAAAACAGAACTGTAGCTCACTCTGCCATGCTGTTCAGGCCTGAGGATGCACGAGTATTCTAAAACTCCAAGAAGGGGAATCACTTGCCTATCTTGATGAACAAGTTTTACTGAGAAGTATTTCATGAAGTCCCCCTCATATTCTGTCTTAGTGGGTAAGAGAGTACAGATCACTCTTCCCTAGACAAGGCTAAAGAGGTTTGTCACTCCTTCCTCTTCCCAGAAATGCCTATGTCATGAAGCTAGAGTCCAAACCTCTTTATCCCCCTGGCTGTCCCCTCAGTCCTAAGAAATTCAGGGTGTTAAACCTGCCAAGATTTCTAACAGGCTCACATGTACCAGCTCACTTTGAAATCTGGCATCTTCCTCAGGGTGTCTCTCTCCTACATCTGGGGCATATCAAGGTCCCCTGTCATGACTTTAGTGCCCTAGAATGGTCTCCCAGTCCCTACTCAAGCCTTGAATCGTACATTGCGTTTTCTATGTCTCCTATATCCCAGAGGCAGCCTTTGTTGTTGTTGTTGTTGTTGTTGTTGTTGTTGTTGTTGTTGTTGCTGTTGTTCAAACCTCAGGACTCACCTCCTAATCAATGTATTAATCTAGGAAGAATAAGACCACACACTCTTTACATTTGAGGCTTTAGGCCATAGTAAGAAAATACTCCTATCAATTAGCTATAATCTGCAAGCTTAATTAGCTTAAGTCTATTAAAAGAAAGGTTAAATTTGGAGAAAATTACTTGAATTTAGACCTCATTCCCACTCCTCATCACTTTCTTTGAGTGGTTCCTTACTGTGCTCCAGGTCTCAGTGTCGCTTCCTCCAAGAAGCCTTCCCTGACCTTCGCAGCATTAAGCAAGTGCACTTCATGCTTTCTCGGTTCTGTTTTTCCTCTGTCCCACAACAGTGAAATGTAATTGTGCGACCGCTTCAAAGCTAGGTAGTGTGTCTTATTCCTGTCTCACCCTGATGCCCTGCAGAGTGCATGCACATTGTAGGTGCTCAGTAAATGTTTGTTGAATTGCAAAGACTGACACTGGCTCGGTATCCTTTCCACTGTCATTTTACCTTACTTTAAACATTGCCCTCCTGTTGGTCTGGCTGTGAAACTCCCAACAACTGACAAAAGAGTCCCTTCCTCCAGTACCAGTGTGGTGATTATCTTCATATTATCTTCATATTCAGTTGGACAGGCTCCCTCCAGTCTCATTAGGTCAAGCTGGACTAAGCTCCTTCACACATTTACCTTACCTTTCTGTTCCTCTGATCAGGTTTTAAAAAGTCAAGAAGTCCTAAATGCATGTGGCTAGTGAACCAAGGTCCAGGCCTTGGAGAGGGAGAGAGGGAAGTTGCAGCACCTATGATGCTTCTACCAGAGACTGTGTTTTTGAAGAAATCTTGTTGGGTTAGGAACAAGAGCTTCTCTTAGAAATGAAAATTTCAAGAAAATAACAATTCTCATTTTCCCTTTGATTGATGTGATAGCATGAGCTATAAGACATGGCTGCCTTTACCCAATGATGGATTATGCCCTTATCCCCCCAAAAAACTACTGGTGTTTGGGTTCTCTTTTGCCTAAGGTAGACTTTTGCGAGATGTGGTTACTTTTGTTGCCAGTGATGTCAGGAGATAAGAAATCAGAGCATTCAGAGTGGAACCTATGAGAATCCACATACTTCAGACAGAAATTGCCCAAGTTCTTGAGAGAGCTTGCGTCTGGGGACTTCAGAGCGTTCCTGATCACCGGCCCTTTCTTCTTTTCCAGACACTGTGCATCCTAGCCAACATAGCAGATGGGACAACAGCAAAAGAACTTATTATGACCAATGACGACATCCTGCAGAAAATCAAGTATTACATGGTAGGCCTTTGTCCCTTTCACTGCTCTCTATTAGCTGCAATTAGAAGGCTCAAAACAAATTGTGCAGAGATTAAAAAAGGAATAGACTACTCTGTAACAGATCCAAGGAACTCTCTTTCATCCTCAAGAAAAACAGACAAGAAGGCCTTGAAGTTTGTGCCATTTTGGCAGTATTACCACCCATTCATCACCCCATACCCAACCTTCGTTGTCTCCTGATTGCCTCCTCCTTGGTTGGCAAGTGAAGACTTGGCCTCTTGGTTTTCTTTCAGTGCCTCCAAATCCCTGCCTTCTTCTCAAGGCTTCTATCCAATGTAAATGAGCTCCTTTGGCACCTCTGGCACTTGTTCTTTGATTTGACCTGTTTGCTTGCAAACACAATCTGCTACCTATTTGCAGACACCTCAGCCAACCTACTGCCATGGCCATCCAATGAATATTGTTATCACCAGAAATTGCCCTTTGGCAAATCTGGCAATCATTTCATTCTGTCAGTGTCTCCAAGCAAAATCTTAGTTGTGGGTGAACTTGTCTTCTTTTTGCCTATCAATAACTGCATAGAAAGGCACAGAACCAGGTTGATGGATTTTGTATTAATTTCTTGTTTACAAAACCCCTGTGGGTTTTGTGATTCTCCATTATGCTGACACCTCCATTCTCCATGAGAATGGGTTCTTCTCCTTCTTTAAACCTCACCTTTTTTATCCCTCATCTCTCTTAGTGGTGACGTCACCTTTTGTTTTATTAAGAGAATAGAAGCCATAATCCTTCAGTGGCTCCCTGTTGCACCTTGAATAATATCCATATCCCTCTGTGATGGCCTGTGAAGTCCTGTATGATATGGGTTACCATATCTCCAACTCCTCTCATTCCCCTCTTACCTTTGTTCATTACACTGACCTCCTGTTCCTTGAAAATGCCATGCATGTTCTTTCCTGACTTAGGACCTTTGCACATGCAGGCTCATCTGTGTGGAACACTTTTCTCCATGCTCTTTCATGGCTTGCCTTCTCCCCTCTCAGATCTCAGCTCAACTGACACTTCTTTGTGGGCTTTTAATATATATAGATTATTCTTTGTTACTGCATTCTGTTCCCTTCAGAGCAGTAGCTCCGTTATAGTGATACATATATGTATATTTGTGTGCCTGAGTGTAAGTTCCATGATGGCAAAGCTCTATGGGTTTTGTGCACATTTTTGTATCTGTCATCTTGGACAATGCATGGCCTTTAGTATGTGCTCAATAAATAATTGTTGAATGAAAACCTTACTGTTTCAACCAGGAACTCCCTTCTTTCCAATATCAGATCCACATAGCATCTCTAATCTTTTCAAAGTTGCTCTTAATTTCTCATATCCACGGAGATACACCTATTTTGTGCTGCTTTTCATAGCCAGACTTCTTAAAAGCATCTTCTGCACATGCTGTCTCCTTCCTTACCTCTAAATTCATTTTAACCCCTTTCATCTGGCCTCCATTCTGATCACTCAACTGAAACTTCTCTGCTTGAGGGAACCACTGACCTCCATGATGCCAAATCCAAAGGACAGTTTTCTCTCCTAATCTCACCTCACTTAGAGCAGCCTTCAACACAGCTGACCATTTCTTCCTCCTGGAAACATTCTTTTCTCTCCTATATGCTCTCCTGAGCTCTGTGATTTTTGTTGCACAATGGCATTTTCTAGGGAAAGAGATGGCTTCAAAGATGGTTGTCTTGTCCCTTTCAAGATTCTGATTTAATAGGTCTGGGTTATAGCCTGGGCCTCAGGGTTTTTTAAAGTTCCCCAGGCAGTTTTTATGTACAGCTCAAGTTGGGAACCACTGGTTTAGGAGCATCTCATCAACTCCTATGGCTTTTACTAGCATCTCTGCTTTTTTGGTTTCTGGGTTCTGGTCTAGTAGTCAGTTTTGGTAAATAAAATAGGCATTACAGTTTTTACGCTTTCCATAGTATGAAACCTACAAAACACAACCACAGTAATGATTACTGACCTTCAAAAGCCATGACAATAAGCTTTCATGATGGTACTTTCAGCTCTACAAATGCTGGTTCTTTTCTTAATGGAGGTAAAGGGTAGAGAAGCAAGGTAAGAGAGTCACATGAAGGGTATACCTTCCAGTATACCTTCCAGTCCTGTCTTCTGAACCCTGGTCTCCTGTCCTCCTGCTTACTTTACATCTCCTGTCTGATGCTTCCTAAAGTTGATGTTCAAAAATACCTCCTCTAAACCTAAATTTCTTCTCTCCTGTTCTTTCCCATCTCAGTACAGTGGCTCTGCCATCTATCCTGTTGCTCAAATCTGGGAGTCCATCTTGATTTCTCTAGCTCTTTCACCTCATTAGTCTGATTTAGCAGCAGGTCCTGTCAGCCCTTCCTCCAAACCTAGTCTGGATTCTGTTTGTTTCTTTATATTACCACTGCCCTCACCCTGGACCAAGGCATAGCATATCATGCTTGATTGACCCTAATATCCTTCTAGACCCCTCTGCAGTGTCACACAGAATGTAAATCAGATCTTCACCTTCCTTCACCTTCACCTTCCACTGCTTAAATCCTTCAGGAGCTTCCTGTCAATTCAGAGCAAAATCTTAAGTCCTATTTCTGGCCTACAAGGGCCCACAATTTTCCCTGAACTAATATTGCTCCACTTTGCCTTCTCAATATGTGTGAACTCTACAGATACTTCTTACCTCAGACCTTTTCAGGAACCTTCCCTTCCTCTCACCAGAACCCTTGCTCTTTACACACCTTCTTATCCTTTAAGTCTCTGCTTAAATGTTGCCTCCTCCAGAAAACTTTTCTGTGCTTTCTACCTAAATTATGTTCCTACCCCTCCAACTCTCCAGTTTTCTCCCCAGCAATTTGTTTCCAAAAAAGATGTATTGAATGAACTTATACATTGCAAAGACTTATTTTTGTACTATATAATAAGTTCATTTATTCAACAAATACCTATTCATGACCTGAGTCTGAGATATTGATAAGTTTTGTTCTGTTTTGTCTTTGTAGAGGCCAAACTGGGCATCTCTTTCAAAGTCTTGACAGGTGAAAAGAAAAAAGAATCACCAGCCATAGACTTCTAGTGAAGGAAGCCACATCTACTTCTTGTCTCTGCATAGTTGAGATAGTCCTATATGGCAAAAGAAGTCTATCTCATCCTTTAAGAAACTGTTGAGCACATTATGCCACTGATATTTTCCCAGATATGCATTGTATTTAAAAGTACTGGGGAGTTCTTTTAAATTGACCAATAGGAAAATCATCTGTAGATATTGTTTTACTATTGAGTCATCTGTTATGTAGGAGAAAGTACTCTGTATGGCTTAAACAAAAGTGGTTATATTTTCAGTTCGTAAAGAAAAATAAGAATTGTGTTTCAGGAGAATAGGAGGCTCCTTAATAATAGTAGCAACATTGGATGAATCAAATAAAGACTCAGGTTTGGGGGGACATATCCCCCCCCCATAAGAATCTTTTACTTTTAAGAATAATACTCTTGGAAGAGTAATTTGAATCAGATAATCAATAGCTGAATACCAAAGGCACATTCATCCAATTTGTTGGCCACTGGTGATCTGAAAGTTTCCTGGTATGGATCAAGCACAGCCTAAGTCTAAAGCACAGACCTATGCTATGCCAGTATTTCTGTGTGCATGGATAGAGTGATAATTTGCAAACTACACTTATAGCCTTTAGGTACTTTGTTAGGCCTATCAGAGGGTTTCTAACCTAAACCCCAGTTTACCAGATTTCCCACCATCCTCTTGTCTTTAGCACAACCTGTTCACCCATTATTGCTAACTTTGTGGCCCCTGAGGACAAGTGAGTTTGAGGACCCTGCTTCACACTTTTAGCCTATTGGAATTGCCTATGGTATGTTATAAAATAATTCTTCAAATCAGATTACCTCCATATTTTTTTCTTTTTCTGCATCAAACAGGGTCATTCACATGTGAAACTGCAGCTTGCCGCTATGTTTTGTATATCAAACCTCATATGGAATGAAGAGGAAGGTAAGAGATTGGTGAGATTTGTTCTGAGGAAAATTATGGGAGGGAAAGCAGCAGATGCCCCTGAGATCCAAGATGTAGGCATTACTTAGCAGGTCCTGAGCATCCAACCAAGTCACCTTGGTATAAGAGTCCATGGGACTAGCCTGAGTTGGCTGGACAGTTAACAATGAGCTCCACCTTGCAGTTAACAGTGCAGCAGATTATAGAGGATGGGGGTAAAAGAGACCCTAGAGAAATAAATGGCAGTCCATGCTCTTGGGAGAGCTAAGGAGGAGTTTCGGAGCGGGGGGGGGGGGGGGGGGGGGTGGATGTACTTGAAGAAGATAACAGGTGAGTATGGATGGCCAGGTTGGTCTTTGATTGTGTGCAGAGGAACCACATGGATGGACTACAGGCACATAAGCTTAATGGAGAAGAGGGTGCATTGGTGAGAAATGAGAAATACACTGTGACTACCGAAGCAGCCAGTCTATAAGGTGACCTCTATGGATCAGAGATTGTCCACCTTGACTGCATATTAGAGTCACCTGAGGATTTTTGCACCAGACCAATTTAATCAGAATTTTGGGGGTGAGAGGTTGTAGGCATTTTTTTTTTTTAACTCCCCAGGTGATTCCAATGTATAGCCAAGGTAGCAAACATGTAAAAGAGCAGTGGTTCTCAGTACTGGGTTGACTGCTTAAGAATCATCTGGGGAACTTTTTAAAATGCAGATTTCTGGTTTTCACACCTAGAGATTTTGGTTCATTGGGTCTTGGGGAGATCAATGCATGGGTGAATCACTGCAGGTTCTTCTCGGGGAGGAAAGACTCCAAGAGTCTTTATTATTTATTATTATTATTATTCTACCCAGCAGCTGTGTCTAGAACAAAGTAGAAGGAGGAGAAATTGTATTCAACATAGAGGCCTAGAAACCAAGTACCATCCAGGTGCCAGGGAAACAAAGCCACCCTCAAGGAGGTCCTAGTCTAGTTGGAAGATAGGAAGAGTGGTATGAAGTTGGAACTGCCACATACTAAGAGGCAGCAGGAGTACTGGGAGGATAAAGAAGGTTGGAAGAGAATAGAAGGGGGGAAATAAGATCTGTCTGGAGTAGGAAGAGCCTGGCTTGTTATGTCCAGACAGAAGAGATCAAGATGGGGCCAATGGCAGAGGGCCTTGTGCCCTACTGAGGAATCTGACCTTGACCCTGTAGTCCATGGAGAAATTAATCTATTAGCAGAACCCAGGATGGACTGCAGGAAGGAGAGTCAAGGAGCAGAGAGACCAGTTAGAACATTGTTGGAGGTTCTGAGCATGAGAGGATCCAACTTCATTGGGGACAGGGGAATAGAAGGGTGGCAGAGTAAAGGACTCTGGTAAAGCTCTAGATTGTTGATTGTATATCAAGCAGAGCAACTGCCTGGGTCATGTTCCCAGTAACCTGATAGCTTTAATCTCCTAGGTTCACAAGAACGCCAGGATAAATTACGGGACATGGGCATCGTAGATATTCTACACAAACTGAGTCAGTCACCAGATTCAAACCTTTGTGACAAGTGAGTATCAAAGTAAAAGGGCCTTGCTTTGGGGTATGTTGGATTCTTTTATGAAAGGGTTTTGCTTGCTTAGTTATTTACATTGCCAAACTTAAGATCTTTTAGATTGTTGAATTCCCTTCTTAACTTCTATGAGCCAGCTGTGTGACTTGAGTTAGAGATAAGCTAATTAGCAAATTATTAAAGATTCTCATCTTGCTGTGAGTTAACATGAACCTAAGCCATCTTAGTGTATATGTGAAGAGGATCCAGGGATCATTTTCTTGACATTTAAGTAAAAAGGAAGGCCAACAATAAAAACATCCGTTATCTCAAAATTTCACTGAGCACTTGCCTTGTGCCACCTGGCCTGGCTGCTGAGAATACGGCAGTGACCACTGAGAGGTTCTTGTCCTTACCATTTACTGGGAGAGGCAAGAATCATAATCAGAGATTCCTCTACCCTCTGAATGGCTAAAACTGTTCTTCCTAGCTGTGTACATGCCCTCCTACCATAGCCTTCACTCTATAGCTCAGTCTCAAGGTCCCCTCCCCCTCTACCCTGCTTCCTGCTCCAGGCACACCTGCCTCTTGCAGTATCACATCTTCATGCATTTATACATTCTATTCCTTCTGATTTGCCATCCCAGTCCCCTCTCTGAATTCCTTCATTCACTCAGCAGGATATATATTTTTTTAATAATAACCTTTATCAGGCACTGTTCTAGGCATTGGAGATAAAATGATGAATAAAATTGATGAAGTCCTTGCCTTTGTGAAAGTTAAGGTCTAGTATAGGAGACAGTGATAAACAAATGAATATGTAATATGATAGCAGATAATGAGAGGTACTATGAAGAAAAAGAAAAAGATGAAGAAATGAAGAATAAGAAAGTTTCTTCTCATACAACTGACAAGTAAAGGCCTTGACCAGTAAAGGCCTCTGCAGAAGTGACATTTGATCAAAGACCTGGATGAAATGAAATAGTTCGCCAGGCAGATGTTCAGAAGAAGAGTATTCCAGGCAGATAAGACAGTGAGTGCAAGGCTCTGAGACAGGAATGAGCTTGGCATGTTCAGGGAAACAACAGGAAGACCAGTAGAGCTGCAAAAAAGTAAATGAGGGGTAGGGTGGTAATAAGTCGACTCCAGGGGGCAGTGGAGAGCAAGTGAAATGTCTTGTAGGCCATAGTAAGGACTTCGGATTTTATTCAGAGTTTAGTAAGTCATTGGAGAGTTTTGAGCAGAGACCCTGTCTGACTTGGATTTGTGCCAAATCACTCTGGTGGCTGTGTAGAGAATCACCTGCGCAAGAACGGAAGCAGGAAGAGCAGGTCAAGGCTATTACAGTCATACAGGTAAGAGATGAGGGTCGTAGTGATAGAGGTATTGAGGTCAGATTCATGATTTAATCTAAAGATAGAGACAATAGGATTTGCTCGGGGATTTAATGTGTAGGATGTTAAAGAGAAGAAAGGAAAATGCCTAGAGTTTTAGCCTGAGCAACTGGATTGGGTGTTGCCATTTACCAAGATAATGAGGAATACAGGAAAAGTGGGTTGGGGTAGGGAGAATCAAGGGTTCTTCTTTGGACATGCCAAATTTCAGATACTATTAAATATTCAAGGGACTTCTCAGGATAGTGGGGCTGAGGGTATAAACTAGGATGGTATATAAAGCTATGGAACTGGATGAAGTCACCTAAGGAAAGTAAGAGAGAGGAAAGAAGACAGGAGGGCTAAGGACTATGCTCTGGTGCCCTCCAACATTTAGGGGAAAATGAAAAAGATCTAGCAAAGGAAATGAAGAAACAACCGGTAAGGCAGGGAGAGACCGAGGCATAGGAGATGTCCTGAAAGCAAGGGAAGAGAATGCCTGAACATTAGCTATTTATCCTTCAAAACTCAGATCAGGGGGATCCCTGGGTGGCTCAGCAGTTTGGCGCCTGCCTTCAGCCCAGGGCGTGATCCTGAAGTCCCAGGATCGAGTCCCACATCAAACTCCCTGCATGGAGCCTGCTTCTCCCTCTGCCTGTGTCTCTGCTTCTCTCTCTCTCTCTCTCTCTCTCTCTCTCTCTCTGTCTCTCATGAATAAATAAATAAAATCTTAAAAAAAAAAATCAGATCAGGTTGTCACCTTCTCCAAAAGGTCTTGCCTGATTCATTCATTCTCCACCCTAGGCTTTGTCAGGAGACCCCTTCTGCCAGGGACTTCTGTGGCACCCATAGGACATACCACACTGTGTCATGGCTGTCAGCTCACTTGTCTGCCCCACTGAAGGGAAAAGGCACTAGGTAGTTGCACCTCAAGTAAATGGCTGTGCCAGATTCTGGAGCATATAGAGTGGGCTGGCTACAATGAAGCTGGCCATCCAGTGGGTTAAAAAAGACAAATCCCCCAAATAATTGCAGCCCAGGGCTGCTGCTCAGGTGAGTGTCCCATCAAAAGCAAGTGAAAGCCAGGGACCTGCAGAAGGCTGGATTTGAGCTGTACTTTGAGGACTGGCACCTGTGCCTTCACCTCCACAGCAGTAGTAGCTGTTTTTGACTTAAATGGTAGCCTCTGTCAGCCCGTCTCTCCTGGTTGAGGGCCAGATCATTCCCTGGGTTTCTTTTCTCACATTTGTCCAGAAATGAAAGTAGTTCTACACAAAATCATTTTTGGGATGACCTAGAACACTAGAAGAGGCCTCACTAGCAGGATGTACAGTAGTTTTGAGCCCTGGCTTACATGGCTTAGATCAGTCTAATGCTATTGCCCCATATTTGTATGGCAAATAAGTTTTCAGCAATTCTTAAACTGCATTAAAAGAATCAAGGGCTGAGCTACCCTACCTAGTCTATCTAAGGAAAGATAATCTTCCCTCTAGAACCATCCATCTGAAAGACTGCTTAGATATTCAGAGATAGCAGGGACATAATAAAGTCATGGTCTCTGAGGTCCAATATAACAAATAGAGATAGTCCCTGAGAAAGATTCAGAAGGAGTCTGAATTGGTAGTTCTCATTTTATTCAAAACCCTCATGTGGACCTTCCCACCATGGCACAGTGGAGTCCATTACCTAAAGAAGACCTCTCTCAGGTTCCTTCTGTCTTTAAGGCTTTGTGATCCTTTGACTTTCAAACACTTACAGATAAGGAGCTATTGCCAACAAGCCTTTCCACCTCAGCCTCAGAGGGCTTTGGGATTGTGAGGTGAGGTAGATGGTCATTAAAGGATACCCTGTGGTATCATTCATCAGCTTATTTCTGTAGGAAAATGACTTTGTAAAACCCACTCACTCATAACTCAGAGATCATCTGTATGGGGCTTTCCATTTTGATGGATTAGACTATTTGCAGTTACTATAGTTATAGAATCTTAGATAATTGCAAGAACATCCCTTAATATGCACTTTAAAGAGTGTAGGTCATACCCATTACTTCACTACAGAGACTGCACTTGGGTTCAGCTTATTGCATGCCCAGTCTACCTTGGCTTACTTTCATCTGCTAGTAGTAACTGAACATTTTAGCCATTTCTTTCCATAACTTAACAGGGGAGACCATTGCTAACACCTGACTTCCTGATTCCCACAATTGTAGCCTCTTGAGAAACTGCCAAGTTCATGATTGGAGTAGTAAAGGAGGCCTCCTCAGTCCGAGGAAGACACTTTTACAAGGATCAGAATGAGTGAGACCACTGCTCACATCACAAGTGTTATTCTCCAACTAGCTACCTTCCTCCCCAACCACCCTAACAACCCACATCCTGTGCCGGTCTGTGTGAGCGGGCATGATGAGAAGAAAGAAATGAAACTATAGCCTCCTTCCTCAATTTGAAGACGTTTGAATCATGAGACAGCCATGGGTCCTGAGCTGTAGGCCCCCTTTGCACCTTCTAATCAGCACCTGAATGCCTCTCCATGGGTCAGTTTTCCTCTTAGCTTCCCAGTACCCTGAGTGTCCTCCCCCACGTCCTGCAGCACCAGCTAAAAATCTGCAGGCAATAGAAGAATTCCAGATCTATTGTGGCAATAGGTCAAGGACAAAGGGAAACTACAGAATGTCACTGCAGCAGGTATAAGGACAAGAGCAACCTCAGGAAGAGGAAAGTAGCCAGCATAGGTTTGAAGTTATCTGCTGACCACAGATCTCTGCCCCTTATGGTAGTCATCCAGCTGGGCTCACCCCATTGGGGGATCTTTTTAGATTCCAAATTACCATCTTTGAGACACAGGGGTTTTGCCTGAATTACACTTCTGAGATGATGGCTAACGGGAACTTTGTGATTTCAGGGCAAAGATGGCACTGCAGCAGTACCTGGCGTGATGGGAGCGCCCTGGGCACCTGCAAGCATCCCACATCCTTGTTAAAGGAAGTACAGGAACTAGCCTCATTTGATTCCTTCTATTTGCACAAGTCACCTTGGACTGCAGGGAGCTGTTTTGCAAAAGCAATTTGGTAGGCTTAGATCTCAAATTCATCTTGAGAACATTTTTTTGAGGTAGTAATTTCCTCAAAGGACTATTGTGTTTGTTTTGTTTTTTTCTGAGCTACCTGGACTCTTTATTAGAACAATCAATCATTTTCCTTTGGACCTACAATTTTTTGCCTATGCTGCAGCCACTTTGTGAGTAAGAATGAATGTGTCTCTGCACACAGAGGTGTGTGTGTGTGTGTGTGTGTGTGTGTATGTGTGTGTGCGCGTGTGCACGTGGGTCAAAATGAATGGGTGTGTGTGTGAGGGATACCTCAAATTTTTCTTTTCTTATTTTGTGTGAAAATCTCTTTTCTACAGATTTTCCAGGGTTTAAGCATTGCTTGCTGTATAAAAAACTTTACTGAATTATATACAGTTTGAATGAAATGTTATTTTAAAAACAAAACAATTGTTAAGTGTTCCATAAAGGTTATGTTGAATTTTGGTCAGATGAATATTTGTAAGTAAAAAAATATATGCATTTCTGAACCTCAACTTACATAGATTTTCTTTATAAAAAAAAAAAAAAAACCACAAAAAAAAAAAAAAAAAGAAAGAAAGAAAAAGAAAAAAGGTTGGCTGTAGTTGGCCTGAATAACAGGCATGATATATGGTGCTGTGCAAAATAGTAAGCTAGCATCTTACTGCCGTCAATATCAGCAGGTACAGAGCCTCTTTTCAGCCTAATTCAATAAGCTCTCAGGCTTCCAAGTCAGATGGACAGGGTGGAGTGGAGTGAGGCAACAAATTCACCATAGGATTTTTGAACTATCAAGGGGAAATAGAACTACTGATAGTGAAAGCCCAGCCCTGACTCTGGCAGGCTACACATGACCGGAACCGGGCACCAAGAGCCTCCCAACTGCCCTAAATCCTGTCATTGGTGTAGCAATATCTGGCAGGATTTAGAGCCAGTCATGGAACCTTATGCTCAAACTAAAATAGGTCATCACTTCTGGAAACAAAGTCCGATCACCTTGTGCTTCCTGAAACAGCATATATCACTGTGAAACTAAAGAATACTCTACAGACTCATCTGTAGAAAGAAGCAAAGAACAGGATAGTTTAGAAAGCTGTTTTTCTCTTAGCTATACTCAGCTAATTCTACTAGTCACTCAGGACTGCTATTCAGTGTGCTTTTGTAAAGTGAGATCAAAATTTGAGTGAGACATGTGGCTGAGATCTTTTCCTGCATGAAGCCCAAAGCACTGAAGTTTGAGCGAGGGAAAGGGACTCTCCCCCAAGGATGGAAGATGATGGCTTCTTTTCCAGTGAGTGCTACTTCACCCTTCTGCAGCCCTTAGCTTGGCACCTGGCTCCAGCTTCTGGGTCAGCTTCAAGGTGAACTCAACAGAGGTTGCTCTTGACTGTTGGAGGAACAACCAGCCTTCCTTTCCTTTGCTAAAAGAAGTTCAGAGGCATTGTGGCCCGGAAGCTTGCCATGAGTGTGTGCTACTGGCAGAGCCCCAAGCCTACCAGCCACTCCTGATGGGATTGCTCACAGCGCAGCCACCCCATCACCAACCTGCACCTTCCTTGGAGGATTTAAATATGTTTGATTGCAAATGAATGTTTTTAAGTGTATTTAATGCAATTTTTCCTGTTCTCAACATGACCACCCAAGATTCAAACACAGAGATTTCCAAGTTGTTTTTTTTTCCCCCCCGAACATCACCAATTTAAAAATCTGTCATGAGAGAGACTTGGGTTTTGTGCAGCCATCAGAGTGCTAGTGTGAGAACACCAGTTTAAAGAAAATGGAGTTTATTGGGAATAAAGCGTTATTTAGGCCCACTCATTGATACTTCTAGTACTGAGAAAAATATTGTTGGTTGGCATTTGTAACACAAAACACTATAGAGTTGGTATTTAAAGGTACCAGGTAAATATTAAAAGAAACCAATAATGAATTGCTAAGACAATCTTGAACCCAGATAGCATTAGAAAGCTGAAAGCCCAATGAAATAACACTTTCACACTTAAACTCTGTGGATAAATCTTGCCTGTGGCTATAAAACAGATAGTCAAAGAAAAAGTGCTTTACTATAATTAACTTTTCTGATTTGAATGAAGGAAAAATGTATTTATTAAAACAGAGCTGTTTGCTGCTTTAGGCAGGTGCAGTGTTCAGTCAGCAAGGAGGTGGGAGGAATGGGGCGTGGCCTGTGTCTCCACGCGAGTCCTTCACTAAGCTTCTCGCTCTCTCTAATACTGCATTCTGTTTCTCCTTTTGTGCCCTGATTGTAACCCAAAATTTATGAACTAGAAAAGAATGTCCAATTTAATAAGTTGCATTTTTTTTCCTTAAGCACTTTATGCAGAACAATACATGTTCTTCTGGTAGTGTTTGGATAATATGATTTTAACACATGCTAATAAAAGCCAAGAAAACAAATCATGGCAACTTCTTAAAAGGAGTCTGTGTTCCGAATGTCTAGAACATTAGGAAACATTAGAAGATAATGTGTACTGGCTTTTGGAACCTATGATTCTTGGTGAACAGGAGGCCGGGAAGTGACTTTGCATTTCAGAGTGGGGGCTGGTGCCCTGTGGTAGTTACAGCTCCCCTACAGGGGCATATACAACCGTCTGGGAACCTCTCTTCTTGGCCTGAAGGCTAGGAGACATTTTACAGGTGGCCACACCCAGGCACCAGGACCTCCCCAGGGTTGTGTCTACTCCCTCCATCCTCTCCTCAGCCCCTTTTGTGTGTCCCACTTCCACTACCACCACTGCCTAGACTCAGGCCCAGAATTTGGCAGGTGACCAGCTGCCCTGTGTATAAGCAGCTGCTCCCCCTCTGCAAGGATGTGCACGTGCTCTTCACATACTGCACACTGCCTTCTTTTCCCCATCTCTAAAATGTAGAGCAGCACCTCCTATCTCTCAGCCTCCCTAGAAACCGAAAGCCAAGGACATCACAGCTACCCCAGAGCATGGGGAAGGGCGGAGGCGGGGGAAACGTGGTGAGTGGTGAGGTGGTTGGCAAGCGAGGGAATTCTCTTGCCACAGGACAAACATGAAATGAGACCTGAGAAATGAGGAACTGACCCCAGATTCTGATGAAGAGCCAACAGGAAGAGGTCCAACACTTTCCCACCTGGGATCGGGCCTGTTGTCGCCATAGTCCTGCTCCTTTGTGGATTTATCCTGATTGCTGGGCAGAGAGGCATGCATATGTTTCCAGCATGACTCCAGTTTTGGTCTATGACCTGGCTTCTGGGGAAACAAAACCCCTGCCCCAAGGGCCACATTATGGCCTATGTTAGCCACCTTTCCTCACTCTGCAGCCCCTGACTCCTGGCTTTGGCTTTGCTTGACAGCTGACCCTCTTGCTGAGTGGAGAGCCAGAGCCAGCCCTTAGAAAGGAACCACCCTCTTTATTTCATGGAGTGGCGCCTGCCCCCTACTCTGTCAGGCATTCGCACCCAGAAGCTGAGACACCTTAATGCCTAAAACAACATCCATCCTGCAGCCCCTGGTTTGCTTCCATTGTAGGAAGCCAGGCCCAGGGTCTCTACCACGGAGTCCCATCCTTAGAGTGGGCTGACATTTTAGATCCTCAGGAGCCTTCTCTCCTCCAATTCCCACCCCCCGCCCCTATTCCTTCTACTTTGAACCTTTCAGACTCTGAGAGAAGAAATGCTCTACCAAGTTATAGATGGAAAGGGTATGTCACCACTTCTCCCACTCTAGTGCCCTCTGCCTTCCCCTCTCCCAGACCTACCCCTACAGCCTCAGTTCCCCCACCTATTCTTCCTCTCCCCTGCCCTGCTTTCAGAGGCTTTGGTCATACCATTTCTCATCTCTCCAGTGATGGGAGATCTTGGCTTCTCAGCTTCTGGGGAGATCAGATAGCAGTCAGCTGAGTGCACCTCCAAGTAGCTCATTCAGAGCCATGCAATACCTGTGGGGGTAGAAGACCAGGCACAGGGGTCTAATGCTCTGCATTGAAGGCACTCACAAAGGGAATAGCACAGCACCATGGTGACCTAAGTATTTGGGGATCTGGAATAGTGGATTCAATTTTCCTGACATCCTATCAGGGTCCCTCCGAGTACATTGTTTCTCATGGAAGTACAGATGCTGATGAATACAACAGGCATGCATGTTTGCATCTAGAGGTGACAAAAGTCATGGGGAATGCAGCCACCCACCCAGTGTTACAGGCCTTTCTCCCCACTTCACGCAGCCTGACTCATGCTTCCATCCCCAGTGCCAGCATAGTGTTGACAGAAAGAAGCGCAGTCTTGTGGGAGCTAACTGTGCATTTAAAGAACTTCAAGTCTTAAGCAGAGTCTTCTGGAGAAAACCAACCAATGAAAGGAAATCGCTAACAATGCCTTGGGGAGTGAAAGAACACAACCTTTTCCTCAGAGAGGAAAAAGCAGATGCCAGGGCTTGGTGGATTCAAATAGACCAAAGAACAAACTAGCAGGAGGGACTGGCTACCCTTGTTAATATTCACAGGGGTAGGGCATCTGGGTGACTCAGTCGGTTAAGCCTCTGCCTTCCACTGGAGTTATGATCCTGGGGTCCAGAGACGAAGTCCCGTGTTGGGCTCCCTGCTGAGCAAGGAGCTGCTTCTCCCTCTTCCCCTGCTCCTCCCTTTCCCTCTGGTCCTCCCCCTGTTCATTTCTCTGTGTCAAATAAAATTAAAAAAAAAAAAAAGCCATATTCACAGGGGTAGTAATAGTTAACTTTTTACTGAAAACCTCCTGTGACCCTCAAGGGCACAACCATGGAAGGGTGGCTAACCCGGGTGATTTAGCAGAAGCTGCAGGCAACTTGGCTCCACTGGGAGCTCAGATTTTAAAATTAGGCAGTAGCCAGAATCAGAAACCAAAGAGACGGGGGAAAGAAACGTCAAAATCAGATGATTCCTTGTTCCAAATGTAACTCCCAAACATTATTTTATAAAGATGGCCTGATTCATGGAGAACCTCAGATGGCCAGTTGGGCAGCGTTGCAGGACTGCCCCTGTGACTTGGGTAGGCAGCAGGAAGATTAAAGCCAGTTTCTATCTGCCTCCACGTCCATATGGCTGGAATTGTTCTATCTAATCTATTTGCACTATTTTCAAGTTCATAATTATCAACTTGAACTCTAAACTTGTTTAATCCATAATGTCAATTTATTATATAGATAACACTGCCCTATGCAGCTCAGTATCCTCTGAGATGACACCATATCACATGAGGGTACAATAACAGATGTCCACTTATTTTTTAAAATCCAAGAGGTAGCAAAAAACAAAAACAAGCTATATGTTTTATACTGTTTAATAAGGCAGGAAAGAATATACTATTTTTTGTTTTTATCGTTCTTGAGAATTAGCCAAACCAAAAAAGTATTGATGCTGAAAAGAGTTAAGTTCCAATTCTGGAGCTTTCCTACGTGTAGCGGATTCGAGCGTACTGACATTTCATCTCATGGCCTTGTCCCTGGTCACATGTTCCAGAATTGCAGCCCAGCCTCTCAATCCATGTCCTCAGGGAAGTGACATGCCTCAGTGGGGCCCACCGCTCCTTGCCCCAGGGCCTGTGGGACAAGAGATGTTTTGCAGGAATTCTGAAACATAGCCCTGTGCCTGTCCTCTGTCCCACTCACCATCCACTACTTCCTGATCCACCATCCAGGAAAAGGGGATCTCACTACATCACAGACGATGGAGTGAGGGGCCAGGGTGGAAAGGACAGCAGAGAAAGGTCCTACTATATGTGTGTTCAGGACCAGGAATTAAAAATTAGGAGAATGAGGGGCACCTGGCTGGCTTGATTGATGGAGCATGCGACTTGATCTTGGGGTTGTGAGTTCGAGCCCTGTGTTGGGTGTGGAGATTACTGAAAAATAAAACCTTTTTTAAAAAATCAGGAGAGTAATTTGTTGAGGACTCAATATGTGCCAGGCCCCAGGCTAAGAACTTTAATATCCTTTGTCAGCTTCCATCTTCACGGCAGCCCTTGTGAGGAAGATCACTATTGTGGAGATATTATTATGGAGCTAATAATGGGTCTGTCATTATCTCCATTTCACAGATACGGGGCCCAGAAAGGTAAGTAACTTTACGAGGCTATTTAGCTGGTGAATAGCGAAGCCAGGATTCAAACCCAGAATGGTCTTGTATGCAGTGCCCTTGACCAGTGACCCTTAGCAGAGAAAGTGATGGTAAGTTGGAAGCACACTGTGCTCCTGACAAAACTGAGGAGGCATGACACATCAAACAAATGAGGGGAACATAGCGCCCCAGCAAGGCTGCTGCAGAATCATGCTCTCAAGACGCTGGCATTTATTCCTGGGATGTGTCTCGGCTCAGACCCCCCGCCCCCCAGGAATTGTCCCCTTTGCTCATTATCACCTGGGGCCCAAAAGCCAGGCTAGTGATCTCCCAACACTCTCTGCAATAGCTCCAATGAGTATTTCCCAGCCAGGCCACTATCCTCCCTTCCCAGACTTGGCCCTCAGTTATACTACTTTTCCAATCCTCCCCTAAAAGGATGAAGATGTGCCATGACCCTGGACACAATGAAATGCATGATGGGCTGTCTCTGAGGGCAGGTCCCTAGAGGAAAGCTGGCCCTAATGGTGCCACTGTCACCAGAGTGAGATTTCCTCCCAGCAGGTGAATGGCTTTAGAGAACCACATTTGCATTTGCATGTGTCAACCTGGGTCTCTGTGATCCATATAAAGCTACACTTCCCATGATCTCTCTATACCCCACCCCACCCGGCTTGTCTCTCAGCTGGCAGGAGGCAGCCACAAAGATTCAATGAGGGCCAGCAGGGTCCAGCTCCCGTCCCATCTTCTGTTGCCCTCAGACCACCTACTCTTACTTGGCTGGATTCAGATCTTGAGAGTGTGAACATATGAAACATTTACATAAATATGTTGGTTAAAACCCAAACATTTGTGCACAAGTATGTTATTACCATTTCAGATCTGTGTGGAGCTTTCTCCCAGGAACTCCACCCTCACATGCTTTGCTTTTTCCAGGATCCTCACCCCCTGGCCCCTTCCTCCTCACCTCAGGCTCAAACTGCAGATAGCCAATTCAGTTGCAGGAACATCATGGGCCAGTCCTAGTTCTACGTGTGGAGTAGGGTAAGTCACGTGCACTCTGAACCCCTTGGATTTCTTTCTCACCCAGATTTGGAGATAGAGATGACCTGGCAAACTTTTCCCAAAATGTGGGGGCTGAGGGATAGAAGAGTCACAGCAGGCTCCGGGGCCTTTTGTATAAAACTCCAGGGCCAGCAACCCTACTAAGGGCCTGGTGTGGGGTGTGTGGAAGCACAGAGGAAGTGAGGTAGTGACATCTAGCGTCTAGCGTCTAGCTGACTTTGAAGCAAGATTCTAGAAAGCTAGTTACATTTTCCCAGTGGTTTCCACAAGAAAATGCAAAGTAACTTTGCAATGGAAATATGACGCCAAAGTAAGAATGCAGGAAATTAAAAAAAAAGTATTAAAAAGCAAGATAATTACTCTGGGAAAGCACAGAATAGATGGGATTGCTACCAAAGTTATATAATGGCCCCTCTTTTTCAAATAGGACCTTCCTTACTAGATTGAAGACTTAGTTACCACATAGTTATTATCAGCCCCCCCCCAAAAAAAACTGCAGATTTAATAAAGGCCAAAACTGCCTTGATGACTTACCCAGAGAAGCTTCTGGAACTTCGTCTGAAAACTTAAAAGTGGGAAAGAGCAATGCCAGTTCTCTGCTGGCGTCATCTCTGTCCTGGCTTCCGTGGACTGCGTTAAAGGGCATTTCTGTGCCGAACTGAGCGCGGAGACTGGGAACATTGGCAAAATGCACAACAAACAATTGTTTCATTTGAAAAGAAACGTTTTGCTCTCTGGCAACCTCTGGCAACATGGTCACCAGCAACCAGCTAGCACGGGCGTTTCTGTGAAACGGCTTTCTCTCTCCATCGGAAATGCCAAGAACAACAACAAGGATAGTAGCTGACATCTATTCCATCATGATGGTATTCTGGGCAGGTTGCCGGGTACTTCACATACATGATTCTCCATTTAAACATGCTTGAGTCATGGTGTAAGCTTGGTATTGCCATTTTGTTGATGTCACTCCCAGGGACTAGCACCCTGCCCAGAGCTCGATATAGGTGTGCATACTTAATTCTTCAATAACCCCATAAGATAATATTAATACTGATAGGGCTTCCTTTGTGTCGAGCACTGTTCCAAGTGCTTCACATACATGTATACTCACACATATGTACACACACATACATACATATGCTCATTTAATCATCACGTCAATGCCTGAGGCATTGTAGTACCTATTCTTCAGATGAAGAAATTGAAGCACAGAGGGATTCATGCATGGGCCAAGGAAGTGCTCTTAACATTCTGTGGCCTCCCATGATAGATGTCATAACCCCATTTTACAGATGAGAGAATTGAGGCTCAGAGAAAGGACTTGCCTCAGTATGTGGTAGCCTAGGATCTGAACCCTGGGCTGTCTTAGTAGTCCTCGCATATGAATGTTCTGGCCCCCTAAACTGCAAGGTACAACTGCAGTTACTTAGTCCCCAGCTCATTTCTTTTCTATTGGCTGGGGTGCTCTCAGCTTCAAAGGCAAGACACAATGGATTTGGCATTGGCGATGCCAGGCTAAATACAGGACCAAGGCAGCCTAGTGCAGAGTGTAGAACTGGGTGCTCAGGCTCTAGGTGGTGTCAGGACACCCTGAGTGGGAAGTGGGTGGAAAGGGTTGAGTCTACAATGCAGATCTCTAGGCCCTGCCCAGAGTCTCTGACTTGGCAGGCTTTAGTGGGGCCCGGCAATCTGTATTTCCTGGATGAATATTGCATGAGTTTCTGGGACCACACTGCAGAACCCTCTAGCTGTAGGACTGGATCAGAGGGTGAAGATATCAGGGTCTCCTCAAATAGATAACAAAGAGGCCAGGGTCTGTCCCAATATACATAAAGGGGGGGTTCAGGGCTGAATATAGAGCAGGGCTCTCGGCTTCCTTGGATGCAAGTTTTGTGACAAATGAAAAGACCACAGCTGGTGACATCACCTGTCAGGCTGCTCCCTCCTTGCCACATCAGGGTCACAGGGCCCCATGAGCATTCTCCAGGCAGTGATCACGTCCTCAGTGCCCTCAGACCTGGTGAGGATCAGGAGGTGGCTCGGTCCGCTGCACATGTGATGTACCAGCTTCTCAAATGCCTCCTAGTACAGGGAGAGGTAACTGACCCAGGGTAGGGGTCCTGGGGCCTATAGTGGGCCTATCCCACCCACAGGAAGGGAGAGGGTCAGTGAGCAGCCTTGCCACCAGCCAGCATGCCCATGAAGGGCCCAGGGATGGGTGGTGGTGATGACCAGCCACACCCAGAGAACCCAGATAAAGGCTAAGGCAGGAAAATGAAACTTTGGGTTGAATGAGAGATTATAACAAGTTAAATAGGGACATGTATGCAAATCATATGGATGCTGGATAACCATGGGGTGGGATTAGCTAAGACTTATTTTTTGCAATGCCTCACAACCTTTCCTGCTGCTTCAAGTAGCAATACTCTGGTTTTCCTTTGGGGAGAAACCCTTCCCATTTCATTTGGCCTAGTCTGGCTGACAACCAGATGCCTCTCCACCCCCTCCACCTCCACCAAACACACACACCTCACCTGAGAGGTGGGGCTACGACCAAGCTAGGTCAACTAGGCCTCCATCCCAAGGAGGAGAATCAGAAGCAAGTGGAAAGTAGTTGAATCTGAGTTGTCCAACAGCAGTACCTACAACAACTGTCCATGGGACTCTGCTCCTAAGATTCCTACAACTGCCCTGGTTCTTCTCCCCAATACCTTCTTGCTCAACTGCTTCAACTCTCTTCTTCAGTTCTAGGAATTATGGGGTAGCCTTCCAATAAATCCTTTATGTCATTGCTTAACTTAGAATCAAAATCTCTTCCTTGCAGCCAAAGAACTTTTACCTGATACAGACTATAATCACCATTCTGAGAGCAAATTCATGGCCTTATTGCTGTTCATATTCTCGTTTTTCCTAGTAATCTATTTTCTCCCAAATTAACATCAACCTATAAACATAATGTTGGAGAAAGAGAAAGAAATGAGAGTGTGTTGGATGTGTGGAAGCAGATGAGCTGACCTCTCCAGCTCTGTGCTGATAGAAAAGTCGCATTTCTGCCTCTGTCATGGTTCTCTCTTCATTTGTTAAAATGTCAAAACCGGCTTCGTGGATCTGTAAAATATACATATATTGTGAAAGGGTAAATCAAGCCCAAATTCACATTTAAATGTGCTGAACAGTAAAAGATAATGGGAAGGGTAACATTAAAAGCAGCCAAGACCCTCATCCTCATTATATCTGTCCCAAATGGATTGAAAATGTTTAATTTACTTCAGTGGAATTTTGGTTGAAGCTCCTCAGAAGCCTCCTTTTCCCACTAGCACACTGTTGTTTGATGCCCCGCCCCTGCTTTTCCACCGGAGGAGACGGGGGCAGTCTGTCAGGGAAGCGTCATCCCTCTTACCTTCATAATAATCTCATCCGTCTTTCCATGGGCCACTGCATCTGGCTTAATGATGGCCAAGGTGCAGATCTTCCCTGATGAAGCTGCAATAAGCAGAGGGTGGTGCTGTCAGACGCTGGACTCACGGCACCCATCTCTGAGGCTCTCAGGGGGACAACCACAGGGGCCATGTAGCCTCTGCACACAGCTCCTGGGGCTCCCCCCGCTGCGCACTTGGACTCTAGTGGAGGCACAGGTCAGGCTGCAGACCTCAACCTCAACCTGGCTACAAGGGACAGAGACATGCCAGGGACTTGAACCTGGGAGAAAAGGGGTGGGGGTGGGCGTGGGCAGGGAGGAGATCAGAGACTACTGAGGAGCAGAACCCCAGCAACAAATAAAAGAGTTGGCTTGGAGTGGGGGAGAGCTGGAGCAGAGGCAACACGGGCCTGGCCTCTCCTGTGCCTTCCGGTCACCTCTCATGATTCTGAGCCTCTCACTGCTGTCCACTGTCTTCTCTCACTCTGCTGGCTCCTTCGCTAAGGCTTCTTTTGGACTTTTCTGGCCTATGGGGAATTATGATGGCCCCAGGCCCTGAGTCTATCTGACTTTTCAGCACCAGCACATTCTAACAAACTGGAGCTACCATCTTCTCTATCTCCACAAATTCTCCTGAAAGAAGACCAGACTGGCCAGCTCATTGTTTGGAACCAACATAGCAGTCATAGCTCCCTGACCAGTGTCCTGATCAGTGTTCATAAGTCCAGTCAGCTGTGGCCATGAGAGAAGTGGCACATGATTATAGTCCCTGTTCAGGCCTGCAGAAGCTGTGGGGGCCTGGTGTTCAGTCCATAAGCCCCTCCCTACTGTACTCCTGCTTGTATGAACTTGGCCTTGGTGAGCTACCTATATTCTCCACAGACTCTGTATCCCGCATAGCCTCTTTTCTGTTCTCAACCTTTGTATCAGTTGTGTGGTAAAGAAACATGATAAAATCTGCATTTGAGGACAGCTTCCTACTCTGGAAATCTCAAAAACATGTACTGCAAAAATGTGAATCATTTTAAGCAATAAATCTATTCATTTTTCTGTATTATTTCTAACGTCCCATGAACACATAGTCTTTAAGGGACTCTTACAATGTATAAGGGACTCCTTATACATTGACCCATTAATGAGATCCCCTAGAGGTACAGCGTAGGAGAGAAGAGGCCAGATCGGGGCCCAGAGAATTCCAGCTTGAAAAGGGAGCAAACAAGTAAAGGCCAATGAAGGGGAGGCTGCAGAGAGGCCAGAGGGGTAGAAGGAAAATGAGAAAGGTCATGATATCTCAGAAACGAAAAGAGATGAGGCTTTGGAGAAAGAAGACACCATCGACATCATCCAACTCCTCAGAGGCTATAGGATATGACCAGACACCGTTTGTTGGCTTGGCACCATGATGGTCAGTGGTGCCCCCATGAGCACCAGGGAGGGGCAGACACAGAGGCCAGACTGAAGCAGGTCAGGCGGGAGCCAAAGATGAGGGGTTGGCCCAAGGACTATGGACGCTCAGGAAGCTCAGGCATGGAGGAGAGGAAGGCTAAGGGCAAGGACAGGCTTTTGTTTTATTTTCTAGGTGAAGAGACTTGATTTGAGAGGAGATAATGAAGGAGGGAAGAGGAGATCATCCAAAAAAGGAGCTAACAAATGTTTCCTGCAGAAGCCAAAACACTGATATTTTTTCACACTTGAAAAAAAATTTTTTTTTGCTCTCCTGAACTGTACCTCTTGCCTTGTTAGAATCCAACTCAAACAGTCCTCGTTATCCACACACGAATAAATAGCTTTTTTGCTTCACACAATAATAAACATCGTCCTCCTCTTTCCAACTGGCATCCTGAACTGAATGCTGGTTTCCCCTGGAGTCTCCATTACTGTCATGAGCCACCTTCCCAGCAATGGCCCTTTGAACTTCTGGCTTTCCCTACTGTCAGGTCAAGGTGTTCTTCCATTTTAGTAAAGGTTCAGGAAGAACTGAGATGCCCAGAAGTATAAAATCGGTGACTTGATACTTGGTGCGGGGCCGTGGGGTAGGAAGGCGTTCAGCAGCACAGCTGACTTTTGGACCCTTCAGAAACAAGGCGCAAAAAGGAAATGAGCTCTTTAGCTCAAATGAAGACTAAGGAGGCACCAGCATCATTACTTGAAATTCCACCTTCCTTTTTATTAAGTGGGGCTTTTCCCGATGTGGGGTACTTGCCTTGAAAGTCATATTTGTCATATTTGAGCATGATCAGAAAGCTGTGAAAGGTATCTAGGATGCCAAGAAAGGGCAGAAGGGAGACTTGACACAAAATGTGTGAAGTCAAGTGATGGGAATCGAAATGTTTCATGGTTCATCTTCCCACAGTTCAGATTGCCCAAAACACTGCTTACTCATATGCTTTGCCTTTTCGTCTTGCTTAGTGGTTCTCTACTCACCCATGTCTTCATCTTCACCATTGTCTTCATCATGGGAGAGGCATCCATCTTCATCAGACAGAGCCTCGTCTCTAATCTAGTACAAATTAGTCATGAACAAAAAGTAGTTAACTAATTAAATTACCACAAAGACCTTCCAAAACTGACAGAAGCCAAGAAAGAAAAAAAAAAAAAAGCAAAGACCCAACATGCAGAGCCAAAAAGAAGGCAGTCAAGATCATCAGCCTTGGAAACTTTACAAGACCCTTTTTAGTAGCTGGATGATGGTGGGGGTGAGGGTGTTTGAAGACCAGGAAATCCATGCTGACTTTAAGGTTTAGGTGCTGTCGATTTCCACAAGCATCAAGTAGACAAGGTGAAATAGGGAGTTGGCCAGAAGACAAGGGAAGAACTGACATACAAGGAGATACTAGCACCTGGCTCCCCCCCCCCCCACCTCCCATACAGGGAAGTGGTGAAGACAGACAGCATCTCCCCCTGCAGGGGGCACAAGCATATGTGATCTTTGGGGAAAAAAATAGGATTGATTCTAATCCATTCTATAAACACAGGGCTTTGTACTTGGAATTGAATATGAAAACTTAAACAACGAACACTGAACAACGTTAAGGCTCACTGGACGGAAGCTCAAAGCACCAGGAAATGCCTCTCTCTTTATCTGAGGTGGTGTCCGTTTCAATGGTAGCCAAGTTTTTGTGAAAAACTTGTAGTCTGTGTTGTCATGGAAGTAATTTATCAAAATCACAAGCTATGTTGATCTTATTTCTCGTACAGAGCTTAATTTCTAAATTAAATGAACCCTCAGGGATCACAAAACTTTCAGGAATGGGAGGTGAGGGCAGGTCACCAGGAGAGAGCTCACCCAGAGGCTGACTTCTCCTATCAACTACTTGACTCCATAACTTTATTTTCATTTTTGAACTCATATTATCAGGATTCCAGAAACCCCTGTTAAGAATTGAAGTGGGGGCAGGGTGCCTGGGCGGCTCAGTGCCTTAAGCATCTGCCTTCAGCTCAGGTCATGATCCCAGGGTCTGGGGATTGAGCCCCACATCAGGTTCCCTGTTCAGCAGGGAGCCTGCTTCTCCCCTCCCTCTCTCTCGCCCTTCCCCCTGCTTGTGCTCTGTCACTCTTTCTCTAATAAATAAATAAAATCTTAAGAAAAAAGAAGTGGGGGATGAATGGGAAATGGATAAAAGAAGTTTTTTTTATATATATTTATTTACTTATTCATGAGAGACACAGAGAGAGAGGCAGAGACACAGACAGAGGGAGAAGCAGACTCCCTGCAGGGAGTCTGATGTGGGACTTGATCCCAGGACCCCGGAATCACACCCTGAGCCGAAGGCAGCCACTCAACCACCGAGCCACTCTCAGGCATCCCTGGGTAAAAGAAGTTCAAGTGCTCTGGAGGAAGGGGGTGACTTCTTCAAAGAAGGCTTTAAAATGAACGTATGTCCTGGTAGGCACTGCCTCCCCCTGAGCCCTCAGGGACCCCCAAGTGGGCATTTAATGACACTTATCACTGAGCACTCCAGGAAAAATTAGTGGGGTAGGGAGACACTGAGTTCGCCTCTTGTGGAAGTGCTTCTTACCACTTTCCGTTCGCAGCCTTCAGCCAGCACCTTCTTTTCAGCCTCTAGCTGCTCTCGGATGGTTTTCTGCAGCAGCGGGGCATTGGCTCCTCTAACCACTGCCACCAGCTCTCCACCCTAGAGCACGGAACACATGCCCTACTCAAGCCACTTGAACTCATCTCCACAGATCTCCATCTTTCAGGAGACAGTGAGTGTCCGAGAGCTCTGCTTAGGAGTGTGCCCAAGGGCGAGGGCTCATCCACTTCTCTGCCTTCTACCCCATGCCTGGCCTTCCAGAACTTCCTTCAGGGAAACAGGGAGTTAGTTAAGGGATGAGCCGGGCACGTGAGGTTGAGTGACCAAGCGTGGCCTATATGTGGCTCATCCATGCAACAAATATCTATGGGACGCTTACTCTGCCGAGCACCAAGACCTCAGCAAAGAGTATCAACAGTCAATGTGAAAAGCCATGGTTGTCTGCTTCCGTGAATGGGAAGTCAAGTGGGGAGAGACTTCTGTGGCTGTATCAAAGACACAATTACAATAGAATAAGATCATCACTTTACAAGGATGCTTGGCATTCGAGGCAAGAATGGCTTCCCAGCTCCAGCGGGGTGGTCAGAGGAGACTTCACAGTGGAGGTGGTGTGTGGGGGGGTGACTGAGTCTCCTGCTTTAACCTTTTCCACAGTCTCTGCCTATGACTCACAGAAGCTCATGGAGGGGCGCCTGGGTGGCTCAGTTGGTTAAGCGTCTGCCTTCAGCTCAGGTCAGCAGGGAGCCTGCCTCTCCCTCTGCCCCTTACTCAGCTCATGCTCTCTCACTCACTCACTCCCTCACTCTCAAATAAATAAATAAAATCTTTAAAAAAGAAGAAGAAGAAGAAGAAGAAGAAGAAGAAGAAGAAGAAGAAGAAGAAGAAGAAGAAGAAGAAGTTCATGGAGAGTGGGCCATCTCGCATTTCCACCCACCCAGCAGAGGGTGAGAGGTGGTGAGGGAGCCTGCTGCCTCGGCCCCAGTGATTCACGCCTCAATCACTAAAGGCTCAAGCGGGTGAACCCATGTGACAGCGATGGCATTTCTGCACTTCTGCTCCACTGTCACTTTGACTCCTTCCTACTTCTCCCTCCGTCCTCACCCACACTTCAGCATCTAACTTCGGTCGTCCGTCAAGAATCAGCACTCAAATAATGTGTACCATCAGCTTCCAATTTGTAAGACTTGCAGTGCCAAGGGCAGGAGCCCGAAGGTTTCCAAACTGCACAACCCGGACCTGGCTGTCAGGAGACGTGGGCGGGTAGGCCTTGTTTGCCCCTGACCGTGTGAGGAGGGGGCTGCAGTCAGGGGTAGCATATCCATCAGTTGTCTTCAGAGCCTAGCAGGTGACCTAAGCTAGGAAGCCAGGTGTGAGGCGGTGGGCCCGGAGGGGCATGGGGCCAGAGCATGGATGTCACACCCAAAGACATCTAAGTGATCTTTCAAAACACTGAGCTACTTGGCTTCCTCAATAGTCCCTTTCATTTCTGAATTCTGTAAACCTGTCTTCACATCTTATGATTAAATGAAAGTGAACACAGAGCTCGTCTACCCCATTAGAGTATGTGTGCTGAGAGCTTCCCTCTACGGAGCAGGGGATAGAAATCCCAAAACCTTGTGCTCAGATTGTGAAACGTCAGTCAGGAGTGTCCATGAGCCAGAAGGAGCATATGCATTTGAGTGACTCCCGTTCTTTCCCATGTACAGCCAGTCAGGAAGGCCGCCGAGCCCAGAGTGGCCATCAGGAGCCGTGTCACCCCCGCCCTCCCCACCAGCGAGCAGTGCCACCATCCTAGGCAGGGACCCGCACGACCAGGACTTAAGTATGCCTAGCCTCATCCGAAACAACAAATGCGGTCGAGGAGGAAACAATCACGTGTTTGGAGCAGTCAACAGCCAGTCGCCCCTGGGTGACTCTCAGGGAGATGCCTCTGTCGGAACCCTGATGATCTGCAATCGTTCTGGTCCTGAAAATGTACTTACTGCATAAAACAGAAAGGTCGGCTCACACTTCCCTCGGTATTTTTCAAGGACATCAAGATGATCTGCTTCTGCCTAAAGAAAACAAGCTGTTAGGAGAGCCCTGGGGTGCTGGGGACGCAGGGGCATGGCGCTGGGAGAACCACATGGGACAACACACACAGAGACACACACCCTCTACACACACACGTCCCCCCACATATACACATGGCACACGCATACATACCCCCCACATACCCTCTCTCCACACACCCCATGTGTATATACTCACACATACCCCCCCCACACACATATCCCTCTTTTTTTTAATTTTTTTTATTTATTTATGATAGTCACAGAGAGAGAGAGAGAGAGAGAGAGAGAGAGGCAGAGACACAAGCAGGCTCCATGCACCGGGAGCCCGACGTGGGATTCGATCCCGGGTCTCCAGGATCGCGCCCTGGGCCAAAGGCAAGCGCCAAACCGCTGTGCCACCCAGGGATCCCCACATATCCCTCTTATATACGCACTACACACACCGCCCCATGCACACTCACTGACACACACCCCTCCCAGCACTCACATCCACACTGTGACTGTCCTTCCCAGATGATGCCCTGGCTGACTCTCATGCTTTTTCGTCTAATGTCTTTTCAGCAGAATACCCCTCCTGTCAACATATTGGTGAAAACTGTTGACAGTGTGCTTTTTTGAAGGATCAGACAAGAAGGACACGAGGGCTTCTCCCCAGCCAGCCACTGCTCCGGAGCCAGGGGCCTCTACTGTCTGACACCCTCCTGCTGCCACAACCAAAGAAGTGGCAGTTCCTCGGACTTCGCCTTCCGTATCTGGTAAACCCTAGAGGGGGCAGACATTTGCACCACACACTCTCTCCAGAAGTGTCAGAGCTGATTCCCGGTGAAGAAAGTGCCAAGTCCTTGAGAGGTCACTGCAGGTGTATTTCCTCCTGTGTTCCGCCTGTGACCCTCTAATCCGAGCAGCCCACTGAGTGTCCCTCGCAGGCTTCTCTGGGATTTGTTCTCATTTCCATGCACCCATCCAAGTAAATATTTGCTACAAGTTCCCCATGACAGAGCAGAGAATAAAAATCTTGAAGCGCTGTGCTCTGAGAGTAAGACTTCAAAGCCTCGGCGTTCATGAGCCACAAGGAACACACGTGTTGAGTGACATGCACCCCTTCCCTGTGCACGGGGACAAAAGATGCCTGAGCTCAGAGGGACTGTCGGGCTGGGTGTGGGGGTAGGAATCTTTATCTCCAGAGAGACTATAAAGCATCATGTCTGATGGCCCAAAATTTCACAACCAATGCCTCTTCAATGACCTGGAAAACGCGGCCCATGCTTCCTGTTCCTGCTTTTTTTTAAGTGTTCAATTCTTTTTGCAACGTTGTGTGACACTCTGCGGAGAAAGAGGGTCTTACCAATGCAAAATGCAGAAGGTCCAGGCCAACCTCGATCCTCATCTTCTGGAAGAGGCTCACCATGGGTTTGCAGGGGCCGCACCAGCCTTGATAGACGTCGACCACTATGTGAAAGCAAGAAGCAGGACGCTCAGCAGGCACGGACACTCACCACATCAGGCAAAATTCACACCTGCCAACTCGAACACCTCTCCGGTGGACAGCTGCTTGCAGCGTTATTTATGGGTCAAGGGATTTATCATCCTGTTGGAGTAGGAGCCAGCAGGGAGACACAGCTGCCCTCATTCTTACAAACTCAGTGGTCAGAATTCTGAACATAATGAAGTAAGTGTGATAGAAAAGTTTTCTTTTTTTTTTAAGATTGTATTTATTTATTCATGAGAGACACACAGAGATAGGCAGAGACATAGGCAGAGGGAGAAGCAGGCTCCCTGCAGGGAGCTCGATGCAGGACTCAATCCCAGGACCCTGGGATTACACCCTGAGCCCAAGGCAGACGCTCAACTGTTGAGCCACCCAGGCATCCCAGCAAAAGAATTTTCTTAACACAGATGCTTTACCTGAAGTAAATTTTTAGGCTACATTCATGGCCAGGCTGGTACAGATGGCCCTCAATACATATCTGAATTGTACTAGAACTATCTGTTCTAAAAGAAAGAGGTCACCGTAGGTGGCCTGTCAGCCTAAAATCAACTCTCAGCTGCTTTGATAATAAACACAGTTTTGACATTTTCCCCTGATGGATTAAAAGCCACTTGCCTTGGGTAAAGGAGACTTTTATTTACTCTATAAAATCAACATTGTTCTGACAAGTGTACCTGATACAGACCTTGGTGGAAACTTGGCTGCTTTTTTCTTTGTGGGTCCTCATCTATGGAGTGTGCCAGGACTGAGTCTAAGGGAACCCTCTCGTCTGATTGCACGAGGCCACAGGGCCTGGGAGGAAGCTAAGCAAGCTAAGCCAACACTCATGTACCAGATACATACAGGATGTGCCCAGCCCAACACAGCTAGCATGAGATTGTGTGAAGTTCAAAGAGGTGAAGTAACTAACCCAAGATACAAAAAAAAAAAGAAAAAGAAAAAAATTAAATTCTCAAGTTTTGAATCCAGGTTTGTCTGAGTGCATGCTCTTTCAACTATTCCAGGAAAGAAGCAAGATGCATGAATTCAGGAGCGCTGGTTAGTCTCAGCCAAGCAGCATAGTTTTTGGAGAGAAAGTAGGAACCAAGTTGGGTATGGGAGGGATGAGGAAGCAAGGCACAGGGGGGCAGTGGGGGTGGGAAGGAAGGAAGGGAGGAAACCACAAGATTTTGAAAAGGAAGGGAAAGACAGGCAGTGAAAGTCACGTGGGTGCGGAAAGGACTCCACCTTGGAGCCTGGCAGAGGAAAAGAACTGGTGGTGACAAGGAGAGATCATCTGAGGGAAGAAGAGTCAACTAGATTCTAGACATGCTGGGTTTCCAGTTCGAACAAGAGAATCTAAGGCCAGTGGTCTCAGAGGCAACCAGACACCAGCAGGGACAGGAGACAGATTTGAGCCTCCTGTGCAGCCACATGGAGGATAAAGCTCTGAGTTTCTCTGAGGACAACAACACTAGAGGAGGCTGGGGATTTCAGTACATCATAGTAATGGGGGAGGATGGCATTTGGGTCAAGCCAGGAAAAAGTCTTTGAAGACTTAGAGGTCCTATGTTTGGGCCCACCAAGGAAAGCGGGTTCACGTCCCACTGGGGAAAAAAACAGGGCCTAATTAGCTACCAGTCTCTCCGCAGGATTTGCACCCATAGTTCAGCTTCCCATCTCCCCTTGTTGCCCCTGGCTCTCTGAGCAGTGGGGGGGGGGGGGGGGGGGCGGCGGCAAAGGCATACTTCACAAGGTTATGGGGGAGAGAACAGGGCTGGAGAGGAAGTGTATCAAGCATTTGAAAGATGTGAAGCAAGACAGAGAAGACATCTGGAAGGAAAGAAATGGCAGAGAAAATGAAAAGGGGTGTGTCCACATGCCTTTGCATGTATAAGTGTAATAGAGTAAATACACACAAGTGCATGTGTGAATCTGGATACACTTGCACGTTTGAAGGCAGATGAAAATGAGCCAGCAGAAGGCAAGACTTCCAAGATGGTGGTTGACTTTGGAAGCAAATTTCCACTGGTTCTAGAAAGAATGAAGAGCCTGTCTTCCCGGAGACGGTTCAATAAAGGGAGGATGAGCCCCTGCTGCCTCCAGCCAACACAATTCCCTGGCACTGCTTAGAGCAGGGCTGACAGTGTCCATAGCCAGCAGATGTCAGCTGTGATCTCATAGGGTGCCTGGGACATGGCAAATTCTCAAAAAAATTGATGAGGTGGTAGTTTTCTTACTACTGTTAAAGAAATAGAAGTAATAGTTGTTTCGCCCTAGAGACATGTTCTAGTTGCATGGACAAGACATGCAGACAAAATAGTTGAGACCTGGCACCATCAAAAAAGCTGTGTAATCCTTCAAGTAGTAGAATGTGGCAAGACTCACACCCACACTGCTGGATCAATACAACCATTTATAAACCAGCATTTATTTAGCACCCACTCTGCCCCAGGCCTGGGCAAGTCTGCTAGAGATAGAGACGAAAAAGACAATACCCCTGTGTTTAGAGGGAAAACCATGAGCGCTCCTCCAGACCAGGGCCACACCAAGCTGGTGTGGGTTAGGGGAAAGGTGTGAGGGAATAAAGACCCCCCCCCCCCCCCCCCCCGCCAAATGGCCAGGTGACTCCCAGGGGAAGTGACCATGCAGAGATTCTGGGAAGATGTCAAGCAAGGAGACTGCTGCTCTGGAGCTGGACCTGGGAATGAAGGAGATATCTCCAGCTTATGATGGAGTCATGATATTTCAGGGAACAGGGACAACATCGATAAAAGTGAGCAAATGTGGAAACCTGTGGCATGTTCAGGAAACAGACTGGAGCTCAGGACATATCTCAGGGAACAGTGGGTGACAGGGCTAGAAAGACAAACTGAGTCATGAGAGAGGAAAGGGGTAGGGGCCTTGAAAGCTGCAGTCACTGGGTGCGGGTGGTGCTGGGGAGAGAGGAGCAGATACAAGCTGGCTCGGCAGGTGTGTTTATAGGGAGAACTGAGGGGATGCAGAGGGAGAAGGGGAGCCCAGAGACAATGCACAGTGAGTGAAGGAGAAAGAGAACAGTGGGGGCAGGTGTGGTAGGAAGCCTCTAAGATGCCAGGGACTCCTGCCTCCCGGGCTGTGTGCCTTTGTGTGACCCCTGGCCCTTGAATGCAGCCTGGACCTAGTGACTGGCTTCTAACAAATGGAGTAGGCCAAAAGCTATCGGATGTCACTTTTGAGACTCAGTTACATCAAGACTTTGACTTGCATGTCTGTCCCTCCCCCTCTGCCGCTTCCTCTGGGGGAAGAAAGTTACTGTTGTAAGCAGCCTTACGGAGATGCTGAGAGCAAGGACTTGATGTCTCTGGCCAGTAGCCAGCAGGGCCCTGGGTCCTGCCAACGGCCACATGAATGAAGCTGGAAATGACCTTCTAAGATCTGTCAGAGCCACATGACCAAGCTTAGAAGCAAACTGGACTTCAGTTGAGCTTTGACGTTCCCTGTCTTACTCCTTAACTGCAGCCTGGTGAGAGACCCCAAACCAGAGACACCCCAAACCAGAGGCTAAGCAACACCTGGATTCCAGACCCACAGAAACAGTGGGATGATAAATGTTTGGTTTTTTTTAAACTACTACGATTTGGGGTAAATTGTTGCAATAGGTAACAGATGACATACAAGAGAAGAGGGACGAGGAGGCCCACAAGGGACAGGGGCTCTGCTGTATCCGAATGACCACGCAGTCTCCGGTTCCAGCCCCTTGGGACGCCTGGCTCTCCTTCCAGCCTCGGAGTTCCACAAGATCCCCATATCCCTTCCAACATATTCCCCTTTATGCCTCAGGTAGTCAGAGGTTTTCACTCCTTCCCACTAAAACAACCCTTGGGTCCGACAGTCGGCTCCGTAACAAGGGAACCCTGTTACCTACCGGTACTGACTGCTTTCCTGAACTGAACTTACTACAGATGTGCACGTCAGATATATATACACACACACAAAGAAATTACCTGGTTCTTCATTTAATGAAATTCAAGATAATAGGAAAATGGTGCTCATTGCAGCTTTTCTCTTCATGGTTCAAGATGCCATTTAGCAATTTTGAAAAGGATGGATCTAAAAAATTATCTTAAATTACCAGTTAGTCCTTTGGAACTGAGCATTTCCTCCCAAAGCTCCTGGGTGCTGATGTTAACCTAACATCAAAGAACAAAGGGCAAGGATGGGGAAATGATGTAATGCATTTGCTCCAGATACCTACCTACCTCTTGCTACCCCTGTTCCCTCCTTCCCTCCCCCCTCCCTCCCTCTCTCCCTTGCTCCCTCTCTCCCTCTCTTCCCCCTCCTACCTCTCTCCCTCCTTTCCTCCCTCTCTGAAATAGGTACAAATACAGCTCAAGCTGTCTTCTCTCCCCAGTCTGCCTTTCTCTTCCTGTCTCTTCTGCCTCCATCCCCAGGAATAACCACTAACCTAAGAAAATCTCAGTCATTTTTTAAAAATAATTTTATCTTGTTGCTTGTCCAAAAAAACAATATATAAAGTTGTTTTGTATCCATAAAATGTACATAAATGATATCATACTATAGAGATCTTTTTGCAATTTTTGTTCTCACTCAAATCGAGTTTTGACATTTATCTTGATTCATATACAGAGAGGCATTCATTCATTTTTTTTCTTTTGGTCTTTTTACATATTCTGGAGATATAATTTATGTATAGTGAAAAACACAAAACTAAAGCATTACAGTTCGCCAAGTTCTGGCAAATGCATATACCCAGGTCATCACAGCTCTATCACAACACGGAACTTTCCCATCATCCCTGAAAGTTCCTCTGTCTTCTCCTAGTCACACCTGCTCCTCACCCCAGGTGAACACTGACCCACCTATTGTCACACAATAAATGTGTCTATTCTTAAACTGTCTATAAATGGAATAGTGCAGCATATATAACTTCTTTGAGAAGTGCCCGTTGATCTGTCCATTTTCTTTATTGGGTTGTTGGCCTTTTTATTATTAGATTGTAGAGTTTATATATATCACAAAGATGCTCTCCTATTTTCTTCCAGAGTCTTTGTTTATAACTTAAGCTTTCACTTTTAAGTCTGTGAGCCATCTGAAATTAATTTTTGTCTATATTGTGAAGGAGGGACTGAGGTTAGTATTATTTCCATGTTAGAGGTACAGATGTTTCTGCAAAATTTCTTGAAAAGATTTTTTTCTTCATTAAATTGTTTGGGCACCTTTGTTGAAAACCAGTTGAGTAAATAAGCATGGGTTTATTTTGGACCCTATTCTGTTTCATTGACCTATCTACTATTCGTTCGCTGACACCACATTCTTTTGGTTACTGTAATTTTATATTAAGTCTTGGAGTCAGGCAGGATGGGCTTCCATATTTGTTCTTCTTTTTCAGAATTGTTTGGCTATTCGTGATCCTTTAAATCTCCATATGTAGTTTAAAACCAGCTTGCCAATTTCTACAAAAACTCCTGCAGAGATTTTAATGGGATTGCATTGAATCTATGGATCAATTTGGAAAAAAATGGAATCTTCACAACATTGAGTCTTCCAGTCCAAGAACACCATGTTTCTCATCACTTATTCAATTTTATTTGATTTTTAAAGCATGTTTTATGCTTTTTGGTGTATAAGTTTTCCACATCTTTTGTTATTTATTATATCCAAACATCTACACCAGAAATAATAGGTGAATTTATTGCTATTTCTTCACATTTTTCTCTTACCTCTGAAGTATTCTGGTTTCCATCATAAATGAAATTTAAGGAGAAATACATGTTATACATAGTACATTACTAATAGTGTACATTTTTGCATAGTGTTTTTATTTTGAAACAATTTCAAACTTATAGAATATTTGCAAGTACAGTGTAAAGAACTTCTTGAATTATTTGAAATCATTTAAATTATTAAATAACCTGAATTATTTTGAAATTGTTTGAATTTAAATTACCAACCTGATATTCCATTATCTCTGAATATATTATCCTACATAACCATAATGCAACCATCAAAGTCAGGAAAAACACTAATGTATTATTACTAGACTACCTTCAGATCCTGTTCAGCTTTTACCATCATCCCAATAATGTCCTGGATAACAAAGGATCTTGCCAGAATCAGTACTGGATTAGTCTCTTTCAGTCTAGAATAGTTCTTCAGTCTTTCCTTGATTTTCATGACCTCGGGGTCACTTTTGAAGACTATGGGAGGGTTATTTTGTGGAATGTCCCTCAGTCTGGGTATGTTTGATGTTTCCTGATTAGATTCCGGCTGTGTATCATTGAGTTGGTTGGAACTGGGTTGGCTGGAATATCAGAGAAGCAGAAGAGTGTTCTCTCATTGCAGCCTATCAGGTGACATGCAATTTTGATCTGCTCTTTATTGTTGATGTTCACTTTGATCACTTGATTAAGGTGGTCTGCATCATGAAATTATTCTCTTTCCGTTTGTAATTAGTAAGTTTTGGTGAAGCTAGTTTAAAACTATAAAATATCAGGGGCTCCTGGGTGGCTCAGTGGTTGAGCATCTGCCTTTGGCTCAGGGTGTGATCCTGGGGTCCTAGAATCGGGTCCCACATTGAGCTCCCTGTATGGAGCCTGCTTCTCCCTCTGCCTGTGTCTCTGCCTTTCTCTTTCTGTGTCTCTCATGAATAAATAAATAAAATCTTTTTTTTAAAAAAAATCTATAAAAATCAAAAGACCATGGCAAATATCACTCACTCTTAATATGGATATCCTAAGGTCTTTATTCCTTTATTTTTTTAAGATTTTATTTATTTATTCATGAGACACACACACACACACACACACACACACACAGAGGCAGAGACACAGGCAGAGGGAGAAGCAGACTCCACTCAGGGAGCCTGACATGGGATTCGATCCCAAGTCTACAGAATCAGGCCCTGGGCTAAAGGCAGCGCTAAACCGCTGAGCACCCGGGCTGCCCTCTTTATTCCTTTAAAGGGGCTGGAAACATATAACATCTGCAAATCTTCTACTAAAGATTCATCTTTCTAAAGAAATCATATCTTCATACATTTTTTTTTCCCTATGGAAAAAAAAAGAAAAGTCTTCTGGGTGCTTTGAGTGCTCTAAGAAATTTGGACTAAAGTCAGTTTGGGCTCACAACCATAGTCCTGAAGAAGGTGACGGAGGCTTCAGAAGAGTCCCCGCCCCCACCCTCTCTCATGAGTCGCTACCAGTGGCTCAGCTGCAGCAACTCTGTGGTACCCCGCTGTCATGGAAGAAGCCACACCAGCCACAGGACCAGGAATCTGAACATTTGAAGAACGGGGCAGGAGCAGAAGAGTATGGGAAGTGTCTTGATGTCACTAAGCCCTACATTTGGTAGGGAATGAGTGGGGAACGTGTGGCACCTTCTGGCCAGACTGTCTCTTGACATCCTGTGATTTCTGTCTCGGTCATAGAAGGAGCCCTAAATAGTCTTACTCAAAGACAGGACAGGGTTCCTGGGCTGGAAAACCCTAGAGGACTTCTTTCAAGGAGCTGACCCAGTACACTTGTGTAAGGCAATGCTTACACAGATGTCTCCAAGCGCACCCACTCACTCTCCTCCTCAAGAAGTGGGAATACTTACTTGGAGTATCCCATTGAATTCAGAGCTCTGGGGAATAACATTTTTTTTTGAAATCATCAAAAAATATTATCCCCAAAGGGGATACAGGGCATAGACAGATGAAAAGATAATTGTATGGGACAGAAATCTTAGAGCCACCACAGAGAGCAATCAGTCCAGCCCTGAAATGCCTAAAGGGGTCTTGTCACAACAACTCTGCAGGCTATGTATCATCCTTCCTGTTTACAGAAAGGATATGGAGTCTTAGAGAGGCTGAGGAAATCATTCACAAAGCAGTAAATGGTAGGCCCAGGTGCTCAGAACTTATTTACAGACAGCATGTAGACATATGAAAAGTTTCATAACTCTGGATCACTAGAGCATCAGTACTGGAAGGCCCCGAGGAACGGCTCACTCATTCTACAGATGGGCAAGCTATATAGCCAGGGAGGCTATGTGATTTATTTCAACTCTCAGAGTGACTAGAAGAGTCAGAACTATGTCAGATCTTCAGACTTTCAATGCAAAGCTCTTCCCACCCTCTCCTAGTACATGCTATCCTTACAATGACGTTGCTTTCTTCCTTTTTAAATCATTAGGCTTTGGAAATTCACATGGAAAGTGCCCATGCCCCAGAGGACAGAGTCATTCGTTCCAGGTACAGATGAGGTACTCTATACGATGAATGGGTGGCACATAAAACATCAAAACATAAACACTATAAGCCTAAAGGAGCTTACACCCAGTTTTATGTTTGCTTATATTTAAGGGCACAAAAAAAGTTGTCACTAGGGAGTCGAGATAACTTTGTTGGAGTTTTTTTTCCCCCTCTAAGATGGAAGGGTACAATATTCAAGTTTGAGAACAAGGTCACTGTACTGCTGGCAACTAATATCACTTTTATAGATTTCTTTCCACTCCTCAACCCCTACCCCCAACCAAGGGCTGGAAGCAAGCGCCCCGGAAGGCTTACCTGCAGGGCTATTTCCTTCTTCTTGCTGCCCATGGCTCTGCAAAAGAAGACAGAAGCTCTGTTACTTCGGGCTCTGGCTAGCAGCAGCCTGGGGACAAACCGCTGCGAAGACCAGCAAACCCAGAGCCTCCTGCAGACAAAGCCTCCGTCCCTTTAAGGTAACTGTAAGTGACAGCAAAGCAATGCCCTGGTGCGAAAAGAACACCCCCCGGGGCGTGGGGGGGGGGGGCGGGGAGCGGAGCCTGCAGCCCTCAGGGTCGTGGCTCGCCAGCTAGTTTTCTGCAAAGCCCCTTCCCAGGATGGGGGTGGGGGTGGGGGGAGCCCGGCGAGGCAGCCCTTCAGGCATCGGAGCGCTTGCCGAGGAATTCGGGAGGAAGAGGCCCCCGAACCCTGTTATCCCTACTGTTGCAATATAGTCCTGGGAAACTGAGCCACCGCGAAGGACCTCTCGACAGGTACGCGGTCCTCGAGGTGCAGCGAGTTCCCAGCTGGTCTGCAGCGACCCGGCCACAGTCGCGGGGGCAGCTCCGCGCGGCCCGAGTCGCCCGGGTAACAAGCCACGCCCACCGGGGCCCAGAAGGGCGGAGGGAGGCCGCCCCCCCGGGATCCGAACTGGCCCGAGGGACGCTCTCATTGGCTGATGCGGTGTCAGCGTCCTGGGGTTTGGCCTCACCCAGCAGAGACCCTGTGCGCTCAGGGGCTGCACAGTCGCGTCCCCGGAGGCCTGCGTACCTGCTGCCCAGCCGGAGCAGCCTCTCTATTGTTACTTATTGCCACGCAGGGGCGGCTCCAGGTTCGGAGGGATCTGAAGGGATTCCCTTCAACAAAGAATGCAACATTACAAAGTCAAAATTATGCTTGAAAGTCAAGTGGAGCAAATAGAAAACGGTTACAAACGCGGCGTGAATAGTCTATACCAATTATAAGAGTCAAAGGATTAAAAAAAAAAAAAAGAAAGGAAAAAGGCCCAACCATGTATTGTCTATAAGAAATTCACTTTATTTTTTAAGTTTTATTTATTTAAGTAATCTTTACCCTCAATGTGGGGCTCAAACTCACAGCCCCAAGGTTAAGAATTGCATGCTTTTCAGACTGAGCCAGCCAGGTGCCCAAAGAAATTCACTTTAAATTTAAAGACAGGGCAGCCCAGGTGGCTCAGCGGTTTAGCACCGCCTTCAGCCCGGGGTTGATCCTGGAGATCCGGAATCGAGTCCCACGTCAGGCTCGCTGCATGGAGCCTGCTTCTCCCTCTGTCTGTGTCTCTGTGTCTCTCTCTCTGTCTCTCATGAATAAATAAATGACTCAGAGTGTGATCCAGCGGTCCAGGATTGAGTCCCGCATCCAGCTCCTTGCAGGGAGCCTGCTTCTCCCTCTGCCTATGTCTGTCTGTCTGTCTGTCTCTCTGTTTCTCATGAATAATAAATAAAATTAAAAAAATAAATATAAAGACACAGAGAAGTTAAAAGTAAAGGAGTGGAGAAAGCTGTGCCTGTGCTAACACTAATCAAAAGAAAGCTGGAGTAGCTATATTAACTTCAAGCAAAGCAGACATCAGAACAAGGAAATTTATCAGGAATAAAGAGAGAACAATACATAATGTAAGGGAGTCGGTTTCCCAGGAAGACATAACAATACTTAATGTGTATGCACCTAACAAGAGATCATCAAAATGCATGAAACAAAAAATGTATGGAACTGTAAGAAAAAAACAGATGAGCCCACAAGTATAACCCAGATGAACCTACAAGTATAACTGATAACTTCAACACCATTTTTAAATAATGACTAAATCCAGCAGGCAAATCCAGCAAGGATATAGTTGAACTGAGCAAGAACATCAGTCAACCTGATCTGACATTTAGACAATACTTTATCCAACAACAGCAAAATACAGATTATTCTCAAGTTCACATGGAATATTCACGATGACAGACCACACTTCAAGTCATACAACATACCTTAACAAATTGAAGAGAACAGAAATTATACAGAGTCTGTTCTTAGACCACAATAGAATTAAACTAGAAATAAGTACCAGCTGATATAAGAAATCCAAAAGAGGGCAGCCTGGGTGGCTCAGCGGTTTAGTGCCACCTTCGGCCCAGGGCATGATCCTGGAGACCCATGTCAGGCTCCCTGCATGAAGCCTGCTTCTCTCTCTGCCTCTCTCTCTCTCTCTCTCTCTCTGTGTGTGTGTGTCTCTCATGAATAAATAAATAAATAAAATCTTAAAAAAATAAGAATGTACTATATCATTTAAAAAAAATCAAAAAGATTTAAATAAGTGAAGAGCTATTCCATGTTTGTGAATAGGAAAAATCAATCTTCTTAAGATGTCAACCATTCCCAATGTGATGTATACATTAAGCACAATTTTGGTCAAAATACTAGTAAGCTATTTTGTGGATAACAATAAATTTATTCCAGAGTTTATATAAAAAGATAAAGAGACCCAGAATAGCCAACGTAATACTGGAGAAGAATAACAAAGTTGGAGAACTGACACAGCTGAACTTCAAGACTTATTATAAGCAACACAGCATGATATTAGTGAAGGAATAGATTCATAGATCAGTGAAACAGAATAGAGCCCAGAAACAGACCCATACAAATGTGGTCAACTCATCTTTGAAAAAGGCCCAAAGGAAAGTCAATGAAGAAAGAATAGTCTTTTCAAAAAATAGTGCTGGGACTGTACTACTGGCTCTGGACACAGACCTTATACCTTTTACAAAAATTAACTCAAAATGGATCATAAACATAAGTGTAAAATGCAAAACCGTAAAACTTCTAGAAGGAAATACAGTAAAAAAGCTAGGTGATCTCGAATTTGGCATTTTAGACATGACACCAAAAGCATGATCCATGAAAGAAAAAATATAACTTGGACTTCATTAAAATTAACAACTTCATCAACTATACTCAAATTTGAAATTTTTAAAAAAGATTTACTTATTTATGATAGACATAGAGAGAGAGAGAGAGGCAGAGACACAGGAGGAGGGAGAAGCAGGCCCATGCCGGGAGACCCATGCGGGACTTGATCCCGGGACTCCAGGATCGCGCCCCGGGCCAAAGGCAGACGCCAAACCGCTAAGCCACCCAGGGATCCCCAAATATGAATTTTTTTAATTTTTATTTATTTTTATTTTTTTATTTTTTTTTAAAGAACTTTAATTTTATTTACTCATGAGAGATACAGAGCGAGAGAGAGAGGCAGAGACACAGGCAGAGGGAGAAGCAGGCTCCACGCAGGGAGCACGACGTGGGACTCGATCCACGGTCTCCAGGATCACACTGTGGGTTGCAGGCGGCGCTAAACCGCTGCGCCACCGAGGCCGCCTGAATTTTTTTTAAATAGGTAAGCAAAAATTTAAATGTGTGCTCTGCAAAAGACTGTTAAGATAATTAAATAGAAACGCCATAAGCTGGGAGAAGGTATTTGCAAAACATATCTGAAAGAAGACTGTTATCCAAAACACACAAAATTCAACAATAAGAAAACAAACAACCCAATTAAAAAATAGGCAAAAGATCTGAACTGATACCTCACCAAAGAAGATATACAGATGAAAAGTAAATAAATGAAAAAAACCTCAACTTCATTTGTCTTTAGGGATTACAAATTAAAGCAGTAATGAGATCCTTCTACACACCCATTACAATGGCTCAAACTCCCAAAATTGACAATATTGATTCACAAAAGTTGGTGAAGAGCACCAGAGCAATAGACACCCTCATTTATTGCTAGTGGGAATGCAAAATGATATACAGCCACTTTGGAAGACAGTTTGGCAGTTTTTTACAAGCTAAATATAGTCTTACTATATGATCCAGCAATGATGCTCCTATATGTTTATTCGATTGATTGGAAAACTTAGGTGTACATAAAACCCTCTATGTAATGTTTATAGCAGCTTTATTCACAAATTGGAAATAATGAAGATGTTCTAAATAGGTGAATGAATAAGCAAACTGAGCCACATCCATACAGCGGTGTCTGTAAGACACTGCATTGCAGATTGGGTCTACTAAATGCAACTGATGTTTGTTGCCACGGGGTGGTGGTTACTCAAGCTCTTGAATGGTTTGAAATTTCCCTTAGAACTTCATTTCCAAAATAACATTCAAATCAAGTATTAAATTCTGCCAGGACACTGAAAGATGCTTTGTGTTCTTTTTGGAAGAGTTCGATTTCTGGTTGTCTCTACTATAGAATGTAGTCACATCTTTGCCAAGTTAAACCCCAGAACAAACTTGAGGCAACCACATGTCTTTACACCCTGACTTTATACCTGTTGTCCTGTGCAATTATTTATAGCAGCCCTTTTTGCTCTCAAAAGTGTACAGTTTGGGCAATATGGAGCCTCCTCAATTTTTCCCAAATGGATCACCCCTGCTTTTGACATCTTGATTTAATGAAAGTTCAATCTTTCACATATTTTCTGATATCCATCAGTGACTGGATTGTGTTGCCCAAAAGTCCTCCCCTAGGGAAGGTGCTTTGTTTGTTTTGCTTTGTTTAATACAAAAACTTCTAACTTCAGGGGTTGCTGCTGTGTTATGGTGTCTGAAAGACTGAAAAAACAAACAAAAATAATTCTTTCCCTTGCAAGTTATGTTTATTGCCACAAGATGATGGTTTACTCAAGGGAAACCCTTCTGTGATCCAAATTGGATGCCAGGAGCATTTTCTTTATTTAAACACTTAGAATTGTGTCGTGACTGTGTGAAACAAGAATGAACTTACGTACTTTAAGAGCAAATCACAAAACCAGTTTTTTATGTTAGCTGATAAGAATGTATACATATTGACACCTCTCTGCTTCCAGATCTTACGGTTTCTTTTTCCATAATTACTAGCATGTCCCTACTGTGACTGGCTCTGAGGAAGGCACCTAGGAGTAGTCGAACCAGGAGCATTAGAATCTCACAGACGTGGTTTGGGTCCTTGGACCTACCAGCCACCAGCTGTGTGAGCTCAGGTACACTACTTTATCTTCCTCAGACTCAGTTTCCCAGTCTTTAAAATGGGGAGTATAGCAACTACATTTCAGGAATGTTGTGGACAGAGACAATGTCTTCCAAATTTTCTTGATAATCAGGCCATTTTTGCTGCCATGTTGAGGTGTCATCCTCTCTTCACAGCTTAGGCTGGGAGGCAGCTTCCTGGCACGGTTCACAGTGGCCACCCCCAGCACTGGCAGCCAGATGGAGCCATTTGATTAGTTTTCCTCAATCAGGGTGGCATTGATAAGCATTGCCTCTGAACCTCCCCCCCCACACACACACTCTGCTCCCATCTGTGAACTCAGAGTTACCAGGATGGCTTTGATGACCAGAGATTTTTTTTTTAATTTTTTTAAATTTTCTTATTTATTTCTTTATTTATGATAGTCACACACACACACACACACAGAGAGAGAGGCAGAGACACAGGCAGAGGGAGAAGCAGGCTCCACCGGGAGCCTGACGTGGGATTCGATCCCAGGTCTCCAGGATCGCGCCCTGGGCCAAAGGCAGGCGCCAAACTGCTGCGCCACCCAGGGATCCCACCAGAGATGTTTTTAATTTGATGAAAGTTGTCAGTTTTTATTCCTTTTTTTTTTTTTTAAAGAGTATTTATTTGAGAGAGAGAGAGATAGCAAGAGAGTGCACAAGCCGGGGGTAGGGGCAAAGGAGAGGGAGAAGCAGACTCCCCACTGAGCAGGGAACCCAATATGGGGCTTCATCCTAGGACCCCAAGATCATGATCCGAGCCAAAGGCAGACACTTAACCTACTGAGCCACAAATGCTCAGTTGTTATTCTCTGTTTACTGCTTTTTTAAAGAAATCTTTTTCTAAGGATTTCCTACCCCCAGGTCATGAAGGTTTATTTTCTCCCAGGAATTGTTTAAAAAGTTATAATGAAAGGACTTATTAAAAATTTACACTTAGACCTTGATCCATTTCAAATTCATTTTTTAACTGAAATTTTTGTTAAGCTAATTGTAGGTTCATGCAGTTGTAAGAATAACATGGAATCCTTTGTACATTTTGCCCAGTTTCCCCCTATGGTAACATTTTGCAAAACTATAGTATAATGATCACAACCAGGATATCAACATTGATACAATCTACCTGTCTTAATCAGATTTCCTGAGTTTTAGTTGTACACCTGTGTGTGTGTATCTATATATATCACCTGTGTGGATTCACGTATCCATGACCATAGTTAGGATCCTAAACACAAGGATCCTCTGTATTGCCCTTTATAGCTATACCCACCTCTCTCCGGTATCTCTCTTAACTTCAGACAACCTCTAGCCTGTCCCCCATTTCTAAAATTTTGTCACTTAAAAAATGATATATAGATCATATCATATAGCATGTAACTTTTGGGATTGGCTTTTCTTAACCCGGCATAATTCCCTGGAGAATCATCTAAGTTGCTGTATATACCAATATTTTGTTCCTTGTTATTGCTGTATATTTCATGCATAGGTGTACTATAGTCTGCTTCTAATTAACTTTTTTATGGGATGGGAGGTGGCTGTCAAATTTCTTTTTTTTTTTTCCATATGGATTTCTGGTTATGCAAGTACCGTTTGTTGAAAAAACTTTGCTTTACTCCACTGTGTTGTTTTGGCATGTTTGGCATATATCAACTGATTATCAGTTGAGTTTCTTTCTGGACTCCCTAGTCTATCCCACTGATTTATTTATCTATCCTTATGCTGGTACTTCTCTGTCTTGATTACTGATGTAATCAAGTTATGGACTGAATGTTTGTATCCCTTCAAAATTCATATGTTGTAACCCTAATCCTAATGAGATGATATTTGGAGGTGAGGTCTTTGGGAGATAATTAGGTCACGAGGGTAAAGCCCTTGTGAATGGAATTAGTGCCCTTATAAGAATAGGCCAGAGAGCTAGCTACCTTTCTCTCTTTCTGCCATGTGCCATCCTAAAATTTGTATGGAACCACAAAAGACCCAGATATAGCCAAAGCAAATTTGAAAAAGAACAGAGCTAAGGACGTCATGCTTCCTGATTTCACATTATATTACAAAGTGATAGTAACTAAAACAGTGTGGTATTGGCATAAACACAGACACACAGATCAAAAGAACAAAATAGAGAGCTCAGAAGTAAACTCATGCATATACAGTCAATTAATTGATGACAAAAGAGCCAAGAATATACACTGGTAAAAAGGGTAGTCTCTTCAATAAATTGTGTTGGGAAAACTGAACAGCCACATGCGAAAGAATGAAACTTGACCACTCTCTTACACCATGCACAAAAATTAACTCAAAATGGGTTAAAGAATGTAAGACCTGAAATCATAAACCTCCTAGAAGAAAACATAAACAATAAGCAATTTTTTTTAATTTGACACCAAAAGCAAAAGCAACAAAAGCAAAAATAAATAAATGGGATGACATTGTGATGAAAAGCTTCTGCACAGCAAAGGAAACCATCTGAATTGGAGTAATGAAAAAGCAACCTACTGAAAATATTTGCAAATCCTGTATCTGATGAGGGGTATCCAAAATATATAAAGGACTCATACAGCTCAAAAGCAAAAACCAATCCAATTTAAAAAATTGACAGGGGATCTAAATAGGTATTTTTTCTTTTTCAAAGAAGACATACAGATAGCTAACAGGTACATAAAAAGATGCTCAACATCATTAATCATCAGAGGTATACAAATCAACATCACAATGAGATATCACCTCATACCTGTTAGAAATGGCTATCATCAAAAAGACAAGAAATAATAAGTGTTGGTGAGGATGTGGAGAAGAGGGGACCCTTGTGCGCTCTTGGTGGGAATGAAATTGGTGGAGCTGCCATGGAAAACAGTATGGAGGTATCTCAAAAAATTACAAATAAAACTTCTAAACTTGTTTTGTGAGGCCAGCATTACCTTGATTCCAAAACCAGACAAAGACCCCACCAAAAAGGAGAATTATAGACCAATATCCCTGATGAACACAGATGCAAAAATTCTCACCAAGATACTAGCCAATAGGATCCCACAATACATTAAGAGGATTATTCACCATGACCAAGTGAGATTTATCCCCGGGATTCAAGGCTGGTTCAACACTCATAAAACAATCAACGTGATAGATCACATCAAACAAGAGAAAAAACAAGAACCTCACATGATCCTCTCAATAGATGCAGAGAAAGCATTTGACAAAATACAGCATCCATTCCCAATTAAAACTCTTCAAAGTGTACAGATAGAGGGAACAATTCCTCAATATCTTAAAAGCCATTTATGAAAAGCCCACAGTGAATATCATTCTCAATGGGGGAAAACTAAGAGCCTTTCCCCTAAGATCAGGAACACAACAGGGATGTCCACTCTCACCACTGCTATTCAACATAGTACTGGAAGTCCTAGCCTCAGCAATCAGGCAACAAAAAGAAATAAAAGGCATTCAAATTGGCAAAGAATAAGTCAAACTCTCCCTCTTCACAGATGACATGATACTGTGTATAGAAAACCCAAAAGACTCCACCCCAAGATTGCTAGAACTCATGCAGCAATTCGGCAATGTGCCAGGATACAAAATCAATGCTCAGAAATCAGTGGCATTTCTATACACTAACAATGAGACTGAAGAAAGAGAAGTTAAGGAGTCAATCCCATTTACAATTGCACCCAAAAGCACAAGATACCTAGGAATAAACCTAACCAAAGCGGTAAAGGATCTATACCCTAAAGATTACAGAACACTTCTGAAAGAAATTGAGGAAGACACAAAGAGATGGAAAAATATTCCATGCTCATGGATTGGCAGGATAAATATTGTGAAAATGTCAATGCTGCCGAGGGCAATTTACACATTCAATGCAATCTCTATCAAAATACCATGGACTTGGGATCCCTGGGTGGCGCAGCGGTTTAGCGCCTGCCTTTGGCCTAGGGCGCGATCCTGGAGACCCAGGATCGAATCCCACGTTGGGCTCCCGGTACATGGAGCCTGCTTCTCCCTCTGCCTATGTCTCTGCCTCTCTCTCTCTCTCTCTCTCTCTCTCTGTGGCTATCATAAATAAATAAAAATTAAAAAAAAAATACCATGGACTTTCTTCACAGAGTTGGAATAAATAATCCTATGGTTTGTATGGAATCAGAAAAGACCCCAAATAGCCAGAGAAATATTGAAAAAGAAAACCAGAGCCGGGGGCACCACAATGCTGGATTTCAAGTTGAGACACTGTGATCATCAAGACAGTGTGGTACTGGCACAAAACCAGACACATAGATCAATGGAACAGAATAGAGAACCCAGAAATGGGCCCTCAACTCTATGGTCAATTAATATTTGACAAAGCAGGAAAGAATATCCACTGGAAAAAGGACAGTTTCTTCAATAAATGTTGTTGGGAAAATTGGACAGCCACATGCAGAAGAATGAAACTAAACCATTCTCTTACACCATACACAAAGATAAACTCAAAATGGTTGAAATGTAAGATAAGAATCCATCAAATTTCTAGAGGAGAACACAGGCAACAACCTTTTTGGCCACAGTAACTTCTTGCAAGATACATCTATGAAGGAAGGCAAGGGAAACAAAAGCAAAAATGAACTCTTGGGACTTCATCAAGATAAAAAGCTTCTGCACAACAAAAGAAACAATGAACAAAACTAAAAGACAGCCTACAGAATGGGAGAAGATATTTGCAAAAGACATATCAGATAAAGGGCTAGTATCCAAGATCTATAAAGAACTTATCAAACTCAACACCCAAGAAACAAAAAATCCAATTATGAAATGGATAGAAGACATGAACAGAAATTTCTCCAAAGAAAACATACACATGGCCAACAAGAACATGAGAAAATGCTCCACATCACTTGCCATCAGGAAAATACAAATCAAAACCACAATGAGATACCACCTCACACCAATGAGAATGGGGAACATTAACAAGGCAGGAAACAACAAATGTTGGAGAGGATGTGGCGAAGGGGGAACCCTCTTGCACTGTTGGTGGGAATGTGAACTGGTACAGCCGCTCTGGAAAACTGTGTGGAGGTTCCTCAAAGAGTTAAAGATAGAGCTACCCTACGACCCAGCAATTGCACTACAGAGTATTTACCCCAAAGATACAGGTGTAGTGAAATGCCGGGACACCTGCACCCCAATGTTTCTAGCAGCAATGTCCACAATAGCCAAACTGTGGAAGGAGCCATGATGCCCTTTGACAGATGAATGGATAAAGAAGATGTGGTCTATATATACAATGGAATATTACTCAGCCACCAGAAAGGATAAATACCCACCATTTGCTCTAGTTCTAGTGGATAGAACTAGAGGGTATTATGCTCAGTGAAATAAGTCAATCGGAGGAGGACAATTATCATATGGTTTCACTCATACATAGAATATAAGAAATAGTGAAAGGGACTATAAGGAAAAGGAGGGGAACTGAGTGGGAAAAATCAGAGAGGGAGACAAACCATGAGAGACTCCTAACTAGGAAATAAACAAAGGGTTGCAGAAGGGGAGGTGGGGGGGGATGGGGTAACTGGGTGATGAGCACTGAGGAGGGGTCTTGATGGACTGAGCACTGGGTGTTTTATATGTTGGCAAATTGAACTTAAAAACAAATGAAAAAATAAAATTACCATATGAACCAGCAATTCCACTTCTGGGTATTTATCTAAAAAAACAAAAACACAAACTTGAAAAAAGTTATCTGTACTCCCATGTTCTTTGTAGCATTATTTACAATAGCCAGGATTATGGAAACCAACCGAAATGTCCATTGATGGATGAATGGATAAATACTGTGCTGTATATAAACAATGGGATGTTATTCAACCATTAAAAAGCATGAAATCTTGCCATTTGTGACAACATGGATGGACCTCAAGGGCATTATGCTAAATGAAAAAGTCAAAGACAAATACTGTACGAGCCCTCTTATATGTGGAATTGAAAACAAAACAAAACCAAACAAACAAAAAACAAGCTTGTAGATACAAAGAACAGATTGATGGTTACCAGAGACCAGAAATGGGAGATTGGAGAAAGAGGTGAAGAGGGTCAAAGTTGAAAAGAAAAAGAAGAAAAAGAGGCCAGAGAGATAGCTAGCTCTCTTTCTGCCATGTGAGGACACATGGAAACATCAGCAGTCTGCAACCAGGAACACCGTCGCCTGAACCTGTCCATGCTGGCATCACGACCTCTGACTTCCAGCCTCCAGAACTATGAGAAATAAATTTCTGTTGTTGATAAGCCACCCAGTTTGTAGTATTTTGTTATAGCAGCCCAGGCTAAGACATAGTAAGTCTTAAAATTGGGTCGTCTCGTGGATGGAACTGGAGGGTATTATGCTAAGTGAAATAAGTCAATTGGAGGACAAACATATGGTCTCATTCATTTGAGGAATATAAAAATTAATGAAAGGGAATAAAGGGAAAGGAGAGAAAATGAGTGAAAATATCGGTGAGGGTGACAAAACATGAGAGACACCTAACTCTGGGAAACAAGGGGCAGTGGAAAGGGAGGTGGGCAGGGGGTTGGGGTGACTAGGTGATGGGCACTGAGGGGGGCACTTGGCGGGATGAGCACTGGGTGTTATGCTATATGTTGGCAAATTGAACTCCAATAAAAAAGAAATTTTAAAAAAATTTAAAAAATAAATAAAAACAGTGACTTGTGCTGACAAAAATAAAAAATAGAAAATAAATAAATAAAAACTAAAAATTTTTTTTAAAATTAGGTCATCTTGAGTCCTCCTCTGACTTTGTTTTTCTGTTTGAAAATGCTTTGGCCATTTTTATACAAATCTTAAAATGTCTGTTAGTATCTTTTAAACAATCCTGTTGCAAATTTGATTAGGATTGCATTAAATCTAAAGATTAACTTGAGGAGAATAGACATCTTAATGATATTGAGTCTTCCAGTCGTGAATATGGTATCTTTCCATTATTTACTCTTTAAAAAAAAGGCTTTATTTGAGAGAGAGCTTGTGCGAGCTCAGTGGGGAAGGGGTAGAGGAGGAGGGAAAGGAAGAATGCCAAGTGGATTCTGCGCTGCGTGGAGTCCCATGCAGGGTTCGATCTCAGGACCTTGAGATCATGACTCGATTGGAAACCAAAGGTCAGACACTCAACCAGCCCAGCCACCCAGGCACCCCTCCATTTATTTACTCTTTCATTTTAGCAGTGTTTATAGTTGTTGGAAGTTATTTGCACTTCATGTTTATTAATGCTATTATTAGAAATTACTTTTATGTTTTTACTTCATTTCCAATTATGTGCTGCTGGTTCATAGAAACACACTGGATTTTGTGGGGCGCCTGGCTGGCTCAGTCAGCAGAGCATGTGACCAACCCTTGATCTCAGGGTTGTAAGTTTCAGCCCCACGTTGGATGTAGAGATTACTTAAAAATATAATCTTAAAAAAAGAAAGAAAGAGGGAAAGAAGAAAGAAAGAAAGAAAGAAAGAAAGAAAGAAAGAAAGAAAGAAAGAAAGAAAGAAAGAAAGAGGGAGGGAGGGAGGGAGGGAGGGAGGGAAGGAAGGAAGGAAGGAAGGAAGGAAGGAAGGAAGGAAGGAAGAAAGAAAGATACACTGGGTCTTGTGTGTTGACTGTATTCTGAGACCTCGCTAACTTTACCTATTAGTTCTAGTAGTTTTTTGTTGATTGTTGATTTGTTGATTTTGTTGAAAACAAGCTAGTGAGCCACAAAATGAAAGCAGCCTACCTCTGAGTCCACCAACCTGTGTTGGAGTCTTGCATTTTTTTTCACGTTGTAGCCGTCACTGGGGGTCCCATCAAACTGCTGAATTGTATTGTGAGTCCCCTATAGACCAGGGTGGGTCTCAACTACTTCCTAGTGACTCTTACACAGAGACCAGTTTCCCCTCATGAGCAGGACTAACGAGCCCTGTGCTGCCCACCACTCTGGCTTATCCAGAGGACAAAGGAGGTAGCAAGGAGACATGCGCACAGTAGTCGGATCCCAGGTTCCTGTGGGCAGCATTCCTCCAAGGCTACCCATTTTGCAAGCAGAAGCACCGACTGCCCTTATTCAACTTTCTTTTCAGGAATGTTTACACAGTGAACAACCTTGAAAGATAGAGATAGCATCTCCTTTTTTTTTTTATTTATTTTATTTAGATTTATTTTATTTTATTTATTAAGATAAATACATTTATTTATTAAGGGGTAGAGGTAAATTTTAAAATAAATAAAATTTATTTTATTAAGATTTTATTTATTTATTCATGAGAGACAGAGAGAGAGAGAGAGGGAGAGAGGCAGAGACACAGGCAGAAGGAGAAGCAGGCCCCATGCAGGGAGCCTGATGTGGGACTCGATCCCAGGTCTCCAGGATCACACCCTGGGCTGAAGGCGGTGCTAAACCACTGGGCCACCCAGGCTGCCCTAGCATATTCTAAAACAAAAGGCAGGTGCACTTACAGACTTGGAAGATGGAGGTCCGTGTCTCCCTCTACAGCAAGCAGACTCACTCTCCAATGTGAAACTTGGTTTCCCGAAGCTCGGAGTTCTTCTTAACACAACCTCCTGCACGAGCAAAGACGTCTGTGTTGTCCTCTGGGAATCAAGGTTCCGGAATCCTGTGCAAAAATGCAAATACCCTGATGACTGCTATTGCTGTGTGTAATAACCTATCCTTCACCTCTGACCCAGGAGTTTCATGTTTTCTGCCAGTTTCCAAACAACTTTGAAAAAGATCACTTGTTAGTTTGCAAGTAGGATAAAAATCTCAGACCTTCATAGTTCCTGATACCTCCCAAGAGGTAGTGAGCTTTGGCCCTTGATTGTTTGGGCTCTCCTGGGTGACTAGAGAGCAGGACTTCTTTCCCATCTAACTTCTCATTAGAACAGAACTCCTTGCCCATCTTTTCTGGGCAGACAAAAGAAGCTTTTGAGGCAGATCTGGATCTCAGTCAGCCACACGGATCTCATTACTAAAGACTCTGCTCCCCGGAAGCTTCCTGAATGACTGCCCCAGGCATCTGAAGGCTTAATGCTCAATGGCCTCCTGGGTTCTCTAAACTTTGCTAAGATGTGTGCATATTTTGAAATGCTACATACAATATCCATATTTGTTTTAGTGTAAAAATAATGTTTTAAAATTCTAACCATCAAAGAATTAAAACTTTTCTGTCCTGTTTATCAGCAGGGGTAATGTTAATTGAATTTCAGAGAATGGGGCTAAATAAAAATGAGCAAATCCTGCATTTGCATTTCAGGTTCAAAATCCAGGCAATTTTTGTTTCTCTAACTGGGTATTACAGTATTTCAAATACTAAGACTAACGAACACATGTGACTCCAAAGGACGATCATTTCTCCACTGTTTGACCAGCTGGGGTTGGGTGATTAAGGAGGAGAGATGCTCAGGATGCTGGTCTCAGCCTCCTAAATGCAGAATATCATCATCTCCTGTAGAGAGGCTAGGCCATGCCGGGTTGTTCATATGGCAGGGAATGTCTCTCATCCCAGCTCTGCTTCTTCTCAGCTCCAGAATCTGTTCATCAAAGGGTTTCCTCATGAAGGAAGATGCTTAAAGATTATGTTTGAGAGGTACCTGGGTGGCTCAGTCTGCTGAGCATCCTACTCGGTTTCAGCTCAGGTCATGATCTCAGGGTCCACAGATCAAGGCTCGATCCAGGCTCTGGGGTCAACAGGGAGTCTGCTTGAGATTCCCTCTCTCCCTCTGCCCCTCCTCCCACCCACATGTGCACTCTCTATCTGTCGGTCTCTCTCTCTTTTTTTTTCTTCACAATCTGTCTCTCTCTCTTAAATAAATAAATAATAAATAAATCTTTTAAAATTCTGTTTTATGTGGTTTTCAGCAGTTCACTTTGATGTGCCTGAATATAATTTTCTCTGTGCTTACCCTCTTTGGAATTCACCAAGCTCCTTGAATCTATGAATTTCATGTCTTTCACCAGCTTGAAAATGTTTTGCTGTTACCTCTCTGACTATTGCTTCTGTCCCATTCTCTTTCTCTTCTCCCTCTGGGACTCCAGTGATATGAAGTTTAGACATTTGTATATGAAATGTCTATCTTCTATGCTATTATCTCTTTTTCTCTCGGTCTTTTTTCCTGTGCTTTTGTTTAATGTATTTTCAAATTTGTCTTCAAGTCCAGTAATCCTGTGTTCAGCTGTGTTCAACCTGCTATTAAACTCATCCAATGAGTTCTTGACTTCTGGTAATAGAGTTTATAAGTTCTAGAGTGTGCATTTTATCTCTACTTTTATTTTTTGTAGATTCCACATATCCGGTGACATTTCCTTTCCTTTTATCTATTTTACCTACCTCGTCTTCTAGTTTATTCAACATATTAATCTAAGTGAGAATATTTTAAATTTTCGAAGCATAACACACATGCAATGATACATAAAGTGTGCTAATTGTGAATGCACAGTTTGGTGAATTTTCACATTTGTGTCTATCCATGTAACTAACCATCACCCACATCAAGATACACAATATTTCTGGAATTTCTTTCCATTGTAGAAGAAAGGGCATCACTCCCCTCCCCCAAGAGATAAACACTATTTTTCTTTCACCATAAATTGGTTTTACTATTTACTGGACTTCATAAACGTTGTCTCTTCTATCTGGCTCCTTTCACTTAATATAATGTCTGTGAGATTCATTCACATTGCTTTTGTATCAGTACATGATTCTTATTTATTATAATATGTTATTTCGTTGTATGAATAGACCACAATATATATATTCATTCTCTAGTTGATAAACATTTGTGTTGTCTCCACTTTCAGACCATTATGACTAAAGCTGCTTATAAATATTCTTATATATGTTTTTTGGTGAACATAGCTGCTCTTTTCTCTTAAGTATGTACTTGGAAGTAGAAATGTTGAATTAGAAGGTAGATGTATGTTTAGCTTTAGTAAGTTCTACTAAACATCTTTTCAAAAATGATTGTGCCAATTATCAACCTATTGCTGCTCCATCCTTATTACCTGTCCTGTGATAATGAAGCTGAACCCTGTAAACATTTCTCTTCTGCCATCTGGCTCATAGTTAAGCTAGTACTCATAGAGAGTACTAGCAGCCACCATAGGAGAAAGTGGCTTCTCTTCCTGGTTCCTGCAGAACATGGTTCCTACACATGTGGCAGCCAGAAACACAAAGTAGATCTCCATTGATAGCCTCCTCCAATACCACAGAGCTCAGCTCTTGAATGCATCATTCTTGTGGGAAGTTTTCCAGCAAATTCCAAAGTGCAACACCTTTCCATGGATGGCATCCCTCAGTACCCAAGAGAAATGCTTTCCAGTGCATTGCATCTGCATGGAACTTCATCAAACTTTATCATCCAGTGAGTCATGGCTACACTGTCTCCAACAAAGTATGGACCTCAGCCTGGCAGTAGAAGGTAAGGAGGGACCTCATACAGGTTTGCTCCTTCCTTGGGTATTCTGCTTCAGCCCCAGAGGCTACTCCTTATATCTGCTAAAACTATATTCCTTAGAATTCTCTTTTTCCTCTTAGTACGCAGTCCCCTTTTATACTTAATAATTCTTTACATTAAGATTTCCTTATCCAAATTACTGTGTGTTTTCTGTATCCTAGTGAACCCTGGCTGATACATGGATATGCCATTTGACATCTCCACCACCAATGTATGAGAGTTCCCGTGCTTCTACAATGCATTATTTTAGAGTCCTATCTACTAACTCCAACACCTGAATGATCCATGTATCTGCTTCTATTGCCTATTTTTTCTCTTGCTTGTCAGTTATCATTTCCCACCTCTTTACCTGATTATTTTTTACTATATGCAGACATTGTATGTTAGAGCCATAGATATGATGATATAATTTGCTACACAGAATGTTCCTTCTTTCCTCCAGTAAGCAGATGGCCATAAGGGATAATTGCCTCAGTCTGGCGAAGGGTTAAGCTGAATCAAGGCTGGATTTCAGTTTTTGCAAAACAGTCTATCTCTGTTTACCCCCTTTCCTCACATGTGGATTTTATTGGAGAACCTTGCAGATCTCTGTACCGTTAGGCATGAAGGACTGTAGAGATTTAGTTCTGCTCTTCAGAGGTTCCTAATCCAACTGTCTAGATTCTGTCCCCCTGTAGATTCAAAATCTGGCAAATGTCTTGAGGTAGGAGCTGGCCTTGTATTTGAGGCAGGCCCTTTACTCTTGGAGAGACTTTGTTTTCTAAGTGCAGTAAGACTGGGGAAGATTTCACTCTGCTTTTTAGATGTACACTCAAACCCAGAACTCAACAAATGTCCTGTGGAGAAAATGGGTTGTGTTTTTAAAGCCTCATATTCCCATTTTTCATTCTAGTACCATGTAGCCACTAATAGCTTTACTGATCTCTCTTTCCTCCATTAGAGATCTTTCTTTTGGCAAAGCTTGATTGTTAGGCAATACCCCCAACTGGCAAATGTTCAGGGAGAGGAGTGGGGGGATAGCTGGAGAGACTCACCTCATCTTGCTGCGGTGGGAGCATTGACCTGCCACAACCTACTAGAAGAGGAAATCTAGGTTTTTGAAACTCAAAACTCTTCTTTTCAAACTTCTGTCTGTAGCTTGTGTTTCAAAATCTTAGATTTGACTTTTCTTTCTTGACAAATTTCTGCTGTAATGTTACTAACTTGAGGCTCTGAATGTCAAAATATCTGCGTTCAATGTTCTTCAAACTGTAGGTCATAACCCATTAATGGGGCATGAAATCAGTTTAATAGCTCTTGATAACATTTTTAGATAAAACAGAATAGAATAGATCAGAGTGTATCACATACAGTGAAGATAAGTATTGTTTTGTGAAACTTTTGTTTCACTTGTGTGTGCATATGTTTGGTTTTCAAGGTAAAACCTATTCATTTCTATGGGTTGCAGCCAAAAATGTTTAAAAGCCACTGTTAGTTTAAACAGAGGAAGAGCAAAGGGAGAGGAAAACAAATGATCAGAAACAAAAGTATCCATTGAATATGGACAACTTTTTGGAGACATTTGGCCATGACGGGGAAATGGGCTGATTGAAAGCTGCTCTTCAGTCCCCAACAAACAAGAGGGAATCCATGTGAGGGAGAAACCACAAGCATCAGAGAAGAAAATCCTGTGAGGCTTGGCTCCTCATGGGGCTGGGGCAGCTGGGGATCTGCAGAGGGTGTAGCAGGGAGAGCCAAAGATGAGAGATGACTGAATTTGGACTGGTACAAGCCATGAAAACCCTGAGACAAGACTGTGCCATTCTTGGTGCCATATCATAGTTAGCCCAGCCAATAAAAGACTGCACTTGGCCCAGAAGAAAGGTCAACTGAGGCTCTTCTGCTAACCTATGGTGGATGCTTCAGAGTTAGCGAACGATCTAAGTCTAGCCACAGCCTGAGGAGGCTAGTATCCTTTTCACCTTCTCCCTGCTTTCTCAACACCAAACACAAACACAACTGACCAGCCCATCGAGGCCAACAGACAGGGGAAAGAGTATGGGCTCTGGGGTCTGAAGCCCTTGACTTTGAGTCTATTGGCTGGAGGGATTGGGTTCGTGTCTCTTCATGTCTAAAACAGGGCAGGTAAGATCTGCACAGGTCATTGGGAGATGTGCAGACTCATCATCATGCCCACGTCTGGCACACCGTGAGTGTTCAGGAGCTCAGAGCTGCTTTTACCTCCAGGGACCACACTGGGACAGGTAGTTCTGGAGGAACGCTGTGCCACAATGACTGGGCTGGTTTCTGGCCACTGAACCCCCAGGCACCAGTTTGGGTCTATTCTGAGGTATGGCACTCAGCAAGCCTTGGGGCAGAGAGGCCAGCACAGGACAGGGCAGTGGATGTGGAACATTTGCTGTGTCTCTGAGCCAGAAGGTTCTCTGGGTCGGCCCAGCAACTCTTGTCTTTGCCCTGTTGCAAGAGTTGGCTCCTGGCCTTGTGGCTGGCCTTGGACTTCAGGGCCTGAAACTTGGGCCTGAGCCCAGTCTGGGTTTTTAGCCAGGAGTCGTTTGGGCCAGGAGTCTGGCCTTCTGTCGTGCTGTGAACACACCTGGTCAGCCACGTGGATCTGCAGAAGTTTTTGGAAAGACTTCATCTCCGTCATACCTCAGCATATAAAGATTTGTCTCTCTCTTCTCAGCCTGTTACTTGTTCCTCAAGCCCTGGCTCAACCATCACCTCTCACAGAAAGCCCGCCCTGGGCATGCATGCCCTCCCCACATTGGGTTAGGTGCCCTTCCTCTGGGCACACACATGCCTCTCTCTTCCATACCATTTGCCCTCTGCGGGCACTCTGCGTTTGCTTGGAGGTGGGTCCCTGCCACCACAGCTGGCACACAGTAGGTGCTCTGGAGGTGTTTACTCAATGAAAGAATTATCTAACTCTGGCCCCACTTTCCTGTCCGGTGCCTCTGTTTGCCAGCAACTGAGCCATGCTTTATTTCAGGGATAGAGGAGGCAGCCCAAATGGGACAGGTGCCCTGTTGTAAGCCACGACCTACATTAGAGAATCCCAGGTACCTGCATGTGGTTCCTAGCTGTTTAAGTGCCATTTCTGCAGAGATGGATTTTTAAAGACTTGTGTATGAAAGTGGTATAAAGATGAATCTTTGATCTTGTGCAGGCGCTGTCTCAGCTCAAGCTGAGGGCAACCCTGCTAACCCCCGTGCCATTCAGGGCCGGGAGAGGATGTTTCTTGACACAGGGAGCCCAGGAGGGGCTAAGAGACAACCAGGATACACAGACCTCCCAAGGCCTGTGGTAAATGGAAGAAAGTGGCAAGACCCAGCCAATCACAATGAGCATCTGTCTGCCCCAAGCCTCTTCCTCAGCCAGTTCTTTTACCCCCTACCCAGGTTAGATCCTTGATAGCTCTGAATGCACTCCCCCTTGACACGAGGACTCTTGTGGTCTACTTCAGAGCAGCAAGTGGAAGTGGAGGGACACCAAATGGCTGTACGGGTGCCTGGGATGACCATCAAAACTTGCATGGGATTGGCAGCTCCAGCACAGCACAAAAGACTCCCCCTAGGGTTGGGGTAGAAGGTGAAGCTCTCAAAATGACAAGGGGATGAGTTCTCTGGATGTGTAAAATGGTTCCAAGTCATCACCAAGGTCCGGCCACCAAAAAAAGTCCTCAAAACTGTCACCAGTTATCAAAATTACAGTGAGATACCACTTCAGTCTCATTAGGGTGGCTATAATCAAAAAGATAGTGAGTATGTGGAGACCTTGGTGTTCTCTCCCACATCGTTGGTGGGAATGTGGTGTGGTTGCTCTGGAAAACAGTTGGGGGCTTCCGCAAAATGTCAAACACAGCTAAACCTATATGGCCCACAACTCTACTGGTACTTCATTTTTTTTTTTTTTTTTTCTACTGGTACTTCAGTTCTGCTCCTGGATATGTCACCAAGAGAAGTGAAAACATGTTCATACAGAGTTGTACACGAATGCTCACAGGAGCATTATTCATACCAGCCCAAACGTACAAACAGCCCAACTGTCCACCTTCTGAAATGGAGAAACAACATGTGGTGTATACATCCATTGGAATATTATTTGGTCACGAAAAGGAAAGAGGTGCTGCTTCGCACTGCAACACGGATGAACCTCGAAAAGATGCTAAGTGAAAGAAGCTGGTCACAAAGCACCACATGTGGTATGATTCCATTTGTATGAAATGTCCTGAATAGGCAAATCCATAGAGCCAGGAAGCAGATGAGTGGTTTCCAGCGACTGGGGGGGATGGGGAATGGGGAATGAATGCAAATGGGTAAGGTATTTTGGTAGGGGGGGGGGTGGAAATGTTCTGGAATTAAAAATCGTGATGGTCCCCACAACTTTGCGAATATACTAAAACCCAGGTAACTGTACACCTTTAAAGGCTGGTTTTATGGCATATGAATTATATTTCCACTTTTTTTTAATAAGGAAAAAATGTCAACCGATCGAAAGGAGTTCGCAGAACTGAAAACAATGAGATGGAGCGCGGGGCTCGCCCGAGTCCGTCGCATCCGTCTGACCGGACTTGGGCCGGGGAGCGGCGCGCCAGGGGGGCCCGGGCCAGAGACGCGGGGCCAGGGTCTGGGAAGCAGCAGCGCGCCCCGGAGTCGCGGCGGACGCGGTCGAGGTGGCGGCCCGGGGCGCTGCGGACTGCGGAGGCGGCGGCGGGCTCAGAACTTGCCGAGCCGAGCGGAGACTCCAAGGCTCTCGGAGGGGCCCCCGCGCTCTGCCCTCCAGCGCCCCGGACCTGGGGTCTGAGCCGGTAAGTGCGCAGGGGCGCGGGGGGGCGGGGTCGCGGGGCCCCTCGGAGCCGGCGGGGGCGGTGTCGGCGCGGGTGGCGGGACCGAGCGGACCCGGGTGTGCGCGGGGGGCGGGGGGGGCCTCGGAGCCGGCCGGGGGGGGGGGTCGGGGGCCGGGAGCCGGCCGGATGGTGGGGACCGAGCGGACCGGGGGGCGCGGGGCGGGGGGGGGGGCCCCTCGGAGCCGGCGGGGGGGGGGTCGGGGGCCGGGAGCCGGCGCGGGTGGCGGGGACCCAGTGGGCCCGGGGGCGCGCGGGGGGCGGCGGGGTCGCGGGGCCCCCTCGGAGCCGGCGGGGGGGGGGCGCCGGGGGCCGGGAGCCGGCGCGGGTGGCGGGGACCGAGCGGGCCCGGGCGTGCGCGGGGGGGGGGGGGGGGGGGCTCGGAGCCGGCGGGGGTGGGTCGGGGGCCGGGAGTCTGCGCGGGGGGCGGGGGCCGAGCGGGCCCGGGGGCGGCGGGGTCGCGGCGCCGCCCCCCCTCCCCCGAGCGCCCGCCCCCGCCGTCCCCCGAGCGCCCGCCCGCCCCCGCCCCCGCCCCCCCGGAGGGCCCGCCCCCCCCCGGAGCGCCCCCCCCGCCCCCGCCCGCGCCCACCCGTCCGCCCGCCCCCGCCCCGCCCGCCGCGAGCGCTATTTTTAGCCGTCGCTGTTGCAATACGAGGAATGCGCGGCGCGCCAGGCGCTCGGGGCGCGCGCGGGCTGCGCGGTCGCTTTAAGGAGGCGCCGGGGCGGGGACGGGCCGGAGCGGCCGAGGGCCCGCGGGCCGGGAGCCGCCAGTGCGGCCGCAGCGGGGCCGGCGGGCGCGGCGCCGCGTCCCCGGCCGCGCGGACCTGCAGCAGGCGGCCTGCCCGGAGCCCCGGGTGCGGCGCGCGGTGAGTGGTCGCGGCCGCGGGGGGCGGGGGGCGGGGGCCGCGCTTTGTCCCGCGCGGGAGGTGTGGCCGCCCCGGCCTGCGCGCCCGCCCCGCGCCCAGTGCGCCCCGGGCCCCTCGGGGAGTGGCCTCTGCGGGCGCCGCGGGCCCGGGCGGAGCGTGGGGGTCGAGGGAGCCGCCGCGGAGCGCCCAGCGGAGGCCCGTCCGCCCGGAGCCCGCTCGCGGAGCCGCCCTGGGCTTCTCGGCCGCGGGGCGAGGACCGGCGGGCGGGGCGGGGCGGGGGCGGGGGCGGGGGGGCGCCGTCTCCCCGGTCCTCTAAGATGGCGCTACCGTGGCAGGGGCCCGCCGGGGCTCGGGGGAGAGGCGGCCTGCGGCCCCGGCTCACTCAGCGGCCGCGGGCAGGGCCGGGCCTGCGAGGGCGAGGCGAGCCCGGGAGGGCGCACGGCGCGGCGTGGCGGGACCGGGGTCGCGGCGGGGCGAGCTGCGCGCGGGGCAGCGGGTGCGGGAGCGCACGGAAGGCCCCGGGGGGGGGCGATGCCCGGCGGGAGCGCGGCGGGAGCGCGGGGGCTGGAACTGAGGTCCGCGCTGGCCGCGGGGAAGCCGCGTCCGGAGGGAGAGACAAGGGCCACCTCCTCGGGCCCTGACCCCGGAGCCCTGGGATTCCCCTGCCTCCCCCCACGCCCCCGGAGCCTCCTTGGCTAAATGGTTCTTGCATGTCCGAGGCACACGCGCTCCGCCCTGGACCGGACCAGAGAGGACGACTGGCAAGGCTCAGAGCGCAGCCCTCGGAGGAGTAAGGGGGATCTGACTCGAAAACCCTGTAGCCCCACCGAAGCAGTAGCGGCTCGCAGGGCTCGCCCAGACCAGGCACTTGACCGGAGCGAGCTTGCTCGTCGCTTGACAAGACTCTCCCAGATGCTTTATTGTAATCCCCACCTGCAGATGAGATGCTGCCACTTGCCCAAGATCTACCTAGAGCCCGGGTGGCTGCCCAGGCCTCTCTTCTGAGGGCCTGGCTGTCCCCGGCTGGAGGGCTCCAGGTACAGCCTGCGGGGCAAGCTGTTGCACTGTTGACAAGCACGGGTGGGTTGGAGCTGGGGGGCGGGGGGGGTGAGCTGTTGGTATTAACAACCGACACGTGTCAGGGACTTTGCAGTGAACAAAGCACTTCTCCGAAGCGGTTCTTAGAGTTTCTCCTTCTCTTCCCAGGGAAGACGCTTGAGCTAGCTAACATTTTATAAATCTCCTAATTTCCTGTAAATTGCAAGTCCCTGCTGACTAGGCCTGAAAATGTTTCGGGCCATGGTTTTCAACCTTGGGTCTGTCCTCACTCGCGGCAGCCAGTTAGTTCCTCGGTCTGCGGTTTATGGTGAAGTTTGTACTTTCTCTGCCGGGTCAGGAGGTATTGGGCTTTGATGCTCTGGGGTTTTCAAGGCTGCAGGGGCTGCCAGTTTCTCTTAGATGCCAGTGGTGTTGAGTAAGCCGGGTGCTCTAGTAGAACTGCCCACCCCCCACCCCTGGCCTCAACATTTCTTCATGTAGAAAAAAGGGTCAAAGCCCCCTGCTGAACCCCAGTGAGGCAGGAGACAGTCTTCTAGGGCAGCCTGCTTTGCTCTCAAAAAAGGCAGTTTGCATTTTCCCCCACTCATGCTTTCACCTACAGAAGACATTCTTGCGGCAGGTAGAACTTTTATTTTATTATTAGCTCTAACCATAGGTATTTCACATTTTGAGTTGATCTGAGCTGCTTCTAAAGTGACAGATCTCTGGGGGTGGTTCTTGAGTTTGAGTGATCACCCGGAGCCAAGGAGGACTACCAAATCTGATGAACTGAGCCAGCTCCTGGGGTGACTGGTCCTCACCTCAGTCAGATTTGTGTGGGGACCAGCCTGCTGGATCAAGTGAGTTCTCAGGGAAGCGTGACCTCTGCTTTATATTTCACATGTGAGTAATGAGTTCTACCAATGAAATGCCCCCACACGGAGTGTTCTTCCCTGCAAGTGATTGAAAACATACCTACTCATGAGCGTTGTGTAGTTTGTAAAACCATACATAACGTGAACTAACTGGGAATATGTTCTTGCGCCAAGCTGGAATATTCTCAAGTATCAAGAGTTACAGAGGTTCTGGACCTCAAGGCAGGCATCCAGCCATCTAAGATGTACAGATGTACAGTTACCTTTGTGTGGGAATGGGAAAAAGGGAGGAGCTGAATGACTCCCTGGGCCCTGGGGCATCTAGCAAGTATCTGTTATCTAGAGGCTGAGCAGAGAATTCAGGCTCCTAGAGAAATTTTGTTGGTGTACTGAGGCCCTGCCAACCTTCCTAGTCTTGGGTGTCACCATTGGGCCTTGCAGTGCTGGACCAGAGGGGTTGCCTTTGGCTGCAAAGAACGAAACCCAAGGAATAGCACATTAAGCAGAGTTTAGGTCTTCCAAAGATGCCGAAGATGTGAAGTTGCTCTACACAGAGATGAGATACTAGTGGCACTTCCAGCAAGCCCTTGCGTGGGAAAGGCAGCAAGAAAGCTGAGGGTCTGGTGACCAGATCAATGGTTTTTACCTTATTGGGTCACAGCCTCTTTAGTATGCCAGTGAGAAGCCCAGGAAAAGTTGCTTGGGTGTACAGAGTGGGGCATACAATTCAGGGGATTCATGGATCTCTGAAAACAAGCCCTGGATTCCAGGTTAGGTCCCCTGGTCTAAGCCATGTTGTGTCCCTGCTCTTTACCAAGGACTTACTCTGTGGCTCTGCCCTCCCCGCCAGACTATGGCTCTTGGGATAGCAGAGTCAGGGGTCAGGAGTGAAAATGAGAGGGCCAGTTGCTGGTGCATGTTTCAGACAACAGAGCTGACCTTGTCGAGGCTGAGGTGACAGCCGTGTTGTACCCCTCGGTGCCTACACTCTTTGGTGCTCATCTCCAGTCTCCTGGGTGATGTTTCTGCTGCATGTGATGAGGTTGGTCTCACCTGCTCCCAGAGACTCCACCCCTGCCCCGGCCCTCCCCCCCTCCCCCCACTGAGCACCAGGTTAGCATAATCCAAGGCAGTTTTCTGCATTTATCCCTCTTGTAGGGTTCATGAAGTAGCAGTGTGTATTTAACTTTTTAATGTCCCTCTCACTGACCTTTAGTATTTATGGAAGCTTTTCAAAGTGGGGTGTGCTGATGGCCAGAGGCCAAATGGCAATATAGGTCATTGCTGGTTGCTGAAGTGACATCAGAGGGGTTTTCATCTCCAGAACTTGGCATCTGGCCACCTAGATGGATAAAACACCGTGATTTACGTCTGGGTTGTAATGCTAATGAGATTTGGGACAGCACCGAGGGTGGATGAGGATGGATTTGGCTCTGCAGCAGTGTGGTGGTAGGAGAGGATGGAGAGTTGGGCGCTCTGCGCCCTCGTTCTGGTCCTCTGTGACTAACTAGAGGGCCTTGGGCACATCCCATGCTACAAGGGCCCAGGCACCATCTGTGACTTCTCTCCTTGCCCTCAGGGTTGTCATGGGATTAGATGAAATACACAGATGAGAACATGCTTGGGAGACCAGAAAGGGCCATAAGTATTAAGAGCATCATCAATATTCAAGCAACCTCAGACAACAGAATCATAGATCCAGAAGGGGCCCCTGGAGCATAGTAGTAGATTCAGATCCCGTAGAGCACATTTCTCAGAGTGGTCAGGGAGAGGATTTTAGGTGGGGCACATATGACATCATTTCATCTTAATATACTTGTTTATGTATGTTATAAAAATACAGGCATCCAATCAAACTCAAATTTTTAAAATGGATATTTTGTTCAAATTAAGCTTAGAGAAAGATTTTAAGTTAAAGATTTTAAGTTAAAAAGTATGGTGGAGAGCACATGGCTCTTGATCTCAGGGTCGTGAGTTGAAGCCCCATGTTGGGTATAAAGATTACTGAAAAAAAAAAAAGTAAATAGTATGGTGATTTTTTTTTTAAGGTTTTATTTTTTTACTTTTTAAAAAAATATTTTATTTGTTTATTCATGAGAGACACAGAGACACAGGCAGAGGGAGAAGAAGGCTCCTGCGCAGGGAGCCCGATATGGGACTTGATCTGGGGACTCCAGGATCACACCCTGGGGTGAAGGCAGATGCTCAACCCCTGAGCCACCCGGGTGTCCCGGGTGTCTGTTTTATTTATTCATGAGAGACAGAGAGAGAGAGAGAGAGGCAGAGACCACAGGCAAAGGGAAAAGCAACCTCCATGTAGGGAGCCCACCCGATGCAAGACTCGATCCTGGGACTCCAGGATCATGCCCTGAGCTCAAGGCAAATGCTCAGCCGCTGAGCCACCCAGGCATCCCAAAAGTATGGTGATTTTAAGGTAAAGGTTAAGCCAGTAATAGTTCAGTTGTAAACAAATACAGTCCAAATGGGAAGGTGACCCGTTGAATAAAGGCTGGGAGACTGAATAGGGGAGTGGTTCCCTTACAGTCCCTCCCCTACTCCCTTGGCTTCTGCTGCACCCCTCTAGGGATAGGGAGCTTGCCCCCAAATCCATCCACTTTTCCATTTGGGGATTCTTGTCCTTGTTGAGTTCTTTCTTACCTCCCCACTCCATTCCCCCTCCCTCCTTCCTTCTCCCCTCACTCCCCTCCTCTTCCCCTCTCTCCTTTCCTCCCCATTCCCTCCTCTCCCACTCTCCCCTCTGCGTTCCTCCTTCCCTCCCTCCCTTCAACAAAGACTTGTGGGCTGGCCCCAGGCTAGACACTATATTAGCCATATCTAGGCCTCACAACAGTTGCCATTAGCCTTTTACATGTGTGGAAACTGAGGCTCAGGAAGATTGAATAGGCCACTTCCAGTCAAAGCCCGAGAAAAGCAGAGCCCAGGAGTCTGACCAAGGTCCATCTGGTCCCCAAGTACATGCTCCTTCTGTTACACTGAGCTGCTCCCAGAACTGGGTGACCAAAAATGACACATCTCCTGTTTCCTAGTGCTCATGGGGCTGTGCCCCTCAGGTGTCTGTTCACACAAGATCAGTGCTGCAGCGGAGCAAAGCCCTCATGAGGAAAGGAGACCATGCAGCCTCTGCTAGAGGATGTGATGAGGCAGCTGAAGCCACCAAGGCACAGAAGGAGCTGGTCGGTGCAGAGAGGCAGAGAGCCTGGGTGGCAGTGGTTTTCCCTGACTCCCATTAATCTTACAGTCAGCTGTGAACCCCTAAATAATTTGTGCAATTGGTTTATTTTTTAATTTTGAAAAATGAAAAAATTAAAATATAAAGGATCATACAACAAGCACCCCGTGCCCGTACCCAAAAGGAACAGATGTGGCTATTTAGCCTACACTCAATCCATCGCACGGTAGGTCAGGACTTCAGCTGTGTCCCTGGTCCTTAGGCCTGGCTGGTTTGGGCCTGTCCTCCCCCCTGAGGCGAGCTTCTGAGCCTGGGTCCTGGGTTTTCTCTTATGGGCTCTTTCAGCCTCCTGTCCCCTACGAATTCAGCAGGTGCCACCTGGTTGGTTGCCCATAGCTAGGGAGAACCCACCTGGGAGGGGGCTTTTGGGCTTCACCCTTATCAAAAAAGTGGATCTGCTCTCGGAAGCACCTGCTGGATCACTGCAGGGTCAGCCAGGCTGCAGAGCACACCTGCCCCAAGCGAGCACCATTTAAATGGCAGACATGTATATTCAGAAAAGAGAGAGAAAAAAAACCATGATTTTCTTTTTATAATTAGATGGCAGTGATTCACTAAGCAGCTCATTTTAAACACAAAACTTAGCAAAATCCTTTTTCTATTCCAAAGTGTAGAACTCCTTTAAAGCACAATGTGGTACCTTTCCAATCCCTGGCTTCCCCACTGCGGCCGCTGCCACAGGAGGAGAGCGCTGGTACCCAGGTTTGGACCCTGCTCTGCAGGGCCAAGGAAAGAGGGAGGGGCAGCTGTTTGCACCCTTCTCCCTTCCACCCACCCCCTGACTCTGGAGCTGAAGCCTGAGCCTGCCTCCCCTCTCCAAGCTTACGCCCGGGTGAGAACATTTAGCAGAGGAGTGTTTTTGAAAGCCAGGCCGAAGAGATTCAGAAACTTCCAAGAAAGCCTTCCACCCCCATACAGATTCCATTTGTGGGGAGTCACAGTGGCGAGGGAATGAACTAATTTCATGAGAGAACATGGGAACCTGAGGTGGTCCCCAAGTCCTCTTTATTAAGCGGTAAGAATTGCAATATTCACTATCCCTGAGTGCCCCACAGGGAACAACACTGCCTGCGTCCCGTCCCCGGAGTCTGACGCAGATGCTGCAGGAGCCAGCCTGGGAGCCCCAGGACCTCAGAAGCACCTGCTTATTGGGCTTTCTCTTCCAATAAATGGAATCGGAGACTGCACCAGTGCAGGCAGTTAAACATACTATAAAAACAAATCCTGTTTGATTATACAGAAAGACACATACATGTTGTGTCTACAACCCCACTTCTCTCTTTTTTTAATCCAGTGATTTGGATTATTTGTAATTAATTCCTCCCTTTATTTCTAACCCTCTTTTTTTCTGGCCCCAGCTTTAACATCACTTACTTAGATGTCTGCATTGTTTCTCTGTCTCTAGTTTTCCCCCCTGTAAATCCATCTTAAAGTTGGACAAAAAGAAATATCAGAACCAAATCTGAGCATTTTACTCCCGTGCCTGTAGACCCTTAATGAGTAAGGAGAAGGGGCTAGTCCTACCAGATAATAAAATACTGTAAAGCTAGAATAAAGTAGTGTAGCCCTGGCACAGGAATAGATAGGTCAATGAAACAGAATAGAGCACCTCCCCTGAAGTCCCTCCTCCCCCCCAAAACCCCTCTTTATTTTAAATGAGACCCAGTTTCAAAAGAAAAGTTCTGGTTTCATAAGAATCTGCTGTATATACTATGTGTTAGGCTGCCCTACTATGCCAGATACCAGACTATACCCGAGTACCCAAATAGTGAAAATGTTTGTGGGTGTCATATGGAGCTGTGTGGTAGTGGCCGGAGGGGTGGTTAAAATGGGCCCATCCACCCCATAGAAACTAATCATTTGGCGGGGGGAAGTTTTTGGGGACAGGTTCTTGCTTCTCCAAAGCAGCATATATTCATTTCAAAAGCAAAATTAATTCTAATTTCATTTAGGTTTTTTCTTTTTTATCCTTTAGAGTTTCAACATACCTTCTTGAAAATTCCCCCTTTTAGATAACCCACACATTCACCCACCCCTTTGTATTTGAATTCCCCTGGAAATGTAGGGCCCTGAGGAAGAGAGTGAAGCAAGCCCATCTCTCTTGGCCAGGACCATTCTCTCAAGTCAGCTCAGCAGCCCAGAATAGCCTCTATCATGCTCTTCTGTCAATGACGGCTTTATTGTAACCAGGGATGATGGAAAAGGGTGGAGCCACTGTCCCAAAGCCTTGGGGGCATATATTAAAAACTAACTGTATGAGATCTGTCTTCTCAGCCATCCCTCCACACCCACATTCCTCAGGTTGAGATTCCTTGGGCAGAGGAGCTGGGAAGGCCTGGTGCTCCAGGAAGCCAGGCCCCAGGTGCCCTGCTGGCCTCCCAGGGAGCTAAGGGCTGCTGGCCTCAGAACCTTCCCACCCACCCCTACTCACTGACCCCTGACCCCACCCGCCTGCGGTGGACAGCGGCCTGAGTCTACTTATCTGGGACTGGGTGGGTGTTTCCTGCATGTTTGAGATTTTACAGAGGAAATAAAAATAAAGAAACAAAGCCTTTGTTTTACTTCTGGACTCAAACTGGGGACGGCTGGAGGGATGGAAAGGGAGAGCTGGAGTAGGTCACTTGGCACTCCAACAAAATAACCATTCTAATGAAGCATTTAACAGGGACTTTTTTCTATTTAAGGTTGGTGTGAGGGAATAGGAAAGACAGGGCGGAGGGCTGGGAGAGCCTCTTTGTGTGGAAGGAGAGGGCCTCTGGCAGGGTCTCTGGCAAGGATCTAGGGCCACCAACAGGGCTTCAGAATTGGCAGCCAGGGGGGCCAGAGTGGGTGTCAGGCCTCCTTTCCTTCCTGAGGAGACCCACAGGAGAGCGAGAAAAAACATGGACTGCAGGACCAGAGGACTCCTGCTCCACTTTCTGCCCCGCCACCTGTTGTCATGTGACCTTGGGCGGTCCCCCGCCACTGTGAGCCTCCCTTGCCTGGTTCATAACAGGGAACAATGCAGCTGTAACACAGATATTCCAGGCACCCCATCCCAGTTGTTCCTGCCCCAGTTACACTGGGCTGACCCTCATCCCACATATGTGGAAATGGGGAGGTGCTTTCCCCAGAGTTTCGTCATTCTTCCCAAAGGATTTTCTCCCTGTAGAAGTTCTCTGACTGTTTTATGTATTTTTTCTTTTTTTTTTTAAAACTTATTTATTCATTTGAGAGAGAGTGCATGGGGGAGGGGCAGGGGAAGAGGGAGAAAGTCACAAGCAGACTTGGAGCTCAGTGCAGAACCTGACAGGACGGGGGCTCAGTCTCATGACCCTGAGATCACAGCCTGAGCTGAAACCAATAGTCAGACACTGAACCACCTGCACCCCCCAAGTGCCCCAAAATTGTTTTATTTTTTTAAGTAGGCTCCACGCCCAGCACAGAGCCCAGTGCGAGGCTCTAAGAGTCAGACGCTTAACCAACTGAGCCACCCAGGTGCCCCATTATTTCTTTTTCTTTAAACACTACCCAAGCGCTGATGAAAGCGCTCCCCACCTGCAGCACTTCTGAGGATGTCAGAGTGGGGTCCATATCCCCTGGCCATCAGGCCTCCTGGGTCCACTGCCCTGTTTTGCCCCATGCGTGTGTGCAATCGGCTTGGCTTCCTCATTCCTTAAATCCTATTAAGCCACAGCTAACAGGCTTTCACCAAGGGCTTATAAGAAAGGGGGTTACCCATTGCTCAGAACAGGGCAGAAGTTAAAATTAAGCAGCAGACATCCTCCTCTTGCCTGCTCACCCCTTAGAGGGCTTCACCCTGCCTGTCTGTCTCATGAAGCCTTGTTTGCTACTATTTTCCAGGGACTAGTTTTCCTGGACACTTCTCTCCAGAACTTCTGAGAACTCCAAATTTCCATTACTTTTGGTTGCACAGCAGTAATGAAATCTTTCCTGGACTAGGCTGCGGGCCTGTGCTTTTGCTCAGAAAAAAAGCCACTAAAAGAGCTCGTCTAAGCAAGAAGTACATGCCCTAGCCTTCCACCGCTAGCTAGGTGTTAACTCAGCACTGTCAGTACTGGACACATCAAACTCCCAATGATTACAGTGAACCCATGAGTCAATTTTTTTCCTTCCTGTTAGAACATTGTGCTGCATAGCCATGAGGATGAGAGCTGACGTAAATCAGTAAACATTTATTAAGCACCTTCTTTGTGTCACACATGTGCTGGGCACCCGAGGTACAGTGGAGAGGTCCCTAGAGGACAGGCCCTCTGTGCTCCTGGAGCTGACACATGCCATTATGAGCAAGTAAGGGATTGAGTGGCAGCATGCGCAGTGCCATCAGGAAGGACAGCCGAGTGTTTGGGATGGTGTAACAGTAATCTCACCTAGTCTGGGCCATGCTGGGGGGTGCTCAGGGCGGTGTACGTGAAAGTGAAGTGCTGAGGATGTGGTCAGGACTTAATAAAGGGGCACTATAATGATCCATCCTGGCCACAGGACTCAGCCCGATTACACACCTCCAGCAGGTTACTCCTTCTACCAATAGTAATTTTGCACAGACGGGTTTATAATTTTTCCAAGATTACACACCTAGGAAGTGACACACCCACGATTCAAAACTGGATGTGTTGGACCCATTACCAGGCTCCTGATATCTGCTCTGCCTCCAGCTTTCTGTCCCTGGGATACCCCCTGTGAGATAGGTTATGGGGTGGGGCATAGCCCCAAAGCTTCCCCCTTTCTCCAGATGCCTGAAACAAGGCAGCACAGATAGTGGATTCTGATCATTTCTCCATCATCAGAAATAAAACGTGCTTCCTTCTTAAGTCCTGGGATGGCCAAGAGACAGGAGCAGGGGCTGCTGGGGTCTCTCTGTGCCGTGGACTGTACTGAGAGCCTCTCAGACTGAAGGAGGTGAATCAAAGGGAGCACCTGCCTCCCCCACCCCTAGCCCTGAGCGCTTTGGGGCAACTTGGAAAATACAGCCGAGTGGGGTCTCAGGCACCCCTCTGTACAGTTTGGTGGAAAGGGGACATTGGCAAGAGTTCCCACAACATACTGATGATGATAATGGTAACGAGAACATGAAGAAGAGCAACCTTTATGTGCCAGGCACTGCTCTAAGCACTTGACTGTTTTAGTTCATTCTGTCCTCAAAACAACCCTGTGAGGTGGATACTGTCATTCACAAGTGAGGAAACAGGCACAAACAGATGGAGGGATGTGCCTAAGGTCACACACCTAGTAGAGGGGCAAATGCTTTGGTGCAGGACTTTTTATAAAAGTGCTATAGGTAGGAAAAAGAGATGTAGGAGGCCAGTAGTGGCTCATGGGGTTGGAGCAGGTCTGCCAGCTTGCCCCCCTACCCCACACCCTCCCCTCACCTCCACCCCTGAGTCCAGGGCATAGCCACCTGGCCTGGCCAGGCTGCTAAGGATGGTAGGAGACCTACGGCGACTGTTTTGCAGTTGAGGAGGGAGGAATGTGAAAGTTGCTTCCTGCCTTCCCAGCTTAAAATCTGGAGTTGGGGTGCATCCCAAAAAAGTCACCCTCCCCCCCCCAGCCCTAGTTCATCCCGTCTGGAGCCAAGCTGCCAGACGCTCCTCCTTCCTCCATCCTGCCTCACAGAGCCTTTGCAAGGAAAATCCCACACCTCCTCAGCTGCTCATTGTCATGCCCACCTCGTTTTCAGGAAGTTTCCCTTTTATTTTGCTCCAGCCCAGCTCTCTACAGTCTGGTTACTATTTTAAAATGGGAGATGGGATTGCCTCTCCCCACTTCAGGCAAGAGCCTGGACTGCATTTCTTTCTCATTTTTTTGGTCAAATATATGCGTTTTTACATTTTTCATTAATGGGGGTTTGACATCTTGAATAGAGATGATAGAAACAAATCAAAGCAGTGGTCGTTTTTGAGTGCACCTTTCTGCCTTTCACCTCCCTGGCTTCTGGGCACTCCTTGGGTGGGCTCTGTGCCCTCCCTCTAAGGACTATGAGCCTGGAGGGTTTCCAGGCTGAGTAACCCCTGCTGCTCCTGTTGTTGCTGCTGCTGCTCCTTAATGTCATTTTCACCTTCTCTAATCTCACACCTCTCTGGGGCCAAAGCCAGGCCAGGCCACGGCAGTGCAAAGAGTTGTCTGCCTTGGAGCAGACGCACCACTGGGTGTGTGCATGCTGGTACATGCTTGAGATGGCCCGGGATGGCAGTGGCAGCAGGTGCCCTTGCGGGCTGGAGCTCCCCAGGGGTGATTCGTTTGGCTTGTGCGATGTGTAAAACTTTTTAATGGGGAGCTAACATTAAAAACTCAACTTTACATAAAAATTCAGATTTCTGGCGGCAGCCGTGGTGGCTCAGCGGTTTAGCACCTGCCTTCAGCCCAGGGCGTGATCCTGGAGACCGGGGATCGAGTCCCACATCAGGCTCCCTGCATGAAGCCTGCTTCTCCCTCTGCCTCTGTGTATGTGTGTGTGTGTGTGTGTCTGTGTCTCTGTGTCTCTCATGAATAAATAGAATCTTAAAAAAAATTCAGATTCCTGGCTACTCTTTAAAAATGTAGAGTATCTGGCAAGCTTGTTGCAGATATGCGCAGGTTCTGCAGTCAGTTGCTGGAAAGTAATAGTGGGCTCCTATTTGCCACAGGCCCCTCTGCTCCCTACTGCCTGTACCTGCTCCCTTTCTCTCATTTATTGGCCTGACCACTGAACACTTGAGATTGGGATTTGTTTCCTGAGTGCCTCTTTCTGCTGCTGCAGGGTAAAGCAGTTGAGGTAGGGAGGCAGCCAGAACTTGGGAGGGCTGGAAGTTAGCCATAGTCGGACCTGGCCAGCAGTGTTCATGTCCTAGCTGGGGGCTGCTGGCACAGAGCGATGCCTGCCCCTGGCGTCCACGCCTTTCCTTTGCTGTCTGTCACCACCCCTGCCCTTCTCCTGGGCTGCTTCCTTCCTAGTGTGCTAGTGCGAGGCCATGGTTCTGTGAGATGGGCAGCCCGGGGCTGGGACAGCCCTGAGGCACAACCCGTGAAGCTGTGCTCTGCTCTGCTGTACCCGCCCCCCCCCCCCAACCTAGGGGAAAGATAGTACCAGAAGATTTGCCTTATTGTCACCAGGAGGTTCTAAGGACAAGGTGTGGCATCCCCAGATCAACAGGCAGAGTGGTCAGGGAGCTGGGACCTGGGAGGTACAGGGGGCTCGATGTTTGCGAGTGTGGGTGGCAGGGAAGTACCCCCTCATCGTCACCCGCTTCTCCTTCTGGGCCAGTGCCCAGGTATGTCTGGTGGAACTCCTCGCGTGATCCGTCCCTTATGAGGACCACCAGTCACGGCCCTGGGACCTGTCTGGCCCACTGGGTATAGTGCCCGCACTACCTCCGCCCTTCCCTCTCCCCAAGCCGGCATTCCAGCTGGCACCCAGCGTCACCCCTGCGTTGTGGAAATGCAGACAGCAGATGCCTGGAGTGTCTGTGCGGCAAGCTGTGCCAGGGCCCTAGAGAGGTAGAGAAGCTGAGGCCCGGCCCTCAGACCCCCGCCTGCCCCACCCTCGTGGGGACTGTGACAGGAAAATCACTCCCCACTCCTGGATTGGAAGGGAGGAGTAGAGGAGCGCGCTCCCCAGAAATGACAGAGTGGCCGGTAGCTGAGCTAGGAGCTTTGGGGTCAGACTCGCCTTCGGACGAGCCACAGAACCTCTGTGACCTCAGGGGTCATCACTGACAGGTGCTAACCGGTGCCTTCTTGGTGTGGCGGCTGTGAGGAGCAGCATACGGCATAATGGCAGCAAAGCACCCGGCGGCCACCTGCCCCCGGCCAGCACTCCCTAGACCCCTAGACCCGCGTGGAAGGGGATCCTGGAAGGGGATCCGGAAGGTAAAGGGGCCGGGGAGGAAGGGATCGCTTCAGGGGGCTGGGGAAGACAGGAGGCTGTTCCTGACAGGGAACGTTTGCCTGCCCGTTTGCCCGGGTGGTGAAAGACCGAAGGGCAGAGAACATTCACCGGCAGACGCAGGCTACAGGCTACCCTGCCGGGCCTGGAGCCCCCACAGAGTGGGCGCCGCCTCTGTCCTGGGGAGCCACGCTGGGGTCCAGCGGGAGGGGAGGGGAGGCCGCGTCAGGAGGCCTGGGCTGCGCGGTCACAGGGAGAGCTCGGGGATCCACAGCCCTTGGTTGAGGGGCCATAGTGCTGGAGCCTGGGAACTAATGCCGCTGGACGTGTTTTAGGGAGGGAAGGTGGAGGGAGTGCCAGGGCGGAGAGTGGGACGAGGCTCAGTGAAGCACTGAGGAGCCTGAGCAGCCCCCAGAGGAGCTGTGAGGAGGCAGCTGCATCAGAACAGGGAGACACTAGGACAGGGGCCTGCCGGGCTCTAGGGAGTCCGAGGGACGTCACTTCGGGGGCCCCCAGAGTGTCCAGAAGCCGCCTGTCGCTGGCGGGATGACTGCCCCGATGACTTTCCCGGTGGACATGCAGACTCCTGTCTAAGACTGAGAAGTTCTCCTTGGCTGCAGGTGTGATTGCCCCAGAATTAGGAAAATATTAATAGGCCCCCAGGGCTGAGAGTAAGAATTTAAACATAAGGCTATTTCCTCCTCTCTGCCTCTAGCTGCCACTAAAGAATGCTGTGACCCAGGGGACAGCCCTGCCCCACAGCCCTGGACTGAATTCACTCCCACCCTCCCTGTGGCCGTAGGACATGGGGGAGGCATGGGGGAGGCATGGGGGATGCCGGGGTAGGACCTGTGAGGCTGAGAGGGCCAGGGGGCAGCACCCCATGAGCTGGGGATGCCAGTGGGGCCCATGGTTCTGAGGGGCTCTATGGGCCCTGAGACCCTGGGGCCCTCGTTAACCCCTCAATGCCAAGAGCCTCAGACCTACCAGCACCCAGGACTAGCTGGGTGATGAGTGGGGCAGTTTTTGTTTTTACTCACCAAGTCCAAGGTTCCCCCTGTGCCACCCTGTTCCCTGGGGCAAATGCCATAGCATTTCTGACTCTGTCTCCTCACTTGTAAAATGAGGAGGCTAAATGCCACCCTGCATGGTCGTGCCTGGGTCCCCATGCCTGTGCCTGCGGGCCAGCATCGCCTTCCTGCTGCTGCCTGGCCCTCTCTCCCTCCCCAATCTGCTTCCCTCTCCTTGGAGCTGCTGCGGGATTCGGAGTTCGTCCCATGCAAGCTGTCCATTCTCTCCTGGCTCTTCTCACTGGTTAACCTGACTGTGGACAGCAGAGAGAGTTGGGGGCCCGTTGGATTGGGTTAGGCCAAGGTGTAAATGCGGCCCGCCAGGGCAGAATGAGGAAGCTGAGGCCCACACACAGCATGAGAGCACACGGAGGAGGGATTGGTGAGGGCTAAATTCTGTTGAGCTGTTTACCTGTGGAACCAACCAGGTCACAGGGTGTGAGCTCAGGTGGGACTCTGGGGAGGCAGGAGGGCTTCCTGGAGGGGGAAGCCTTGGCATGGATGTTGAAGCTTGCTGGTGATGGTAACAACTTGATGTTTACGTAGCATTCCCCATGGGCTAGACACAGCCTGGCAAATCAGGGTAGCCTAGCATGACCACCAGGAGGCAAATGTTGCCACTGTCATAGAAGAGATAAACTGAGGCACAGAAGATAAGCAGCTCGCTTAAGGTTGCAGACTGAGTCTGGCTCACGCTCCTTGATGAGGTATCCTGGGTGAGGGGCAACTGCTGCTGGGCAGGGAGTGCCCGGTGTGCAGGGCCACGAGCAGTCAGGCACCACACAGAGGTGCTAGAAAACTGGTCGCAATGCTGCCTGGTGCTTCCACACAGCGCTGGGCAGCTGCGTGATCCCCCAGCTTCCTCCTTGGTCCTCGGGCAGGAGCATGCTGCAGGGCGAGACCCGTACTGTTTGGCCGACTTTGTCCCAGTTGGGCTGGGGGGTGGGCGGTATGTCTGTTCCCAGTGACTAGGATCTGCCCTGGGTGCCTCTTGGGCCCTGACCTGCTCAGCTACTTCCCTGACAGGAGCAGGGATGTGGCCTCGGAGGGCTCTCGGACTCTGACGTCACCTGCCTGGCTCACTGCTGACCTCTTTCCTGCACTCCCAGGCCAGCGGCCTCTGGCCTGACCTGCCTTTGCACCCACTCACCATCTCTCCAGCCATGAGAAAACGCCTAGCTTGATGGGCCGGCCACGGGCTCTGGAGCCGCACTGCATGGTTGCAGATCCTGACGCTGCTGCTTTCTAGCTGGGTGACCTCAGAAAAGTTATTTGATGTTGTTGTGTCTCAGTTTCTTCAACCGTCAAATGGGGACAATCATACCTCCCAGGGTCGTTGGGAGAATTAAGGGAGTTAATGTGGTAAAATCTTGCAACAGCATCAGACACGTCACTTATGTTAATTACTTAATTGTTCATCGTTTTGAACTTTGGTTGCTCCTGTAATCTTTACAGCAGTATTTCCACAAACTGACTCTGGGTTCATAAGTACCCAGGCCCCAGGCCCTGTCAGGAGGCACTCTCAAGCTAGCAGGAAGACACAAGTGTGAATAGTCATGATACGAGGAACCCCCTGGTGCTGGGGCGTCATGAGTAAGGCCAAGGGCACAGCATCCTATGCCTGGCCAACGCTAGAAGTCGGCCTTTGCCTGGATCTCTGCATCCCTGTCTGACCATTTCTGTCCTGATGCCAGCAGTCCAGACATGGTCCTGGCAGAGGAGTTTGGATTTGATGGCGTAGAAAAGTGGGGGTTGCTGTAGTCACACAAGACCTGGGTCACAGAGTTCTCCAGAGATAACCAGCAGGCATCCCCTAAGGGTCCTGACACCCTCCCACAGAACACGATGGCCAATAAGTGACATGTTTTAGAGGGAACCAGGAGAGTAGTGGGTTAGATCTGGGCATACAAGTTCCCCCAGTCACCTGGTTCTGGCCGCCAAGGGCATTACAAAGGGTTCTAAGACTGAGTGGGGAAGAGGACAGTGGTCGATTAGGATGTCTGCCATGGGAATGGGAGGAGCAGCATCCCTGCTACCTCCTCACCCTCTAAAACCCAGTGGTGCTTAAGGTTCTTTATCACATAAAATAATACATGTGGTAGAGTGTGTGTGTGTGGGGGGGGGTAAGTCTTAATAATGGAATGAGCTGAATGGACTGGTGGCTTCCTGGAAGGGTCGAGTAGTATAGTGACAGAGCTGGACTTGGATTAGCAAAGATGTGAGACAACGGGCTGGGGCAAAGTTTTGAGGAGGGCAAGAGTGGAGAGTGAAGCCTCAAGGGATAGCAAGTGGCCTAGACCCCTGGCGGGACCGCACACCATCTATGTACAGCCTGCAAGGCAGCAGCCCTGGGAAGCTGCCCATTTCTGGGAATTGTGCAGAAGGGAAGGGCAGCTCCTGGAATGCAGAGCCATTTCCTCCACATGGGTTGGGTCACACACACCCCCTGCCCCCAATGTGTCCTCATCCCCCTGAGCTGGGCACACCCAGACATCATGGAGATGAGATTAGTTTCCCAGAGCTGATTCAGCTCAATGTGATTGAAAATCCATTCACTCGCCCAAGAGCTCCATTAATAGTGAATGTGTTCCTTTCTTCCAGCCTTGTTTATCAGACAACTTTGTAGTTCAACTGATGGGATTGGGGAAATCTTTAAAATAATTAGTATAGAAGATTAGGGAAGCAAAAAGCAGTTAAAACTAAACTTTCAGTAAAGTTAGCAACGCCTTTGGGTGAGGCTCTGGGTTGGCCACTGCCCCAGCTCCAAGAATCTGGTCCTATAGTCAGGGCCAGGGAAGCAAACAACAAGGACGAAGAGTGCCCTGTGGGTTAGCAAAATCACAATGACAGTCAAAGAAAAAAGCTCTGTGATGCTATAAAACCAGTCACCCAAAGAGTTTAAGGCAGTGTGGGGAGATGGTTCCCAGGGTGGCCTTTGGTGTCCAGCCAGTCCACTACAGATGCCCACTAAATGGTGGGGAGTGTTATTGCTATGGAGCCTCTCCTGGGCACGAGTTGTTCTGGCCAGGACTGTATGACACTGCTTTGGAAGCGTGCCGGTTGGGGAGATGGGGTGCATGGAGAGGCCAGGGAGCCTATGGATCCCTTGACAATGTCTGCAGACAAAGCTCTTTCTTTTTTTATGTGTCCACTTAGAAAAATGGGGGGTGTTTTGAGCTATTCTTTGGGGAAACAAGCTCTGTAGAAGCCCTAGAAACTGGGGACCTCGGAGAATGCAACAGATTTGCCACTAGACTGGTGTTTGCGGGACTGCTGGAACTCTCTGTTGTCCCAGGCATGTATATGTGCTACTGTATTGGGTCCTCCAGCAGCTCTATGTGGTACAGGTACTCTTAGGGCTGTTGATGGGGCAGGCAAGTGGTCCAGATAACTGGGGTCAACCTGGTTGGAGGGAGACCAGGGGCCAACTACTTTGCTTATCAGTGCAAATATGCCCTTGCTGGGGGCCTTTCCATTTTGTTCACTGGGGCCTCACACATTCTTGAGTATCCTGTTCTCTTGTTTTAAAGTGGGGAAGCAGGCTCCTGGAAGTTAAGAAACTTGTTCCAGGTCACACAGGGTATCCATATCAGAGACACAAACAGAACTCAAGCCACCTGACTGCAGTCACAGGCTATAAATGACACTCCCCCCACCCAGACTACCCCCTTGAGAGCCAGGGTGGGGCTTTGATGGAGACTGTCCCCAGGAGGTCTTGGAACCCTCCCAGCACACTCTGAAAATTGCTGGGGGAAGAAGTTATACTGGGGTCATCTGTCCACCTAGCCTCCGACCTCCTAGGAGCATCACCCCCTGCTTCTTGGCCCAAGGAGTGCTGGGTGGATAGAAGGCTGCCCTGGAGCAGTATCCCACAGTTGGTCAATGAAGAGACCCCGAGCCTCCCATTTGTTGGGTCCTACCTGGCCCTAGAAAAGGCAAGGGAATGAGGAGATGGGGCTCTTGTCCTGGTGGAACTTCTGAGCTGCTTGGGGAGAGGAATCTGCCATTCAGGAAACAACTCCACACCTTGCAGTATGGTGCTTACCCTGAGGGAGGAAGGCCGCCAAAGACAGCCAAAAATGCATCTGGGAGATGCCCAGAGTCTTTGTATATGTGTCATTAAAGTTGCCCAAGCAGGGATCCCTGGGTGGCGCAGCAGTTTGGTGCCTGCCTTTGGCCCAGGGCGCGATCCTGGAGACCCGGGATCGAATCCCACGTCGGGCTCCTGGTGCATGGAGCCTGCTTCTCCCTCTGCCTATGTCTCTGCCTCTCTCTCTCTCTCTCTGTGTGACTATCATAAATTTAAAAAATAAATAAATAAAATAAAAATAAAATTGCCCAAGCAGTGATGCTGCCTTTTAGGAAAAAGTTTCCAGCAGGAGCGAGGCCTTGGGCTGCCGGTGGCCTGGGAGGGGCTCTGGGGGCCCTGGTTGCCCTGGGAACCCGCGCCCCCGCCAACGCCCGCCCAGCGGCTGCTGTTCCAAAAGTTGGTTTCTGAGCAGAGGGGGCTGCCCTGAACCTTGGAGCCATTTCCCATGGAAACAGTGTTCTAAATGGTGGGTGACGTTCCCACACAGCCCGTGGAGGAGCTGAGATGGCAGCGGGGCTTCTGCCTGGGTAGCCTCTGAGTGGAGGAAGGGGGGAGAGGGGAGGGAGGGAACCTCTCCAGGGAACAAAGTAAACAAGGCGCAAGAACAAACATCCGAGCGCCTCCTCTAAGCTGGGCACATTTCATACATTTTCATCTCATGCTTAGGGCAATCCTGCAAAGTATAATTTTCTAACCAATCCCATCTTACAAATAAGAGACTGAGGCTGTGAACGGTGATTTGCCCAAGGTCACTCACCTGGTCAGTAGGAGGGTATCCAGCATGGAAAACTGGTGGGGGGGGCTTTAAAAAGAGACTTAGGCCCACTACCCTCCCACCTCAAAGGGGCCATCCATGACCTCCAAAAGAGAGAAGAACGGGCACTCTATAATGATCTCAGAAAAAGATCCGGAAAGGTCTCTGATCTTCTAGTTGAATAGGCTGGGGGCAAGCTCTTGTGAATGTAAGCAGTTTGCTCCTTAACCACCAGCCAGCTTTTTATCCTGTGGTGTCTTTCGTCATAGCCTGTGGTGACTAAAAAAAAAGAAAAATCTTTCTTTTTACCACTGGAGTCCAGCCTATTTTGTAGGAGTTTGGATGTGTATGCCCCTTGGCATTTTGACTGCCCTCCCCAGTTAACAAACACATCATTTAGTCTGGGATTATTTGGGGGGAGGCTGAAAATTGGAAAAACCTGTCCATCAGGAGAAGAGCCATTAAGAATCAGATGCGGGGTTGGGTGGGGGCATGTTCTGGACTCATTCTCTTGGGCCTGCAACCTTCTTTCCTTCCTGGGCCCCCCTTGCCTCCAGCAGGGCTTTCCTGTGTGATTGGTCTGACTTGATAGAAGGAGGGAAGCAATCCTAACTCCTGGCTGGGAGGGTTGCCCCTTAGCCCTCTCCATGGTCAGGGCCAGTGCTGTGGCTAGTGATCTGACTGTTGTTCAGAAATGCCAGTGTTGATCCTCCAATTCCTTCAGCTAGCCTTTGCTGCTTGCTGATGCTCTGCTGGGGACTTTGGTGGTACGGAGAGGGGGTCCCCGCCCTTTTGTGCACGTTAAGTGTAGACCATTTCAAGTGTACGGGTGGCCTCCGTACAAGGAAGCGCAGGGCGCAGAGTAGAAGCAGGTGCCTCCCACAGGAGATGAATCCTGCGCTCAGGCCCAGCCTGTAAGGAGGGGTGTGCTCTCCCAGGGGGACCTGGGGTCTGCAGAGGACTCCGTGTAACCGCAGGGCACACTGGGCGAACACGGAACTGGTTGGTAGAGAGAGTAGAATGTGAGAGGCTATGGCACAGCTACTACTGGAGATGTCAGCGCTGCTGACCGGTGACAGCAGTGACAGCTTTGAAAGTCCAGTGAAGGAGCCAGGACTGGGCCCATCACATGTGGGCAGCACCAAAGGGTATTTCTTTTTTTCTTTTCTCTTTTTTTAAAAAAATTTAACATGTTGCCATACTTGCTTTTTTTTTTTTTTTTTTTTAAGATATTATTGATTTATTTGACAGAGAGAGCACAAGCAGGGGGAGAAGCAAAGGCAGAGGGAGAAGCAGAGGGAGAGGGAGTAGCAGACTCCTCACTGAGTAGGGAGCCCAATGCAGGGCTCCATCTGAGGAACCCAGGATCATGACCTGAGCCGAAGGCAGACACTTACCCACTGAGCCACCCAGGCGCTTTAAAACCTTCAAAGGGCTTTAAACCACGAGGGATCCGGACCAATTTTTGTGCTAACTGTGCATTCTTTTATTATTATTATTATTTATTCATGAGAGACACACAGAGAAAGAGGCAGAGACACAGGCAGAGGGAGAAGCAGGCTCCGTGCAGGGAGCCTTACGTGGGACTCGATCCCGGGTCTCCAGGATCACACCCCAGGCCCAAAGCGGCGCTAAACGGCTGAGCCACCCAAGCTGCCCCTAACTGTGCATTCTAACCTGCGTACATTGAGTCTTAGTTGGGGAGGAACCCTGAGTTGGCTGCCTGGGGTCTCTCAGAAGTCCAAACCCTGAGGGCAGGACTCTGAAAGGAAGGAGCCTTTCATCTGACCCGTTTCCTGCCAGCTGCCTTGCTCTGCAGGCAGGTCCCCAGGTGATTCTGCTGTGGGTGGTCTAAGTACCAACTCAAAGATACAGTTCATGTCCTCTGTCATACTTACTAGTGGATTTCTTATCTTGTTTTATTTTGAGAAGAAAAACAAAAGAAATAATTTTCCTTCTTGATATCTTCCCACCCACTGAGTATTTTTTATTCATGTTGCTGCCAGCAGAGAATGGAAGGGAGCTTTCTCTTTTTCTTTTTTTTTTTTTTTTTTGAAGACTTTATTTATTCATGAGAGACACAGACAGAGAGGCAAAAACATAGAGGGAGAAGCAGGCTCCCTGCAGGGAGCCTGATGCAGGACTCGATCCCAGGACCCCAGGATCATGCCCTGAGCCAAAGGCAGACGCCCAACCCCTGAACCACCCAGGTGCCCCATAGGGGAGCTTTAAAACCAGCCTCTTTCACAAGCAAATATGCTCACCCTGGCCCTGTGTCACTCACTTTCCACCCTTGGCCAAGACAGTGGGGGTAAGGAGGGGCCGTGAAGAGACCATGCTACACCTGGCTCCCCCTACCTGAGAGGCCAGGGAGAGGGAGAGATGACTTTTGCCCTCCTCTCCCCATTCCTGTTTCCTGCCAACTGCTCTGTGGCCCCGTTGGAGCACTATCTCTTGTCATGTGGGAAAGCTCAGTTCACCAAAGCCTCAGCTTGTTCCCACCTTTACCCCACTTGGGGAGACAGGGCACCAGATACTGGGGCTGCAGCTTAAATCCCTCCCCGAAGGACATGGAGTCATACATTTTTGGGTAGCCTGAACATTTTATTTGGCAGAAACATTAATTTTTTTTTTTTAATTTGAGGATAGTTGGGGATCCCTGGGTGGCTCAGCGGTTCAGCGCCGCCTTTGGCCCAGAGCGTGATCCTGGAGTCCCAGAATGGAGTCCCACATTGGGCTCCCAGCATGGGGCCTGCTTCTCCCTCTGCCTGTGTCTCTGCCTCTCTCTCTCTCTATTTCTCTCTATGTCTATCATGAATAAATAAATGAAATCTTTAAAAAAAAATTTGAGGATAGTTGACACACAATGTTATATTAGTTTCAGGTGTACAAGATAGTGATTCACCAACTCCATGCTATGCTCACCACAAATGTAGCTGCCATCTGTCACCGTGCAATGCTGTTGTAATACTATTGACTACGTTCTCTATGCCGTACCCTTTATTCCCATTGATGGGAATATTTTAATATTATCAAGCTTTCCCAATATGTATATATAATACTAGCTTGTTGTAGCAAGTATTGAGAAAAATTGAGAACCTATATTGCCTAGAACCACATCTAGACATACAGATTCATAGATGAGTGACTTCATGGAAGTGCAGTCATGTGTACTTGTTGTTTTGCAGCCTGTTTGGGTTTTTTTCCCTACATGAATAAACTTTTTCTAGGTTAGTGACTATCATCCTTTTTAATGGCTGCATAGTATTGCATTGTGTAGATAAGCTTTTTCTTTAACTTTCCCAATATTTAAGTGATTTCCATTTTCCCAGTTCTTCATATTTTTTTGTACACTTGTCTGATTATTTCCTTAGAATAAATTCTCATAGGCCATATAGCTTTGAGAGAGGGAATGTCATTTTAAATTTTGATATATTTATGCAAGTATATTCTCAGTCCAGGCGGGACAGATTTACACACTCAGCTGCTGTGTATAAAAGCTTCTATACTTCCTCATGATGCAGGGAAATCCTAAATGTCAACATCAAGCTTCAGTAATTGCAAAGCATTATGCAAAGACTCTCGCCCGTAGCCCCATGCAAATCAGTGTGGCCACATAACCCACAGTGGTGTCTATCACCCGTTCTGTTGATATCTAGAATTGAGGACTATTTAAAAGCCGCAAATAACTGTAAAAAAAATCCAGCCCTTTCATCTGATAGGTAAGGAAAGTATGGCTCGACGTGGCCTTCCCAAGCAGCAGCGAGGCATGCAGGACACCCAGTCCGTTGTCCTCACACCCTTAAGTGTCCCCGTCACACCTATGCCATGCCTTTCTGCCTCCCAGCTTCAGCAGAGATTCTTTCTTTCCTAGTACTGTGTGGCAGGATCAAGCTGGCACCCCCTCGGCACCAGGCCAGTCTTCGTGCTACCCAGGAGTTCCACAGCAGGGGGTGGCATTGTTCTCCCTGGCACCCTGGCGGGGTCCACAGTGAGCAGCCGAGGTCCCTACAACCACCCTTTTCTGAGTGCTCCTTCTCTGCTGCCTGCCTCCCTCTGCTGCTTGTCACTTTATGACACTGCTTTCAGAGATCACTCTTCCCTTTTCTACTGTCACGACCTCTTCACAATCAGGCCTTATCTGTTAAGGTTCAGTTTTTCTTTAGAATCCAGGCCGCATGTTTCTGGCTCCTACCTGGTCACCTTAGCTCATTAGCACTAGTGACACCTTGGGATGGATAAATCTTTGTTGTGAGGGGCTTCCCTGTGCATTGTAGGATGTGTAGCCATGGCCTTGGCCTCCACTGACTGGATGCCAGGAACACCCTCTTGGCTTTAACCACCAAAATTATCTCCAGATGTTGCAAATGTCCCCAGGAGGCGAATTGCCCCTGGTTGAGAACCCCTGCCTTAGCTGCACTCAACATCTTTAACACAAAACTGAGTCCTGCTCCTCCCTGCCTCCTCCCTAGCTAATAGGGAGGTTGACCAGATGTCAAGAGATTTTAGCACAACTTTTATATAACAAGGGGTAAGGAGACACTGGGAGAGGAGCCATGATCACTAAATTCTGAGGGGGGTGGGCACGGAGATCCTGAACTCTGGTGCACGAGGCTGTGATGCCGGCCTTCCCTTAGCTTGGACAGCATCAGATCCTCCCGGGCATAGCAATCCTGTGACCAGAGTCAAACATTTGTGCCATCCCTGCTCGGACTAGCATCCGCATGTTTATCTGGACAGGAATAGGGCAGACTTTGGTGGTGGAAAAGCTTTTTTGATGTGGCTTTGACTGTTAAAGACCTCATGGTGTCTAATAGTACTGTGTCCCCAAGACCAGGTGTGGCACATGGTTGGTATTCAACAAATGATTGAGCAAATATATAATTGAGAGTATTTGTCACTGTGTGAGGTGGGAGGAAACTCAGTATTTTCCTCCAAGGTCAGAAAGGAGAAAATCCCCTCATTATACATGTCTTGTCTCCGCAGGTCTGACCTACCAGAAACATGGCAACCAGTGCCGTCCCCAGTGACAACCTCCCCACCTACAAGCTGGTGGTGGTGGGAGATGGGGGTGTGGGCAAGAGTGCCCTTACCATCCAGTTTTTCCAGAAGATCTTTGTGCCTGACTATGACCCCACCATCGAAGACTCCTACCTGAAACACACAGAGATTGACAATCAGTGGGCCATCCTGGACGGTGAGACCCGGTGGCAGCCCTGCATGGGGCTGGGGCCAGGTGGGAGTGGGAGAAGGGGAACCATGTTAGGTGGAGGGTCAGGAGAAGTTGATGAACTTCACTGAGGTGGGATGGCTTCTTTTGTGTCGCCATTACGGCATGGTTGGTATAAGGCCGTGTATGTTTTCCAAGGGTGAATTCTGAACAGCTTTGTGGAAACCAAGATGTGTATTCAACAGAGGCAAGGCTAGAATCATGCCAATTCAGTGATGTCATGTTTGTTATTTCTTGCTGATCAGAAATGCTGATTAGCATCTACAGATGTCTCTGGCTAATAAAAAAATAAGGCAAGGGGATAAATTATTTTTTTAGTGAGCATAATTTAGTTTTGCTTGGAGGGAAAATCTTCCATTTGACTTTGTTTCTAGTTGGGTCTAAATTGGTCTAGATTAGCAGTTCTCAGATAGTGATATCCAGGCCAGCAGCCTAAGCATTACCAGGGAGCTTACAAGAAATGAAAACCCCCAGGCTCTACTGAATCAGAAATTCTGAGGGTGGAGCCCAGCAATCTGTGTTTTAACACGCCCTCCAGGTGATGTTGAAGTAGAGAGCCACTGCTCCAGATTCTTACCGGTTAGGACTTTATACCGAGTCTCTCTCTTAAACAAAGAGCCCTTAAGGATAGACTGTCATTGTAGGAGGGGAGGTTTGAAAACCATTGGGCTACAGTCCTCTGTCAGATATGTGATTTGCAAGTATTTTCTTCCAGTCTGTGGCATGCTTTTTATTCTCTTAACGGTGTCTTTCAAAGATCAGAATTTTTAATTTTGATGAAGTCCAGTTTTCAGTTTGTTCTTTTATGGATTGTGCTTTTGGTATCATGTCCAAAGTATTTGCCTAACCCAAGGTCACAAAGGTTTTTTTCTGTGTTTTCTTCTAGCAGTTTTAATGGCTTTAGGCTCTATATTTAGGTTTATGATCTACCCTGAGCTAATTTTTTGTATATGGTGTGAGGTATGGAACAAAGTTTTTTTTTTTTTTTTTTTTGGTTTGTTTGTGTATGGAGATGCAGTTGTTCCAGCACTATTTGTTAAAAACATTGTCCTTTCTCCACTGAATTGCGTTTGTACCTTTGATGAAAATTAGTTGCCCATATATGCTTTTTGTTTGATCTGTCTCTCTTAGCACCAATACCATGCTGTCTTAATAACTATTGCCTTATAATCAGTCCTAAGATCACATACTGTTAAATTCCCAATTTTGTTTTCTTTTTAAGTTGCTTTGGCCCATCTAGGTCTTTTGTATTCCATATGAATTTTAGAGTCAATTAAGTTCAAAAATTGTAGATTTTGATTGAGATTGTGTTAAATCTTTAGATAGGAAAAGGATTGACATCCTCACAACGTTGAACCTTCCAACCCTTGAATGCAGCATTTCTCCAATTTTTAAGGTCTCCTTTAATTCTCTTATCAATTGTTTTGCGGATTTGCTTGCATAGGTCTTTTATGTATTTTGTCAGATTTCTATCTATACTCTGTATTACAAATGATACTGGTTTTTCATTTCAGTTTTCAATTGTTTGTTGCTAGTATGTAGAAATACAGTAGCATTTTGTATATTAACTGTAACCTGCAACCTTGCTAAACTCACTTATTAGCACTAGTAGCTCTTTTGTAGATCCTTTGGATTTTCTGTGGAGATAGTCAGGTCTGTGAGTAAAGATAGTTTTCTTCTTCCTTTCCAGTCTGGATGGGTTGTTTCTTTTTCTTGCCTTATTTCACTGACTACAGACATACTTGTTCTTGATTTAAGGTGAAAGCTTTCTTTTAGTCTTTCAGCACTAAGTATGATGTTAGCTATAGGCTTTTTATAATTCCCTTTATCAGGTTGGGGAAGTTCCTTTTTTTTTTTTTTTAAGATTTTATTTATTTATTCAGGAGAGACGCAGAGAGAGAGAGAGGCAGAGACATAGGCAGAGGGAGAAGCAGGCTCCATGCAAGAAGCCTGATGTGGGACTTGATCCCAGGACTCCAGGATCACGCCCTGAGCCAAAGGCAGACGCTCAACCACTGAGCCACCCAGGCATCCCTGGTTGGGGAAGTTCCTTTCTATTTCTAGTTTGCTGAGAATTTTTATGAGATGTGGATGTTGGCTTTTGTCAAATGCTTCTTCTGTGTCTACTGAGATATTGAGATGGTATTTCTTTTTTAGTATGTCAGTATGGCAAATCACAATTTTTCCACTGTTAAACCAGTAGTGTATCCCTGGGATAAATCTCACATGGTCATGATGTATTATCCTTTTACATATTGTTGGCTTTGATTTGCTAAAATTTTGTTTAGAATTTTTGTGTCTATGTTCTTGATAGCTATATTGGTCTGTAGTTTTCTTGTCATGTCTGAATACTGCAGGCTTTATAGAATTAATTGAGAAATATGCTCTCTTCTTCAGTTTTCTGGAAGAGTTTGAATAAAATTGATATTATTTCTTCCTTAAATGTTTAGTAGAATTCACTTACAAGGACATTTGAGGCTGGAGTTTTCTTTGTTGGAAGATTTTTAGCTACAAATTCAATTCCTTTAATAAATGTAGGGCTATTCAGGTTATCTGTTTCTTTTTCATGAGTTTTGGTAGTTTGTGTCTTTCAAAAAGTTCAATTTGGGACCTGGGTGGCTCAGCCGTTGAGCGTCTGTCTTTGGCTCAGGTCGTGATCCTAGGGTCCTGGGACTGAGTCCCACATTGGGCTCCCCGAAGGGAGCCTGCTTCTCCATATGCCTATGTCTCTGCCTCTGTGCGTGTGTGTTTCTCATGAATAAATAAATACAATCTTTTTAAAAAAAAAAAAAAAAAAGTTCAGTTCATCAGAGTTACCAAATTTATTGATATCAAGTTGTTCATGATAGTCTCTTATTATTTTCTTAATATTGGTAGGGCCTGTAGTGATGTTGCCTCTCTCATTCCTGATCTTGTTAATTTGTGTCTTCTCCTTTTTCCCTCATCAGGCAGGCTACAGATGGAGCCATACCATTGATTTTCACAAGAGAACCAGCTCTTGAGTCCTTTGACTTTTTCCATTTGGTTCCATTGATTGCACTCTTCCCTGCATTACTTCCTTTTGTCTGCCTACTTTGGATTTAATTTGTTCTTCTCTTTTTAAAGTGGAAGCTGAGGTCATCGATTGGAACGTTTCTTCTTTTCTAAGGTATTCATTTGATGCTACAAATTCTCCCACCTACTTATTTAGCAGCATCCCGCCTATTCTAATAGACTGTGTCTTCATTTTCATTTAGTTCAAAATACTTTCTAATTTCCCTTTTGAGGTCATCTTTGACCCATAGGTTATTTAGGAATATTTAGTTTTCAAGTATTTTCCAGGGACCCTTCTGTCATAGGCTTCTGTTTTATTTTCATTGTGTCAGAGAACATACAGTAAACTTACTGAAGCTTCTTGTATGACCCAGGATTTGGTGTCTCTGGGTAAATGTTCCATGTGTACATGAAAAGAATGGGTAATCTGCCATCGTTGGGTGGAGTGTTCTATGAATGTCTGTTATTTTGTCTGATATTTTATTGTTTCAGGCAAGAAGATAAATCTGATCCTTGTTACTCCATCGTGGTCAGAACCAGTATCAAATCGTTACTTTTTTTTTCAAATCGTTACTTTCTTAAAAATGCAACAACTTTGTATCTGTACTGAATTGTGTACTTTAAAAAGGTGTATGTTGGGGGTACCCGGGTGGCTCAGGGGTTGAGCGTCTGCCTTCGGCTCAGGTCGTGATCCCGGGGTCCTAGAATCAAATCCCGCATCAGGCTCCCCACATGGAGCCTGCTTCTCCTTCAGCCTGTGTCTCTGCCTCTCTCTCTGTCTCTCATGAATAAATAAATAAATACAATCTTTTTTTTTAAAAGGAGGTGAATATTATAGTATTTGAATTGTATCTTAATTTTAAAAAGCACCATCCTTCAGGGGTTCATCTGCAGCCCTGAAACTTTGAATAGTTCATCAGGAACCAAGCACCACCTCAGGGGCTTTGCATTGGTATTCTCTGTGCCAAGAATATTCTTCCTTCAGAAATATATATTTCACTTTGCATAGGTCTCCACTCAAATGTTAACTTTATCAAAGAGGCCTTCCTTGCCGAAACCATCTATACTAGTACCCACCCTGCTCTTATCATTCTGTCCCCCTGATCGACTCTTTTCCCTTTTTTTTGTTTTGTTTTGTTTTTAAGATTTTATTTATTTGTTTGAGAGAGAAAGAGATAGTGAGAGAGAGCATGAGCAGTGAGGATAGAGAGAAGTAGGCTCCATGCTAAGCAGGGAGCCCAATGTGGGGCTTGATCCCAGGATCCTGGGACCATGACCTGAGCCGAAGGCAGCTGCTTAACCCACTGAGTCACCCAGGTGCCCCTGTGATAACATTTATAGCAGCTGCAGCAGTAAGGAAAAGGGATGCATGGTCAAATTATTTTATAAGCATGAACTTGCAAAGCTTTTGTTCCGCAGCATCTGGGCTCCCCTTGGGTGCTATGCCTCTAAACCTGCCACCTGAATCAAACCTAATTTAGGGCCTTGCCCACCAGGGCCTGCCTCAGGCTCAGATACGAGATGCCCAGATTAGTACATTTCTCCACCCAATTAGGTCTCATATTAAGAAAAGGAAGGCTTAAAACATTACAGCTAAATATTAATTAGTCTGGAATTTAAAAGGATGTCCCATATTTTGGGAACTTTAATCAAAAGCTGGTTGTATTTAGGCCTAAGTGTAACTCTGACACCTTCTGGGGCTAGACTCTTCTGGGGTGGTTGGCAGCCCTGGAATAGACAGGACTTTCCCCAGGGCATCCAGAGCCCTGACATCCTGCTTCCCTGGAGCCCTACCATCCTGAGTGAGGTGCTAAGCCTGGAATGCCTTCCAAGTGCTCTGAACTCTGCAGTTGCTCTTCTTCCATATTCAGAAAGAGCAAAAACATGACAGCTTGATCATGAGGAGGAGGAGGAGGAGGATTATGAGAGCAGCAATGGTATTTATTGAGCACTTACACTGTGGAAGCCCTATGTTAAGCACTTTGTATATGCTCTCTTTTAATCCTTAAAACACTGTTGTGCTTGCTACTGTTGTTATCTTCATAAAAATAAAGCGCAGGGAGATTTGCATAGCTAGTGATAGCTTAAACTACCCCCCTTTGTCTCCTGGATTCTCTCTGTTATTCTGGTTGGGTGGGAAAATCCTCTCCCACCTTGCACTCTGATCCCTGTGCCTCTGGGAATGGGGGCTGAAATCCTGGCGGGGGAGAGGGGACTGTGGCCTGGATTATCAGGGTCAACAGACACCCTTACCTGCCCTTCTTACAACTTCCCAAGGCCCCCTCAGAGGGCTGTGTGCTCTTCCTCAATTTGTTCAAAAAGCCTTCTCTGTGGTTGCCACACTGAGGATTCTCACAGCTTCCTGGTTACTTACAAACTTGTTTCTTGCTTTCTTTCAAGAGACCTCATTTCCCTGGTTCTCCAAGAATCTAAGAGATGGCAGGGGCGGGCAGGCAGGCTCCCCAGTGTTTGGGACCCCCAGCTTTGGAGCAAGCCTGCTTTGAGTTCTTTTCCCCGGGACTTTGGGACCCCCCCCCCCCCCCCCCCCCCCCTGTCTCACCTGTCATTGTTGCAGGCCCATTTCTGGAAGGATCTCCTCACTGTCTGGTGCCCACCTCTCTGCTGCGGGCTTGCATCCAGCCCCCTGACCTCCCAGTGCTCCAGCTCTCTCTTCTGGCCTCTGAATTTGGACCCCTACCTCACACTGGCTTTCAGTTATGGGATTCACCATACCCCAGTTCTCAAGTTTCATGCATCAGGAAGAACCAAACCTTAGGCAGCATCTTGAAGTTTTGTATTTATTCTTGTGGGGTTTTTTTTTATTGTGGTAAAATATACATAAAGCGTACCATTGTGACCATTTATAAGTGTGCAGCTCTGCAGCGTTAAGTACATCCCTGCTGTTCTGCAGCCACCGCCACCGTCCATCCACAGACTTCCTCATGTCCCCCTGCCACTCTGTACCCACTCAGCAGGAACTCCTGCTCCCCTCTGCCCAGCCCCTGGCAAGCACCGCTTCACATTCTTTGAGGTTGACCACTCCAGGCACCTCCTCTGTGCAGACACCTGTGGTACTCATTCTTTTGTGACTGGCTTATTTCACTTAGCACGGCGTCTTCAAGGTTCATGCATGTTATAACGTGTGTCAGCATCTCTTCTTTAAGACTGAACAGTTTTCCACTGTGTGGATATCACGGTTTGTTTACCCATTCATCTAGCAAAGGACATGGGGGTGACTTCCACTTTTTGGCTCTTGTCAATACTGATCCTGTGCACACATACCTTTTCTAATCTATGCCTTCAGTTGTTCTGTCTTGGAGTCCTCATGTGCCTTTTTTTTTTTTTTTTCTGTTAGGCCAGGGCTCAAGGTTCCTGAGCTCTTTGGTATTACACCCCCTACCCCCCACCCCCACCCCCATTATACCTGAGGAGACTGGTGCAGGTGAAGTGACTTGCCTGGGGTCAGATCCAGCTAGAGGTGGAGCCAGGCCCAGGGCTTCATGGCTCTGCCCAGCACATTCCCCCCACCCCATCCTGTCAGGCTGCCTCCCATTTGGCCCAAACCTTGGTCCTGCAGGGTAGGATGTTGACCAGATCTCTGCCCACTTATAATAGGGGCAGGTGTTGCGGAGCTTCCTCTCCCATATGGTTCCCAGTCCTGCCCTCTGCCCAACCTTGCATCTTCCTTCCACCAGCAGAGAAGAGCAGTGGCGCTGAACTTCCTAACGCCTCTTCCCACTTGCAGCTCTTGGGCCCAGCTCTGCAGCCACTCTGTCCCCCTGTGTCCCCAGCAACAGCTTGGGCTTTGCAAAGAGTAAAGCTCTAGCTCTTCTCCTGCACCCTCAGAAGCTGGGACGTTTCCACCCTGGCTTCTGCCCAAACCTCAGACACAAGTGCTGTTGTCTTCTCGGAGCAGCCCGGACCTGGCTTTTCCCTGAACACTTGAATCCACATTCTTTCCGGGCAGGGGGAGGGAAGGAAGATATTGGAAGGGCAGCAAGAGGAAAACGAACATGTATTGAGTTTATCAAGCTTCTGGTTTAGAGGCTTTACTGGGGGGCCAGCTTCAGAGTAAGCACTTCCCCATGGGCCCCCAACTGAGAATGGGGTAGAGACAGAGCTGGCCTATCCATCCACCTTCCAGCCATCCTCCACTTTCTTGACTGGCAGTGACATGGGAGGAATTTCCCTTTTTCCCTTTATTAGGGAACATGGCCACTGGCCCCAGATTATGAAATCCAGCCCTGCAGGCCCCTGCCTAACCCTTTATCCTGGTTCCATCAGCCATCACTGCTTGCTCACTTCCAGTAACGTGCAACTCACTGATCTCCCAGTGCCTAGGGCAGTGCTTCTTGGTACCCTGAAGCCAGATCTGCCTCCCGAACCCTCTCTCACTGTGGCTCCTTTTGGTTCCTAGCAGTGGGAGCAGTGTCTCCCGACCAGACTTTTCTGGAAGGCCAAAGCCTGTGCTGAGGGCTTTTAGGGATTGTTCTATTTTCTCCTTGTAATAGCTCTGCCACATGGAGACTGGCATCTCCACCTTCCCGCTGAGCACAGCCACACCTCAGCCAGTGTGCGCCCGCACTGCCCTGTTGGTTGATAAAATGGTGAGCTACGTCCATGCCATTGGGTGCCACTGGAAAATCACTACTGCTGCTGTCCTGTGTCCCTGAGGGCCCTTCCCCCGGGGGCCCCGCCCTCTGCTCCAGCGCCTACCTAGCAGCCCTCAAATGGGTCAGGCCCCTATGGGGGAGGACCAAGATTCATCGAGGGGAAATAGCACTTCCGAGGTCACATGGCTGATGAAAGCCCCATTCCTCCAACCCCGAAGTGAAGGATAGTCTTGCTCTGTGCCAGCTTAGGCCTCCCAGCCTGGATGCTGAGGGGCCCCCGCATCAGCCAATGTCCTGGAGTCAGCTCAGCAAGGCTGCGTGATGAGGTGTGTGCACCGTGCACCCCTCCCCCTTCAAAGGCACAACACAGCCACACCTCAGTCCTGGGGATTTTGCACTCTAAACCCTAGGTGGGGTTCCTCTCATATTGCTGACAGATCCTATACTCCTGCAGTTAATTTTGGGTTTTGCCCTGACTTCAGAACTTCATGCTGATTGCTCTTAGTCATGTGACCTATTTGGGCTGAGTGCAGCAGCCAGGTTAGTAAGTTTGAGATCTTACCTGTCTTCTTATGTGTTACATAATCCCACCAGGCCCAGGGCCCCAGCATAGCCACTGTCAGCCTGTTGTCACCATGCCCTAGGTGTGAATTCTTCTTTCCCTTGGGCACCAACAGTCTCTGGACCAAGACTGAGTGCTCTCAGTTGGTGAGGCTTGTGCCCTAAATGGGATATAGCCTCAGAGTTGTTGCAAAGAATAAATGAAATGATACAAAATATAAGTTCCTTGTGGGAGGCTGTCCTTTGCCCACCATGGTATCTGATGCCAGCTTGGAGCTGGCACTTACTTAGGGTGAGGGAGGGAATAAGGTACTTTGTGAGGGAATTGGCACATAGTAAACCTCAGGAGATGCCTATTGTTGCTGTGATTGCTCTGATTTATATTAGTCTTTATGATGGTGGCTTGGTGCTTTCAAGATAGGCCCTATCACATGTGCGGATGAGAGGCCACCAACACATCTGCCTGCTTCTGGGGAGCTCCAGGAGTGAGACACGAGCCCCTGACTTGGAGCGACCAACCTCTCCTCTCCAGTGATGTGTGGACTGGCCCCTGAGTTTCGTGTACACAGATGAGTTCAACAAACACTCCTGGGTACCTGCTATGTGCCTGGCTCTCGTTAGGGCTTTGAGGACTCAGCTTTTGACAAAGTAAAGTGTCTGTTCTCATGAAGCTTATGTTAGAATGGGAGGGACAGAGCATAAACAGACATGTAATGTGTCAGGGGATGATAAATGCTATGAAGGAGAATAAGGCAAAGTAAAGGAAACAGTGAGGAAGGGCTTGCTGTCTTACGTAGGCTAGTCAGGGAAGGCCTTTCTGATACGGTGATGTAGAAGCAGAGACAGAAAGATAAAGCTGTACCTGTCCCTGAAGGAAGAGAATCTGCTCAGACAGAGAGAGCATCAGGTGGAAAGGACCCGAGGCAGCAGTCAGCTTGGCCTTTTGGGGGAATAGGTAGGAAGCCAAGGTGCAGAGCAAGTGAAGAGGTGCTAATAGGTCAGAGAGAGAGAGCTGGGAGGCACTGATCTCATAGACCCCTGTAGAAAAATAAGAAGCCAGTGGAGTTTTGAGTAGAGGAGGGACATAGTTTGACTGTTTTAGGAAGAGTGGAGAATAGACCACAGGGAAACCAGGGCAGAATCAGAGGGACCCATTGAGAAGGTAGGCAGACTGGGGCACCGCTGAAGGAGGTAGGGAGAAGGAGTCCGCTTCTCGATGTGTTTTGAAGGAGGAAACAGCAGGATTTGTGGATGGAATATATGGCATGGGGTGGGGTAAAGAGAGAGGAATCTTTGGCTTGCACAATTGGTAGGATAGCTGTGTCTATCAACATTAGGAAGACTGATGAAAAGCAAGTTTGGGAGGGGAATCAAGAGTTTAATTTTGGACATCTTAAATCTGAGGTGCCTTTCTCACATACAAATAGAAGTCAAACAGGCAGCTGGATGTTGGAGTCTGGAGTAAAGGGAAATGTAGAGGCTGGAGATGGAAATTTGGGAACGGACGTGTAATGCCATGTGAGGAGAGATGGCCAATGAGGTTAACGTGGTTTAGAGAAGGGGTCCTGAGACGGAGCATGGGGACCCACCAATGTTTAGAGGACAGGGAGACAAGGGAACAGAGCAGGACCAGTCATGGCAATAGGAGAAGAACCGAGAGAGAGTGATGTCCCAAGGCCAAGTGAAGAAGGCTCTCTGACAAGGAGGGAACCATCCACCACTTCCAGTGTCAGCAGATGGCACAGTGGGATGAGGACTGAGACATGCCCACTGGATTTAGTGACATGGAGGTTGTTGGTGACTTGACAAGACCAATTTTGATAGAGTGATCAGCGATGGGAGTCTGATTATATAGTATGTTTGAGAGAGTGGAGGGGAGGAAGAGCGGGCAGCAGAATAGACAAGTCAAGGGGTGTGGTTGGAAAGAGGAACAGAGACATGGACAGTAGCTGGAAGGAGATGTGAGGTCAAGGGGCAGGGTTTCTACTTTTTACTTTTTGGCTTTATTTTATTCTGGTTTTTTTTTTTTTTTTTTTTAAGGTGAGAAAAACTATAGTATGTTTACATATTGATGAAACAAACCAAAAGAGAAATGGATGATGCTGGAGAGGGAAGGGGCTGCAGTAGCAGCAGTGTCCTTGTCTGGGTGACAGAGGCCAGGGCCCAGTGGCCGGGTGGAGGGGACGGTCTCGGACAGGAGCAGGGCCAGGTCATCCCCCACAGCAAGAAGACAGGTAGAGTGTGTGTTGCAGAGAAAAGAGGGAGGAGGGTCCTCATGCAAGCGTTTTTAATTGAGATGTAACTCACCAGTAAAATACCCCCTTTAAAGTGTACAATCGAGTGTTTTTTTAGTATCTGTACACAGTTGTTCATCCACAACTGCTGATTATTCACAAATCGGCATGCTCTTGATCACCACTGATTCCTCAGCATTTTCATCACCTCCCCCTAGAAAACTTACCCCATTAAAACAGTCAACTCCCTATTCCCCCCACCTTCCCCCAGGCCCTAAAACCTCCAATCTACTTTCTGTCTTTACCAATTGGCCTGATCTGGACCCTTCATATAAACAGCACCATAGAGTAAGCGGCCTTTGAGGCTGGCCTCTTGCACACTCTGCAGGCTGCTTTCAGGGTGCATCATGTAACACTGGTCAGAATTTCATTCCTTTTAACACATGAATAATATCCCGGTGTGCAGATGCATCACGCTTTCTTTATCTGCTCCTCCACTGGTGGATGTTTGGGTTGCTTCCACTTTGGGGCTTCAGTGAATAATGTTGCTGTGGACATTCTTGTGCAAGTCTTTGTGTGGTCTGTTTTCACTTCTCTTGAGTATGTCCCTGCGCGTGGGATGGCTGGGTCATATGGTAACTCTACGTTTTGCTTTTTGAGGAAAACTCAGAATTGTTTTCTGCCGTGGTCGCACCTGCTTCCCCTGCCCCCCCACCCCCGCAGTGTGCCAGTCTGTGAGGTGGGATGATGTGGAATTTAGCTGGTGATCTCTGTTTCACACCCTCAGCAGCGAGTAGAAGCTAGAGGAGAGGAGGCAGTGGGATACGGTGGCCCCGTGGCCCCGGAGTGGGAGAGCACTGGATGGGAATGTGTTTAGATTTGCTGGGTGATCTAAGGGCCCCAAAAGTCAATGCTGGGACTTTAAAGGGAAGCAGGTGCATAGCCATGAGTTCTCTCCTCCCAGCCACTGCATGGCCGTGGCTGTGGTCTGGCAGGTGTGAAGTAGGTGGAGGGTTTGGGGTAAACAGGTGGGGTGAGTGTCAGAAGCATCGCCTCCAGGCCTTTGTCTTCTATCTCTGCACACCTCAGTGTTCTGTCCTCACCCCCTCTGTCTAGACCTGCCCTTCACAGGCCTCAAGGACTCTGCTGGCTCTTCACTCAAAGATAGGCTGGTGCCAGGAACAGAGCAAGGCTTGGCCCCAGATAGCCTGGTGTTTAGATCTGCCTTTCCTGCTCACTAGCAGTGTGAACCCGAGCAGGTCACCTGTAAAATGTTGCCTCCCCACCTCACCCTGAGTGGTTAAGAGGAGGAAATGGGGTTGCAAGCCAGCGCTTTGCCTTCCTGTTCCCCTCCATTGCCAGGCCCCTCCCAGGCTACTGTCCCTCTCTGAGATGTAACTGGTTACACAACTGAGACGCCCCCCCCCCTTCCTTCTCTTCCCTCCCAAGAGTGACATTTGTTTGGGGGGTGGGGGCATTCCTGACTCCTCAGAGAATTCCACAAAGCTGTGGACCATCTCCCTGAAAGAATGTGTACCCACACAGGTGATGTGTTCACCGAGCCAGGGAATCCGGGGACCTCATGGAAGCTTCCTTGCCCCATTCCACTAGCTAGCAGGAGTGTGGCCTTGGAAGCAAGCATCCCCTGGGGCTGGTGGCCAGCACTTCTCCCCTGATGCCATCCTGAGGTCAGTGAGTTGACGCTGGGGCCACTGCCAGAGGGAAGCTTCCCCATCGCCAGGGAGCCAGCCGCGTCAGCCGCAGTATTTAGCCTCCCTTCCCCCTTAGAAAGTCCCAGGTGGCCTGACTTTCCACACCCTGCCAGTGTTTTGGAGAAGAAAGCAGCCCTTTTTCTGGAAACAGTACATGGTCAATGGGTCTAGTCCTTCTGCCTGGCGCCCAGCCCACTCCATATGCACTCTTACCCGGAAAGGGGAGCACAAGAAAAATAGTCAAGTGCCCACATCACTACCGATGCTCGACTAGGTGGCATGTTTTTCTTGGAGTCTTCTCCAAGGAAGAGCATAGGCTTCCCCACCTGACTCCCCTGTAAAATGGACACGATCACTCCTGCCTCCCACTGTGGGTCTGTGGATTAGAGAAAGAAAACACCAGGCATGGTCCTTGGAGACATATATCTCTGGGAATTGTTTTCTGTATTGTTTCATATTCCAGAACGCTTTCCTCACCATGAAGGGTGCATTACACAAGTCAAAAAGTCACTTTTTTGTGATTTCCCTTAAAGCTGGCAAGGACTGTTTGAACAAGGCAACTGCATTTCCTATAGCATGCACGTGATTCATCTAGTCATTCTGCAAGTATTTTTTGAACCTGCATTGGGTGCTGAAGCTTTCGAGAGACCCAAGGAAATGAAAGCCAGGCTCCCCTCCCACCCCGTCCTGTGGAACGCCACCCCCCCGGTGGGAAGCTGAGCCAGGCCCAGAGGCACCAACTTGGAGACCCCAAAGAACTCCTAGAACCCAGGACACACACAATAGGAAGGGTTCAAAGACAGAGGTCAGAGGCAGGACCCTTAGGAAAGGACGTAGAGTATAGCCATGCTCAGGGGAGGCTGGGGTGGCTGGTGGAGAGGGCATCCTCATTGGAGGTTATGGCTTGTGCAAAGGCTTAGAAGTGAGACACAGCCTGGCTGGTTCTGGGTGGCCATCCCCACACACTTCGGTTGAAGATAAAAGACTGGATGGGCAGGGACAGCTGGGCCTCGGGGAAGTTGGAGTGGCCTCCTTCCCAGTGTGTGGCCTTGAGCAGATCCCTGTAACTCCCTGGGCCTCAGTTTCCGCATTTGTACTAGGCCATGAAGAGGATTCAGAGGGCGTGTGTGTACAAAACCCCAGCACAGTGCCTGCTGCCAGTAGGAACGTGGTGGGCAGGCCTATTTTCAACCAAAGAGCTCAGACTGTACCCTGGGCCGCCGCCAGTGTCCGAGCCCCGAGCCCATGCCAGGGCGTGCCTCCCTCTGGAAGCCCTGAGGAGGAAGAAGAGGAGGAGGTGGAAAAAGAGGAAGAGAGGGCGGGGGAAGGAGGGAGGCCCAGCCAGGACCCAGGCTGGTGCCCCTGCATGCCTGCTGTTCACCTACTGGGGGTGCTCCCAATGCCACACCAGCTGGTGGGGCTGAGCTTCTGAAATCCGTAAGATCTAAGAGCAGCCTTGGGGTTTCCATGTAGACCCTCCTCAGCCTCGCTGCAGGGCCCCCAGCAGCCTCTGAGTGGGAAGGCTGGGCCAGGGCCCACAGCTGCACAGCATGCACCCTCTCTGTCTCCAAAATCGCTCTGTCTTCTTCCCTCCTCCCACAGTGAGTTGCTTCTGGCTGCCTCTGCCTTTTTGTCTCTCTGTCTCTGTCTCTCTGTCACACACACACACACTGGAACAACACCTCTTCTCTCCAGTGACTAATACTTTCTGTCTCCAGAGTCCTCCTACCATCAGGCGTGGGAAATGCAGGTGGAAACATCATTTCTTAAAAGTGTAGCTGCCCCCTACTCCCCTGGGAGGCAGGGAGTGGCTGACAGGGGGCCTTGCCCAGGCACTTCTGGGGTATGTATGTGGAGGGGAGGGACTAGGCCCAGGTCAGCCCCTGACTGCTCCTCCTTGGTGGCACCTGCCCTGCTGGGGCTCCAATTAGAATTCCCACGGCTCCCTGCACTCTCCTCTCTCCCCTCGGCCCCCATTCCATGTCCTGCATCTTCCGTGTCTCCCCATTCACTGTTTTCTCCTCACTCAGGCACACCTGCCTTGGCTGATGCCCTGGTTGCCTCTGCCCTGGCCCCTCCTCCACCTCTTCACAGCCTCCCCCTCCAGGCCCTTCCCTCTTTGGCTGCTAAACTCACCTTCCTCTGACTGCATCTCTTCCCTCTGAAACCTTTGGTAGCTCCCCAGTACCCACTGAGTTAAAAGTTTTTAACTCATTTTTATTTTTATTTTTATTTTTTATTTTTTTTAAAGATTTATTTATTTATTCATGAAAGAGAGAGAGAGAGGCAGAGGGAGAAGCAGGCTCCATGCAGGGAGCCCGACGTGGGACCCGATCCCGGGACTCCAGGATCACGACCTGGACCGGAAGGCATGTGCTAAACTGCTAAGCCACCCAGGGATCCCCTAGCTCATTTTTAAAGAAGATTTTATTTATTCATTTGAGAGGGAGAATGTGAGTGAGCACAAGTCAGGGGGAGCAGCGGGAGGGGGAGAAGCAGACTCCCCAGTTGAGCAGGGAGCCCTGTTTGGAGCTTGATCCCAAGAGCCCAGGATCATGACCTGAGCTGAAGGCAGATGTTTAACCAACTGCACTACCCAGGCGCCCCTAAACATTTTAGTTCAGGATCCAAGGGCCCCAGCCTTTGGCCTCTCCTGCCTGTTCCCCACCATAGACCTTTTATGCCAACACACCGGCCCCGTAACCAACCCCAAGTGTTTGCTTCCTAGGCCCTTGCTCATGCTGTTTCTCTGCCCGGAAGGCCTTCCCTAGACCCTGTCTTTTTTTTATGTCAAATGCTATTCTTTCGAGGGCAAAATAAATATGTCCTCTTGGCTAACACCTTGCATTATCCCTCCAAGCTGAAGGGACCTCCCCAACCCTTCCCTAGATCTCTGATATTATGTGTCACTTTCTGTCCCACATTATTCTTTTCCTTTAAGTACCAGCCCAAGGAGCCTCTTCGTACTTTGATAGGGAGACGCGGCTTATTCTTTAACCACCCCCAGTACCAAGCAGAGTGGTGGGCACTGAGCAGGTGCTCAGAAGAAGACTGGCAAATGGATGACTGATGCACCTCTTGGGGTCCCACATCCAGGCTGCTCCTTCCCGAAAGGTGGGGCAGGCCTGGCGGTTGCCACACAACCACATGCCACCCTTGGGTGGTTTGTTATTAGGAGTATGCTGGGGCTGTTACAATGAGCTGGAAAGTTCCTTCATTTTCTGGGCTCTGGAGCAGTTTGTGATAATAAAAAGAGCTTTGTGCCTTTCATGGGGGAGATTTGTCTCTTCAATTTCATGGGAAATTATTGGCCTATTCAAGTATTATATATTTTCTTGAGCCAGTGTTGTTCATTTATATTTTCTTAAATTGTCCATTTCATCAAGAATTGAAATTCTTTTGCTGCGAAACTGCATATAGTTTTCTCTCAGAATTAAATATATGTCTGGATCCATAGTCATAGGCCTTCCCTCTTTCCAAAGGCTTATTAGTCTTTATTCTCTTTTTGTCACTAGTAAGAATTGCTAAAAGCTTTTTTTTTTTATTTCAAAGAATCAGCTTTTGATTCTTAGATATCTACTACTTTTTCCTTCCTCTCATTTTCTTAGTTTCTACTTTCATTGATGATTTCTTCTTTCTTTGGTTTTATTTTTCCTTGCCTAACCTCTTGATTTAAAAGCTGAGTTAACTTTCAGTCTCTCTCGGTTTTTTGGAAGTGCATTGAAAGCTTTAATTTTCCTCTGAGTACCACTTTGGCCTCAAACCAGAGGTTTTATTATTGTTCATTGTCATTCAATTCTAAATTGTTTGTAATTTCTGCTTTGCTTTTCTCTTTAACTAGAGCATTATAGAGCAGTATAGCTTTGCAAACTTTCAAGTGGATCATTTCTTTTATACCCATGTTGCTGTTAATTTCTGATCTTATTGCATGTAAGCAAAAGACAGCCATAGAACTGCTTTCTGGAATTTGCTGAAATTTTTATTTATGACCTAATATGTGGCCAGTTTTTGTGACGATTTCATGTGTGTTTGGAAGTGCTTATTTACTGATTGAGCCTAAAGTTTGTTCTCTCGGATTAAGGTTTTTTGTTTTTAAGTTTATTTACATAATCTCTACACCCAGCATGGGGCTCCCACTCATGACCCTGAGATCAAGAGTCGCATGCTCTACTGACTGGGCCAGCCAGGCGCCCCTCTCAGACTAAGTTTTTAAATTGCATTACTTAAATCATTACTTTTCAGGGGGCCACTTGTCTTGTCTGTCTCTAAGAGAGAGGCCTGTTCAAGTTCCCTCACAATGATTAATGGGATTTGTCTAAACCTCCCGTGTTTAAAAATCAGGTTTTTATACATGTACATTTTAGGCAACATTTTTATATGCTTATGATTTATGACTTTGACATTTCTTGATGCTTGTACTTTTTCCATTATTATAAATACACTGGTTTGTCCTATTCAGTGCGTTGGCCTTGAATCCTATTTTGTGGATATATGTGGCTGGCATATCCTTTTCTATGCTTTCACTTTTTATTCTTTCTGTGTCATTTTGTTTTATATGTGTCTTTTGTAGTAGCAGACAATTGTAGTAGCAGACAAATGGATTTTGTATTGGGTGTCTGCTTTAATGGGTGGGCTTAAACCCATTTGCATTTGTCGGTCATAGTTAAATTTACATCTACCGTCTTCCTCCATGTCTCCTCTTTTAGTTTTCTTATTTTGGGGTAGTTTATTTTTGCCTTTTGTTGGATTGGTCTCATTTACTTTGTTCTGGTTTTTTTTTTTTTTTTTTTCTGATGATGATTAGGAAATTTTCAGTTTTATTTCTTATGGTTATTCTAGATACATACATATGTTTGTATATGTATAATTACATTTTTCTATTTTTTTAAAGATTTTACTTATTTATTCATGAGAGACACAGAGAGAGAGAGGCACAGACACAGGCAGAGGGAGAAGCAGGCTTCACGCAGGGAGTCCGACATGGGACTCCATCCTGGGTCTCCAGGATCACTCCCTGGGCTGAAGGTGGCACTAAACCGCTGAGCCACCCAGGCTGCCCTATATTTTTTCTATTAACATCTGGATATAATTAATATCTTCAGCCTTTTCCCAAATGAGGCAAGAAATTTAGTAGTAACTTACTTTTCCCCTGTTCCTACCTTCATATATGGGTTATCACAGATTTTAGTTCTGAATTATCATTCATTTTCTTCTGATTGTGTCACGGCATTTACTTAAACTTAATTATTATGTTTTGCTGTGTCCCCTGTTTATCATTGTTTATAACGCGACTCATCTTTTTCTTTCATGAATCTATTTTTCACTCTGCTGAAGTCTTTCCAACAAGAATTCTTTTAGAAAAAAAAAAAAAGAATTATTTTAGAAAGCATGGATAATATTATTCTTAAGGTAATCAATGTGTGAAATAACCGTTTTTCCTCTCCAAAGGGTCCATTTTGATTTTTAGCTCTCTACTGAATTGGGTTTTTCAAATTCTGAATGATCATATTTTCACATATCCTAGATCTCTCTAATTTTTGTTTTGGACAATACATACCTTTGAAATCTGTGAATACATTAATGACATATCACCTGAATGTCTTCTGCTGTCCCATTCACCTTCCCATCCTTTCAACCAAATCTGTGACATTTTCATCTGTTTTGCTGGTGGGATTTATTTAGTTGCCCTTGGTCCCTACCTAAGGTGACACCAATTTCCACCAGTACCTTCAACTGGCTGTATTGTTCTCACAGTACATAATTATCTCCACCAGAAATCATATCACCCATTCATTTGTTTGTCAGTCTCCCTACTAGGTTATGAGGCCCAGGAGAGCAAGGATGTTGCCTCATTCACTCTAGATCTATAGTGCCTAGAACACTGCCTGGCACATAGTAGGCTCTCAGATATTTCTTCAGTGAATATATGAACAAAATTCGGTAGACTTCACGTTCACGTTCATTTATTCATCCAACTACTCTTGAGTTCTGTTTGTGCCAGGTTCCGAGAAGGCCAAGCCCCTGTCTCTGGAGCTGATAGTCTAACTGGGGGCCTGTTAAATGGGCAGGAAGGACAGTGGGCCATGAAGAGTCTGTACAGGGGTGGAGAGTGTCCCTGGGAGCTCAGGCAGCAGAATGCAGTGAGTAGAATGCAGTGAGTCAGAGCCTGCTGGCCAAGGCGAAGGGAGCAGGAGAGGAGGGATGGTTGGGGGATGGATGGCCCAGAGGTGGCCAGAGCAAGGGGAGGAGGACAAGCTCACACCAGACATTCCTGTAGGGCTTCTTTGTGTCAGGCATGGTTCCAAAGGGCTTAGTATTTTCACTTAAAACAACCTTTAGGATCCTCATTCATGGAAGCGAGGGCTCAGAGAAGTGAGTTTGCCCAATATCGTACTCCAAGAATAAAGAACCAGACTCATCCCAGAATCTGGCTTCAAAATCTATAGCCACCTGCTCCTCTGCATCCAGGGAGAAAGAAAATGGGCCTGTCAGAGAATAGAGTGAGCTGGGAAACGGGAAAGGCTGGCTGGCAGCAGGGGCTGGCAGGATGCTGAGGGCTCAGGCCTGCACATCTCAAGGGAGATGCCCCAGCTGGCTGTGGCCACTCTGAAACATCCTGGGGTGAGCATTTTATCTCAGCAGGAAGAAGCTGAAGGGGAGTGGGCTTCAGGAGTCCATGGGATGGAGGGAGGGAGAGGGGGAGGACGGGTTAGGAAGAGAGCCTTTGCTGAGAGGGTCCCCCGTCCTTCTCCCCAACTGTTCTTGCTTCCTGCCTCAGCTCCCCTTCCTACCACCCCTGTGACAGCCCCATCCCAGGGCCAAGTGAGCCTGGCTCTCAGAGGCCTCTCCTTTCCTGTCTCCTGCCTGCCCTCCAGCCACACTGGGACCGAGGACCCTCCCTGACCGGGGATGGCTTTCTCAGGGCTTCCCCAACGCATGTCCTGGGGCTCTCCTCCCTAGGGGCTGCAAGGGAGAGGCATCATTCCCAGCTTACAAAGAAAGGGGGCTCAGAGAGTCAGGAAACTTCCACGAATGAGCCTGTAAGGACTGCAGGGAGGATCCAAGCCCAGGTGTGGGGACCCCAGAGGGACTTCGTAGCAGAGCTGATTGCTGGCTTTATGAGGCTTTTCTGCAGACACACAGTTAAGTCCAGGAAGTAAGTAGGTTGGAACTGGCAGGTCCACAAGTGAGTCTCTTAGGGCCTCATGCTTTGAGCTGTTGAGGCCCTGCTGGGTCCCTCACCCCTCAGCCAGGGTAGTCACGCAGCCTCTTCTGGGGGTGGCTGGTCCCCCTCTCCTGGGGGACAGCAGCAGCAGCATGGGGATCTGCAGGCCATGGGAGCTCCACCATGGGTGGTGACAGCCCCTGAGTGGCCTGATCCTACCCCAGTTCTGGACACAGCCGGGCAGGAGGAGTTCAGCGCCATGCGGGAGCAGTATATGCGCACGGGGGACGGCTTCCTCATCGTCTACTCGGTCACGGACAAGGCCAGCTTCGAGCACGTGGACCGCTTCCACCAGCTCATCCTGCGTGTCAAGGACAGGTAAGGGCAGCCGGGCCAGGACCTCCCAGCTCCTGAAGCAGGGCGGCTCTGTCTGTCTGTCTGTCTGAGTCTCAGGTGAGACCTGAAGCACAAAAGGGCGGAGAATTCAGACACTAGTCCCTTTGCTTCCTCGCCCACTTCTTTCCACGGGGCCAAACTGCTTCCAGGGCCTTAAGTCAGCCCCCTCCCATCTCCTACAGTCCCCAATGACAGACTGTTTAACTAGTTTAACCAAATCTTATCACGTCCGAAGAAACAGTGAATTTCCTCTCCAGTACCCATTGCAATTGGTTAAGTCACATTTGACTGTGAGATTTACAAGCCCCTAATTAAAGGCTTGTTTTTCTTTTCCTTAGCATTATATGGAGTAATCAAATAATTTGTAGTCTCTTTTAAGCCTAACTGGTCTTTTCAGTTAACTGGCTCTTAAAGAGGCATCGTAAAGAGAGTAAAAGGCTTAATTAACAGGAAAGCAGCAAGCTTTGAACAAATCTCAGTAAATTCAGAAAAATATACTTAATACCTGTCCAAATACCTGGCAAAGTGTTAACAGTTTTATCAGGTAACAGATTACACACTCACACACTATACACACTCATATACATATGTACAACTCCAAGACGGTAATATCAGTTACGCCCCTGACTATAGGAATTTCAAAGGAGAAAACATAAATAACTCTAAAGTAGGAAAATATTCAACCTTTTGGCTAACCAAAGGGCAAAGGAAAATAAGAAAGTATTATTTTTCACCTGTTAAATTATAAATTATTTAAATGAAAATGCCCAATGATGTTAAAGATACTATAAGCCTGGCATTTCTTTCACCTTTAGACAGCAGTATGGCCATGTAGATGGATGGGAATCTTTAAGGCAGCTGTGGCTGTGATCCCTCCCTTCCTCTCCTGGGAGCCATCCCAATTTTGCAGCTGCCATTTATTGAGTGCCAGCTGTGTACCAGATGCTGGCCCTGGTGTGCTTCCCAAGCCACTGCTGATGGCTGCAGCAGCCCTGCATGGCTTGTGCATCAGGGTGACCAGGAGATAAGGGAGCAGGTCTGGGAAGCCAGACCCCCCGCCTCGAGCAGCTCCCCCCCCCCGGGGCCCTCTCTCATGGTACTCAGCCAGGGGTTTCCCGGGAGGACCCCTTTGCTCTCCCTGCAAGAAGCCTAAACTCCAAACCAAGATAGCCAACCAAGACACCCCAGGCCCCCCTTCCTCTGCCTGGAGTTGTGTAGCTCCAGGCCCACTGGGGAGGCAATGGGGGCTGTGTTATGCCTGTACTGTGACTATGTCACCTTCACCAAGTGTGGGGGCAGCGAAACTTCATGAGCTGCTGCTGTTCCTTTCTTTCCCAGAGAGTCATTCCCGATGATCCTCGTGGCCAACAAGGTCGATCTGATGCATTTGAGGAAAATCACCAGGGAGCAAGGAAAAGAAATGGCCACCAAACACAATGTAGGTGGCGTGTGTGCACATGTGTGTGTGTGTGTGCGCGCGCGTGTGCGCACTGGGCAGTCAGGGATGTATAGAGGTCCGTGCCCATCCCTCCTGTGGTCCTTTGGGCCTCCTGGGTAGCGGGTTAGATTCTGCAGAGACGCCTGGCAGCGCATATGTGCTGAGGGCTATGTTGTGAAACAAAACAGCAGACTGGAGAGAAAGCACCCTCTTCTCAGTCATTGGGAGCTCCGATGTGGGGACCAGGTACCTTCATGGCCTGCGAGCAGTGGCGTTCAGGCCACCTCCTGGCCCCCAACACGGCAGATTCATCTCTGGGGTGTGCAGAGGGTTGGCTTCTGTCCCATTCTCTGAGCCAGCCGCCTGATTATGCTCAGAATCATCGGACCAGCTGCAGTTCCCCAAGCCCTGTTCTGTGCCAGGCTTTGTGCCGGGGAGCATTCACTCCTCACCACCACATGTTGAGGTAGGGCTGCCCATCTTACAGTTGGTCAAGCAGGTTTGCCCAGGCCACACAGTGAATACCAGCAGACATCTTTGTGTGTGTGTGTGTGTGTGTGTGTGTGTGTGTGTGTGTGTGTTTTCAGTTCACTGTGATGCCCCTTTGCCCTCTGGATGTACTGGGTGGGGTCACTGGGTTTCTTCTCACCCTCCCTGGCACGGGCACAGCCCAAGCCCCTGGCCCCATTGGTCAGTTATGTAGAAGTCCACTCGGCCTGCTGGGAGGTCTGCTGCAAGGTTACCCCTTCCCTCTGCCTGGTGGGCCCAGCTCTGTGAGTAGAGGAAGGGGACTCACTCCAAGTTACTTCTCCTCATCTCTGCCTTCTGTATTCATTCATATGTTCATTTAACTGCCCTAGACCTGGGGAAATAAAACTTACTTTATGGTGCTTACTTCTAATGACAAGAGACAGATAATAAACAAAGCAGATTACACAGCGTGACATGTGCTATGGAAAAAAGTAAATCAGGGAAGGGGGTCAGGAATCTGAGGTGGAGAAGGATGCTTTTCCAAATAGGGCGATTAGGGAAAGCCTTGCTAGGGAGGGTGCATTTCAGCAAGGACTTATAGAAGGTGAGGGAGTAAGCCCTACAGATCTCTGGGGAAAGAATGTTCCAGCCAACGTAATAATCAGTGCAAAGACACGACGGCAGGAATTTGAGCATCAGCAAGGAGGCCAGCAGGAGCAGAAGTGGGAGGGGTGGGTAGTAGGAGGCCAGGTCAGAAGAGGGTTATAAGGCTTTATAGGCTTTTACTCAGAGGGAGAGGGGAAACCATCAGAGGCTTTGAGTGAGGAGTGATGACGAGGTCTGGCTTATGGCTGAACAGCTTCTCTCTGGTGGTCATGTTGAGAAGGACGCTAGGGGCCAATCATGAGAGCAGGGAAACCAGTAAGGGGCTCCCACAATAACCCAGATACAGGTCAACACAGCCCAGGATGCTGCTGGTGAAGGTGGCAAGGAGGTGGTTGGATTCTGGACATGTTTCCAAGAAAGCCAACAGGATACATCCACAGATTGGATGTGGGGTGAGAGAGAAAGAAGTTATGGCGGGCGACCCTGTGGTTTGGGCGTGAGCAATTTTCTGAAGACCAGAGTGTCGGATGGGACACCTGGGTGGCTCAGCAGTTTAGAGCCTGCCTTTGGCCTGGGGAGTAATCCTGGAGTCCTGGGATCGAGTCCCACATCGGGCTCCCTGCATGGGGCCTGCTTCTCTCTCTCTCTCTCTCTCTCTCTCTCTCTCTCTCTCTCTCGAACAAATAAATAAATAAATCTAAAAAAAAAAAAAAAAAAAAAGACCAGAGTGTCGGTGATTGGGCAGGAGAGACAGTAGGAGTAAGTGTGTGAGACAGGAACTTGGTTGCAGATCTGCGGGGTTTGAGGAGCTGAGTAGATAATCAGATGGAAATGCCAAGGCAGCAGTCAGAGACAGCATATGGGGTAAGTATTGGCAATCGGCAGCGTGTAGATGGCATTTGGAGCCGTGAACGCCAAGGGAGCCAGTGTAGATAGGGCAGGGATCCTAGCACCGAGGCCAGGATACCTCACCTAGTGATGTGGCGAGGTGAGGAGGCCACCAAAGGGCCTGAGCTGTGGGTGACACTTGAGGCCCACAGTGGAGCGTGGTGGCAGCCAAGTGAAGAACGTGTCCCAAGGAAGAGGGAGTGATCCACCGGGACAGGGCTGCCCACGCTCTCCAGAGGAGGGCTGGAGACTGACCGCTGGCTTCGCAGCAGCTCTCTCTGACCAGAGACAGGCCTGCGGTTTCCTCAGGGCTCTCACAAACCCCTTCTGCGTGACCCTCCCAAGCAGCGGGGTGGGCGGGGTGGGGGGTGCAGAGAAGTGACAGCCTGCCCCTACGGCCCCTGCTACCGCAACCTGGGGCTCCCATCTCTCAGCTGCCTTTCTCCTGCAGCAAATCCTGCTGCCTCACTTATCATTTGACCAGGCGACTCTGCGAGGTGCTATGGACAACATCCTGTTTTAGAGCTCATAAGGCAAGTTCCTCCTTAGTGGACAAGGCAGGCGCCCCACCCGGCGCCGGAAGGTGGCATTTCCTAGCCCTGTGGTAGAGTCAGATGGTGCTACCATTTATTGCAAGGTTCCCCTTGGTTTAAGTGTCCTTGCTAATGAAACCCTAGAATTCCAAGAACTTCAGCCTTTCTTCAGTGGTAGAGGCAGGACCCCCAGAAAGAAGGCAGAGGGCTCTTGAGGCTTTGGGGGGGATGCTACAACTCCTGTACTTCTGAGTGGCACAGTGGGATGGCAGGCAGCAGTGATCTGAGGCCCCCGGAGTCACAGGATGTGAAGGAGCTCCAGGTGGGTCCCAGCCCCAGCTACAGGCACCTTCCTGCCCCCACTCTGGGTGTGCACATGGAAGTGCATTGTCCTGACCACAGGATATCACAGGATTCTGGCTTTAAGGCCCCAGCAGGGGTGCCCCCCCATGCCTGGGAGAGGCCCTGAAGCTGCCCTCGACACCCCTACCTGTCCGTGGGCAGCCAGGCAGGAAGTGGAGCGTGCACCTGGTTCAAACTTTGATTCTCTGCTGGCTGCCATGTGGCTTTGGGCAAGTACGTCACCACCCTGAGCTCAGTCTCCCTCGCTGCACAGTGGAGATGCTTGCTTACCTCGGAGGGTTGAGGTGGGGATTAAGTGGGCTCAGCGATGTTGATACATGGCAGGCAAAAGGGCCCATGGTTATCTCAATCAAACGACCTACAGTGGAGGGCAGAGGCTCAAAGAGTTGTTGGATGATCATTTCAAAAGTCTGAGCCATGTTTTGTGCGCTCTTCCCCTGTGTCCCGGCCAGCTACGAGACCTCTGCTTGGAGCCACGGCAGTGTGTGAAGATACTTTAGGATCTGTTCTGGGCAGTCGTTTACAACATGCTCCTCTAAAACAACAGCTCACCCTGTCACCCATCCCAGCCGTGCATTTGAACTGATCATTTTTGTTTTCTTCACTGGGCTTTTCTTCTTTGACAGTGTTATAATGAAATGCCTTAATTTTGTAACCAGGAAAAAGTTTTGAACTATATACCAAAGTTCTTTTTTAAAAAAAAGATTTTATGTATTCATTCATGAGAGACAGAGAGATAGGCGGCGACACAGGCAGAGGGAGAAGCAGGCTTCTCCCAGGTTGCCCAGTGCGGGACTCCAACCCAGGACCCCGGGATCACAACCTGAGCCAAAGGCAGATGTTCAACCGCTGAGCCACCAGGTGCCCCTGAACTACACCGAAGTTCTTCAGTCTGACCACAGCCGGCCTACCCCTCTGGCCTGGGAAAGCCCGTGTATTTTGGGTTTTTTGTTGGTTTTATTTTGTTTTTAATTTTTTTTTTATTGGAGTTCAATTTGCCAACATATAGCGTAACACCCAGTGCTCATCCCACCAAGTGTGCTCCTCAGTGCCCATCACCCAGTTACCCCCACCCCCTGCCCACCTCCCCTTCCACTACCCCTTGTTCATTTCTCAGAGTTAGGTGTCTCTCATGTTTTGTCACCCTCACTGATATTTTCACTCATTTTATCTCCTTTCCCTTTATTCCCTTTCACTAATTTTTATATTCCCCAAATGAATGAGACCATATAATGATTGTCCTTCTCCGATTGACTTACTTCACTCAGCACAATACCCTCCAGTTCCATCCACGTTGAAGCAAATGGTGGGTATTTGTCGTTTCTAATGGCTGAGGAATATTCCATTGTATACATACACCACATCTTCTTCATCCATTCATCTTTTGGTGGACACCGAGGCTCCTTCCACAGTTTGGCTATTGTGGACATTGCTGCTAGAAACATCGGGGTGCAGGTGTCCTGCCATTTCACTGCACCTGTATCTTTGGGGTAAATCCCCAGCAGTGCAATTGCTGGGTCATAGAAGCCCGCGTATTTTGTATGAACCCCACACTCTCTCCCCTCATGGGGGAGTGGGCACAAACCCTTCTTGCCTTTGTGGGGTCCCTGATACAGGAGAAGAGGGGTGCTTGGGACTGCATCCTAACCTCAGGCAACCTTTGTTCTCCTTCCATGCCAGCCCAACACATGGTGTAGACACGGCCCTCAACACCTGTCTTGTGGGGCTACCTCGGCCACACTGCTGATGTCTGTTGCTTTTCAGCCGGGTGATGACTCCTCAGTATTAAACGTGCAGACATGAGCCTTCTATAAACATGGCTGAGCTCCCGGACTCGTAGATGCAGACCAAACAAGAGCTGAGCCCGGCGAGCTTGCAGGGGTATGGGGTGTAGGGGGATGAGGAGGCACAGACCGGCTCGGGGTCACCAGGGGGCTCGGGGTCACCAGGGGGCACCGTCCTGCCCACGGCCCAGCCTCACTTCAGCCTTTCCCACCCAGGTCCCCCCTGTAGAGAGCCTGGTAAGAGTCAGATCTCCTCATGGTTGAGAAACAGGCCTCAGAAAGAAAAAAGAATAACATCAGAACCTATTTTGGTTTGATAGATGAAGCAGTCTTTAGTCTTCAAGTATATAAAAAGATCAGGGTTTTTTTTTTCTATTTTTAGGGGGCTATTAAAGATCTCTATGACTAGAGAATAAGAGGGAATTAGAAAGGCTGTCAGTAGAATTTTCCACCCTTAAAGAGCAAGGGGCCTGAGGTTGTTAGAGCTGTGGTCCTGTGGGGATCTCTAAAGGCAGGTGGCTTCTTGGGACCTCTGAGAATTCACAGTTTTAGGGAATAGGGCTTTGTGGACCTCAGTGCTACTTTTACCAAGTTGAGCTTTGCCTTCCAGATTCCGTACATAGAAACCAGTGCCAAGGACCCACCTCTCAACGTGGACAAAGCCTTCCATGACCTGGTTAGGGTAATTAGGTGAGTGAAGCAGGCCCTCTGCGGCAAGGTGGGCCCCGGGAGGACCAGAGGGTGCAGCTTCTTGTTCCAAGGCCGTGGCTGCGTGCTTCTGGGCCTGTTTTGGATTTCTTATCCCTCTGTCCATTTTTTTCCCCTGCCCTTCCCACCCTTCCCACCCACCTTTGCACATGCACCCTCACCCCAGGTGAAGCCTTAAGCATAAGCTGGAGGGAGGTGCCTTCCTGCCTGTGGTACCAACTCAGCCTCCTCTCTGGCCTCCCCGGGGCGCTGCAGCTCAGGCTCCTGCTGCCCTCTGCACCGCCTGCCTTCCGTGTTCTCCCAACACCATGCCTGTCAGCACCAGAGGAAGTAGGCCGCTCTGCTCTTCCCCCTACCCACCGACGTCAGCGCACCCTGCAACATTTCACCTAAATAGCTACCATTTGGGTTCCTAAACTCAAGATGCTGAGGTGTTGCACATGTGCCTGCTTTGCAGACTGCACACATTGCCAGTGTCCAAGTGTTCCCATCTGCCCATTTCCTAAATCTGCAACATACAGATCAGCTTAACCAGTGGTCCTCACATAGGCACGTAGTGTGAGGCCATGTGCTGGCGAGTTCTACGGCTGCCGGTTAGTTATGAACTCGTGCTCTCCCCTGCTACTTCTCGGCCCCCCCGGATACACACACACACACATGCACAAACACACACACCCCTTTTCTCATCATTCCCCCGTATGGACTGCGATAGTGCAGCCCTCGTTTTAGGCTTTAGCTGGCAGCTCTGCATTCTCTTGAGCTTTTGCCTCCAGTTTGGGTATGCCACCCTGCCCGGAGCTGGTGGTGTCTTGGTTATGGACTGGTAGTTCCAGGGCAGGTTTTTAGACTTAGGAAGAGTTAACAGAAAACATATAAAAAGCTTTTACACTTGAGGGGCTTGCCATTTTATTTAAAATACAAAACACAAAAATAGCGGCCAATACTGAATAGCTCATAATGCAATTCATGATTTAAATAATTGCAGCCACAGCATGATGTCAGGAATTCTCACCAGTATTAAGACAGGCTTTGCCCTGTCCTCTCTGCCTTCCCACTTCCTTTGCCCCAGAGACACTCTCCAAGCGAGGCCCTCCCCCAGGGTCCAGAACAGGCCTGCCACCTGCACACCCAGGGGCAAAGGAGGAGCAGAGACCATTCTGATTCTGTTTTTCTGCTGTCCTCAAAAGGCAACAGATTCCAGAAAAGAGCCAGAAGAAGAAGAAGAAAACCAAATGGCGGGGAGACCGGGCCACCGGCACCCACAAACTGCAGTGTGTGATATTGTGACAGGCCTGAGGCCCTGGTGACAGTGACCGTGGACCGGCCAGCCCTTGGGACCCTCCACTGCCTAACCACACTGAAAACCATTTCTAACCACGACCCTTGGCCCGAGGACCTGGCATGAGAAGGGAGAAAGGGAGGGCGGGCAGGGAGGAGGTAGGCTCTGGCTTTGCCAGAACGGCACAGGCCTTCCCATGTCTCACAAGAGACAGGGAAGCAACACGAAACAGAAGCAGCATCCAAGCATCCCTCATGTTGATTCAAAGCAGCTGTCCCTCATCTCTGGGTGGCTGTGTGGTGGCTTTGAAGTACACGGTATCAGCGGGATGTGGAAGCGAGGATCCATGGACAGAGTACCAAACAAGCCATGATCGATTCCCCCACACCCCCCTGCCCCCAGCCCAAAGTCTGAGCTTGGGTGTCTTTTGTAGATTTTTAAATTATTTTAGTGATTATAATTTTATTAAAGGGGTCTGTGCCCACTGACTGGCAGAGCTTCGTATCTTCAGCAGGCCTGTCTGAGACCACGTCTGGAATATTGTTGTTGTTGTTTTTAACTGAGTTTTCCCCTGCAGTGCCAAAACTCAGCTCAGCATGGAAGAGGGGGCACCGAGAGACTCGTGGCCGGAGGCCTGGGGAGAAGCACCCCACTCATGGCCTCCAAACCAGAGAGAAGAGAGACACATTCACCCAGAAGGTTTTACTGTGCTTGAGATTGCAGGTATTAGGAAGCAGAATTGTATTTTGCTGAGCGGAGAGGCTGGCAGGAGCATGTCAGTTTTAAGAGGGGTTTTCATGATCCTGGAAATAGAGAAATTAAGCCGATTGGCTTTGCAAAAGTGTTCGTCTGCATTGCAGACAATGTGGACCAAGCTCTGTGCTCCGAGGGCTCTCCTGCATGTATCTCTTCCTGCTTTCCCACCACCTGCACTGCCTGGTGCCTCTTGGATGCAAACCCACGGGCATGGAGGTTTCAGCACGTCATGGTAGGCTCATGTGGATGCCATCCAGAAGGCTCTAGTTCTTGCTGAATCTTAACCAAAAATGATCCAATACTGTTATTGCTAAAAACAGCACCAAGACCCAAAGCCTTTTCCATCTGAGTCCACTGACCACCGCTCCTTAAAGCCCAGTAAATGAGCAAACCCTGCTGAGCATTTGCAACCCTACGATTAGCTTGCCTTTCTGGCACACACTTTTCTTAGCTTCTTGGATCTTAACTATAACATAATCAGAGGAGAAAGAAAGGTTGGGGTGATGACATGGCCCCCACATGTCATGTTTCTATAAGGGGTCATCTCCCCCCAGCTTCCTGACGATGCCACGTCCCTCTCAGGTGCTGCTGGTGTGATCCAAAGACTGGATTTTCCCAGCCAGGGAGGGTGAAGGTGCAGCAACAACAGTGCACCCCTGACAGAAGGTCAGAAGATGAGGCAGCATGGCTAGTGGCCTCATTTTCCATTTACAGATCAGATCACTAGGCAAACTAGAGCATCCCTAACAGGTGGCCTGGCTTCCTCTTTGGTGAAAGAAACCCTGAGAAAGTGAACACCCAACTGGACATCAAGACACCTGGATTCTTGTCTGGTTTTGAGAGTGTGCTGCGTTCCTAACTCAGCAAGATCACCAGCACCAGGGGGCCCAGCGACTCTGTGTCGAATGAAATAATTGGGACTTGGGTTAATTGGAAAATCAAACTTTGTTTGTCCAAATGGCCCTTTTTCCCCCTGACCCTGAAAAGAAAGAGAACAGAGAACATTCCAGGTCATGCACTTCAGAGTGTCCCAAGATCCGATCATATTAATGGGCATTTTAAACACTCACAGGACAAGGCCCTTTCCTACCCTTCTGCTCCTCTGAGCCGAGTCCACAACAGCCGCGGGTGCAAAGGGGATGAGGAGACTGCAGCAAGACAGGCGGGAAGAAGTATGGATGGAGTTGCTTTGCGCAAAGGAGTGGTGGAGTGTGGCGGGAAGCCCTGCGCACAGGGGAGCGGCCACTGCTGGAAAGCTGCTCCTGGGCACAGATGACCACCACATGCCCCTGCTCCCTGCTGTCTGCAGAGCCTGCAACTTCTTGGCAGCACGAGATCCTGTTGGAGGCGGATCAGCTGACCTAGAATGAAGCCCTTAGCCATGAAGGTAACCAAATAAAGGGGTTCCATCTGCTTCTGGTCCCTCCCTCAACAGGGGCAGTGCATCTGCCCACCCCGACCCTATCTTCCGGGACATCTGTCCTGCAGTCAGCCCACAGCTCAGCTCCACAATGCTCGAAGGAGAAACTGGTTAAGGAAAGGCCTTCTTCTGCTGAGTCAGGGGTCAGGCTTCAGCTTCCATGACCCTGTGTTCCCCATAGGTGAGACAGAGGACACTTTTCAAAGACCGTTCTTCATGTTTTAGAGAATTGTGGGCTTCCAGATAGGCCAGAATGGAGTGTACCTTCAGGCATCCCCCGTACAATATCTTCTCCATGGTCATGTGGCAGGGTCAGCTGGGATACCCATTGGCCATGCTACTCCATGACTTGAGGTGTCCAATGGGACTTGTGTCTTTGGTGACATTTTGGTGTTTCCACTGGTTTTCCAGACCACCAAATAGTGCTAATTTTACATCTCCCAGAACGCACGCTTCCTAAAATCCCCTCACCCCATGCCTTTGCCACTGTGTGCTCTCAAATCTCCTCCTCAAATTTTGACACCCCCAACTAGGGCTACTTTTCTATCCAACAGGTAATTTTAGCCATCTTCCCCACCCCTACAGCCTGGGGCTCTAGCCACTGACTTTTCCTATACTTTGACGCACGGAGGTCACTTGGATGGTTTATATTAGGACTTTGACCCCACCTTGTGTTGTCTGCTGTGCAGAGTGCCTGGTAGCCTAGTGTGGCCAATCTCACTTTGCCGGGAGATGTGACCCACTAACACATGGCAGCTCTGACCCAAAGGCCCCTCAGTCATGTGACAGTAAATCTGGAGCCACAGATTCCCTCCATTAGCAGCCCACTGGGTTAGAAATTCCATGTTGGGTTTACATAGAACGAAAGATACTTGAATTGTTGAGCACCCATGAGTGCACAGCTTCTGCTACCCGGTATTAACAGATGGCCATTGTTGTGAAATGGGAGTGATGCCTGAGGGTCTTGATGATGCTTGAGCCTTTTATGTAACTTTTTATTAAGTCTTTGTGTATCTCAACTCATTAATAAAGAAAAGAAGAACACTTGTCTTATATCCTCTTATTCAGATATTCCTAAAGTTTTGCTGAGAACATTATAAGTTGTCCGTGTCTGGCCCGGGAGACCTATCAGAGTAAACCTGAAGTGGGGAGAAGACCACTGGTGGCCATGAGGAGTGTCTCCTTCCTCTCAGGAGCCAGAGGATGAAGGCAAGTGGGTATGGTGATTAGAGACACAGCCTCTTGATGTGTGGCAGCCCCAGATTTGAGTTCTGCCACCGACTTTTATGTGCCTTTGAGCAAGTCCATGCTTCAGTCTCCAGCTGCCCTGCCTGAGAACGGGATAATAGTGTGCACCTCCTAACTGGACTGAGGTTGAAGCTAAGTTATGGTATGGATCTCAGAGATGGTGCTCTCTGTAAAGGACACTGGGCTGACACTGCTTTCCATGGAAGCTGCCCCCTGCCCCCATCCACAAGATCAAAGTCTTTTGTTCATTGTGGTTTCATTTCTCTATTAATTGAACCTGGTGGGCAATTGGCCAAGTTGAGTCTCTCTAGGTCCTTTATCCAGGGACTAGAGACCAACTGACCATATCCCTCTCTCGGGATGTCTTTGGGGGGTGATAGCTAAAGCATGTAGACCCAGATTCTTCTCAAACCCTCTGGACTGGGAGCAGACCAGTGTAGGAGCAGTGGTGTGGCCACTGGGCCTGACTGCCTGTGCATTCCTTATTCTGCACGTATTTATCAGGAATTGGGCTGGGTGGTAGGTCTATGGTAGTGAGCAGAGCAGACAGTCTTCTGGTCATCAGCTCTCCTTTAGTCCTGAATTAGTTTCCTGTGGCTCTTGTAACAAATTACCACAAACTTTGTGGCTTAGAAGTTTATTCTCTCACAGTTCTAGAGGCCAGAAGTTCAAACTCAATACCAGTGGGCTGAAGTCAAGGTGTGGGTAGGACTGTGCTCTCTCTGGAGGCTCTGGGGGAGAACCCACTCCTTGCTTCTACCTGCTTCTGGAGCTGCTGGCATCGCATAGCTAGTGACCATTTCCCCCCAGTGTTCAAGGCCAACATCTTCAAATCTCTGTCTTCTCTATCTTCACATGGCCTTCCCCTCCCTATGGCAAGCCTCCGTCCCTCTGAGCTGATGCTCCTTCCTTACTGAGAAAGTTGAAGCCAGCTGAACAGAATTTCCACAGCCTCCTTCCACTGCCTCCACCCACCTCCTAGCATCTGCACCCACACACTGCCTTCTCGGCTGCTACAGGCAAACCATCCATGCTCCTGGCTGAAGCCAGTCCCTTCTCATGGGTATGAGAACACATCCAGGACCTCCCTCTGGCTCTTCATCTCTCTCTCCCCTACATCATCTGTTCTCTCTCTTGGATCTTTCCCATCTTCAAACAAGAGCAAAACTTTCCTTTGATACACTGCATTTTCCAGCTACCACTAGCTTCTCTGTTGCCTTTTGTAGGAAGCCATCTTTAAAGGGTAATCTACACTCAGTCCATGAATTGCTCGCATTCCTTTCTCTTTAAACTACTCTAAACAGACTTTCACCCATCGTTCTACTGCCACTACCACCCTTCTTCTCAAGGTCAGCCATAACTTCCATCTTGCTAAATTCAGTGGCTGGTTCTCAGTCTTTTCACATTTGATCTCATTAGTGCAGTTGATCACTTCCTTGTTCAACTTTCTTCCGTTGGCTTTTAGGATGCTATACCTGTGTGTTTTTCTCCTTCCTCATGGTCACTCCCTAACCCCCTTTGCTGGATCCTCTTCCTCTGTTGGAGCATCTCATAGCTCAGTCCTTGGTCTTCAACCTACCATATGATCCAGTAATTCCGCCATTGGGTATTTATCCAAAGAAAACAAAACACTAATTCAAGAAGATGTATGCACCCTTATTTTATTGCAGCATTATTTACAGTAGCCGAGATAGGGAAGCAACATAAGTGTCTATCAATAGATGAATGGATAAGAAAAATCACACACACACACACACACACACACACACACACAAGAACATTATGCAGCTATAAAAAGGATGATACTGTGCAATTTGAGACAACATGGATGGAGCTAGAGGGTATTTTGCTAAGTGAATGAAGACCCATAGGCCCCTCAGAAAAGGACAGTATATGATTCCACTCACAAATAGAATGTAAACAACAACAACAGAAAGTGAATAAATGAAAAGCTGAATCAAACCTGCAGATACAGAGAACAAACCTTTGTTGCCAGAGGAGATTAGGGTGGGAATTGGGGCAAGAGGAAGGAGATACAGGCTACCAGGTAGGGAATGAGTAAGTCATGGGGATAATAGGCACAGCATAAAAAATACAGCCAATGAAACTATAAGTGTTGTAATGGGACAAATGGTAGCTACACTTGTGGTGAACATAGTATAATGTATAAGCTTGTCAAACCACTAACTTGTATACCTGAAATAATATAACATTGTGTGTCAATTGCACTTAAAAGAATTTTGTTCAAGGTAATGTATAGACTTGTAGAATCACTATGTTGTACACCTGAAACTAATAACATTGTACGTCAACTATACTTTAATTAGAAAAAGTCTCCACGTCATGGATTCACAGCCCAATGGGGATGATGAACCATTATGATCTGTGCATTAAGAGGAATCCCTCCACCTGGGGGAGCCACAAGGGGCTCTCATAAACTTAGTACTCCGTGGTTGAGGAGGTTGTTCACTGACTAGATGAGAATTTCAGGTACATGTTGGGCCCAGTCGTTCCATCACTTGTGAAGATTAAAGGTTTAACTGCCCAGGTTCCCAGGACTATTTAAAATAAACTCCGCCTCCATCTCCATGCCCGTCTGAAGAGGCAGTTCCCAGGTGTCCCATGGATGTCAGCATCACCCAGGAGCTTGGAAATGCAAACTCTTGGGTCCTGTTCAGACCTACTCAGAATCCACGTGGTAGCAAGATCTGCAGGTGATCCATGTGTGCAGCCCAGCGAAGTCTATCACTGCCTTAGAACATCAGCCCAGCATCAGGACACCATCTAGTCCTGGACTCACGAGCCTCAGACCCTGTTCAACCACGTCCAGCCGGACGAAGCCTCCTTGGCATTCAGCTTGGCTGTGAGAGTTTTGCTCCTCTGCCTGTAGCAGCAGCAGGAGCTGCCTGGCAAGGCAGTGTGCTCACAAGTGTCCCCCCAACCCTGGTCAGTGGGACACCCTTAGTTATGAGGGAGATTTTACACAAAGGGAAGGGGACCCCAGTTTGCTTATCAAACACTCTAGTATTTGCCTTCGAGTGTGGACAGCTATGTTTAGTGTAAAGAACAAGAGAACTCACAATCTGAGCTAAGGACATGGGAAAGCTCTGGGTTCTTCAGGCACTTGGCAGGTAGGATGTTCTATGCAAGCTGCAGACACTCTTGTTCCCGAGGACTTTGACTTTGCAAAGCTCCAACAGCATGCCAAAAAGCTCGTTATCATGGTAATGTAAAAATGTAAACATAAAAAAGAAAACTGAGTTCACATGGAGCCAAGCACTGATGGACACTTCCAGTAGAATGTACATCCTAGCAATGATGTCGTAAACCACGGACTCTGACTCAAACTCCGCCTCCTAGACAGTCCTGGCACCCACGCCTGGGCTGATGAACAGAAGTAAAACAATTGTGATAAGTGATTTGCAAAGTGTGGTCCCCAGACCAGCAGCTTCAGCATCCCCTGGGAATTTAAAGGAATGCAGATTCTCTGGCCCCATCTCTGACCTACTGAGTCAGAAATTCTGGCAATGTGTGTTTCAACAAGCCCTCCAGGAGATTATGGTGCTCCCTCAAGTTTGAAAACCTCTGTATAAATACATGTAAGTAAAAATAAAACCCCCCACCGCATACAGGTAAATGACAGATTGTCCTGGTCTCATCTTCAGGACAGCAGCAGGCAATCTGGACAGAGGTGTCCGCGTCCTGCCCCTGTCCTTCTGGCATTGGGTTTATGAGGCTCCCTCGAGGTCTAGAACCCAGGGATCCCAGCGGGGGGGGGGGGGTAGTAACCTCACCTCCCCGGGGTGACAGTGGAGTGGTTGACCCTGCCTTCCCTCCCCCAAAATCATATGCAGAATTTATATATATACACACACATGCATCCTTCTGGAGCCTCTCATATTGTATCAGATTCTTACTGTACCGCTGTGTATTATCCAACAAAAACTGAACCTTAAGTCTCCTTTTCTGGGGAACCCTCTTACACTGTTGGTGGGAATGTGAACTGGTGCAGCCACTCTGGAAAACTGTGTGGAGGTTCTTCAAAGAGTTAAAAATAGACCTGCCCTACGACCCAGCAATTGCACTGCTGGGGATTTACCCCAAAGATTCAGATGCAATGAAACGCCGGGACACCTGCACCCCGATGTTTCTAGCAGCAATGTCCACGATAGCCAAACTGTGGAAGGAGCCTTGGTGTCCATCGACAGATGAATGGATAAAGAAGATGTGGTTTATGTACCTATGTACCAGGTTTATGTATCTTTGTACAGATACAATGGAATATTCCTCAGCCATTAGAAACGACAAATACCCACCATTTGCTTCAATGTGGATGGAACTGGAGGGTATTGTGCTGAGTGAAGTAAGTCAATCGGAGAAGGACAAACAGTGTATGTTCTCACTCATTTGGGGAATATAAATAATAGTGAAAGGGAATATAAGGGAAGGGAGAAGAAATGTGTGGGAAATATCAGAAAGGGAGACAGAACATAGAGACTCCTAACTCTGGGAAACGAACTAGGGGTGGTGGAAGGGGAGGAGGGCGGGGGTGGGGGTGAATGGGTGACGGGCACTGAGGGGGGCACTTGATGGGATGAGCACTGGGTGTTATTCTGTATGTTGGTAAATTGAACACCAATAAAAAATAAATTTATTAAAAAAAAGTCTCCTTTTCTGACTTGAGGACCTTCTGGCAGTTTCGCAGGCACTGAGAGAGGGAAGAGGAAATGAAAGGAGCAAAGATCCACATACTTTTCTAAGAAGCTCTGACAAAATTCTTCATTGGTTGACACATCCTTGAACCTGCCCCCACAATATCCTGAGGGAGGGGCTCGTGCCCCTGCTCGCAGTTCCCCACATGACTAAGTAGGTGACCCACACATGACTCACTCACCTCCCCCGCACCGTGGTCTGCCTCACCTGCTGCTCAGGCCCCCACCTCCTGGTCCAGAATTGATGAAATGCAGACAGGACGTTAGGGATGCTTGACAGCACCAGGACTACCCGGCTGCCTGCCACTGCCTGCCACTGGAAGCCGCTGGGGAAGGGGGGCAGAGGAAGGATGTAAGGCATGTAGCAAAGGCACTTGACATCTGATGCCATTTCTTGAATTCATAACTACCCAGGCCAGGGGTCTGCAGAGGGCTGCGTGTTAATATTAATATCACTCTGGAGCTTGGGGAAGAAACCGCAGAGAATCTGGTGTGGGTGGCTTGGGTTGGGGCCCAGATGCGAAGACTGTTCTAAGTGCACCGGGTGATTCAGCTCCATAGCCAGGGCTGAGACCACTGGCTGGTTCCACTCTATCTGGTCCCCTGCATTCACTGGCTTTTCAGTGAATAAAAGAAACAGCTGCCTGGAGTTGCCTGTGTCTGAAGTTACTAAAGGACCCCAGTTTCAGGGCGCCTGGGTGCCTCAGTGGTTGAGCATCTGCCTTTGGCTCAGGGTGTGATCCTGGGGTCCTGGGATCGAGTCCCACTCCAGGTCTCTGCATGGAGCCTGCTTCTCCCTCTGCCTGTCTCTGCTTCTCTCTCTCTCTCTCTCTCTCTCTCTCTGTGTGTCTCTCATGAATAAACAAATAAAATCTTTTAAAAAGTTTTTTTAAAAAGGACCCCAGTTTCCCAGCCTTTTGTAAACTAACACTTTTCCTTACAGCAGGTCCTCTCGGAGCCTGGCTTGACTTGTTGATTCATCTGGTCACAATCGACACAAATTCACATCCCTTCCATTTTTATATCCATTTTTATGTCCTGGTGGAAGCCTAGTAGTACAAAGCTTAATGTTTATTACATGAATTAATAATTATTACAGCTTTCAGCGGGGGCCTCCGTGCCTTAAGCCTAAGTCGGATAAACTCATCCCACAGCCTCCCCACTCTCAAGTTCAACCCCTGTCAGTTTCCACAAAGAAAGCTCATCCTTAGCAACCATTCCTGAGTTTGCTGAGGACTTGGGGGTCCCAAGGATGGCCCCTCCACTGTCAGGGCCTCTCCCTTGCCATGGCAGACTTTCTACCACCATCAGCCCCCAGAGCAGCTAAACACCCACCCCTCAGATTCCCTCACTGTGTGTGCTTTGCTTTCTTGTGCCACAACGCCATAATCCCTTCCAAGGCTGTGATATCATTCTGACCGTCAATAGGGTGACTGAAAGTCCCAGTTTGCTCAGGACTGAAGAGTTTCCCAGGATGTGGGCCTTTCAGTGCTAAACTCAGAAGTTGGTCACCCTACATCAAGGGAGCCCTTGATGCACCCTGAAATTTTTCAGCTTGTTCTATAGCAACCGTACCAGTAGCTCTGAACTAGGCGGTTTAGTTCTGAATGTTAGCATCCTTCGTAAGCACCTGGGAGCCTGGTAGAGACGTGAGAATTCCTGATGCCGCAGGTGTGGGGTGGCCTGGGGACCTGCCTTTCTCCCAGCTTCCTGGGGACATGATGTGGCAGGTCTGGTAGCACACTTTGAGAACTCAGAATGAGCTAATGCACATAACGCCTTCAGCAGAGGGCTTGGCACGGGAGGCACGTGCCACGGACCCCGGCTACCAGCAGCGTTGGGCCGCGCCCTGACCGTGGGCCGGACGCTATGCTATTTACACACACGTTACCTCATTAATCCTCACGGGCCCTCTGTGCAGTAGGTGAGACAATGCGTGTTTTGCAGAAAGAGAAACCGAAGTCGGGGGACAGCCAAGTGATCGGGCCTGATTTGCACCTGGTTCTACCCTCTATCCGGCTGCAAAGCTACACGCTCAGTTCACTGCCACCCCCCCTACACTGAAGACCTGCTGCTCAGCTAGCTACGCCACCCTCTTTAATTTTAAGTCGTTTGAGGAAAATCGTTCATTGTATTTCCCACATCCCGTCTTCTTCCACGTGAGCAGAATGCAGATCTACTTCCCCTCGGTGACTCAGCAGCAGCATTTGGAACCTAGAGACATAGTCTCTAGTCCTGTCCCTCCTGCCCCTTTCTCCAACCTTTTTCTGAGCCAGGCCAGCCCCTGGCAATGAGTAGAATAGGACCCCAGAGGCCTCAAGTCTGGAGGCCTTCGCTTCCAGCCCACGGGAGCACCCCATATTTAGGGATCCCTGGCACCCCACATTGGTCCTACCCCCTTGAAGGCTGCCCGGGGGAACCCTTGATGCAGGACATTACAACTGTTTTTTCTGGGACTCTAACAGCTCCTCCCCACCCCCAAATGAATCCAGACTTTTGTTCCCTATCTGTGGTTGGGATTGCTGACATTTCCAGTATTACAGGTACCCAGAGGTTTGTAGGTGGGGGGTAAGAGCATGCTGTCCAGGTCTTGCCAGCTATAATGCTGCCTGAGGACCTTAGGCAAGTTGCCAACCACTCTGTGCCTTGATAACCTCATTTGTCAAATTGAGTTGATGATAATAATTGTACTTCTTAGGACTATTGGGCTATTATTAGGTTTGAATCTGATATACACCCTTAGAATAATGGCTGGCACATTGAATCTGTATTTAAATGTTAGTCATTAGAAACGACAAATACAAAAAAATAAAAATAAAAAAAATAAAAATAAATAAATAAAAAAAAAGAAACGACAAATACCCACCATTTGCTTTGATGTGGATGGAACTGGACGGAGGGTATTATGCTGAATGAAATAAGTCAATCGGAGAAGGACAATTATTATATGGTCTCATTCGTTTGGGGAATATAAAAATTAGTGAAAGGGAATAAAGGGAAAGGAGAGAAAATGAGTGAAAATATCAGTGAGGGTGACAAAACATGAGAGACTCCTAACTCTGGGAAATGAACAAGGGGTAGTGCAGTGGTAGGTGGGCGGGGGGGTTGGGGTGACTGGGTGATGGGCACTAAGGGGGCACCTGGTGGGATGAGCGCTGGATGTTATGCTAAATGTTGGCAAATTGAACTCTAATAAAAAAAATTAAAGAAAAAATAAATGTTAGCCAAGATCCCAGAATCCAATCACTAAACGCTTTTGGAGTATCTACCAGTAACTCCAGCTGCCATTTATTGAACACTTAGCAAGCACCTGTCATTGTGCTTTGCATGGATCATTTCACTTAAGGCTTGGAGGAGCTGGGTAACTTGCCCAAACACAAGCCCCAGTAAGTGGGGTGCAAGCAAGGATGCCAGTCTAGGCCAAGCTGCCCTGCACAGCCCCCTCTGCCTCCCTTGTGGAGCAGGTCCTGAGCTGGGCATCAGCAGGGAGGCTCAGCCTCACCCCATCGTCCTCCTTCCCTTGGATGGCCAACCTGGAAGGTTCTGACCTGCACCCATATCCTCTGGCCACAACTCCTGTCCTCCTACCTCTCAACAGTCTGCCTCACTTCCCCTGTCCCAGTGTTCTGCAAAGTGGCCTCCACACTCCACTCACTCTGCCTGTTGTCCTCTCCTTTCCCGGTCTGAGCTCTTCTCTGACCCAGCTCCCCATATCAATCAAAACAGATTTGACCTTCATGAAAAGCAATTTGGCATCCTGCATCCAGAGGTTTAAACGCCCCCCCCCCTCCTAAAAAGTCCTCTCCTGGGACCCTCCACTAAAAAAATCATGCAAAGAATCATGAATAAAGATGATCTTTGAGTTTACAAGCCAAAAGAAATTGAAATAATCTAAGTGAACAATAATTGGGGAATGATTAAATAAGTAATGCTATACCCACAGAATGGAGTACAACCCAGCTATTTTTAAAAAGATTTTATTTATTTATTCATAGAGACACAGCTAGAGAGAGAGGCAGAGACACAGGCAGAGGGAGAAGCAGGCACCAGGCAGGGAGCCCGACGGGGGACCCGATCCCAGGACCCCAGGATCACGCCCTGGGCTGCAGGCGGCGCTAAACCGCTGCGCCACCAGGGCTGTCCCAACCCAGCTATTAAAGAGAAGATATGTGGATTAGTGTGAGAAATACATGTTTCCTGCCCTTTTGCCAGCCCTGGGCATTATCTTCTTTGTCGAAATCTTTGCTTAGTAGAAACATAAAGAAGATGGCATCCAATTCCTTTTATTTTCAGTTTTCTGACTACCAGTAAGATTGACTTCTTAAGATTTGTCAACTATTATTCATATTTGTGCCCTCTCTTCAATTTTCTATTGGAGATTTCATTTTTCTTATTAGTTTCTACCTTATATTAAGTCTATTGACCACTTACATGTCATATTTTTTGCAAATTTTTTCCTAGCATGTAATTTCTTCTACTTTGATTTATTTTTGCACTGTAGACATTTTAAGGTTATGTTCAAAGCTATCATTTTCCCTGTCACGGTTTTTGTCTTTGATGTGATGCTTAATGGATCCTGTTTCATCCAAATATTATTTTCGTTTTTTTTAAATTTTTATTTATTTATGATAGTCACACAGAGAGAGAGAGAGAGAGAGGCAGAGACATAGGCAGAGGGAGAAGCAGGCTCCATGCACCGGGAGCCCGATGTGGGATTCGATCCCGGGTCTCCAGGATCGCGCCCTGGGCCAAAGGCAGGCGCTAAACCACTGCGCCATCCAGGAATCCCCAAATATTATTTTCTTCTAATACATTTATACTTAACACCTTTTTTTTTTCAGGTGGCTTTCTATTTATGAAATAATAAAATGGAATTGTCCGTACCTCATACCATTATAGTGAAGAGTAAATGAGCTAATTCATGGAAAGCTCTAGAAACAGTAACTGGCCCATTTGTAGGTACTCTATCACTGTTAGCTATTATTAATTGAAACTTTAATTCTTTGGAAATTTTTTCTGGAGCTAGGTGTGAAATAGGTTTTAGTTTTGTCTTAAGCCAGAGTTGTCCCAACACTATTTATTCAATAATACATCGTGTCCTCATCCAAAAGCCTATGGCTAGGATGCAATCTGTGTTGGCCCCAGAATTCAGGGGAAATTCCCTTTACAGAGCTATGGGCTGGGGGTGAGGCTGTTCCAAAGCTTCCTGCTCACCTTCTCACCATGTACTCTCCCCAAGCCAAGGTCAAGGACTGTCACAACAGGTTTCCTAAGTAGGGTGCAGACCCAAGAAATGTTCGGCCTACCATGTTCTCTCCCAGCCCACGTTCAGCACCACATGCCCTCAGTCTTTGTACAAACCGTCCCTTCACCTTGTTCTCTGGGGCCAGTGAGACTCCTGTTTTCTCTAAGCATGCTCCTCCCACAGTCCACTGAGTCTGCCCAGCCAAGTTCCCAGACAACGGCCCCCACCCCAGCCGCTGTGCCAGGTAGGAGCCAAGGAAGGACAGGCCCTGTGTCCTGCAAGGATGGCAGTGAGGAGGTGAGGGGTACTCTATCTCCTGGGGGTCACCCAACCAATCTTTTTGGCCATTGCTGATTCCTGGACCCAGATTTCCTCTGAGGCTCCAACAGTTTTAGCTTCCCTTTTTAAAATTCACATTTGCAAAGAAGTTCACAAGTGACACGTGTTTTCCTGAGGAGCATGCTATCAAAGGTTAGGGTAGGCGGGGGACACCTGGCTGGTTGAGCAGCTGCCTTTGGCTCCTGTCGTGATCCCGGGATCCTGGGATCGAGTCCCACATCGGGCTCCCCACAGGGAGCCTGCCTCTTTGTGTGTCTTTGATGCATAAATGAATAAAAATCTTTAAATTAAAAAAAGGTCAGGGAAGGAGGTGGGATTTTTGGACAGAGGTGCTTCTATATTAGGCAGGGAGCTGAAATGCCACTTTGGGAGGGCTCTCTGAGTCCCGGGCAGGCCAACTGGCTGCCCACCCTGGGGGGCACTATTGATGGGCTGAGACTTTCACCCTTACTTCTCACCGAGCCCCCCCAACACCCTAGGCAGGAGGACATTGCACTCTGGACATTACACTCCTCTCATGTGGAGTGTAATGTGGGAAACCGAGCTGCAGAGAGGAGAGCTTCGAGACCAGGTCTGGAAGGTCTGAGCAGCAAAGCGACGACTCTAAGCGCGTCCTCTATGCTGACCCCACGCGGGATCAGAGGAGCTTTGGCAATTATCCCGACTCTGTCTGGGCCCAGGTTCCCTCGCCTGACAAACAGAGTTCACACGAGTGCTTGCTTTAGTGGTTGTTGAGGATTAAATGAGTTGATGCATGCGAAGGGCTCCGAAGAGTGTCCGGCACACACACAGAGGGTTCCTATATGCGTGGTTGCTATTTTTAGCATCCCTCGCACTATTGTAGCAGCAGCAGCAGCGGTGGTGTGACCTGCATTTGAGGTTCCCTTGGCGCGAGAAAGCCTGGGAAGCCGGACCAGCATCCCTGTCGTCCAGCAGGTGGCACCATCGCAGAGCAGATGGGCGCCTTCCCAGCTTCTCCCAGCTCCTCCCAGCTCCTCCCAGCTCCTCCCAGCTCCTCCCAGCCTCCTCAGCCGGGCTCTGCAGGGAGGCCTCCGCCTGGCTTGTCAAAGGTCAGAGCCCAGGGCTCCAGGTCCCTGCTCTCACACCTGCCCTCCCAGACTTCCTGCCCCCTAGGGCTGCTTGATCCCAGATTAACCACACTCTGGGGACCCAGGGTCTGATCCTGAGTGTGGCAGGTTCGTGGCTTGTATTTTGGGCCCCATGACACACACAGGGCACAGCCCAGAGGCCTCCTCGGGAACTGATGATTGCCTCTGGGCCTAACCCTCCCCACAGAGGCCAGGCTAGCTCCTTCTGCAAGCCTAACCTAACCCCCTCCTGGCTGACCTCAAAGACCTCCTAGGGATTCCTCCAACTGCTTCAAGTTTTCTGGGTATATTCAAGGAGATGTGAGGGGCCCCCCAAAAGGAGTTTTAGAAAGGGTCTTCTCGCCTTGGTTCTCACAGGGCTCCACACACATTTCTAGCCCTACTAACCTGCCACCAACTCAGAGACACTAAGTCCCTGACCTCTGGCCTTTGGTCCATTCACTCTGCAACCAGCATCTCACAGAATGTTGTATGAGGACCTCCTGCCTCAACTCGCAGCTGGAGCTTGTTAACAGGACAGACTCCGGGGCGTGCTTGCGGAGCCAGTGGCTCTCGAGGTGTGGTCCCAGGACGCCCCTACGCTACGCATCACCTGGAAACATGTAAGAAATGCGTATTCTCTCCCCCTCAGACCTACTGAACCAGGAACTGCCGGGTGGGGCCAGCAACCTGTGCCCTAGCAAGCCTTCCAGGCGGTTCTGCTGCACTGCGAAGCTGGAGACTCCCTGGCCTGCACTCTCCCCTCTTCCTGTGGCTGCAGGATTTCTCTCCCCAGTGGTCTCCAGGTCTCTTTCCAGAGCTCCGGTGGGTCTAACTCATCATTTCCAAGGGGCTGAACTGTTTTGCAGGTGGTGTGATTTGGGGGTTGTGTGGGGCACCACCGACGTGGTTGTGATAGGTGTTTTCCCGTTTGACGTTGCTCGAAGCTATTGTGGTTTTCCTTTTCATCTTGATGAAAATGTGTGATGTTTTCATTTCAGTTGCTTAGCAAATAGAACCCTGACTTGTGACAGCCGACTTCACAGATTACCACATTTCATCATCTATCTTGTTTCCAGCTGCTATATTATTTTTCCTCTGAGGCAAGGGTGGGGGTGTTGTGTGGAGGCACTAAGGTGGCCCGGTTCTAGTGTGAAGGGGGAGGAGGTACAGACCCTGTTCCTACCCATCCCCATCCCCTGTGATGTGGAGAGCCCTGCCTTAGGGACGCTCCAGACCTGGGATGGGAGCAGTCTGGTGCCTGGGGGGACAAGAGGTACAGAACCATTCTTAGGAAGCTCACAATCTCAAGTAAACAGATAACCTTTTGGCAGAAAGTGTGAAAATTTCATTTCTTTCCCCTCTCAGTGACCTCCAAAAGAGGAATTTCATATAATTCAGCATTGTCATCCAAACACATGTAGTGAGAGAGAAAGGACAGAATTATTTTCCCTGGAAAAGGGGCTATTGGCATAGCTAAACAAGGCTCTACTAATGATGCTAGAAGACTCAGAAAAAAAATTCTTGGAAAAAAATTCTAATTACAAGTAAACTTGTATGAAGTCCTAACCTCCAGTATTTGTGAAAGTGACTTTATTTGGAATCAGGGTCTTGGCGGTGATAATTTAGTTAAAGATCTTTTGACGAGATTATCCTGGATTTAGAGAAGGTCTCTAAATCTAATGTCTAGTGTTCTTGAAAGAGAAAGGAAATGAGACCAGGACACACAGAGGGAAAGGCCTTGTGAAGATGAAGGCCGAGAGTAGAATGATGTGTGTAGAAGTCAAGGAACATCAAGGATTGCTAGCAGCCAACCAAACCCAGGAGGGAGATGTGGAACTGACTCTCCCCGAGAGCTTCCAGAAGAAACTAGTCTTGTCAACACCTTGACTTCAGGCTTCTGGCCTGTAAAATTATAAGAGAGGAAATTTCTGTTGTTGTAAACCACCCAGTTTGTGGTAATCTGTTACAGCAGCCCTAGGAAACTAACACAAGAACATCATGTGCTGTTTACCATAATGAATTTACCTAGAAAGGAAATTGATGATTTTCTGACAAAGTTTGTATCTCCAAATATGACCCAGAAAGAGGTAGGAAACTTGAATAGTTCAGTAACAAGAGAAAAACTTGGAAGTTTTTAGAGATATGAAAAGTTGTTATATGAAAGTTGTGAGAGATATATCACTTTATAATACAGCATGCCAAGATTACTTTATAGTTAGTTCTGTTTAACTCCCCCAAATAAATAATTCCCTTGTCATTCAAACTATACAAAACTATAGAGAAGAGTCCCTAAGTCATTTCAGAAAACTAGAAATACCTTAGTATCAAAGTCTGAAAAAGCAAGTGAAAAAAAAATTCATATGTAAGAATAGATGCAAACATTAAAAATATACTAATCTGCAGTATATAAAAAGAATACTATGCTATTCACTATGATCTAGAGGACTTATTCCAGTGTAAGGGATATTGCAAGCAGCACTTCCTGATATCTGAGTTTGGGCAGAAGTCCCCACAGGCCCAGAACAAGAGCAGACTTGTCGAATATCTCCCTTTCTTGAGGGAGACACTCAGCCCCTGCCAACCCACTAGAACCCTCTCGACCATGATATTTCCTTGAGAAGTTGAGGAATAGGAAATCAATCCCCAAATCAGGCTCCCTGCTCAGTGGGGAGTCTGCTTCTCCTGCTGCCCACCCCCCACTCTCTCTAATAAACAAATAAAATCTTAAAAAAGAAAAAAAGATTCAAGATGAGAGACTGTAGGTGGAGCTGCCTTAGTCTGGTAGCAGATATGGGTGAGGACTGTCCTAAGGAAGGCTGGCATTTCCAGCCTCCAGCTTCAGCAACAGTATGTGCATATTTTCTACGGGCTAGAAGGCCATGGGTCCCATGGAAGGAGGTGGTATTTAGTAGAGACTCCCTATGGTGAGCCAAAGGACAGCCAGAGGGCTGAGGGGAGAAATCCACACTGCCAGCTTGAGGAAGCATTGCCCATTGCCCGGGTCAAAGGCTCTGTAGGAGAGGGAGCCACAGTTTGGGGAGTGAGCCTGCACCCCAGTAGCTATAAGTGCAACACACACCAAGTAACAATGCACCAGACTTGTAGGACCTTTCTGTTCCTCATCTTTGCTCCCCTAGAAGGCTCCTGTGGTTGTTAGTTTTGTCAACTGACTGGACCATGGGGTGCCCAGATACTTGGTTATGCGTTATTCTTGGTATGTCCATGAGAGTGTTTCTGGATGAGATTAGCCCTTGAATCTGTGTACTGAGGAGAGAGGATTGCCCTCCCCAGTGTGGAGGGACGTCATCCAATCCAGTGAGAGCTGAATAGAACAAAAAGGCAGAGGCAGAGGGAATACACTCTCTCTGTGGACTGCAGAAAGTCAGTTTTCTTCTGCCCTTGGACTAAAAATGACTCCACTGGCTCCACTGGTTCTCAAGCCCTCAGACTCAGACTGAACTACACCACCAGGTCTGCTGGGTCTCTAACTTGCAGACCCAGATGATGGGACTTTTCAACCTCCACCATCCGTGAGCCAGTCTCTTATAAAATTTTTGATGTAGGGGTACCTGGGTGGCTCCGTGGTTGAGCACCTACCTTTGGCTCAGATAGTGATGCTGGGGTCCTGGGACTGAGTCTCACATTGGGCTTCTCATGGAGAGCCTGCTTCTCCCTCTGCCTCTGTCTCTGCCTCTCTCTCTGTGTGTCCCTCATGAATAAATAAATAAAATCTTTTAAAAAAAGTTTTTGATGTAGATATGAAGATAGAAATATCTACAGATATATAGATATAGACCTGGTTTTGTTTCTCTGAAGAACCCTGACCAGTACTTTGGAAAGAGCTGACACCCCTGTCCCCACTGCAGATTTTCTAGTCTGAGGCAGAGCTAAGCGAGAGAGAAATTTAAAGAAGATGAAAGGTTAGAGCTTAAATATTGGATTGAATAGGGCCTTTATATGACTAAAAATGATGGGGAAAGCTACATAAGCTGCCCAAGATCTCATCAAGAGTGAGGGAGGGCGCACCCAGTCTGTGGGCTTGAAGGACAGTGAGAAGAAGTTGCTTTCTGCTTGCACCTTACTGACCAGACATCTGTGCAATCAGTGGTTCCACCAGGTGTGCAAGCATAGCTCAGGAGTAGGACAACTTAAAAATCACACAGTCAAGTCTGTAGATGTGGGGAAGACATTTGGCAAAATTCAGTACACATTCCCAATAGAAAACATTTGATAAAATAGGAATTGAAAGAAACTCCCTAAAAATTTAAAGACTATGTGCCTGAGACCAATAACTAATATCTATTTTTATTTTAAAATTTCAGAAAAGCACAAAAGAAAATAAATCTTTCATATTCCCATCACCTACAACTAATAACTAATAAGCGGCCAATTTGCTTCCCTTTTTATTTTTTTAAGAATGCTTATTCTGCATAATACATTTTTTTGAAAGAGAATTCAAACAATGCAGAAAAGTGCAGCCATAAAATTTTTTGACCTCTAACCAGAAATAGTCATTATTAATATTAGGTAAACATCATTCCAGGTATCTTGCAGAACACATGTACAGATAGAAGGTTAGAGACACGTACATACACACACAGAGGCCGACAGGTTAATTTTGCTTACATTTGCATCTGTGTTCATGGGAATATTGGCCTGTAGTTCTCCTTTTCCTGTAATGTCTTCATCTGGTTTTGATATTAAGGTAATACTGGCCTTGGAAAATGAATTGGGAAGTGTTCTATACTTTCTTTCTTTCTTTTTTTTAATTAAGCTCTACACCCAGCATGGGGCTTGAGCTCACACCTCTGAGATCAAATGTCACGTGCTCTACTTACTTACCCAGCCAGGCACCCCTATACTTTCCTATTTTTGAAAAGGATTTATGTCGGATTGGTATTTTCTTTTCAAAATGTTTCATAGAATCCATTAGTAAAGACTTCTGGGCCTGGAGTTTCCTTTTTGGGAAGTTTCAAATTACAAATTCAATTTTTGGAATTATGATAGGGCTATCCAAATTTTCTTTCTTCTTAAGCCAATTTTGGCAGTTTTTGTCTTTGAAGGAATTTACTCACTCCATCAAGACTCCATTTATTGGCATAAAGTTGTTCATAATATTCTATTCTCTTATTATCCTTTTAATATCTACAGAGACTCTGGTGAGGTCCTGTCTTTCATTCCTGATACTAATATTTTATTCCTTCTTTCTTTTTTCCTTGGTCAGTTTACCTAAATCCTTATCAATCTTATTGGTATTAAATTTACTTATTTTTGCAAATCACACATTTATTTATTTTATTGAAGTATAAATAATCATGATATGTTATACTATTGTCAGGAGTACAATATATTGATTCAACAATTCTATACAGTACTCAGTGTTCATCAAGCTAAGTGTAGTCACCATACAACATTATTACAATATTATTGACTAGATTCCCAGGCTATGCTTTTCACCTCTGTGACCTATTTATTTTATAACTGGAAGTTTGTGCTTCCTAATCCCCTTTATCTATTTTAGCCATCCTCCCATTCACCTCCCCACTGGCACCCACCCAGAAGTTCTGCACAATACCATCAATCTTTCATTTTTAAGATTTAATTTATTTATTTACATGAAAGAGAGAGAGAAAGAGTGAGGGGAGGGGCAGTGGGAGAGATTCTCAAACAGATTCCATGCTGAGCATGGAGCCAGATGTAGGGCTTGATCTCATAACCCTGAGATCATGACCTGAGCCGAAATCAAGAGTTAGACTCAATCAACTGAACTACCCAGGTGCTCCTCAATCTTCTTGATCTAAATGACATTTATAGAATATGATACCCAACAACTGTGGAATTTACCTTTTTGAGCACACATGGAACCAAAATACACTGCATGCTGGGCCATAAAACAAGACTCAAAACATTTCTGAGGGTTAAAATCATACAAAGTATATTTTCTAACCACAATGAATTTAAGTTAGAAAATAATAACAGGGATCCCTGAGTGGCTCAGCGGTTTGGTGCCTGCCTTCGGCCCAGAGCGCGATCCTGGAGTCTCAGGATCAAGTCCTGCGTCAGGCTCCATGCATGGAGCCTGCTTCTCCCTCTGCCTGTGTCTCTGCCTCTCTCTCTCTCTCTCTCTCTCTCTCTGTGTGTGTGTGTGTGTGTGTGTTTCTCATGAATATATGGGTAAAGTGTTTAAAAAAAAGAAAATAATAACAAATTAAAAGTCTCCTAAACTATTTAAAAATTAAACAGGAGCTCACAAAGAATCAATGGGTCAAAGAAGAAGTCACAACAGAAAGTAGAATAATTTTTAACTAAACAAATCAGGAAATAATAACCTACTGAACATAAACCTGACATAAGAATAAATAAATGTCTGAATAGTCATTGATATTAATGAAATTATATCAACGATCAAGAACCTTCCCAGCAAGATGATTTCATTGGTAAATTTGCCAAACATCAAAGGAAGATATAATACCAACCATATACAAACTCTTTCAAAGCACAGAGGAATTAGAAGACTTCCTAACTTATTGAAGAGGCCAGTATAATCCTGATATCAAAAATTGGCAAGGAAAGAAAATTATAAGAACAGAACATTTCAGAACTATATTTTTCATGAACACAGATGCAAAAATTCTAAATGAAATATTAATCAGATACACAAATAAATTAAAAGGAAAGAATATTGAATGACCAAATGTGTTTTATTCTAGGCATGTGGGGTCAATTATACAACCATAAACCAATCATCATAATTCACTGCATCAACAGAATAAAGGAAAAAAAACTATATGATCATCTTCACAGATTCAGAAAAAGAATTTAATCAAATTCAGGAAACTGATGTAAAAGGGGAAGTTCCTTGGTCTGATAAAGGATATCTTTTAAAAATGACAGCTAAAAAAGAAAAATGACAGCTAAATCATGTATAATGATAAAAGATTGATCACTTTTCCTCTAAGATCAGGAACAAGACAAGGATTTTGCTCTCACTCTTGTTCAACATTGAACTGGAGGTTTTAGCCATTCCAAATGGCAATGAAAAGAAACAAAAATATAAAAGTTGAAAACAAAGAAGTAAAAAAGTGTGCTTGTTGGCAGATAACATGATTATATTTTTGGAGCTTTCAAAAGAATCCATAAAGTAATAATTTAGTGAATACAAAGTGAATATAAAAAAACTAATTGTAGGCTGGTCTGAGTGTAGTTGTGTTCACAATCAATTGATCATAGCCAGTTACAGATTTCTTTGTTCCTTCTCCAGTCCCATTGCCTCACTTGGCTCACCTAAGAAAAAGAGAGAGAGAGAGAGAGAGAGAGAGAGAAAGAAAGAAAGAAAGAAAGAAAGAAAGAAAGAAAAGAAAAGGAAAGGAAAAAGAAAGAGAATGAAAGAAGAGAAAAGAAAGAAGAAAGAAAGGGAAAAGCCAATTGTATTCCTTATGGTAGCCAAATTACTCAGCCATTAGAAACGACAAATACCCACCATTCGCTTCGACGTGGATGGAACTGGAGTAGGTATTATGCTGAGTGAAGTAAGTCAATCGGAGAAGAACAAATATTATATGGTCTCATTCATTTGGGGAATATAAAAAATAGTGAAAGGGAATAAAGGGGAAAGGAGAAAAAATGAGTGGGAAATTTCAGAAAGGGAGGCAGAACATGAAAGACTCCTAACTCTGGGAAACGAAATAGGGGTGGTGGAAGGGGAGATGGGCGGTGGGTGGGGGTGACTGGGTGACGGGCACTGAGGTGGGCACTTGACAGGATGAGCACTGGGTGTTATTCTATATGTTGGCAAATTGAACACCAATAAAAAATAAATTTATAAAAATAAAAAATAAAAAAACTAGGAAAAAAATAAAATTTTAAAATCAATACCATTTACCATAGCACCAAAAATATTGAAAACCTAGGAATAACTCTTATAAAAGTCGCTCAAGACCTCTATTCTGAAAGCTACAAACAACCAAAGTAAAAACAACCCAAACCATAAACTATGGAAGTCCTTAATATGTGAAGGGATATAACAGGTTCATGGATTGGAAAACTCAGTATTGTTAAGATGTTATGGGCAAAATTTTAAGATGGTCCCATGATCTCTGCCCTCTGGTATTAAGTCGGACTCTCAGAGTGTGTGGAGATCAGTGACTTGTTTTTAGTCAAGAGAAACAAAAGTGATGGACTGACACACCTGTGACTATATTATGACATATATACAGGCAGTCCTCACTTTGTATATTAAATAGGACAAGCTGAAACTTAATCAATGGGAAAATTTTTTATTGTTTCCTGACCTTTAAAAGTGTTTGACAAAAGGGCTACTGGGTGGCTCAGTCCGTTAAGCATCCAACTCTTGATTTCAGCTCAGGTCATGATCTCAGGGTTGTGAGATTAAGCCCCGCATTTGGCTCTGTGCAGATATTTCTCTATCCCTCTCATTCTGACCCTCCCACACTTCTCTCTAAAAAAAATAAAGGTGTTTTATGAAACATTAGAAACTCCCTTTGCAACTGATGAGTCACTAAATTCCACTCCTGAAACTAAAATACTAAAAGTATATGTTAACTAAATTGAATTTAAGTCAAGAATTTTTTGAAGAAACTTCCTCGGTTCTAAATCAGGAAATTAGAAAAATAGTAAAATTAGTATTTATACAATGTAATTTACTGTATGAGAAATACTAGCAATAGCTACTAAACCTAAAAATGCATATATCCTATGACAAAGCAAGCAATTCCACATAATATCAAGAGACCATAGGTCTACCTAACAATATATGTAAGAATTTTCATATCAGCTTTATTCATAATAGCCAAAAACTAGAAAAATTTTAAATTTCCATCTTGAGACTAGATTGACAAATTATACTATATCCATACAATGGAATATTACATAGCAATTTAAAAAACCTCACACGTGCAATAACACAAATAAATATTAAAAACATTACATTGAGCAGCAAACCCAGACAGAGAAGTGTACATACATACTCTTGAATTACTGCTGTATTTAATTTATATGAAGTTCAGAAATAGTGCATTAAATTGATGGTAGCAGAACTTAGGTGGTTACCTCTGGATCAATGTTAACTAGGAAAAAGCATAAGGAAAATTTCTGGAGTGATAAAGATGTTCCAATCTGGATTTGGGAGCTCTACTGATGTGTAATTGGTAGAAATTGGTCAAGTTGTACCTTTCAGACTTGTGTGTTTTTAGGATGCCTGAGGGGTAGTGGTTAATTGCGTGTGGTCTCGGGGTCCTGGGATCGAGTTCCACATCAGGCTCCCGGTGGGGAGCTTACTTCTCCCTCTGCCTATGTCTCTGCCTCTCTCTCTCTGTGTCTCTCATGAATAAATAAATAAAATCTTTTTTAAAAAGGATTTTGTGTTTTGCTACTTATAAATTATATTTACTAAAAATAAATATATAAATAGAAGGAAAGTGCTTGTAAAGCTTTTTATACAGTGCTTTGCACACAGTATGTCATGAATAAATGTTAGCAATTTGCTATTTTAAAAACTTGTAGGATGCAGCTATAGCTGTACTTAGAAATTTATAGCTCTAAATGCATATGTTAGAGAAGAAAAGAAGTTCAAAAAAAAAGAAAAGAAGTTCAAAAGTAACTATCTTTTTTTAAAGATGTTAGTTATTTATTGAGAGAGTATACATGCACATGGAGGGAGAGGCAGAGGGAGAGGGAGAGAGAGAATCTCAAGCAGATGCCCCACTGAGTGTAGAGCCTGAAGAGTGGCTCAAACTCATGACCCCAAGATCATGACCTGAGCCAAAACCAAGAGTCCAATGCTCAACTGACTGAGCCACCCAAGCACCCCCTAAAAAGTAACTATCTTAATTTCTATCTCAAGAAGTTAGCTAGAAAGAAAAAAAATCAAAGCAAAGTAGACCCAAAGAAAGTAGAAAAAAGGATATATAGACGGACAATCATGGAAATAGGTAGACATACAATAGAGGAAATAATTGAAGCCAAAAATTCCTTACTTGAAAAGGTTAATAAAATTGATAAACTTTGGGGCACCTGGGTGGCTTAGTCAGTTAAATGTCTGCCTTCAGCTCGGGTCATGATCCCAGGATCCTGGGACGGTGCCCAATCAGGCTCCCTGTTCAGCGAGGAGCTTGCTTCTCCCTCTTCCCCTACCCCCGTCCCACCTCCTGATCATGCTTTCTTTCTCATTCAAATAAATAAGTAAAATCTTTAAAAAAAATTGATAAACCCCTACCAAGAATGATTAAGGGGACAAAAGAAGAAAATATAAAGTATCTATAACAAGAATTTAGGGGGTGCCTGTGTGGCCTGATAGACTGTCTGTCTCTTGATCTCAGCTCAGGTCTTGATTGTGAGTTCAAGTCCTGAATTGGACTTCACACTGACTGTGGAGCCTACTTAAAAAAAAAAAAAAGGAATCTAAGAAGAACCTACAGATCCTACAGACATTTTTTAAAAATAAGAATATTGTTAATGCCCCTATGCCAACACATTTTAAATTTTAGGGTAAATTGAAGCATTCTTTGAAAACAACCTCACAATTTCTTTGTACCTTTTAATCTCCTTCCCCTATTTCACCTACTCCCACCTCCAGCAACCACTAGTTTGTCCTCTATATTTATGTCTGGTTTTTGTTGTTTGTTGTTTTGTTTTTTAGATTCCACATATAAGTGAAACTGTAAGGCATTTGTCTTTCTGTGATTTATTTCACTTAGTATAATACCCTCTAGGTCCATCCATGTTGTTGAAATGGCAAGATTTCAATTCTTTTTTGTGGCTGAGTAATATTTGATTTTATATATATGCCACATCTTCTTTATCCATTCAACTATCAATGGACACGTAGGTTGCTTCCATATCTTGACTATTGTAAAGAATGCTGCAATAAACGTACGGGTGCATAGATCTTCTCAAATTACTGTTTTCATTTTCTTCAGGTGAGTTCTAATGTTTTCTCTTACTTTTTCTGTTTTGGTTCCAACAATTTAATGTTTGTTTCTTCCCCTTGAATACTTTTACCACTATTATGAGCACATGAATGCTATTTTGATCTGCTTTAATTACCAACTATGAAATAATTTCAACATATAATACGTACCCCAGAGGGATTTTGTGAGTTATATTGGAGAGCTTTTGAGTTTCTATTATCTCATTTTAGAAAGAAAAGAAAAAGGAAAAAAAGAAAAGAAGAAGAACCAGAACTAGCTCTATTTTTTGTCTCCATATGGACACAGAGAGAGAGGTGAGAAAGGACAGAAATGGAATGGATACCATTGACCACACATAAGGTACATGATTTTATTCACGAGAGACACAGAGAGAGGTAGAGACATAGGCAGAGGGAGAAGCAGGCTCCATGCAGGGAGCCCGATGCGGGACTCAATCCCAGGACCCCAGGATCAGGACCTGAGCCAAAGGCAGACACTCAACCATTGACCCACCCATGTGCCCCCGGGGTACATGATTTTAAATTTCTTTATACATCTTTGTATTATTTGCTAAAGCAAGCATGAGTTACTATTGTGATTCTACAAACTTGAATAAAGTAAGTTTAACAAATGACAAGCATTATGACATTTCCTCAAAAAAATGAAACCTAGAATTACCTACCACATGATTCAACAATTCCAGGTCTGGGCACATACCCCAAAGAATTGAAAACAGGGACTTGACTCAAACAGATGTTTGTACACCTGTGTTCACAGCAGCATTGGTCACAATAAGCAAATGGCAGAAACAATCCAAATGCCCACCAGTGGACGAATGGAGAAACAAAATGTGGTATATACACGCAGTGGAATATTAGTCAACCTTAAAAAGGAAATTCTGACACATGCTACAACATGGATGAAACCTGAGGACATTATGCAAAGTGAAATAAAGCAGTCATAAAAGGACAAATATTCCACGTATGTGAGGTACCTAGCGCAGTCAAATTCATAGAGGCAGAAAGTAAAATAGAGGTTGCTAGAGGCTGGGGGAAGGAGGAATGGGGAGTTACTGTTCCAGGGGTACAGAGTTCCAGTTTGAGACAATGGGAAAGTTCTGGAGATGGATGGTGTGGTGGTTACACAACAGTGTGAATGTATTTAATGCTACTGACTGTACATTTAAAATGGCTTAAAATAGTACATTTAAAATAGAACATGTGTTTCACCACAGTAAAAAAAGGACACCTTTGGTCTTACTTATTTTTGGTAATCAAAGTACTAGTTTGTGGGTGTCAAGAAGGGCAGAAATGGAAGTTGGAGCCAACGAAGTGGAGAAGAGGGGGAAGGGAGGGAAGAGTACTGAAGGCAGTGGTGAGGCAGGATCACCAGACTTCAGCCTCTAGGGCCTATGTGAGGAGTTCAGGAACCACATCTGTGGGGTAGGAGGCCACAGACCCTGCCCACCAGGAGTGCCTGAGGGAGACCTGGCTGAGGCCTTAACAAAGTGGTCATCTCCTTGGCCGTACCTCCTATACCAGGTTGGAGAAAGGGGGGAGCAAGTAGAGCCTGACCCTCTAAGATGGTAGCGATGGCCACCCTAATGCTTGTGCCCAGAAGCCACTTTGACTCAGAACAGTGAAGACCCACAGGGCCACCTTCTTCCTGTTTAGGACGGAGAGCGGGTGAGAAGTGTGGTGGCACTGGAAGCACAGACACGGGCTGGAGCCATCAGGAGGTGGTCTTGGAGTGGCAGGCAGTGATCAAATCATGAAGGACATTGTAGGGATGTCTTCCACCTTCCCACCCCAAAAATCTTCCTGCTGCCACACTACCTTCACCTGACATACACATGCATGCACGCGCACACACACTTCTACCATGTTTTATCTTGAGAATATGAAATAATGACTTCTCAGGTAATAGCTTGTGCACTTTCCCACCCCCAGCACCCCAGTGCTCCATGTATATTGTCAAATTTCACTGGTTGTATGGTTTTCAGGACTGGCTCAAGAAGATTTCAAGCTAAGTAGTTATTTGCAGCTCCCTCTGTTGTTTTTTATCAGAGGATATGATTAAGGGCCGTCTGGTTCTTGGCTCAAACACATCTGTCTATTCATTCTTGTGTGTGTTCCTTCACACACATAAAGCACCTACTGCTGGGTACTAAGCTCGGTAACCTGGTATATTATCAAGAGACCCTGAGAACTGGCCCAAGACCTCACAGATGCTCTGGTCAAACCCTTCATATTGGGCACAAGGGGTTGCTGAGGTCTAGAGTGCGAATGACATTTGCATACGGTCATACAGCAAATCATTGTTTTGTGTTTTTAATTTTTTCCCAGTCTTATGAAGACATAACTGACATATAACATTGGGTAAGCTTAAGGTATACAATGTAATGATTTTGTATTTGTATATATTGTGAAATTATCACCAAAATAAGGCTAATACATGTTATCACCTCACATAATTACAGTGTGTGTGTGTGTCGAGAACTTTTTAGATTTGCTCTCTTAGCAGCTTTTGAATATGGAATACTAGATTTGAAACCAGTCACCATGGTTGTACATTGCATCCCCAAAAATGTTGCTGTGTTTTTTCAGTGATGATCTGCAAAGGACCAACAAGCTTATGGAAAGATACTCAACATTACTAATCATTAGAGAAATGCAAGTCAGAACTGCAGTGAGATACCCCCATGCTCGTTAGGATGATTAGTATAAAAAAAGAAACAACAACGTGTTTTTTTTAAAGATTTTATTTATTTATTCATGAGAGACACAGAGAGAGGCAGAGACATAAGCAGAGGGAGAAGCAGGCTCCATGCAGGGAGCCCGACGTGGGACTCGATCCCTGAATCTGGATCATGCCCTGAGCCCAAGGCAGACGCTCAACCGCTGAGCCACCCAGGCGTCCCTTTTTTTATTTTTATTTTTTTTATTTTTATTTTTTCTAACAACAACGTGTTGATAGAGAAAGTGGGAGCCTTGTGCTCTGTTGGTGGTGATGTAAAGTGGTGAAACTTTACACTGGAGAACAGGATGGTGATTCCTCAAAAAAATTAAACATAGAATTACCATATGACCCAGCAATTCCACTTCTGGGTATATACCCCCCAAAATGGAAAGAGAGACTCAAGGAGTTATTTGTATACCCATGCTCACAGCTGCATTATTCACAGTAGCTACATGTGGAAGCAACCTAATGCCAGATGAATGGCTGAATGAAATGTGGTACATACACACAATGGACTATTATTCAGCCTTCAAAAGGAAGGGAGTTCCTGTGACTGAACAATTGCATTACTGGGTATTTACCCAAAGATACAGATGTAGAGAAACACCAGAACACCTGCACCCCGATGTTTCTAGCAGCAATGTCCACAATAGCCAAACTGTGGAAGGAGCCTCGGTGTCCATCGAAAGATGAATGGATAAAGAAGCTGTGGTCTATGTATACAATGGAATATTCCTCAGCCATTAGAAACGACAAATACCCACCATTTGCTTCAACGTGGATGGAACTGGAGGGTATTATGCTGCATGAAATAAGCCAATCAGAGAAAGACCATCATCAATGTGGTTTCATTCATATGTAGAATATAAAAAAAATAGTGAAAAGGACCATAAGGGAAAGGAAGGAAACTGAGTGGGGAAAAATTAGAGAGGAAAACAAACCATGAGAGACTCCTAACTCTGGGAAATGAACAAAGGGTTGCAGAAGGGAGGTGGGTGGGGGATGGGGTGACTGGGTGACAGGCACTGAGGAGGGCACTTGATGGGCTGAGCACTGGGTGTTATATGTTGGAAAATTAAATTTAAATATTTTTTTTTTTAAAGGAAGGGAATTTTGCACTATGCTACAATATGAATGAACCTTGAGGACATTATGCTAAGTGAAATTAGTCGGTCACAGAAAGACAAATCCTACATGATTTATAGGACTTCCATGAGATACCTACACTGGTCAAAACCATAGAGACAGAATGGTGTTTGCCAGAGGGAGGCAGGCAGGGGCAGGAGTTTCAATTTTGCGAGATGCAGAGCTCTGGAGATGGGGGGGCTGATGGCTGCACATCATGAATGTACTTAATACCACTGAACTGTGCACTTTAAATGGCCAAGATAATGAGTATGTTTTATGCATTCTCTCACAGATCCCATCTCTTCTGTTCACTTTGAATCTTCTGTGCCTAGAACAGTGCCTGGCACTTAGTAGTTGGCTATATTAGTTTCCAGGGGCTTCCAGAACAACGTACCACAAACTGGATGGCTTTAAACAATAGGCCTTTTTTTTTTTTTTTTTACTGTCCTGGAACTGGTGATCTGAAATCAAGGTGTTGGCAGGACCCAGCTCTCTTGGAAGGTTCTAGGGAAGACTCCTTCCTTGTCCCATCCTTGATCCCTGGTTTGTAGCTGTATCTCTCCAGTCTCTACTATGGTCTTCACACAATCTTCTACCCTGTGTTACAACCTCTGTGCCTCTGTTTTGAAGTCTGTTTTTGTAAGGACCAGTCATTAGATTTAGAGTCCACCATAATCTAGTATGATCTCATCTTAACTTGGTTACATCTATCAAGATCCCATTTCCAAATTAAATAACATTCACAGATACCAGGGATTAGGACTTCAAAAAGACTTTTTTTGGGGGGGGATACAATTTGACCCACAAGGGTAGCTAATAAATATATTGAACAAATGATCTAATGTTTTCTGAAGCACTGCTATAATTTGATGAACTCTCAAATGAATTCGGGGAAAAGGCTTCGGAAGGCATCGTTCTGCCCGTGTTTTGTGATGATCAAATGGTACATAAAATGTCTTTTTCTGATGATAGTAACTAGAGTCTTCAGGTCAAGAGAACTAATGGCTCCAATGTTCTAGGCACAGATTCAACCTCAGGGGGGATAGGAAGTTTTAAGTGTCACATTCTCAATGTTCTTATATATCTAATTTACGAGAGTAATTTAATGGCATTATAAAGTTTAGAAAAGAAAATCAACCACCATCCCACTACCCTAATGTTCTTTGGGAAAAATTCAGGAGGGGAACTTTCCAGGTAGAGGAAACAGCAAATACAAAAGCCTCGGGGCAGGCATGAGCTTGGTGTGTTCAAGGAGCAGAGAAGGTAGCGCAGCTGAGGGTAGCAGCGTTCACAGGCTGATCCCAGTCTCTTGCTGGACATCTTTGTGGTTGTCCATCCAGTTCACGAACCAGCAACCTTCCTTTATCTGGTAATCCTCCTCCAAACAGCCTACTTTCCATACCCCCTCTGCAAGCATGCTAACCCACAAGGAGGATGTGGTGTGGACCTGGTGTCTGTGCAGAGGGGAGGAGATGATGGATACAATTGGGTCCTCTCTCCAAGTCATTTGGAATTGGGACAGGATAAGGGCCAAGCAGTCTCTGGAAAGTTCTGTGACCCTAGAAGCTGTGGAAAAGGTGCTCTCTACTTCAGCCAGAGGCAGTGGAGGCAGGTCAGTAGGAAGAGCAGCAGGGATTCAGAGCTGAGTCAACAGTCAGCTTGCTGATGCATCCATCCTGACAGCGGGCAGGATTCCTGCCTCTGGTTCCAGGGCACTTGCCCATACCCCTATCATATGTTCTCAGTTCTTCAGCATAGGCTGATTTGGGTCAACCAGTAAGAGAAGTGTTTTGAGTAAGAGAATTCTGCGGTCAAATAATTTGGGAAACAGTGAGTTAAATAAAATTTAATAGCTTTTTATGTGCAGGACTTCGCAGAGCCTTTAATAGGATTGTGTACATCCAAAAAGGAACTCTCCAAATTAAAAACAAAAACAAGAAAGTGCAAACCTCAAGTGAGCTGCATTTCCTACATTGATTTCTCAGGCTACACTGGGAAATAGTGTAACAGTGTTAAGCGGGGAGGCTTTCAGCTTCCATTTGGCTCAGTCCTGGAAGGCTGAGAACGGTAGACGAGAGCCCAGCTATTCTGACCAGGAACACGCCTGTTACTGAAAACGTTTTATCCAGTAAAGAAGGACAAGACCGGAGACAGCACAATACCTGAAGGGACAGAAAGAGAATATAGTTAGTTATCCTCTGGTTGTTGTCCGTTGGGTCCAGCCTTTCAATGAAATTACTGAAAGCTCAGAATCATCCCAGTACATTCGTCAACTCCAAAATCACATTCCACTAATGGATGTGCCCCCCCACGCGAGCCGCCGAAAGTGTATGCCCATTCACAAGACGATTGACTGTCGGCATGTGGGACTGAGAGTCCTCTGCTTAGATCGATCATTCAGGAAAGATTAGAAGCCATGGGCTTCCCGACTGACCCCCAAGCACCCCAGGGCTTGCCCCTCATCTCTCCTGTGTTCACCCGTCACCCGCTGTGCTGGTCACTTGGGGTGGGAACTCGGGGTCTGACGATGCAGGGAATCAAGGTCCAAGCTGACACCCGACAGAGAGGGCAGAGGGCATGCAGGGCAGAGGGCGTTGCGGGGGGCAATAGGGACCCTGCGCTGGCTCGCTGGGGTTGGGGGCCAGGTCTAAGCTTTACGAGCCAGAGGAGGGGGCAGCGATGCCGGGCTCTAAGGGCCAAGTGGGGGGCTCAGGCGGAGTCAGGCCCACTGTGGGGTGCGGAGGCCCGGAGAGCCGGTCCGTGGCAGGCTCGGACGCCCAGCTCCCAGCCCATACTAGCCTGCCTATTGCAAACTGGGTGTAGGAAACAGGTTTTATGTGATGTTTATCCAGGGCAAGCCATTTGTCCACACGCCTCGGTGAGTCACGCCCTGCCTGGGGCGGCACCTAGAGCAACCAGCGCTCTACCGGGGCGTTGCAACTGCGCCCTCCGCTGACGCCTGCGCGCGAGGCCGGGTGGGGGGCGCCCACGCGGCGGGCTCCTCCGCAGAACCCGGCGACCCCCGCCCGCGGCCCCGCCCCGCGGCCCCGCCCCTCCGCGGCCCCGCCCCTCCGCGGCCCCGCCCCCTCCGCGGCCCCACCCCCGGGGGCGGAGACGTCGGGAGCAGGGACCCGGCTGGGAGGCGAGCGCGGCGGGCTCCTCCGCAGAACCCGGCGACCCCCGCCCGCGGCCCCGCCCCCTAGCCCCGCCCCCTCCGCGGCCCCGCCCCTCCGCGGCCCGCCCCCTATCCCTGCCCCCTCCGCGGCCCGCCCCCTATCCCTGCCCCCTCCGCGGCCCCGCCCCTCCGCGGCCCCACCCCCGGGGGCGGAGACGTCGGGAGCAGGGGGCCGGGCTGGGAGGCGAGCGCCGCAGAACCCGGCGACCCCCGCCCCCCGCCCCCTCCGCGGCCCCGCCCCATCGCCCCGCCCCCCCTGCGGCCCCGCCCCCTATCCCTGCCCCCTCCGCGGCCCCACCCCCGGGGGCGGAGACGTCGGGAGCAGGGGGCCCGGCTGGGAGGCGAGCGCCGCGGCCGCGCTCCGAGTCCGCCCCCCGCGCTCCAGGGCGGGGCGCCCTCAGAGCTGAGCGCCGGGAGCGCGGCGGCGGGTCCGGCAGGGCAGGTGCGGCGCGGCGGCTGGGCCCTCGCGCTTGGCGGGCCGATGTGCCCGCGTGTCGGGGCCTGTGGACCTGGGCTCAGGTGAAGCTCTGGGAAGGCGACACGGCGGGGGCGAGATGGCGGACGAGCCCTGCGCCCCCGGCGCCCCGGGAGGCCAGCGCGCGCCCCGCCCCGAGCCGCGCCTGTCCAGCCAGCTGCTGCCCGAGCTCTACACCTTCGTGGCCCGGGTGCTGTTCTACCTGGCCCCCGTGTACCTGGCCGGCTACCTGGGGCTCAGCATAACCTGGCTGCTGCTCGGCGCTCTGCTGTGGATGTGGTGGCGCAGGAACCGGCGCGGGAAGCTCGGGCGCCTGGCGGCCGCCTTCCAGTTCCTGGACAACGAGCGCCAGTTCATTAGTCGGGAGCTGCGGGGCCAGCACCTGCCGGCCTGGGTGAGCTGGGCCGGCCGGGACGCGACGGAGGTCGGAGGTGGGCGGATGCTCTTGGAGGCCGGGAAGGAACCCGCGGTCCGCCGGGGAGCTGGGGCGGCAGCCCCGCGACCCGCACCCCCGATGCCCGGCCAGGCGGCGCCCCCAGGGTCATCCCCGTCGCCGGCCCCGACAGCTCGGGGAGGGGGAACCCAGGCTTCCCTTAAGGGGCCAGAGCCTGGGAGAAAAGTCACGGGCGGGCCACACCCAGGAAAAAAAAAAAAAAAAACAAGGGCGTCTGGGGCTTTGCAAAGTTACTCGGGAGGGAAGCAGGAGGCATTTGTTCCACCCGCCTGTTGATTCACAGGAAGAACGTGGGGCGCAGGACTAATCCGCAAACGCAGCAATGACAGAAACTGCAGACTAGTTGCCTCAGCAGAGGTCGGGATAGACAGAGGGGACCCGGGCTAGAGAGGAGATTGAAGAGATGGGGTGGGAGGCTGGATCCCCCGCTTCTCTCCCTCCCTCTGCCTGGCAGGGATGCTCAGACGTGCCCAGACACGTAAACACAGTCACACTCTCCAACTACAGACCTATCTCCTCCGGCTGTGAGATGGCCAGGACTATGGTTTCTTAAATGCTTCTGGCCCTGAGAATCACCTGGTCCACTTAACAAAAACAAGTTCTTAGCCCCACCTCACAACTCTCAGGTGGAACTGAGGCACCTAGGTGAATCGGGGATGAGATGAATTTGGGAAACACAGGCAAGTCCCAATAGGCGTTGCATCCAAGATTTGGTGTGTGCCAAAACTACACTTCTGGGTGCTTCTCTGATTCTTCCAGATATACTCAGGCCCACAGGGGGAGATGTCATCAAGTGTCAGCATGGTTTGCTTCTTCTGAGGCTTCTGGTTGGTTTGTAGATGGCTATCTCCACCATGTCTTTATATGGTCTTCCCTCTCTACATGTCTCTGTGTCCAAATTTCCCCTTCTTATAAAGTCACCAGTCAGATTGGGTTAGGGCCCATCCTAATGACCTCGTTTTAACTTAATCACCTATTTAAAGGCCTTACTTCTAAAAACAGTCACATTCTAGGGTGCAGAGGGGTTGGATTTCAACATACAAGTTTGGGGAATATGGTTCACCTCATAATACTGATATTTAACATATAGATTGACAGTTCAGTTTTATAAATTGGTTTTTATATATTGAGGATGAGGGAGCCAAAGCCTTCTGCTAAGGGTGCAAATTAAAAAAGCACAATGACAACTTTCCTAGGGTAGCAGTCATGGGAACAGTATTTGGGGCTCACCTCTCAAACTTGGTCTTCCTGATTATTCTTTGGGGGCTTATCCTGAAAGATCTGGATCCATAGAGTAGACCTGAACCTATCCACACTCCTTGCTCATTGTTGAGGGAGTCTTGGATGCCTGTCAGACCTCTGTTGGGACCCCATGGTGGCTTCAATCCATGAGGGTGGGCTGTGAGGCTTCACCAAGTGACAGCCCTCCCTTTCTGGCCCTTGTGGTATTAGGGATGGCATAAGCAATGTTTCTGAAATGGAGGCAAGAATCAGATCCTATAGTGGCATTGACATGCCCCAACCACCACCACCTGCCCCCATGCATGCAAACACCAGGAGCAACATGAAATTAGCCAACAGGTTGTTCAGCCTGATGGGTAAGACAACACAAGAAGCTGCCTCACCTCACACACCGTACCCCAAGCCTGACCCAGCTGGGTATAGGGACACACCGAGGAAGGTGATGGTGTCTCTCCTACCAAGAGGACAGCTGGGGGCAGGAAGTAGATGTATATAGGTAATTGCCATGGAGGTCTCCGAGGAGCCAGAGATAAGAGTCTCAGCAAGGTCCAGTGAGGGGTCGAAAGTAGGGAGTAAAGGACATCTTGCTTGATTTCCATCTCAGATTGTCACCAGACCATAGCTTCCCACTTCCTTGGCAGAGTCCTGGGAGGGGCCTGGCCTCAGCTTGCATTCTCCAGATTCTCCTGGCTGGCTTAGATGGCCAGTTTGGTGGGCCAGGCCTGGATTGCCTTTTGGATTGAGGCAGTGGTGCTACAAAGCTGGAGGAGGCTTTTGAGCACAGTGTGGCCAGTATATAAGGGAGCACCATGTGGTTTGGTTTGGCTCAAGTGTGTAGTAGGGGCCTGATGAACAAGGGGCCAAATAGAGGGGGGCTTGATGGAGCTTGGGCCTGATTCTGAAGGCTGCAAAGAGCCTGCCTTGGAAGGCTTCCTGTGGAAGGCTTTGGGAAGATCCTGTAATAAGCAGCATGGTGGGGGAGAGGGGAGGGGAGAGGAAAGCTGGAAAGACCAGATGAGAAGTTGATTTAAGCCAAGATGGTGGTAGTGGGTCAGGGGAGGGGGATGAGAGACGTGTAAGAGCGGGACTCTGGGTGTTTGGTGGCCTCTAGATTAGTGTGAGATCCAGGAATCTTCTAGGGTGTTTTCTGATCTGGGGAGCTAGACATCAGAATGAGAAGCAGGTCTGGGGAGGTTGGTTGTGTGAACACCTAGAGCGAGCAACTAGATGCAAATGTGGACTTTTCGCCTTGCCTCGTGAAAGCTGCCAAGCCTGAGGATGATGCCGAAAACCTGGAAGCCATTTGATTGAATATTCTTCTGATCTTGTCCCTGTCTTCCGAGGAACACATACAGAGACGTGGCTCTAGGTGTGGTGGGGGCAGCATGACTCTTGCCCACGGTTTTAGATCATGAGTGTCTTTATCCTTACACAGACCTTTTGGTGTGTCTTTGTCCCTGTTTTGAGAACTGATTTCCTTGCATGGAAGTGGGGTCTATGACTTATGACCTCCTTTGGTGTCAAGAAATATTTTTACAAGTTAACGGCAAACCAGCAGTTGGCAGGGAGAGGTGGGGTTAAAGAAAATTGAGGGTCTTGGCTTCCACCCTTGGGCACAGTCGCGCAAGTCATCCCCTCCACAGCAGCACCCAGGGAGGGGGATGTGGGGAATCCAGCCTGCATGCTGCATAGACAGGGCGTCTTGTTCTAATTTGCACCAAGCCCCCGTGAGGGCGTGGAGGCCCGGGCCAAGCTGAGCTGGAGCAAGTCTCCCCTGGCAGACCATTGCTAGTTCTTTTTTTTTAAAGATTTATTTATTCACAAGAGACACAGAGGCAGGAACATAGGCAGAGGGAGAAGCGGGCTCCCTATGGGGAGCCCAATGTGGGACTTGATCCCAGGACCCCGGGATCACGACCTGAGCCAAAGGCAGACACTCAACCACTGAGCCACCCAGGCGTCCCGTCATTGCTAGTTCTCATTGGAGCAAAGACTCCTCAACACCTTGCTCCACCCTTCTGCCTCCAGGTGATCATTGGTATTCCTTTCCTTCGCTGAGCCTCAGTGTCCCCACCTGAAAAAGGAGGTTGTTTCTGGTCAAACTTCACACAGTCCTGCCTTTCCTTTTGTTCCCTTCTATGGAAGAGATAGCTGGAAGAAAGGGTTCCTCACAAGTAAAGAAGCCATGGATGCTCTTATCTGGTGAACGTGGCCTGGCCACTTGGAGAGAACAGGCCAAGCTGCCCTCGCTGCTTATGCTCTCACTGGAGCAGTAGCTGCCACTTGCTGCTCATGGGCGAATGTTTGGTGTGTGTGAATGGATTTTGATATATTTTTATATAAATCTTGCACACAGTTCTTAGATATATTTTTCAAGGCATAAAGAGGCTTTTCCATCAGCCCCCCTCACCAGGGCCGGGGACTGTGGATAGCATAGTGACCAAAGTGGAGTCCTTGCTGCCCCAGAGCTGGAGAAAGCCCAGCCCCACCACTCCTCTGGCTGCAGCTCGGGAGGTCGGTTCTGTAGGCCGCACTGGTGGGCCGTGAGCTGCTGGTGGAGAGGAGGCCCGCGTGCGCGCTCAGCGGGGCTGGCTCACTGGGGCTGGGCTGCATCCTCAGTCTCCCAGGCCTTCTAATGCCACCTTTCCCCAGAATGACACTCATCACCAAGTGTCTCACCAGCAAACATGTCTGTGGTCTCAGGTCTAGCCGGGCTTGCTCTCCAGCCAGCTGATAGCAATCAGTTGGCAGCTCTGTTAGGGACAATTAACCCTGTGTATCTGCTGGGATGGGGCTGGGGGCGGGGGCTGATGTGATGTGGTGGCAGGTGCGGACTTGGAGTCTGACGCTCATTCACTGGGGAGCCTTGAGAAGGTCCCCTGGATCCCTGATTCCCCTCTGAAAATGGCAAGGCTTTAGGAGAGGCCCTGTGGAGTCTTTTTAGCTGTTGGAGTCTGCTATCATTAATCAGAAAAGGTTGGCTTTTCCGAAGTGCCTCAGGCCCACAGGACCCTGTTCGGTGGCATTTCTTGGCTACCCATCATCTAAATGGGTGCGCCCTGGGGACATCCGCTAGGCAAGCACCAGGGTTAAGTGAACTGTTCACGCAAAGCAGTGCGCATCCCAGGGCTCCCAGCAGTGTCCCGGGGATGGTCCCCTCCAAGGCTCCCTGCCAGCCATTCAGGCCGAGGACCAGGGTTGAGGGCTTTGCTTTCCTGGGGCTGAGTCTGGCATTCCTTCCGTGGGTGGAGCAGCAGTCAGCCAGCGCCCAGGCTCTCGTGGTCTGTCCTGTACTGACACTTTTGTTAATTAGAGGAAGTAAATGCAATGACAGTGCTGAGCTGGCCACACAAATTAGTTCAGTTCTTGGAGCTGGAGCCGTGGGACCTGGTCTTAAACATCTGCTTGGAGTTAGGGGACTTCTTGTGAGGTCCCCGCAGCCCTGGGAGGTCATGCTAATGGCTTGAGGTCAGGCTTGTCCTCAGGAAGGAAGAAGCAGAGCACGTTTTAGTCGTGCCCCTTGGGTCTCTGCCCCATGTCTTAGTGATGCTTCATGGACTGACAATGTCTTAGGCCAGGATTGGGCAAGAAGAGGGACGGAATATGGGCGTCTGCCCCTCCAGGCCCAACCCAAGGATCTTAGGCATCCGTGTGTTCATTCCTGTACTCTGTCAGGAAACATCTGTCGAGGGTTTGTGATGTGTCAGGCACAGTGCTGCAAGCTGGCCGATGCTGTGAGTGCCACATAGTCCCGCCCTCAAGGAACCCCTGGTCAACATGGGGAGTCAGACCTGCTAGAACAGCCTTTCCTGACACAGTGTGATCAGTCCTACGAGGTGGCAGTGCAAGGCCCTGGGAAAGCCTGGGGGAGGGGGCTGGTCCAGGCTGGAAGTGGCCCACAAAGTGACACTTCTGGTGTTGCTGGCTGTGGGAGGGGGTGGGGACTCTGGGCAGGTTTGGTCACTTGAGCTCATAATCTCATTCTGGGGTGAGCAGCTTCTGGGCTTCAGGGGACAGCAATTTATGATGCTCGAGCTCTCACAAGACTGCCTATTGCATTAGGGATGAGGGGTAGAATTTTGCTTCGACAGAAATGTCCACAGCAAAGTACCTCTGCAAGCCAAGGACCTTAGTAGTAGTGGGGGTGGGTTGAGGGGCACGTGGTAGACAAGGCCCAGGAAGGTGACAGTCACTGTCACACTCTTCTTTTTTTTAACATTTTTTCTCTCTTTTTTAAATAATTTATTTTTTTAAATTTTATTTTTATTTATTTATGATAGACATAGAGAGAGAGAGAGGCAGAGACACAGAGGAGAGGGAGAAGCAGACTCCATGCCAGGAGCCCAACGTGGGACTCGATTCCGGGACTCCAGGATCACACCCTGGGCCAAAGGCAGGCGCGAAACCACTGAGCCACCCAGGGGTCCCCCTAAATAATTTATTTTTTATTGGTGTTCAATTTGCCAACATACAGAATAATACCCAGTGCTCATCCCGTCAAGTGCGCCTCTCAGTGTCCGTCACCCATTCACCCCCACCCCCCACCCTCCTCCCCTTCTACCACCCCTACTTCCTTTCCCAGAGTTAGGAGTCTTTATGTTCTGTCTCCCTTTCTGATATTTCCTACCCATTTCTTCTCCCTTCCCTTCTATTCCCTTTTACTATTATTTATATTCCTCAAATGAGTGAGACCATATAATGTTTGTCCTTCTCTGATTGAGTTATTTCACTCAGCATAATACCCTCCAGTTCCATCCACGTTGAAGCAAATGGTGGGTATTTGTCATTTCTAATGGCTGAGCAATATTCCGTTGTATACAGAGACTACATCTTTATTTATATATTCATGAGAGACACAGGGAGAGGGGAAGAGACATAGGCAGAGGGAGAAGCAGGCTCCCTGCGGGGAGCCTGATGTGGGACTCGATCCCAGGACCCCGGAATCACGACCTGAGTCAAAGGCAGATACTCAACCACTGAGCCACCCAGGCATCCCTGTCTCACTCTTCTTTCATGGCCACCTGTGCAGTGGAGAGCTGATCGCCAGCTTCCATTGGCCTCCGAGGCCATTCGATGGCAGGTTGAGCTAGCACTTCAGTGGGAAATGTCCCCAGTCACTCTGGTGTGAGCTGCCCCTGGAGGCCACATCCCAGCTACACAGAGGAGAGGGGGTGGGGAACTGGGGCTCAGCCTTCCCTCTCCCTGTCCTGACCCCCTACCCCTCCATTCAGAGTTACTTCGGGGAGAGATCCAGGGAAGCCTAGAGCTTCTAGCCCCAGTGTGTTCACATGTGCTTGAGGAAAGTGATTCCTCTCTTCCTCCTCCTTTACTGCAAATAGTGAAGAGTTAAGGTATTTCCTGCCCCAGTGGAAACTGTTAAAGGGAGAAGCCCCACTTTCTTCACCCTGCCTTCCAAGCCAGGCCACATGGTGAGTCAGGGCCCGGCTCCTGCAAGCTGTCTGTCTCAGGGAGCATGGGGTGGCCTGGCCGTTCCTGCCCAAGAAGCCCCATCACAGTATGCCAGGAGTCCTCTTGATGCTCACAATAAAAAAACAGGGAACTTCTCAGGGACACAGGATGTTTCAAAACTCCAGTCACCCACTCCATTCTTGTGGCCCATGTCGTGTTTACTTTTTTTAAGTCTCTGGTTATAAATTGGTTTAAAATCTGGTTTTTCTGGTTATAAAGGTGAAAGTAGTCCCATTGTAGAATATTTGGAAATGGCCTAAAAGAATTAGAACACTGTTTATAGTCCTTCCATGCAGAAATACGTCATTCTATTTGCGTATACTTCTTTTCTATTGAAGATGTATGAAAACTGCTTTTTTAAATTAATTAATTAATTAATTAATTAATTAATTTACAAGAGACACAGAGAAAGAGAGGCAGAGATATCTCATAGGCAGAAGGAGAAGCAGACTCCCTGCAGGGAGCCCAGTGCAAGACTCCATCCTGGGACTCCAGGATCTCAACCTGAGCCGAAGGCAGGCGCTCAACTACTGAGCCACCCAGGCATCCCTGAAAACAGTTTTTAAAAAACTTGTACCCTTTATCCCCCTGTTTTTTTTTTCTATTATTAGCATTATATTATAAACATTCTCCAAAAAAACCTGTTTTAGGATTACAATATCCTTAATATGAATATACCCTACACTGCTGAACCATTTCATTAGCTTTGATCATCTGCTATTTCCAAGCTTGCCCTCCTCGTGGGCTAGCCGAGGCAGGCAGTGTTTCCTAGATCTGTCTGGAATTTGTCCCTCTGCCTTGCCAGACCGACTCTCTTGATCTTTTCTTCCAGTGCAAGCTCAGGCCCCCACAGCACCTGGAGCCTGTGTCACACCCCACTTCCTTCATGGGCTTGCACCTGCCTATTTTTGTGTCTGACTTTTCCTCCAGACTGAATGCTCTTCTAGGGCAAGGTGCATTTCCTGCTCCATGTCTGTACCCACAGTTCCTTGCTCGATGCCCAGTACATAGGAGGCTCTCAGGAAAAGTCTGTTCCAGGAACACTACAGCGAATGCTGCAGGAACCTTAGTCCGTGTTTCTCAAGTTCCTTACTGTAGATTCCTACATGTTAAACTCATATGTCAAAGCTTAGAACACCTTGTGCCCCCCAGTGGCTCAGTGGGTTAAGCATCTGCCTTCAGCTCAGGTCATGATCTCAGATCCTGGGATTGATCCTTGGGCTCCCTGCTCAGTGAGGAATCTGCTTCTCCCTCTCCCTCTGCTCCCCTCCCTGCTCATGCTCATGCTCTCTTTCTCTCAAGTAAAAATCTTAAAAAAACAAAAAAACAAAAAAACAAAAAAAAAAAGCTTAGGGACACCATAAAGATTCTCATTCCCACTTCACTGTGGCCTTATCAGCATTGGGAATTTCACTTTTTGGTCTCTTAAGGCTTCCATCATTTTATTACAGGTTGCAATAATTGCATTTTTTTTTTTTTTTTACAAATTAAAGGTTTATGGGAACCCTGCATCGAGCAAGTCTATATGTGCATTTTTCCAACAGCATTTGCTCACTTTCTGTCCCTGTGTCACATTGTGGTAACCCTTGCAGTATTTCAGATTTTTTCATCATTATTCTATTTGGTGATCTGTGATTAGTGAGTATGACTCCCTGAAAGCTCAGGTGATGGTTAACATTTTTTAGCCATAAAGCATTTTTTAATTATGTACTATTGCACACCTAATAGACTACAGTGTGGTGTAAACCTAGCTTTTATTATGGGAAACTAAAAAATTCATTTGACTTGTTTTAAGTGAATATTATTGTAATATTGTATAGTCACTTCATCACAGTGGTCTCGAACCAAACCTGCAGTATCTCTGAGGTATACCCATACTAGTTTGATAAGCAAGAAGGTATGTTTTTTCACCTTGGGGCATGACCAAACCTAACTGTTGGACTGCATTCTCTGCAGATTCACCATTACACTCGGGTATCCTTGAAAAACACACCTATGTGGACAGCTTGGGGCAGCCCCTCCATGCTCCAAGCCCTTGTTCGTCAGCAAAGGGTGACAGGCTCCTGGCACCAGGATTCTTGTCACCAGTGACTACCTTTGCAGTTTTATCTGCTCGGTGTCCTCCTTCTACTGGCTCCTGTTGACTTGGGCCAGGCTGCAAGCTGGGTGCATTGTTCAAGAGCCTATGGATTCTAGAACAGCATTAGATGGAATTTCAAGTTGGCCAAATAACTTTTTCCTTTAAAGCGCTTTTAGCTGGGTAATTTTAAGCAGAATAGTGGGCAGATTTAAAAGCAGTTTTTATGGTTAAATGTGTACCTCTCAAGAACACAGAGAAAAATGGGTCAAAGTCTGTACTTAACCAGGAAAAAAGTATATGAAATAAGGGACCATTTTCCAGTAGAGGAGGAACCACTAAATAGGCACCATGGAGTAGGGACCAGTCTCCAAAGACAGGAGCTGGCCTGAAGCTCCATGTGGCCTCCCTGTGGCAGGACATCCCTGTGGAGCCCTGGAATGAGGGGGTCTTCTCTTCTTTGAGCATGGGAGGCAGTTGGCGGCATCAGTTTGAGTCCGCATGTGTGTGAGTGTAAGGATGCACACCAGAGCAGAGAAGAACCAGGAGGCTTTTTCCCCAGCAAAGAAGGTATCATTGTGTGGACGTGTGATTCTGTGGCTGTGTCTGTGTAGTTCTCAGGGCACGGGTCTCAGGTCTTTGGGGTACAAAGAGACACACAGACCCTCCTGTGACAGGGAGTGAGCCAGGTTCGCCTGGTGACAGGCAGGCCCTTGAAGTGAAGCTGGCCGATCCCGCTGCCTCCTGAGAGGGTCTGGTGCCCACAGCTGCTGTCCAGGCCTCCCAGCCTGGAGGCCTGCCCAGGGCCCTGCCCAGGCTCCGGCGCTGATTGGGGTGGCCATCTCTTTGGCTCCATTTCCTCACTGCTGTGGGATCATTTTTCCTAAAGGGTTTAAGAAATAAAGCACATGACCACCTGGGGATGAAGCATGGATGTGGGGTGCCATGGTGGTGGCCTCTGCGAGCCTGGAATTTCGACTTCTACTTGAGTTTGCTTTATAGTCTGCCTCTGTTTTCTGAGCTCTCCTTACTGTCACTGCCTTAAAAATGTTGTCATTAAAATATGAGCCCACTCTGCCTGGGAGGCTTTGGCCCAAGCACATGAATAGCAGAAGGTGTGAGTTTAAAAAAGGGAGGCCTTAGGTGGGGGCTGAGGTCCCCTCTTTTTAAGCTGCTCTGAGGGGCACTGTTGGGGAGCAGGTGCGGGGGAAGGAATCCAGGGTCCTGGTGATTTGACCACCAGCCTGGGCAACTTTACAATTTCCCAGGCCTACTTTGGAGACTTGCTCACACCTGTAATGCATCGGTCAGGGTTGTGTTCATGTTTGAGGGGTGAATGAATGCTAGAGCTCTGAATCCATTTAGCTCTGAATCCATTTAGATTCATGTTCATCAGCTCCTGATTGCAGACCTGAGTGGGGTTGGCATTGCAGCCTCACTTCCCTCCATCAGAAGAGACCTGAGGCTGGACCCGTGCTCCTCAGGGCCCCTGGCAGCACTTCCTGCTCCCACGGCCTGGCTATATGGGGGCTGGGAGCGGCTCACATTTTTAGGGGTAGGGGAGGCGCCAAAGCTAGGCCCACTTGTGAGACTGTGTTTTTCATCCTTTTCATCCACTGGCTCTTGCCTCCCTTTGCTCTTTGTGGCACAAGAGTTATTCCCTTTGTAAAAGAACCGGGGCCCATAAGGTGCTGGTAAGGATTTGATGACAAAGCCGTATTCTCCCAAGAGTGACTGCTGGAGACACGGATGGGGACTTGGTTAGCCTCGTCAGGGGGTGGAATGGTCACCTTCTTCCAGGGCCTGAGCAGGTCCTCCAGCCCAGGGAGCCCTGCCTGCCCAGACTTCCACACCCCTCCACCCCCATGACCCGAACCACCTGGGAGACCTGGGAGCTCGTGAAAGGTACAGGCCTCTGGGTCCCTGCGGAAGGTCCTTAGGTTCCTGAGTCTAAATCTGCGAGGGCCCTTACCAAGAACCCACGTTTTAAGGAGCTCTGCAGGTGATGGGTGAGCCCCCTGCCTCAGTCTGCCCCCTGCATTGCCAGGAGGTGTGGGTGTCTCCCCACCGGCCCTGTGAGGTATTGGGACCGAAGTCCAGTGGCTTTAGGACTCAGCCCGAGTCCAGGCCAGCAGTTTTTTTTTTTTTTAAGATTTTATTTATTTATTCATGAGAAAGAGAGGAAAGAAAGAAAGAAAGAAGAAACAGAAGAAAGAAAAGAGAAAGCAAAAGAAAGGAAAGAAAAGAGAAAGCAAAAGAGAGAAAGAAAAAGAAAGAAAAAAGAAAAGAAAGAAAAGAAAAAAGAAAAAAAAAAGAAAAGAAAAAAAAGAAAAAAAGAAAAGAGAAAGCAAGCAAGCAGGCTCCATGCTGGGAGCCCGACGCGGGACTCGATCCAGGGTCTCCAGGATCACGCCCCGGGCCGAAGGCGGCGCTAAGCCGCTGGGCCCCGGGGCTGCCCGCCAGCGGTCTTCTTATGCCTTCCCTGCGTTCACCTCGTGCGGGAAGACGTGCACGGAGGCTCTGATTGGGTCCCCTCTGCCACGCCTCCCTGCGGAGCCCCCTCCCCATTGGACAGTACCACGCAGGAGCCTCGCAGCCATTGGACGCAGCCTGTCCGCAGGCGCAGCCCTCAGCCAATCAGCAGAGGCCAGGGAAACCGCCCTCACCTGGGTCCTCCCGCTTCAGCCCCCGCCCCCTGCGCCGTGCTCACCTCTCCTCGCCTTTTCTAGCCTCCCTTCTCTGTTTCCCTGAGTGCCGAGCCCCAGGCCGCTGGGGTCCCGTAGAGAATTTGCTGGACTTTGGGTCAGACAGAACTGGACACGTAGCCCGACACTGTTCTGGGCATGCACCTGCGGACAGAGGGGTCACAGTGTCTGCACCTCCCGCGTCCAGACACCTGCCCGCAAGCGTCCCCCGCTTCTGGGGCATTTACCGCGAGCCGGGACGGTGCCCAGCACCTCGCATGCATGGTCTCACGTACTCATCTCAGGAACTCCGTGGAATTGCCAGCATTGTGACCCTCGTGGATGAGAAACCCGAGGCTGAGAGAGGTGACATTTTAAATGCACAGGGAATACTTAGACACTAAAACGGACTTCATAGGCAGACACTTCAGGCGCAGGAGGCGGGGAGCAAAAGGTTTGACGGCTGGGCTCAAGTTATATGCAGGAGAAATAGGAGTTCCGGTCACCCAGGTGATCTGGGCAGGTACCAACTGGGCTCTGAGCGCCCCCCCCCCCATCTGTAAAGTGAGGATGATTGTGGCTTTGCTCTGCACGTTATGGAGTGTTAGGAAGATGAAATCAAAGTATCTGTGGAATGTCCTTTGTAGACTCTTTTTTTTTTTTTTTTTTAATTTATTTATGATAGTCACAGAGAGAGAGGTAGACACAGAGGGAGGGAGAAGCAGGCTCCATGCACCGGGAGCCTGACGTGGGATTTGATCCCGGGTCTCCAGGATCACGCCCTCGGCCAAAGGCAGCCGCCAAACCGCTGCCACCCAGGAATCCCCTCCTTTGTAGACTCTTAAAGCGTGGCATACCAGTGAAGACTCCGGTCTCATGAGGGCAGTCCCCTGCTAAATTAGACTTTCTAGGAAAAAGGAAAACCTCGTAGTTACATAATTACAGAGGTGTTCTGAAGAGGAGTGAGGAGGCAGGATGGAGGAGTACAGACTTGGTGGTGAGACAGACCTGGGTCTGTGTCTCAGCTCTGGCACTCTGGAGCTGCCGACTGTGAGCAACCTTTCTGAGCCTTAGTTTCTTTATCTGTGCAATGGGGCTGATAAGGGATTAAGGTGAGTTCTAAGGGATAGGAGATAACATGAACTCAAAAAGGTTTGAAAATAGGATGGGAAAAGATATAACTGGGCAACTTTGAAACAAAAGTAAACTAATGGCAATTTCAATATTAGACAAAATAGAATGTAACTCAGACACCTCCTAAAGACCAGGGTGTTATAATCCTAAAAAGAATAGTAATTAGGGCAGCCCAGGTAGCTCAGCGGTTTAGCACCGCCTTTGGCCCAGGGTGTGATCCTGGAGACCCCAGATTGAGTCCCATATCAGGCTCCCTGCAGGGAGCCTGCTTCTCTCTCTGCCTCTCTCTCTCTCTCTCTCTCTCTCTCTCTCTCTCTCTCTCTCTCTTTCTCTGTGTGTGTGTCTCTCATGAATAAATAAATAAAATCTTTTAAAAAAGAATAGTAATTAAAAAGGTAATCTAAAAAAAAAAAACCGGTAATCTGTTAGACATGTATTTACTGCATAATATAAACTTGAAATGTAAACCAACAACCTGACACAACTACACAGGGAGGTGGATAAACCAACATTTGGGCTTGGAAACTCTAATACATTCCTCTCTGAAAATGATAAATCAAGTAGACAAAGAGGAAATAAGGATAAGAATATTCAAAGGGCATGATTTTTTTTTTGCAAAGGATATGATTAATAAGTTGATCATACCTGCAACAGTCACAGAAATTAATCATACACTAGGCCACAAAGGAATTATCAATATATTCCGATTGATTGCCATCCTACAGACTGTGCAGACTGTAAAGAAATGGAATCAGAAAACAATAAGTAGCTTTAGAAATCTCACATGTCTAATTATTTAAAATTATTCTATTAAAAAATCATTGTTTCAAAGGTAGTCATAATGAAAATTACAAAAAAAAAAAAAAAAACGGGAGCTGAATAATGATGAAAACACTATGCCAAAAATCATAGGGGAATTTATAACTTTGAATTTCTCATAAATCAAAAACTGAAATAAAATTTTCAATTCTAAGAACGTAAAAGAGCAACAGTTTTAGATCAGAGAAGCAGGGAAAGAAAGAATAAAATTAAGGGTGAAAATGAACAAAAATTTTAATATAAATGCAAAAGGAAAAGAAAATTATTAACAACAACCAAAGCTAGTGCTCTGAAAAGATTAATACAATGGGCAAAACCTTTGTCAACCTTGATCTATTAATAAAGAGAAAAAGACGAAAATAAAATCTAGAATGAAAAAGATAACTACAGATAAAGCAGATTAAAAATAATAAAATATTATAAATAAATATCAGTACATTTGAAAACCTAGATGAACTAGTTACATCTCTAGAAAAATATAAATGCCAAAATTACCATAATAAGATAAGTGGACCTTTATACACCATTAACCACTAAAGAGAGAAATGGTAATTTCCCACCCCAAAAAGCTGCCTTTATAGAAACTTCACTGATCAGAAAATTCCTATTATTTACAGGTTGTTTAGAAAATAGGATATGGAAAAGCTGTCCCGCTAGTTTTACAATTTATTATAAAATCTTTGTAGCAAAACTAAATATGAATTGTACAAGAACAAAAATTGTAGGTACCGCTTTGAATTGTGAGTGTATAAAACCTAAATGAGATATCAGGCTAACTAAACGAACTGCTTCAAATGGGGCTTATCCCACGAACTAGAGACAGTTTTGTTTTATAAAGGAATATCAGTTAACTTGGCCACTTTAGTGGATGAAAGGGGAAAATAACCTGATTATCTCAGTAGATTTGAGAAAGTGCTGAATATAGTTCAATACCCATTTATAATGAAAGCTCTCAGAAATTTAGCTCTCCAAAAGAACTTCCTCAATCTGATCAAGGCTGTCCTCTAAAAATCTACAGCGAAAATCATGCTTCATGGAAAAACTTCCATTTGATGTCAGGAACAAGATAGAGCCTCTCGCTGTCACCACCACTGCGTGGTATGGTGCCACAGGGCTTGGCCTGTGATGACAAACCTAGGAGAAATAAGAAGGATGAAGATAAGAAAAAAAAGGTTATTGGAGATTATAAGGGTCATGTTGCAAAGCCACAGTGATTAGAACAGTGTGGCATTGGCCTACAAACAGGCAATAAAACCATAGAGTTCAATACCAAGTCCAGAAACACACCAGAGCACACATGAGAAGCTAACGTGAGGAAAGGTTCTTCAGAAGTTAGGAGGAAAGACGGGACCTTTTTTTTTTTTTTTTTTTTTTTTTTTTGAGTGTATGATAGTAGATAATCGCCTTAGTGGGAGTCTGTATGCCTATCTTACCTGCTGTAAAAAATTTCGGACAGATTAAAGACCTAAGTGCAAAGCTAAAATGGAAAGTCAGCAGATAAAAACATGGAATAACTTTAAGAATTTGGAGTATGGAAAGACTTTTTCAAAAGGCCAATTATAATGGAAAAATGACTAATTTGTCTCCATCAAACTGAGGAAGCATTGGGGCTGAGTAGCTGTTCCCTAAGTGTCTGGCTTTCTGACATCCTCCCCTGGTCCGGGACCTACCCTGGGGGCAGCCACAGAGAAGACGGCCTGGCTCTGGGTTTGGTATCACTGGGGAGTCATGACAGGTGCTGAGACTGAGGCCGAGGCGAGCTGGCAGGTGCCTAGGGCAGAACAGGGTTACTTGATGGTTCCTTATTTTCTCAGCCTGAATCGCTGCTCTCATCAGGGCATTCAGACTTGCTCTCTAGAGGAATCTCTTAGCAAGGAGCCTCAAACACGAGTGTGGCTGGCCAAGGGACCATGAAAACAGTGCGAGCCCTGGGCGTTCTGCTGCTGTCCACACGTTCAGGGTGAGTGTGGGCCACTCTGATGCAAAAAGCGGGTTGGTCATTAATACCACACAACCAGCCCTGACGGAACTCTAGAATCATGCCAGGAGCTTGTTAAAAATAAATTGCAAGGCCCCACCCGGCAACACTCTGATTCAGTAGGTGTGAGAGGCAGCTCAGGAATCTTTGTCTGACTGGCTCCCAAGTGTGGCCAGGGTTGGACCTGCCAAGCTGGATCGCTTTTCCAGGGTGCAGGAGATCAGAACTCAGCTCCCAGGGATGCAGAGCCTCCCCTGGAGAGGCAGAGGGTAGGAGGTGTAGAAAGGATATACACATCAAGTGGGAGTGCAGTGGTCAGGGTGGAAGGAGGAGACGGAGGGGTCCAGCCAGCAGGCTTGAGCAGAAGAGAAGCAAAGGTGCCAGTGAAAGCCCAGCCGTAACCCACCTTTCTCCTTTGTGGGGGTCCCCCTCCCTGCACCTTGGTACTGATCCTGCACTGCAATGGTCCGTTAATTGCCTGCTTCCTTTACCAGCCTAGGAGCTGTGTGAAGGCAAGAAGCTTGCATTCATTTATGCATTCATTCATTCCACAAATATTTATTAAGACATTCATATGCCAGGGACAGGCACTAATAGGGAACAAGTCTGAGTCAGCCCCCTCGAGCTTCCAGCCTAATAAGGAGGCTGGCAGTAAGACCAAGTAGCTCTAATGAGGTGTATTCAATGCCGCAGTGGAGAACCAGCAGACACCTAATAGGGACGCCTATCTCTGACTTGAGAGATCAGGAGAGGCTGCTTGGAAGAAGTGAGCTCAAAGATGGTGATGAATGGAGCCAGCAGAGAGGACTGGATGTCTGTTTCCTCCCCCCATGGAGGAGTTTTTACTTCAGTGCTGGCCAGTATGATACGGGCCAATGAAAGGGTCTCACGCTCCATTTGCCCGGTACCAGCTTGGGACCTGACCCAGGGCAGCAGCAGGGAATGTGGCGAATAGGCTGCCTCTCCCCAGCTGAACCGGATGGGCCATCCCCAGTTCCTGCGCACAGCCCCCAAGATTTAGATGCTTCTTCAAGTTAGTATGAATCAGTATCTAGAACTGGGGAATCTAAGGCTGGAAGAGGGCTTGGTGTTCCTGGAGTCCCAGAAGCACTGGGCTTCTCTGACTTCTCAAGGCTGTTAAAACTGCTCCTAAGGGGCGCCTGGGTGGCTCAGTCGGTTAAGCAACCCACTCTTGATTTTGGCTCAAGTCATGATCTCAGCGTTATGAGATGGAGTCCTGCATTAGGGTTCCGCACTTAGTGGGGAATCTGCTTGGGATTCTCTCCTCCTCAAATCTTTAAAAAAAAAAAGGAAAAACTGGGCAGCCCGGATGGCTCAGCGGTTTAGTGCCACCTTCAGCCCAGGGTGTATCCTGGAGACCCCGGATCGAGTCCCACATCTGGCTCCCTGCATGGAGCCTGCTTCTCCCTCTGCCCGGAATCTCTGCCTCTCTCTCTCTCTCTCCCTGTGTCTTTCATGAATAATTAAATAAAATCTTTAAAAATAATAAAAAAGAAAAACTGCTCCTAAAGGAACTAAATTACTTTATACTCCTGGGCACAATGGTCTAGGCCAGGGTCTATGTTTGGGCCTCCAGGGCGTCCCCAGAGCTAGCCCAGGGCCTGGTGTGCACTAGGTGTGTGAACTGCATGGACACGTTGCCTTTCCTGAAAGGTCCTATGCCCACCATGAATCTGATTCTGAGTTGGCCTTGTGCTCCAAGGACTTGGCGACAGAGATGACCATTGCTACCATTTTGCTGATCCACGTTTTGTGTCAGGCACCAGTACTGTCTTACACCTTTGTCCCTGAAAGCCTTGGGGGCTGGGCTAGGGGTCTTATGAGAAGCTCAGCAGACACTGGGAGAGACTGAGAGTCTTGCAAGGGGTTAAGAACCCTCAGAATCCAGTCCTGCAAAGGTTAGCAAGTAGGATTGTCACTTCTCCTGGGGATAACCCCCCCAACCCAGGGATGGAGCAGGACTTGCCCAGCAGACAATGGCTGGCAGCTGTGACCTGAAGGAAGCTCGCCTATGTGACTACAGGATCTGGCCTGCTGGGGAGGGGCGCTCCCATTCCCCAGTTACCTATGAAAACAGCATGAACCAACACAATCCTACGTGTTGCTAAGTGGAAAAAAGCAGATTACAAAACACTGTGACCTCAATTTCTGTGAAAACTACATATCCTTGTTTCTGCCAAGAGCCTGGAAGGAAATGCATCAACCTGCTTAATGGTGGTTGTCACTCAGCATTCTCTGATAAAATATTTCTCCTTTTGCTTGCCCGATTTTCTAATTTTTCTCCAGAGGCCATCATTACTTGTGTCATTAAAAGGATAAGGAGGACAGAAGTGGCAAGGAGCAAAGTGGGGTGGTACCCTGGGCCAGTCGGATGGGGGTTCCACTGGGTTTCCACTGGGAAGGTGGGGCTTATTTGCATAAGCAAATGAGGGGTTCCAGCCCTACCCTTCCAGCCTGAGGGCTGTGGGGTGCAGTGGGGATGCTGGTGGTGGGGAGCAGTCCAGGACCGCCCACCTGTAAGCGTCCCAGCTGGGAGGAGGGAGGACGAGGTGTCATTGTGGGCAGTGCGTTGCTGGTTGCCTGCAGCCTGCCCCACCTGACAGTGCGCCCGGGGCAGGGCTGGCTGAGCCTCCTGGCAGGTGCCAGGTGGGCGCTGAGCAGGGCAGGGAAGCAGAGCAGAGGGGGGTGAGTGGAGTGAGTGGGGTGGGAGCGGGAACCCCAGGGCTGCGCTGCTGGGTCTCCAGGGGCGGGATGCTGTTGAGTCTAACTCACCTTCGGGGCTTCTCTTCCCCAGATCCACTTCCCGGATGTGGAGCGGGTTGAGTGGGCCAACAAGGTAAGGCTGCGGTGGGCCTGCTGGGGCTGGCCTCCTGGGCCTCGTCCTCTCAGTGCTCCCGGGCTGAGTGACCCCACACTGGGTGGGGGCGAGGCGACCATGGACTAAGGCCCGCTGGCAGTAACGGTGCCCGCTGGGGCAGAGATGGCCCTTCCCACCCTCGGGGTTCTCATTTCCAGTGACTTTCTTTAAACACACACACATGCAACAACAACAACACCTTTTTTTCAGTCTGAAATTAATGTCATAGCAGAAATGTTAGAAAATACAGAGAAGGATTGAGCAAAACGCAGCCCCCCAGGAGGCCAAGTTCAGCACTTCCCAGGGAGAGGGGGGCCTATCCCGGGGGCCAGCCCTGACTCGGCTGCCTAACCTCTCCGAGCGGTTCCCTCGTCTGTGCAGTGGGAGGGATGTCAGAGTCACTGTCGTCATCCCTCTGACTGCTGTTAGCTCATGCGCAGATCCCCCATGCGCCTGCTGCCCGATGCCTCAGGGAGGGCCCTCTGTGAGTCCAGGTCTGGCCCTTTCTTACAGACGCGGAAGCAGAGTCTGGCCCCTACCTGATGAGCCCAAACCTGTCTCCTAGACATGAAGGCTCATATATCCTCCCACCCTCTCAAGTATCCAGATTCAGTACCTTTTTCTAGGACAAACCTTGCCTTTGTTCTGGTTAAAACAGCCCGTAGCAGGAGTGACTTCAGTTTAGGTATAAAAAAGGACTTCCTGATGGTTTTCGAGCCAAGGCTGATAGTCTTGTGTTACCAGAAATGTCACTGCTGTGTGGGTCAAGACTGTTCCCGGCCTGCAGGTAGAAGTTGGAAGGGGATGGTTCCTTTCAGAGGAGTGGCTGGATTTCTGTGGATTAACGCAGGGCCCGGGTCCCCTGGGACAGACCTTGTTCTGAGCCCCCAAAGTAGAGTTCTTCTTCCCTGTGTGTCCACTAGTTCATGGGTACCCCCGTGTGTTACACCCTTCTTTCTTGAACTGACACACACTATCCCTACACAAGGCGTTGGGGATGTGTGACGGGATGAGGCTCCCGTCCTCAGCTGTGTAGACAAACCACACACTGGGGCACCAAGTGTGCTCCGAAAAACCTCGTGCCTGAGACCCGTTGGGCAGCCCACACAGCAGCGAGTGAGGAAGATGGGACCAGCTCCTAAATGAGCCCTGAGAGAGATGGGGGCAGTAGAGGCCTGTAATCCCACTGCCTCAGGCTCCCCTGATGGTGCGTCTGGTGACCGCGAGGGGCATCTGTGTTTACAGAGTCCAAGAGAAGGAAGAGGAACGTGTCAGCCCTGCTGCTCCCTCCCTACCCTTCTCTGCCTGCTTCCCAAATCCGGGCTAGGAGTTGCTCTGCTGCAGAGATCAGCCAAAGGCAGCCTTTTCTGATTGCTAGAAAAAAAAATAAATTCACAGAAAACAAATTAACTTTGTCTTCTGTGACTTTTTTTTTTCCCTAAGCCTCTGGCACCTGCTACTTCTTGATGACACCACAGTGTTGGCTCGGATAGCTTATGTTTTAGCACAGAACCAAAAGGTTCGTGATACTAGGTTTAGTGACTCATGGTGCTCTGCAAAACAGCACCAAGACGCATTGCCTGGGCAAGTGCGAGAACTGCTGCTTTAGTTATGGGATGTTTGATGGACAGATGGACGGATAGGTGGTAGGTGGGTGGGCAGGCAGGCCTGGGGGTGCTACAGTGTAAGGTCCCGGGGCCAGGTTGTCCTGGGCAGCCCTGGGTCTTGGGTGGGGGAAACAGACCTGATCCCCAAGAGCCTCCTCTCGTCATCACAGATCATCTCTCAGATCTGGCCCTACCTGAGCATGATCATGGAAAACAAGTTCCGGGAAAAGCTCGAGCCCAAGATCCGAGAGAAGAGCAGCCACCTGAGGACCTTCACGTTCACCAAGCTCTACTTTGGACAAAAGGTGGGTGATGTCTCAGGAGGGGCAGCCTGTCTCTACTTTGCAGACCCTGCCTCAGGTCACACATCTGACCCGGAATATCCCAGGGGACCTCCCCAGGGGCCTGGCCCCCACCTGCACTTTTCAGCCTCCCAGCCTCAGTGGAGACCCCTCACCCCTGAGTCCCAGCATCGCCATCTCTGCAGGTTCAAAGGAAGCCTGGCTAAGAGACAACAAAAAGGAAAGGTGGGAAATAAGTCTGCATTTCTTAAGCCAAATCTTGAAAACATGCCATGTTGTCGAAGCCAGCGAGAGAGAGGGATGTATAAGTCGTGCTTGCTGAGGCACCAGCTCTGAAGATCACACCTTCCCAGGTGAGGTGGTGCCTCAAAGCAGGGGCTAACTCTCTACCAGCTGGCCGATTGTGTCAGTTAGCGTTACAAGCCCAGCACTAGTTCTGTGAAGCTAATAGGTGACCTAGGATAGAGGAGGTTCACATTTGACATTCCTGACATCGTGTCCCTATTCTTGACAGCCTCTTCTTCCACCCTCTTGCCCCACTCCTGCTGCCCCCAAGTGCCCCACTGATGTGAGTCTTATTTTTGTCATTTGAAAATTCCTCCCCCAGGAGTGCCTGGCCATTGGGCTCAGTCGATAGAGCATATGACTCTTGATCTCAGGGTTGTGGGTTTGAGCCTCAAGTTGAGCATAGAGTTTACTTAAAAAGAAATGCATCCCCCAGAACTGCTATGATGTCCATCACTTTGTGGGCACTGGCATCTTGTCTGGTGTGGGACAGGCAGGTGACAGAGCGCAGGCCGGCCTGCCCCGGAGCATGTGCCCAGCTCTGCTCCGCTAGCCACCTGAGCAGGCGCGGAGCAGACAGGCCTGACCCCTGGAGATCCCGGCTTATGCGTCTCGAACTCAACCAGGACTGGTTCATCTCAGCACCTGCTAGTTCGTTGTACAGTCCCTGCTTCATTCATGCAGACTCACGGAACGTGGCTGAGTGCGAGGCACCACAGACAGAAAGGAGTGTGACTGTGGGGTCACTTTGCCCTGCACAGGGAGGGTCACTTTGCCCCTCCAAAGGGAGGGGCACTGTCCTGTTATGGAGACGGACACATGACCTGGTGGCCCAGCACATGGGCGTGTGCTCACAGCGGTGGAGGAGTGCGAGCACCCAGGGGGACAGGGGCACGGGGGATGCGGTAGTCAGGGAGGACTGCCAGAAGCGGGTGATGTCTGAACTAGCATTTGAAGGACTGAGCAGGCCCAGAGCCAAGGAGCAGGCGGACGGCTGTGTTTATGGCCGAGACTGATGCCTGTGGGATGTGGTGCTGCTGGGAAGCCATCCCTTGGGCCTAGCGGTGACTCTAGGCTGTGGGGGCCCCTTACAGTGCCCCACTCCCCTCCCCAGGCTTCCACTGGCTTTGCTGGGTCTTTAGCAGCAAGACCCCGGAGGCCAGGGTGGAGCCATGTGCTGTGCAGCCTGAAGCTCCTACAATTTTGGGGGGACCCTCTTAAAGAAAAAGAACATAAAAATGTAAAATCAGGAGAAAAATGAATATTAAATAAATATGAGAAGGAACAGGAAAATAAACTGCAGTGAATTATACATTTAAAAAGTTGACATATCACAAATACCACAACCTGGAAAAACTACGTGATGATTTTAATTAACTGCTCAAGTTGTCCCTGTGATACATTTTATCCTGCGTTTTTGGCTTCGTGCTCTTTGATAAGCTTTTCATGTGACAATGCATTTGGAAATGTCACTTTCTAAGGAGAGAATAGAAAGATAATGGGATCTTCGCTAGTACGGTTGATTGAGTTTTTTTCCTCCAACACTTCATTGTGAAAAATCTCAAACATACAGAAAATGTGAGAGCATTATGCAGCAAACCCTCCGGATTGTACAACCACTAACTTTTTGCTATATTTGCTTTAGCACGTATCCACACATCTGTTTTTTTCTCATTTTTTTCTCATTTTTTTAAATGCATTTTAAGCCAGATTACAGACATTAGTGAACTTCGCCCCTAACTACTTTGGCATGCATAGAACTGAAATTCAAATGATACTTATTTTTTTGTTTTTGATAAATAACCAGACCCCACTCCAATGCCCAATAACCTCCTGAGAGGAGGTAAAGAGAGGAGTGGGGTAGGGAAGAGAACTTAGGAGCTCAGCCCTGGGCCCCAGAGGTGGGAGACTGGCCTGGCCCTAGTGTGAGGCACTTTAATTTCTAGGGTCAGAACCCTCAGCTGGGGACCCTGCCTTCTTGTCTTGCCCTTGGGGAGCCAACTCCTACTCATGTGCCAGGGCACATGGAGTGGATCCTCCAGAAGCTTTCACTAACCTCATCTATCCGAAGAGAGGTGCTCCTGAAGTCCCCTGATCCCCATGTGACAGCTGGGACTGCACTTCACTGTGCCCTCCCCCACCATTGTCTCCTCTGCGGGGCTTGCAACCCATGAGGGCAGGCTCAGCCTGTCTCGCTCCTGGCCTTCTCCCCAGTCCAACGCCTGGCACACAGCAGGTGCTCCGGAAACATCTGTGGTAGGAGAGAGAGAGAAGGAAGGGTACACATTCGAAGGGGGAAGTACCATGGTTCCAAGGACAGACGGGCTGCAGCCTGAATTTCTCGGTGCCTCATCCCAGGAGTGGAGTGAGTGATCAGTTGTGGACAAAGCCCCGTGCTGGGCGTGGGCCCAGCAGCCATCCATTGCTGTAAGATCCCTGCTGACCTCTCCCTCTGGCATCTCTTCCAGTGCCCCAGGGTCAACGGTGTCAAGGCGCACACTAACAAGCGCAACCGAAGACAGGTGGTCCTGGACCTGCAGATTTGGTGAGCCCTCTTCCCTATGCGAACCAGGTGTAGGGGACCCGGGAACGCTGCGTGAGAACGGGTGGTTTGAAGATGGAGTAGCATATTTACATTCTAACTTGGGGTGTGAAGGCGCCTCACAGCGCACAGAGTCCCCAGTGCCCTGGGCTGGAACACAAGGTCCCTGCTTGGGACAGGGAACGATATCAGAATGGATGGTCTCCGGGAAGCCACTGCTGTCTGACCCCTCAGCTCAGGCCTAGCTTCTCCCACAGGAGAATGCTCTGGTACCCAGGCCCAGGCAGCAGAGCTTTCTTGGAGGTCAGGGCTAGTCAGCTGGAGGCTCACACTGGCTGCCTTACAGAGGATGTAGAAAGAGGGAGCAAGTATGGCAAGAAGATGTGGGGACTCATGGTAAGGCCCAGGGAGCTCTGAGCACGGGCTGTGAGAGATCTGTGGGAGAACCGGACTCTGTGGCTCCCCAGGAAAACAAGGAGGCAAACACACGTGAGTGACTGGCTCAGTGGGTTGGGCGAAGCTACCTCTTTTGTAGCCAGCTTGAGTCTGAGAGAAGGAACATTCAATCCAGGAAGTCTTCCTGGAGGTGGAGAGATTTGACTTGTGCTTTAATGGACCAAGGATCCTTTAAGGGATCCACCTACCAAGGGACGCCTGGGTGGCTCAGTCAGTTGAGCGTCTGTCTCTGTTTCGGCTCAGGTTATGATCTCCTGGGTGTAGGGTCCGGCTTGCCTGGGGCTCTGAGCTCACTGGGGACAATGCTTGAAGGTTCTCTCATTCTGCCCCTCCCCCATGCACTCACTTGTGCTCTCTCTCTAAAATAAATAAATCTTTAAAAAAAAAAAAAAAAAGGTGGGCGCTCAGCAGTTTAGCGCTGCCTTCAGCCCAGGGCCTGATCCTGGAGACCCAGGATCGAGTCCCGTGTTGGGCTCCCTGCATGGAGCCTGCTTCTCCCTCTGCCTGTCCCTGCCTCTCTCTCTCTGTCTCTCCTGAATAAATACATTTTAAAAATCTTAAAAAAAAAAAAAAGGACTAAGGATCAACTGTGGAAGTTCGAGAATGTTGCATTCCTCCCCAGTGTCTCATTTCCTGTCCTTAGCCTAGGGGCTGGCACCGAGAGTGTATCGGGTAGATAGGAGCCAACTCTGGGAACACCCGTCCCCATCTGGGGGATGTGTTGGGATGATGGTGACCTGGGCTTTCCAGCTCTGCCACAGGGTCCTGGTATGACCACTGAGGCACATCAGGGCCATCTGGCACCTGCTTCGCTTCTCCCCAGCTCTGGCCGCCCTGGGGTCCCTAGGTTGCCCCACTTCCAGAGGGACCCACCCTTTCTGTGAATCCTGCAGGTATTTGGAGGCTGCCCTGCCTCTCTGCTTTGTTTTCTCCTTTAGTCCTGTGACAGGGTCTCACGATCTTTACCCCCAGAGGCACCCGTTCTGGGGTCCCTGTGCCCATCACTTGGTACCAGCCACCAGCTAGACACAGCTTCCTGTGTCCTTGGGGAAGAGACCTAAGCAGAGATGGGGCAGTGGCAGAGGGGTGGGTGGCACGTGCGTCAAGAGCCCCTGCTTCAGCTGTGTGGGGTGTCGCGGGGCAAAGTAGTGCCCAGAGTCCCTGCCCTGCAGGCAGAGGACGTGCGCGGACACCGGGCCTGAGGCCCCGGGGGGCGGCCTCCGGGGCCCGGCCTAGGTCAGCGTCTGTGCAGAGCTGCGGAAGGCCGAGGCTTCTGGGAGCCATGGCCAGGTGCTGCAGGGCGTGGTGGGCGGCTGTGTGGCCCTGGGCAAGTTCCTGGTCTCTCTCAGTGGTGGACCTGCCCCTGCCCCCGGCCTTCCTTCTCCCTCCCCGCTTTCAGCTACATCGGGGACTGCGAGATCAGTGTGGAGCTGCGGAAGATACAGGCTGGCGTGAACGGGATTCAGGTACGTGGGAGCTGGTGGCACGGCTCCCCGTCCACCCGCCGCCCACGCCGCTCCTGCCCCTGCGGTGGGAGGCTGGGCAGGGGGAAGCGGGCTCAGGCTGGAGGAGGCTGCAGAAAAGGCGATGACACCACACACAGGCTGGTAACAATCACTGGACTCCAGGCCTGGGTCACATGGCCAGAAAGCGGTGACTGGCCTTTACCAGGCCTCTGCTTGGCCCCGTGGCCCCACACCTGCCTCTGTTTGTAAGGTCCCCCCCAAGGAGACATTAGCTGCCCCGGGAAGGGGGAGGCTCTGCTTATGGGGTGATGCACAACCAGTGCTTAGAAAACGCAGTGGATTGAGGGGGTGGGAGCATCTTATGGTAGAGGAGTAGCAGGCTGGGCCGGCCTGAGATGCGGGCAGGGCTGCGGGCCCCTGCGGCAGCACATTGGTGGACGGCAGGGGTGGCCAGCCCCCAGCCCCGGCCCCCGATAGCCAGCAGATGGGTGGCAGCCATGCGCTGGCTTCTGTTCCCCGAGTACGGTCCCTGTCGCAACAGCAGGTGGCCCTGACATTTAGGGGTGGCATGGGCACGAACAAGGCAGCAGTGGCCTCGGCCGAGCGCAGCAGGTGCAGGGAGAAGGCAGGCTGAGGTCCTGTGTGCCCATCCAGTTGCAGGGCACGCTGCGGGTCATCCTGGAGCCCCTCCTGGTGGACAAGCCCTTCGTGGGAGCCGTGACCGTGTTCTTCCTTCAAAAGCCGGTAAGTCCCAAAGAGACACAGGCCTGTGTTTCCCTGTATGGCCCCAAGCGCTAGTTCAGTCCCGGAGTGGCACTGCTTGAACCAGCCCAGACCTGGGTGCTCCACACTCCTCGTGTCCCATCATCTCAAGCAGCCAGGGGTGCTTGACTCTCTGTGTCCCCCAAGAGCAGGAAACGAGGTCACACAGGGGGTCTGAGGTGGAGAGGAGTCTGTAACTCAGACCTCTCGGCCCAGGCTGGCCTGTGGCCATGCGCACTAGTCCACTCCTGTGTGGTCCCAGCAGGGAAGCAGCAGGCCCGACAGCCCCAGACTCAGAGGTGACATCCCTGCTGAGGTGCCCCACAGCAGGCGGGGTTCTCCATGCGGGTGGGCTCCAGGCACTTGGCAGAGGGCCCTCGGCCTTGCGCATCTGGCCCCTAGAGTCTAACAGCCTCCCTCTGCCCCTGCAGCATCTGCAGATCAACTGGACAGGCCTGACCAACCTGTTGGATGCACCGGGAATCAAGTAAGTGCACTGCGACGGCTGCCAGGTGGGACCCCAGAGTGGGGCTCCCCATTTTCTGCGTGAGGAGAGGGGCCTGCACCACGCTGTCCCTGCTCCCGAGGGAAACGCGGTGGAGCGTTTGGAGTGGCAGGCGCTGTGCCCCGAACACGTGCACACACTCAAATGCCCGGGCACACACCGGCCAGAGGTGAGGTCAGAGTGCAGGCTCTGGAACCGGATCCAGCCAGACCAGGCTCCTGCTCGGTTGGTCGCTCCACAGCTATGTGGTTTCAGAACGTTTACTTTACCCCTCTGGGCTCTTCCTCAGTGAAGGGGGAGCCCGGTTCCTCTATGTTGTGGTTCCTGGGACAACACTTAGGTGTGTGCGGTAGCACAGTGGGTGTGGAGTCACGCGATGTCCTCCTTTCATCTGTACTCCTCCCCCTCCCCGACCCAAGTGTGTGGTGACAAGTCACTTGGTCTCCCCTTTCCATGGTCACAGGGGGCAGCTGTCGCAGTAGAGGCCAGTGAAGAGAAGCTGGTCTGGGGAATTCCACATCCCTGGGACTGGCCGGGGGGGCTGCTGCACACAGGGCTACAGGCCCCCTGAGAGGAGCAGAGGAGGGCTCCAGCCCCACATGGACACATCCCCGGGAGGGAGGGACAGTTGGACTGGCCAGGGCAAGCACCAGTGGGCTTACCGGGCTCGGGCACCTCCCCTGCCCACAGGGAGGACCTCTGGCTCCCTCACGGGGGATGTGGCCACGGATCTTGGCCCCCTGCATTCAGAGAATCCAGTTGTGCACTGTTTTATTCAACAGATGTTTACTGAGCACCCACAGTGTGCCAGTCCCATTCTAGACACTGTCCTGCTCCTCTACCCGGGGGGGATGCAGAATTTTGATGGCATGTCCGGGAGTGGAAGGGCTCCGGGAACAAACACTTGGCTAGTGCTGTGCACCAGGCGCTGTTCTCTGCACTTCACACGTTTTAACTCCTCCTTGTAACAACCCTGGGGGTGGGGGTGTAATATTAATACCCTCTCTTTAGAGATGAAGAAACAGGTCCAGAGAGGTTAGCAACTTACCCAAGTTCATCCGGCTCGTGGGTGATGGAGCCAAGATTCGCTCCAGGTCATCCCTCTTAGCTACAGGCCGTGGTGCCTCAGAGAACAAAGCAGGATTGGGAAGGGGGTGGTCAGGGGCTGTCAAAGTGTCTACCCCACATCCCTCCAAGCCAGGCAGGCTAGAGTCAGGGATGTTCTCTCCTGGGCAGGGCCCACCCCCCCAAGCTCTGCTCCTGGGCGGAGGGGCAGGTGACCTGGGGAGGTGGTGCCGCTCCTTTACAGCTGGCCATGCCCCCTGTCCCCAGTGAGATATCGGACAGCCTGCTGGAGGACCTCATTGCCACCCACCTGGTGCTGCCCAACCGCATGACTGTGCCTGTGAAGAAGGGGCTGGATGTGACCAACCTGCTCTTCCCTCTGCCCTGCGTGAGTACCTGCAGTGGCCACAGAGCACTGGGCCCAGCCCCCCACCCCCCAATCTGAGGGACAGATAGGCAGGAGGAGGGAAGGCATTCTCAAGACGGTGATCATTGTCTCTGCCTTAAGAGAGCACAGCATCCTCATTTCATTGGGTGAACACTGAGTCTTGGGAAGGTTGACTGGCTTGCCCAAAGGTACCCATCCAGGTGGCATTCCTTCCTGGATCCTGGTGCCTTAGCAGCCTGAGTTGGGGACTGTGGGTAGTCACCCCTACCCTGGGAATGACTCCATCATTTGGGGGTGGACGGAATCCCTGGGGTGAACTGGGAAGAATCTTCAGTCAGCCCAGGACATGGGGCCTTCTTGTGAGTTCAACCCCACAGCCCCCTCTATGCTGGGCCCTGCTGAGAAGGCCTCTGAAGGCAGACACAAGGCCTCCATACAGTAGGTGCCCTTCAGGAGGGGCAGTCAGGGCTCAGGAGAGGGGCACATGCCCATTGCACCATCAGCACTGGGGGACATCGGCCTGCTCCAACCACACAGAGATGAGGCCTGGGCTGGCTAGGGAGGCAGCACAGGGTCCTCACAGCCTCCCCACAGTGACTTGTGGGCTTTATCCCACACTGCGCTTGGCAGTCTCAGAAACCCTTTGATATCATCACCTGCATCACCATTACTGAAAACAGTCTGCCCTTAGGGTCTATCCCCAAGAAGTACTGGAGAGTTGCTACGAGTTAAACTCACTTGGAATAGTTCTATGTGTTTGTGACAACTGGCCATGAATATTTACATTGATTTGTTTCATTCCATTTTCTATTTTGGGGGCTTAATTTTTACCCTAAATTCCTTCTACCCATCATGTAAAATATTTGCAAGCTTCCAAAATCCTATATAAACACAAATTCTATTTTAAGTAGTCTGGCTTCTATCCCTCGTCCCCTCCACCTAACCTCCCCCACCCTCCTACGAGGGAAGGGTTATCCTTCCACTATTCGTTATTTTCTAATATGAGCAGATGCATACACAGTTGGGTGCGTATCTCATTGTGTCCATATTCCCCTTCTTTGATGGACGGCAGGAACTAGTTTTGTCCACCTTGCTCTCGTCACTCCGTATGTCATGGGCACCACTCATGACTAGAACGTGGTCTACATGCAGGTTATAGAGAGGGGGAATACAGGAGGAAAGCTTCTTAGATGGTGGTCGTTGGCACAGGAGGAAATGGCTGCAGTTGAACAAGCATTCACCTGGCAGGTTGGAGCCGGCAAGGTCGGGAAGGCCAGGAATGTGGGCAGGGCATGGTGATGCGCTGGACAGAGCCCCGGGCCCTGACGTCACTTGCTGCGCAGCTTCGGCGAGGAGGCTGCCGCATCTGGCTTGTCTCCCACCTAGACTGTGGCGAAAGTGAGATAGGACTGGGGTGATGTCTGATGGATGGCTTTGGCCCCATGTTATGGGCCCTGAGGGCTGGCACAGCCCAGGCAGCAGCTGTGAGCCCTGGGCCGGGGCATTTTCCAGGGAGTGATCAGAGTCCACTTGCTGGAGGCGGAGAAGCTGGCTCAGAAGGACAACTTCCTAGGGATCCGAGGCAAGTCAGACCCCTACGCCAAGGTGAGCATTGGCCTACAGCAATTCCGGAGTAAGACCATCTACAAGAACCTGAACCCCACCTGGAATGAGGTATTTGAGGTGAGGATCTCCTGGCTGCTTTTGATGCCCTCCAGGCTCCACGTTGGGTCATGCGGGGTCCAAGCAAGGGAGGGCCTCACAGACCCGTGTGGCAACACCAGGCAGAGGCGTGGGCCCTTTCCCTATAGCCCCTGGGCTTCCCGAGGGAGGCTGCTATGGCCCTGCTGCAGGGACAGCTTCATAAATTAATTCCCACCTCCCTTCTCCACCAGTCAGCTTTGTTGGAATTTTTCAAATCAAAAAAGAACCTCAGAGGCAGTTCTGCCCAAATCCTCTCAACCTCCCCTGCAAGATGGGGTTCTCCAAAAGCACTGGAAGGCAGGAACCTGCCCAGTGGGCTGAAATGGCAGGTGGTGGAGCTGGAATCTGGCTCCCTTTGGGTCATGCTTGAGGTCTGCTTCATCAGCCGTTTTGGTCTACATATCAAGTCACCTGTCTTTCCTTCCAGTTTGTAGTGTATGAAGTCCCTGGGCAGGACCTAGAGGTGGACCTGTACGATGAGGATCCCGACAGGGACGACTTCCTGGGCAGGTGAGGAGGAGGGCTGCGCTGGGCCCAGGAGCTTTGGGCTAGGCCTTGGGACACGCACCCCTGCTTCCACCACTCAGGGACCTGCAACCCTGGCTTGGCTACTGTGACACAGTGACTATGTTAGGCAACCTGCCCCATTGTTGCACATTTCTGCCTCTAACTGCCTTCCTAAAGGTCTCCTGAGTGCCCAGCCCTGAGCTGAGCTATGGGGATCCAGAAGACCCCAAGGTTTGTGCACCAAGGGCTCTGCTTCCTCCACTCCTGATGATGTACCCAGAGTTCCCATGTGGAGCAGTCATAGGGGCCAGGCTGGCATGGATGGCCAGGTCCCCAGTGCCAAGGAGCCCCGGCCATTTGCTCTGGGGCAGCACCCAAACTCAGGGCTGTGGGAGGACTAAAATGGCTTTGCTGGGGCTGGCTGTTAAAACTTCAAATTTACATCATTTGGCCCATTAGCCCTGCTTCTAGGAATCTTCTCTAAAGTTCAAAGCATTTTACCTGAAATGTTCTGCAAGAAGCAGAACTGTGGTGGCAAAAAAGAAAGACTTGAAACATGAATAGTCCAGCCTCAGGGGACATTAGTTGAATGTTTGAATAAATCTGCTGTTGCCAAACTACAGAATATTCTGCAGCTTTTAAAAAATGATTAGTAGGATCTATGTGTATTGTCCTGGAGGACTCCAGTATGGGCGGGAAAGCAACCGGAAGTGGCCGGTGCAGTTTGATTCATTTCTCCGAGGAGGACCCTCGAGTATGTGTTTGTGTGAGCACAGAGAAGGGCCTGGATGGTACACAGCAGGCTCATCTCACTGCTCATCTCAGGGGTTTGGCATTAGGAGGCAGAGAAGAGTTTTACCCAAATCTTCACACTGCTCTATGGTTTAGCCTGTTTCTATGAACATGTATTTTTAAAAGTAGAAATAAACTGGGCGGTGGGGGGGTATGATCTGACAGCTGAAGAAACAGCTCACCACCAGATGTTTTCCTTTCATCTTAATGGAAAAAGCTGCAGTTTTTTTACTGTTGCAAATTAGACATGGCTTACAGTTCATGTTGTAACTGATTTCCAGTGTGTTCTGAGCCTGAGCACATTCCTAACAACTACACAGTGTCCCCTGCGGCTCTCAGGATCTCCGTTTGGCCTTGGGTCGGGGTAGGTGGAGGCACACACATGTATACCTGTCCCTGGGAGGACATCTGGGGAAGTGTCGGAGGAGCATTTGGGGTTGTTACAATGACTGTGGGAGGTGGTGCCACTGGCACTGAGAGGGCACAGGACAGGGAAGCTAAGTACCTGCAACGCATGGGCAGTTTTGCACAATGAAGAATCATTCCATTCAAAACGCCAGTAGTAGGATCACTGAGAAATCTAGAGCCAATGTGTCCAGCAGTGTCTGCTCATTCTCCTCTGGGGCCCAGAGCCACCTGCCTGCCCAGGCAGCAGCCCTGAGGGTAAGACAGTCCTTCTGTCTTACTTGAGCTGCAAGTGGTTTACTGTTGGCTCCTTGAGATGCATGGGCTCCCTGGTCCCGAGGGTCGCACTCAGATATGCTGCTTCTTGCCTCCTTGGAGCTGAGCTGACGCCCTGTGTATTCCAGCCTGCAGATCTGCCTCGGGGATGTCATGACGAACAGAGTGGTGGATGAGGTACAGTTGGTGCCTGTGACCCCTCCCTGTAGACATGCTTATTTCCATCTGTCCACAGGACAGAAGCACTTCTATGACCACTGCTCCTTCCCTCAAGCCCAGAGCCCACTCCACCTGGGCTGGGTCACCTTTTCCCTAAAGCCCCTATTAAGGACCCACCAGGTCCTACACTCCTACACCCAAACTGCTTGAAGAGGTTCGTTCGGTAGCAGCTCACTGGCCCTTTCCCTGAGCTTTCCTCTCCCTCCTCACCCTCCTCACCCTCCTCCTGCAGTGGTTTGTCCTGAACGACACAACCAGTGGGCGGCTGCACTTGCGGCTGGAGTGGCTTTCGCTCATCGCCAACCCAGAAGCTCTGATTGAGGTGAGCGTGGGGTGTCAGCACTCCCTAAAGGAAAGATGTGTGGGTATGGTGGTGGCAGGGGGCAGGACTTGTGGCAGGGCTGGTCCATGTGTGAGCTGTGTGGACGTGGGGGGAAGATGAAGTCCCCTGACCTCACTCACAGAATCCTCCAGCCAGCCCCACCTTCTGCAGAACCTGTCCCTCAGCCTCATTTTCACACAGGGCAGCTCCTGATCTCTCAGCAGATAGACTCTGAGCATCTCAGGGAAGATGGGATCCTTAAAAACTTAAGTTAGTGGTGGTCAGCCCAGTTCATGGGGAAGTCCACTGCTGGGTCTGACTTAAATCTGTCATGCTGCAGTTGTAGGCATGGTCTCAACAAAAAGCTAGATGGTGCGGAATCTTAGGGTTTGTCTGGAGTGCAAGGGCTGGCTGGCTTCCTTCTGCCATAAATAGGCTTCTCCAAGACCAGTCTGTGTCTCCTGATGCTGCAGCACCTAGTGAGGGTCTCTGTCTGCTTGTAGGACCAAGGTGGCCTTTCAACTGCCATCCTCGTAGTCTTCTTGGAGAGTGCCTGCAACCTGCCGGTGAGTGTGACATGACCAGTGTTATACCCTGCCTTATGCCTGTCATTTGCAAATGTCCATATGTCATTCATTTATCCTATTCTTATTGTGCTATAGAGAAATCCTTTTGACTACCTGAATGGTGAATATCGAGCCAAAAAACTCTCCAGGTTTACCAAGGTAAGGGAAAGCAAGTCCTGGCTCCTTTTCCCCAGAGTAACCACAGCCCCATCTCCTGGGTGACCATCTGTGCACACACAGCCTACAAGTCTGCTGTGTGCCAACTACTGGGCTTTACAACTCATCCCCCCACATTCACTGTGCCTGAGTCCCAGGCTGAGCGTGTCTGCATTTGTTGCCATTTTACAAGTAGCACCCAGGAGGTTAAGTACTGGGTCACATGCTAAAGGAAGAGCCAGAATTTGACTGTTTCCATAGCTCCAGGGAACAAGAGCCTGTGCCCAACCAGGCCCAGCTCCCTGCCTCCTGTCATTAACTTGGAACCTCTCCTAAGGTTAGCCCTACCCTGGTGCTTGCACAGTTTGGGCAGCCCAAGGGCTTTGGGAGCACCACATCAGCCTTCTTTCAAAGGGAAGCAATTAGCTGGCTCCAGGTCACACTGATGCTCCTGGGAGTTGGGAGGTCAGGTGGGGTGAGGGGTGGTGTCTCAAGCGGATGGTGCCACTTTCATTGCTGTGGATTTGCCCCTCATAGAATAAAGTCAGCAGAGACCCCTCTTCCTATGTCAAGCTATCTGTAGGCAAGAAGACACAGATGAGCAAGGTAAGACAGCTTGTGTGTAGCCATGGGACAAGGAAATGGGGGCCCCGCCCCTTTTCAAGGAGAGAAGAAAAGGGAAGGGAATCAGAGAACTGAATGCTTACTAGGTGCCAGGTTACAATCTAGGTACTTCGTCTTCAGAGCAACCTCACGAAATAGCTCTACAGTTCTAGAAACCAGAACTCTGGTTGGCCCCCTCCCCTGGAAGTGAGCTCTAGTGCTGCTGGTGTGCTTTTCAGCCCCTGCAAAACGTCCTGAGGGAGCGCTCCTTGCCTTGGAGTCTGGCTGCCCTGCCCTAATGCCTCCCATAAGTCGTAGTGTGTGCGGGTCTGACACACACTGAAGAAGGACTGAGCAGGGGCTGAGCAGAGGCTGAGCAGGCTCCCAGTGCTGGTGGGTGGCCAGATGAAAGGAGAGGGTGCCGGTATCCTGCTGACCCTTCAGCGATCTCTCTTCTATCCCCAGACCTGTCCCCACAGCAAGGACCCAGTGTGGAGCCAGATGTTCTCCTTCTTTGTGTACAATGTGGCAGCTGAGGAGCTGCATCTGAAGGTTTGTCTGGAGTTGGGTTCTTGGGACAAAGCTAAGAAGTATCTCAGCCAGGAGGGGCGGGGAACTTGAAATGCACCAGGTTCTCTGAGCAGTCAAGTCAGCCCCTTGTGTGTGGGAGAGGATGCAGAGGCCCCACATCTTCATGAGGCAATAAGCAAGAGGCTGTGGAAGGACAAACCCTTCCTGCAGAAGTCTTTCCAGTTATATAGCACCCAGAGTGGCCTGTGTTGGAATCCTCCCAGGGCCTTAATGATGATGTGCCTCTTTAAAAAATAATTTAATCTTCACAAAAGATACTTCCTTTATTTTACACATGAGCAAATAGAGGCTCCATCAATGACTCTGTCATGACATCTTTAACAACAAACGGCAGAACTGGGATCTTTTGGGGCCCTCAGCCTATCAGTCCCTAAGCCTCTACGGCCCAGGGCACTTGACACACTGCCTCTACCCTGACTGCAAACAGGGGCCGGGCCTGGTCCTAGTCCCAGGCGTTCAGAACAGGACCAGAGGCCAACAGAAGCACAGTACATGCTTATTGAAGTGAACTTAGACTTGAATGGGGCCTAGAGAGGTGGTGGTGGGTGCGGGGCTTAATTCTCCTGTTTTGTGACTGGCCCACTGCCCAGGTGCTTGATGATACCCAAGAGTGTGCTCTGGGAGTGCTGGAGTTCCCCCTGTGCCAGATCCTCCCCTACACAGACCTCACCCTCGAGCAGCGCTTCCAGCTGGACCACTCAGGCCTAGACAGCCTCATCTCCATGAGGCTGGTGCTTCGGGTAAATGCCTCCTTTGGTTCCCCAGGGTGGGTGAGGGGTGGAGCTCTGGCCATGGAACAAAGTGGGCTCTCCCAGCACTAAGTACCTGCTCTGTGCTGAGAAGCAGTTAGGAAATAGGTTCATATTTTTCATCAACTTTGGAATATTGTCAGCCATTATCTCTTCAGATACTGCCTCTCCCATTCTTTTAATCCTTCCTTCTAGAACTCCTACACTGGACCTTCTCACCATCTCCTGTCTCCACCTGACCTCACTTTCATATTTTCTATTTCTTTATCTCTTGGTGCCACATTTCTGATTTCCTCAGATCTGTCTTCTAGACTACTAATTCTTTACCTATTCATGGTTTTTATTTCAAAAGCTATTTTTATTTCCAATTTTATCTTTTCCAAATCCAGTTTTTTCACTGTATTTTATTATCATGTTTCTATTCCATCTTTAATCATCTGAAAATACCTATGTGTGTGTGTGAATTCTATTATCTGAAGATCTTGAGAGTTAGATTTTGATGTTTGTTGTATCTGTTGATGCGTTTTCAGGGTGACTCATTTCTATGTTTGGTAACTTGAGTTGCAAACATATGTTGAGTTTGCTTGCTTCCAGGGAGGTTCTGTTTTGCCATAACCAAGCACTTGGGGGCATTACAAACTAGGGTCCATTCTTATGCTAATTTTTAAATTTTAGGTTTCAAGATCACACAAGTATAAATATGAACCAAAATCCATATAAGATAGTCCTGTAAGGTGCCATATTCTCAGAAAAGTCTTCAGGTCCCCCAGGAGAGTACGGTGGAAACAGCCCTATTTCTTAGCAGTCTTTCCTGGAAGGGGAGGGTGGGGTGGGTTTGGAATGTTTATCCTAGATTACTATTTTCCCTAAAGAGACCCTACCTACCTTCATGGTTCCTACTCCCAGCCTTACACTGTTGACCTGAGGCCTCTTCTCCTTACTGCTTGAATTTTTCAAGGTTGATAAATGACCCTAGGAAAGCTTAGCCTTTATTTTTCAGTAATCCTAGGAGTTTTAGTTTTTTGTAAATTTGGCTATGTATTTACAAGGTGTTTCATTTTATTAGGCATTCCTAATGAGGCTTTTCAGAATATTGACCACCACCGTGCTAGAAATGGAAGTCCCTAGAAATGGCCTTAATGACTGAGGGAGGAGAAACATTATGGCCAAGGTTTGAAACTTTGGGGGTAGGATCACAGGGGTGTGTGTGGACAGGAAACACATTTTAGGGAAAGCAATGGTGAATAGGGTAACAGCTGGAAAGGACCCTACCTGGAAGGCAGTGTGTGATATATGTGAAAGGTAAGAGGAGTGCAGGAGTGGAGGTGTAGATCTGGGAGTTAGCTGCATGGAGGGACCGTACATGCTGTAAGAATGAGTCAGGTCTGGGATGCCTGGGTGGCTCAGTGGTTGAGCTTTGGCTCAGGGCGTGATCCTGGATTCCCAGGTTCGAGTCCCACATCGGGCTTCTTGCATGGACAAGGAGCCCACTTCTCCCTCTTCCTATGTCTCTGCCTCTCTCTCTGTCTCTCATGAATAAATAAAAATAAAATCTTAAAAAAAAAAATGAGTCAGGTCTCCGCTAGCCAGTGTGAGTGGAGGCAGGACTGAATCCTCATGAAGACTCACTAGTGAGACAGTAATGAGGGAAAAAGAGAATAATTGGTTATAGGGACCCAAGGGTGGACAGAGGTTAATGAAGATATGGTCTGGGGGGAGAAATCCATTGAGATGGGCAGTCAGGAAGGAACCTTTTCCCAGAGGTTAAGATGAGAGCAGAGGAGGAGAAAGTGGATGTGGGGGCCGCAGCCCATAACCCTGTCATCTGCTTGCAGTTCCTGCGCGTGGAAGAACGAGAGATGGGGAGCCCATACACAGGACCTGAAGCCCTAAAGAAAGGTCCTCTGTTCATTAAGAAGGTGGACACCAACCAGAACCCCAAAGCCCCATCCCAGGGAGAGTGCCCTGCAAATTTGCCATGCCCCCCAGATCCTGCTTCTGATACCAAAGAAGCCTCCAAGAGCACCACGACAACCACCAGTGCCACTATTGTTGCCACCGAGCCCACACCCCAAGACACAGGCCCAGAGCCCAAAGGCAAGGACAGTGCCAGAGGGTTCTGTGAGCCCATGGGGAAGAAGAAGAGTTCGGCCACCATCTTCCTGACTGTCCCAGGCCCCCACTCTCCAGGGCCCATCAAGTCACCCAGACCCATGAAATGCCCTGCCTCCCCACTCGCATGGCCGCCCAAGAGGCTAGCTCCCAGCATGTCCTCGCTCAACTCCCTGGCCTCCTCCTGCTTTGATCTGACAGAGATCAGCTTCAACATTGAGTACGCACCTCTGCTTAATCGGGTTAAAGTGACCTGTGTGAAAAAATCCATCCCGGATGGAAATGTAGATATGAACTCACTTTCCTGTACAAGTTCTGCTCTTTCACAAAGTGGCTTCATGAGAGGCAGCGTGGTATATGCTAGAAACAAAGGGCAAGGGGGAGAGAAAGCAAACGCATTCCAGTTGTAAAACAGGTGCTGGGCTTTGGATATTAAGGTTCCTTCCCACAGAGACATTTCCTGAATTCTCAAGTGTACTGGGATGATATGGAAAGCTTAGAATGTAGAAATAGGTCATCAATGACTGCCGTTTATTGTTAACTGTGAGCTTAACATGTTATTTAACTCCATCTTCACAATTACCCTATGATATCATAAAGGTCAAGTAACTCAGCCAAGGTCCCACAGGAAGTTATGGTATAAAGACAGATCCCACTCCAGGGTTCATGTTCTTCCTACTGTGAAGTAGGATAATTAGCATGTGAATGGATGGGACTGACTTCTGACAGAAAGGACCTTACTGAGAATTATTAACCTACATGGCTCTATGTTCCTAAAGCAGGACATGCTTCTGTCTTAGGGTCTGGGGGAGAAGCCAACAGCTATAATGGCAGGGAAGTGACAAGTTCTTTCTTTACAGAGGCGGGGATCTCAGGCAGTGGAGGCTGGGTGAGATTCAGCTCACAGTGCGTTATGTGTGTCTGCGGCGCTGCCTCAGTGTGCTCATCAATGGCTGCAGGTAATGGGGTGCTGGGCCAGGGAAATGCTCCGCTGGGAGCATCAGGTGAACAAAAGAGTGGAGTTGGTAGGGATGGGCGTCCCTGAGACAATACACTAGGAAGAACTGAGGTTTGAAGGCTGCATGGTATGAATGACAAGGTCCTCAATGATGCCGAGGACTCCAGAGCCAAGGGCATTGTTTAAATATAGCCACTGCAAAAACTGGGGTGACTTGGAGCCAGTACCTTTTCTTAAGTAAGAATCTCCAACTTCCTTTAGATGGGAAGTACTTGCTCTACTCCAGACTTTAAAAAACACATGTTTTAAAAATCCTGCATTGATGTTTTGAGTTCTAAATTCTGCAGACTTTTGCTTTTTGGTCATTTAAACTACAAGGCATTTTTTCCTCAAAGCCATCTAAAGCTTAATGGCTAGTACAGCCTTCTCCAAGAGTCCTTTCAGTGTTTCTAAACTTTCTTCTTTAAATTTTTTTTTTTTTTAATTTTTATTTATGATAGTCACAGAGAGAGAGAGAGAGGCAGAGACACAGGCGGAGGGAGAAGCAGGCTCCATGCACCGGGAGCCTGATGTGGGATTCGATCCCGGGTCTCCAGGATCGCGCCCTGGGCCAAAGGCAGGCGCCAAACCACTGCGCCACCCAGGGATCCCTAAACTTTCTTCTTTAATGTCTTTGAAACCACATCAGAAACCTGACACCCTGTACCAGCAGTGGAGCTGATCCCTATGTCCGCATCTACTTGTTACCAGAAAGGAGGTGGGCAAGTCGTAAGAAGACCTCAGTAAAACGGAAGACCCTGGAACCCCTGTTTGATGAGACGTAAGTGAACCAAACTGCCCTGCCTAGAGTGTCTTCTTATGGAGTCAACTATTTGCCGAGTGCCTGTTGTGTGCCTGGAAAGCCTACTAGATGCTGGGAAGGGCTAGGTCTGTGGGCCTCAGGATAACATAGTCTATGTCTTCATGAAATTTTTATAGGTTAGTGGGAGAAAAGGACTGCCAAGGCAGTTTAGCAAAACAGCTATCAACTTTTCTTGCCCATAGAGGCTAAAATGTTCCTGATTATTATCTGCTCTGTACTTTTCCCCTTTAAATGAAATCTTTTTTATAGTAAAAGGACTTAAATCTGGTCAAATATGTTTTCTTTGAATGTTTTATTTATTTATTTATTTTTGTTTTGTTTTTTGTTTTTTTCTTTGAATGTTTTAAAGTAGTAGTTAAAAACAAACATACCTTAAATCCAGAGACCTAAAATTTTCTCTAAAGCTCCAAGCTCTTTAGCCTGTCTTCCCTTCTGCAACAAAGCATAGGTGGCAAGTGAAATAGATATCCTCCCTTGACTTGCCCACTCATATCCTTGGGTACAAGACTGGTAGATTCTAATCACATTTCCTGTTCTTGATGGGCCTGGTATGGCAAGTCTTAGGTGAAATATTCTGTACCTTGAAGTCAACTTGAAGTCAAGAAATCAAAATCTCATCATTGCCTCCTTTTGCTTCAGAATCCTACCAAAAGACATTTCTAACCAGCCTGGGAAGATAATATATTTAATGATTTTTATTTCCTCTTATCTTGGTCAATAATAACGCATTTTAAAAGAGTTGCACTGAGTCCTCTTTGGGCCATGTCTAAGAACTAATATGTTCCTTCAAGAGCTTCAAGAGTTCCTTCAAGAAAGGGTATGGAAGAGAGAGAATCTATTTACTATTTATTGAACACTTTATGCCAGGCACCATCCTAAAATGAAAGACTTTACACTCAAAGATAAAAGGATTTCAAAATTGCTATGTGGGAACACAGGAGGTAGAGGTTTGACACTTGGCTTTTGTGACAAACCTGATCTGTTAGCAATTCTCTCTCAAATTTTAACAGTAATATATGGTTGGGTTATCTGGAGGGCAGACTTGGCAACTTCCACCCTAACAATAAACCTAGAAATAAGGAGACAGAAACCTCTTGTGAGTCATACTAAGACATGTTGTAATTAATATGTCAAAAGTTGAAGGGAGAATCTTAAAAACAGCAAGAGAAAAACTTGTTACATATAAGGGAACCCTTTAGATAGCAGAGTTTTCAGCAGAAACTTGGCAGGCCAGAAGGGACTGGCATGATATAGTCAAAGTACTGAAAGAAAAAACTTCTAAACGAGAATACTTTACCTGGCAAAGTTGTCATTAAGACTTGGAGAGAGAGAAGTTATTACCACTGGACTGGCCTTAAAAGAATTATGAAAGGGACTTTGTAAGCTGAAAAGAAAGATTGCTAATTAGTAGCAAGAATACATGTAAAGGCATAAGTCTCACTGGTAAATATATAGTAAAGGTAGTGGATTAATTACATATAAAGCTAGTTAGAAGGTTAAAAAAAACTACTAAAAATAACTATCACCACAGTAATTAATTAAGGTATATAAAAAAAGATATAAAATGTGGTGGGGCAGGAGTAAAACGTAGAGCTTTAGAATGCTTTCAAACCTAAGATATTATCAACTTAAAGTAGACTGTTCAATATAAGCCTCAGTGTAACCTATAGTAGGTAGGTACACAAAATGTAAAAAGAAAGTAATGTAAGCACACCACTAAGCAAAGTCATAAAACGACAATGGAAGAAAGCAAAAGAAGAAAGGAATAGAGAGGGACCACAAAACAGCCAGAAAACAACAAAATGGCATTAAGTACTATTAATATAAACTATCAAAGTTACTTTAAATATAAATTGACTAAATTCTCCATTCAAAAGACACAGAGTGGCTGAAAGGATAAAAAACATAAACAAAAACAAGATCCATCTATGTGTGGTCTATAAGAGACTCATTAGGCAAAGTATAACTTATTTTGTACACAAACTGATAATAAAGGGATGGAAAAATATATTCTAAGCAGATGGAAACTTAAAGAAAACTGGGGTAGCTATACTTCTATCAGACAAAATAGACTTGAAAACAAAGACTGTAATAAGAGACAAAGATGGGCATTATATAATGATAAAGAAGTCAATTTAATAAGAGGATATACCATTTACAAATATTTCTGCATCCAACATAGGAGCAGCTAAATATAGAAATCAGATATTAACAGACCTAAAGGAAAAAAATAGCAATACAGTAAGAACAGCAATACAATCCTAGGAGGGGACTTTAATACCCCACTTAGATCAATGATAGATCATCCAGACAATAAATAAGGAAATATTAACTTTAAATGACATGTTAGACCACATGGATTTAACAGATAGATACAGAACATTTCATCCAAAAGCAGGATATATAGAATATGTTCTTTTCAAGTGCACATGGGACATTCTCCTAGATAGATCATATGTAGATCACAAAACAAGTGTTAATAAACTTAAGAAAACTGAAATTATATCAAGTATCTTCTCTGACCATAATGATATGAACTAGGAATCAAGTACAAGAAGTAAAATAGAAAATTTACAAGTATGTAAAGATTAAACACCATGCTACTGAACAACCAGCAGGTCAAAGAAGAAATCAAAAATATCTTCAGACAAATGGGAAGTACAACTTGCCAAATTTGTGGAATGCAGCAAAAGCAGTTCTAAGAGGGAAGTTCACAGCAATAAATACCTATGTCAGTAAACAATAAAAATCTCAACCTCAGTTTATACCTCAAGGTATAAAAAGAATGAAGAAAGCCCAAAGTTAACAGAAGAAAGGAAATAAAGAACAGAGCAGAAATAAATTATAGAAATAGAGACTAAGACAATAGATAAGATCAATGAAACTAAGAGTAGGTTCTTTGAAAAGATAAAATTGACAAGCCTTAGGCTAGACGCATCAAGAAAAAACAAAATCAGAAAGGAAAGAGGAGATATTATAACCAATACCACAGAAGTACAAAGGATCGTGAGAGTACAATGAACAGTTATACACGAACAAATTTGACAAGCTAGAAGAAATGGGTAAAGTCTTAGAAACATACAACCAAGACTGAATAATGAATAGAAAATCTGAACAGACCGATTACTAATAAGGAGACTGAATCAGTAATCAAAAATCTCCCAACAAACAAAAGTCCAGGACCAGATGGCTTCACTGGTGAATTATATCAAACACTCAGAGAATACCAATCCCTTTCAAACTCTTTGAAAAAACAGGAGAGGGAACACTTCCAAACTCATTATACAAGGCCAGCATTACCAAAACCAAATAAGGAGACAAGAAAAAATTACAGACCATCTATGAACATAGATGCAAAAATCCTCAACAAAAGATTAGAAACCTGAATTCAATACTATATTAAAAGGATCATACATCATGATTAAGTGGGGATCTCAGGATGCAAGGATTAAACATCCATCTGCATATCAATGTGAAACATCAAATTAACAAAAATCATATGTTCATCTCAATGGATGCAGATAACACATGTGATAAAATTCAACATCCATTTATGATAAAACTATCAACAGAATGAGTATAGAGGGACAGTACCTCAACATAATAAAGGCCATAAGTGAAGCCCACAGCTAACATCATACTCAGACAGGGATGTCTACTCTTACCACTTTTCGTGTACTGGAAGTCCTAATTAGAGCAATTAAGCAAGAAAAAACAAAAGGCATCCAAATTGAAAAGGAAGAAGTAAAGTGTCACTGTTTGCAGATGACATGACATAGAAAACCCTAAAGACTCCACCCATAAACTCTTAGAACTAATCAGCAAGTTCAGTAAAGCTTCAAGATTCAAAATCAATATGCAAACACCTGTTGCATTTCTGAACACTAACAATGAATTATTAGAGAAATTAGAAAACAATCCCATTTATGGTAGCATCAAAGAATATAATACCTAGGAATAAGTTTAACCATGAAGGTGAAAGATCTGTATGTTGACATTTTTTTTTTAAATTTTTTTTTTTATGATAGTCACAGAGAGAGAGAGAGAGAGGCAGAGACACAGATAGAGGGAGAAGCAGGCTCCATGCACTGGGAGCCTGACGTGGGATTCGATCCCGGGTCTCCAGGATCGCGCCCTGGGCCAAAGGCAGGCGCCAAACCGCTGCGCCACCCAGGGATCCCCGAAAGCTATAAGACATTAATGAGAAAAATTAAAAACACAAATAAATGGAAAGATAGTTCCTGTTCATGGAATGGAAGAATTAATGTTGTTTAAATGTCCATACTCCCAAAGCAATATACAGATTTAATTCAATCTTTTCAAAATTCCAATGGGATTTTCACAGAAAGAGAATAAATCCTAAAATTTGTATGGAACAACAAAAATCCCAAAGCAATCTTGAGAACAAAACTGGAGGCATTATACTACTTGATTTCAAACTCTTACAAATCTATAGTAATCAAAGCAGTATGGTTTTGGCATAAAAACAGACACAAAGATCAATGGAACAAGATAGTTCATAAATAAACCCACACGTATATTATGGTCAATTAATTTATGACAAAAGTCAACTAGTATTACAACTTATACAATGGGGAAAGGACTGTTTCTTCAATACATGGTGCTGGAAAAACTGGACAGCGACATTTAAATGAATAAAACTGGACCACGATCTTACATTATACACAATAATAAACTCAATATGGATTAGAGGCTTGAATGTCTGAAACCATAAAACTCCTAGAAAAAAATATAGGCAATAAGCTCGACATTGAACTTAGTGATAATTTTTTGAATTTGACACCAAAAGCAAAGGCAACAAAAACAAAAACAAGTGCAAACTCCCTCAAGCTAAAAAGTGTCTGCAAAGGAAACTGCCCAACAAAATTAAGAGGCTACCTACAGAGTGGGAGGAAATTTCTGATAAGTGGTTAATATTCAAAATATCCAAAGAATTTAAAACAATTCAAAACACGTCTAGTTTAAAGATAGAGAACCTAAACAGACATTTTCCCAAAGACATACAGATGGCCAATAGACACATGAAAAGGTGCTCAGTATCACTAATCAACAGTGAAATTCAAATCAAAACCACAATGAGATATCACCTCATACCTGTTAGAATGACTATTACCAAGTGTTGGTGAAGATATGGAGAAAGGGAACACTTGTGCACTGTTGGTGGGAATGTAAATTGTTGCAGGCATTATGGAAAACAGTATGGAGTCTCATCAAAAAATTAAAAATAGAATTACCATATGATCCAGCAACTCCATCTCTGGGTATTTATCCAAGGAAAGTGAAAACACTAATTCAGAAACACATACATACTCCCATGCTCACTACAACTTTATTTACAATAGCCAAGAAATGAAAGCAACCTAAGCGTCCACTGATGGATGAATGAAGAAAATGTGGCATATATACAATGGAATATTGTTCAGCCATAAAAAATAATGAAATCTTGCCATTTGCAAAAACATGGATGGACCTTTAGGGTATTATGCTAAGTGAAATAAGTCAGAAAAATATTCTTACTGTATAATCTTATTTATATGTGGAATCTAAAAATAAACAAAAAAACCCATAAAAGCAAAAAAAAAAAAAAAAAAACAAAACCCAAAAGATGCCAAGCTTGTGGATAAAAAGAAGAGATTGGTGGTTGGGAGGGGTGGAGGTAGGTAAAGGGAGTCAAATGGAACAAATTTCCACTTATAAAATGAAGTCATGGGGATATAATGCACAGCATGGTGACCATATTTAATACTATATTACATATTTGGAAGTAGCTAGGAGAGTGGATCTTGAAAGTTCTCATCACAAGAAAAAAAAGTTTGTAACTATGTATAGTGATAGATGTTGACTTATGGTGATCATTTTGCAATATATACAAAAATCCAATCTTTGCTATACACCTGAAACTAATGTTCCCTTATGTCCAAAAAAACAAAACAAAAACAAAAACAAAACTAGAAGTAAGGATTCCAGTGGCCTCTTGTGAGTACACGACAAAGCTATAGACTAAGATTCCTCTGCCTTACTCCACAGGCAGAAGAGGGAAGGGCCACTATTTTCTATGAAGTTCCAATATACCTTAATATTCAGCATCCTTGTCCTTAGCTGGTCAGAAACAACAAAAGAGACAGGGATTAAGGCAGTTTTATAAGCAAGCACTGTTGAGAGTGAGAAGGGGTAGTTGAAAGAGAGGGAGACAGGGTAGGCTCAGAGAAAGAAACCCCAAAGCATAGTAGTCCAAGGCACTTCACAGAGAGACCAACAGCCTCTTGATATTTCCAGGGCTTGTGATTAGCATAGGACAGTGGTTACCTGTAATAACAATGCATTGAATATCTGCTATGAGCCAACATTGTTCTAGATGGTCCCCTCAATAGTCTATATCTGTTTTAAAAGTAGGAAAATGGATCAAACACTTCAGATTTTCAACAAAAATGATTAAAATATATAAATCTCGAAAAACTTACTTTCTGACTTTTTGCATTTAAAGATTTGAATTTTTTGTTCCCATGGAAGAAGTAAAGAAGAGGTCACTAGATGTTGCAGTGAAAAACAGTAGGCCACTTGGCTCACATAGAAGGAAGGAACTAGGAAAAGTAAGTACAAGAGGGACTCTTGGTGAGTTCATTGGTGGAACACCTTGCAGAAATTCTGATGGGATCATCTGGCTGTTACCAGAACTGGCTTCAAGGACGGTAGATCCTCATTGGGAGGTTTTGTGTGTGTATCTTTTTAATATTGTTGAAAGTAAAATAGATGGGTAAATTAATGTGATGAACACTATTTTAACAAACTGGAAAATCTATCCAAATTCATCATTGCACAAGTATCTGAACATCTATTAAGTATTGTTTTGATAAATACAACACTGTGTGAAGCTTGCGTCTTATTATGCCAAGATTTTTGTGGCGATGGGATTTTACTTAAAGTGAAAGTAGAGAAAATATAATCTTCAGGAAGATGCCAAGGAGAGACAAAAAAGAATATTTGTACAATACTTTGCAGTTGTATTTTTTTAAATTTTTATTTATTTATGATAGTCACAGAGGGAGAGAGAGAGGCAGAGACATAGGCAGAGGGAGAAGCAGGCTCCATGTACCGGGAGCCCGATGTGGGATTCGATCCCGGGTCTCCAGGATCACGCCCTGGGCCAAAGGCAGGCGCCAAACCGCTGCGCCACCCAGGAATCCCCTGCAGTTGTATTTTAATAAACACCTTCTTATAATCATTTTAAGAGCCCACTTCTATGATGTAAGTGACATTATTCCCATTTCTATAGTTGAGGCAACTGTGGTGTCTTGCTTAAAATTACTAATCTGTTCACAAGTAAAGGCAAGTCTATTTTCTCTTTCAGTAACATTTTTAAATTCTGAGGTTTAACTCCAAAGAGCAGTTCACCTTTCCCCAAGTACACTGAGTTCAATGTCTATACTGTCCTTCTGGAGAGCTTCCGTGTTGAGAGCTAAAAGAAAAAGAGCCCCTGATCAAAACTGAAACCTAAGGGGGCCCTTTTTATGATTCATTCCGTTTGTCCCAGTATGTTTCCATTTTTTGGAAAGAAACTGATTTTTTGTGTTTGTTTAGGTACTGATTGACTTATCAAAAGAGGATCTAATTAAGGGCTTCTCACGATGGTAAGTGAGACCTTTCATTTTATTCCATTAATCTAGTACTCAAGACATTGTCTCAGACAGTTGCACATAATCTTTCTCTAAAACTTTTCCTTTTTCAGTACACGTCAGCTTCATTGCTTATCAAGGAGGGAGACACATTATCACCTGTACCTAAGGCTTCTAACAGACCTAAGCTCTAGCCTTAATCCTGGCTGGTTGACTTAGAGAGATGGGCTCTTCCAGTCCCACAGAGGCCTGGGGACTGGGAGACAAGGCTGGTTAGACAAGGCTGCTTGTCCTGATGCTGCCACCACAACATACTCTCAATACTAACACAAGTCCAAACCCAACTGTCTTACAGGTATGAGCTGACTCCAGATGGACAGCCCAGAAGTTGATGAGCACCCTTCCACCTTTATATTAAGATGTGTACATATGTATATTTTGTAATTTAAGTCAGAACAGCCATTTGAAAATATATACATACATTTTTGTGTGAAATTTAAATATATGACTGGATAGTATTAGAAAGAGGTAAACATATATAAAAGCAAGTACTACTCTCTCTTGGTTGGATTTAATTGTTCAAATCCAGAAAGAAATGGGGTATTTATGCCTAATAAATTATTGGAACCTCGGGGGTGATTTTTTTCTGGTAGGTAATTACATACCATATAATTTGGGATTAGCCCAAATATATGTGTCAAAAGTGTCCTATTCTCAGACATAAGGGGTGAAGGGGGTCTGTTTCTGGAGCGGCTACCAATATTCCTGGGAAGTAACCAACCAAGGGAAGGGGGTTTAAGTAGGTTTTCTACGTGTTTGGAAGAGGAAGGATAGGTTTTTGCTTGTTTGCCATCTTAACCAGAAGTTGTTTTAGGGTTGCTAATATTCGGGTTGTGGTACATGATGCATTCCCTTATACATCTCTGATGCTTTACCATTTTCAGGGCACATGTATTTAGTGAATATTCCAGCGCCATTGTGAGTAACAGAACAGGCATGAGTTGCCCTAATTTTGTTATGAGAACTTGTCACTCAAAATAGAAATCTTAGCAGAAACAAATTTTATTACACATCTACCACGTACTTGGCATAGTAACTTAGTTCAACTGGATGGAGAGTAAACAAACATTAAATACCAAACACAATACTTTAAACATGGCTGATTAAGAAGTAACACAGGTAAATCTCCTGGTGATGGTCTAAAGAAGAAGTCTAAAGCAGTGTATAGGGGTTGAAGGGGAGTTTAAGTGTTGATAGGAAACATAATTTTAGCATATACTAGACAGAGGGCAAGACTTGTGTAAGGGACAAAAAGCCTGAAAAGTTTTGTACCAAAAACCACTGTGGGTGCCAATAAGGACAAGGAACTGGTTGTCAACGATCAGTGGAAGCAGTCAGCTAATCTGTCCTACAGGAATATGGGGTCTAAGGTTACATACAATTGATTTAGTATAGAGACCTCCAAACTTTGAAATGAATGTGAAAATAGGTTTAGAACCTATAATCATGTGAAGCCCCAGGTAACCACAAAACTGGCCCTTAGTGTTGCCATGCCCATCCAGGCCACATGTGGGTCCACTGCAGCAGATAATTCCCACTAAAAGAAGTTCACTGGCAAAAAATTATAAGATACAATTGGAATTTTCAAATTATGAAACACACAAGGACATCAAACAGAAAAATGGTATGAGATGTATTTCAGCAAGAAAGTGAACATCCACATGGGAAAGAATGGGGAACAAAGAAACCCACAAAATGATAACCTAAGTCTTGACTGCTTAAAAAATATAAACAAGCAAGCAACCAAAAATCTTTGCATAAACTGGATTCAAGGGGGATCCCTGGGTGGCTCAGCGGTTTGGCGCCTGCCTTTGGCCCAGGGCGCGATCCTGGAGTCCCGGGATCAAGTCCCACGTCAGGCTCCCTGCATGGAGCCTGCTTCTCCCTCTGCCTGTGTCTCTGCCTCTCTCTCTCTATGTCTATCATGAATAAATAAATAAATAAATCTTAAAAAAAAAACTGGATTCAAAAACACAGTGGCACTAAAATACTGGTATTAATTAACATTTTAAAAAGGCCATGAGGCTGGTTCAGAGGAAAGTTGAAGTGTTTAGGTCACTATCTTACTTAGGAAACTAAAAATAGCTTTAGATTTTAAAAATAAATGATAAATTTGTGTTGGTTACTAGCTTATCACCTCTCAGCTCCAAATTAATCCATCTTTGCTGTGCTTTGATGATTCAGGGGACACCAGACTTGTCTCTTTGTCAGGGGGCTTGATGTTAGGCTTTGCCAATATAGGGCATTGGAGAAACACTGCAAGGCCAGAGAAGCAAGAAAAAGGGGCTTTTTCTTTGTTTCTATTGGTGTGCTGTTTTCCATGGCAGCTAGCTATTCTTTGTCACCTAAGCACCCTTACAGTTTATCCGTGGCTCATGTCATTGGGCTCTACCACCATAATTATGGCCTTTAGGGTTCAGCATCTGGCAGCAAGTTGGGTTGTTTTGTTTCATTCTTTTTTTTTTTTTTTTTTTTTTTTTTAACACAAGTAGGCTTCCTCCTATGGCCGCCAAACCTCTCCTCAAAGTTTCCAATCTCAGCCTAGTTTAAAGGCATTTTTCTAAATTTCACAATTCTTTTCTTTACTCTCCTTTATCCCTGAGCGTAGTATCTGCTTTCTGCAGTTGCTATTCTGTACCTCTTAGAGTCCTCTTTTATCTTTTAGTAGTTAACTACCATTCACTAGTTAGCAATTCTTGTTTTAAGAATTGTTAACTACCATTCTTGTTAGCAGTTCTTCTCCTGTTAGCTACCTATGTAACATGGTTTGCCTGCTGACTGGACCCTGACTGACAAAGTATGTATTTACAACTTTAAGATAATCAGTAAAATGGGGTAACAATAGAAAAATCAATAGAGCTGAACTTCTAAATCAGTAGTGGAGAAGAAAAGCTAGAAAAAAATCAACCCCCCAAAAATAAAGGAAAAAAGCCCAGAAAAAAATGATAATTAGAAAAACCAAAAGATGGTCAAAAGACCTCTAAATATACTTACAATCACAATAAACCCACACTACTAAAGCCTAGAATGTCAAATGGTGCTGGGAAAACTGGATAGCAACACGCTATCAAAATGAATGAAACTGGACCACTTTCTTATACCATACATAAAAGCAAATTCAAAATGGATTGAAAGTCTAATGTGAGACCTGAATCCATAAGAGTCCTGGAAGAAAGTATAGGCAGTAATCTTTTTGTTACTAGACTTAGCAACATTATCCTAGATTTGTCTCTTCAGGCATGGGAAACAAAAGCAATTAAACTACTGGGAGTACATCAAAATAAAAAGCTTTTCATCTTGCTCTTGATTTTGGCTCAGGTCATGATTTCAGGATCCTGAGACCGAGCCCTGTGTCAGGCTCTGTACTCAGTGGGATTCTCTCTCTGTCTGCCCTCTTCTCTCCCTGTTCATGCTCCCCTTGCCCTTCTCTCTCTCAAAATAAATAAAATCTTTTAAAAAAATAAAATTAAAATAATAAATAAAAAGCTTTTGCATAGCAAAAGAAACTATGGACAAAAAAAAAAAGGCAACCTACTGAATGGGAGAACATATTTGCAAATCACATATCTGATAAGGAGTTAACATCCAAAATATATAACACCAAACAACAAATAATCCAATTAAAAATGGGCAGAGGACCTGAAAAGACATTTTTTCTGAAGAAGACATGCAGAAGGCTGCCAGACACATGAAAAGATGCTCAACATCGGGGCACCTGGCTGGCTCAGTCAGAAGAGCATGTGACTCTTGATCTCAGGGTCATGAGTTGGAGCCCTACTTGGGGAGAGATTACTTAAAAAAAAAAAAGATGCTCACTGTCATCAGTTTTCAGGGAAATTCAAATCAAAACCATAAGGAGATATTATCTTATACCTGTCAGAATGGCTAGTATGAAAAAGAAATAATAAATGTTGGCAAGGATGTGGACAAAAGGGAACCCCTGTCCACTGATGATGAGAATGTAAATTGGTACAGCGAGATTCCTCAAAAAATTAAAAGTAGAAATACCCTGTGATACAATAAATCCACTACTGAGTATTTGCCCAAAGAAAATGAAAACACTAATTTGAAAAATATATGCCCCCCTATATTTACTACAGCATTATTTACAATCATTAAAAGCAAAAAAACAACAAAAAAGCAACCCAAGGGTTCACTGATAAGTGAGTAAAGAATATATGGTATATACAATATATATTACTCAGTCATAAAAACGGATGAGATTGTGCCATTTGAGATAACATGGATGGATGGACCTAAAGAGTATTATGCTAAGTCAAACAATTCACGCCAAGGGATATAAAAACCATATGAGGGATCCCTGGGTGGCGCAGCGGTTTGGCGCCTGCCTTTGGCCCAGGGCGCGATCCTGGAGACCCGGGATCGAATCCCACGTCGGGCTCCCGGTGCATGGAGCCTGCTTCTCCCTCTGCCTGTGTCTCTGCCTCTCTCTCTATCTCTCTGTGACTATCGTAAATAAATAAAAATTAAAAAAAAAAAAAAATTAAAAAAAAAAAAAAAACCATATGATTTCACTTATATATGGAATCTCAAAAAACAAAACAAAGGAACAGACAAAAAAAGCAGAAACTGATCCATAAGTAGAGAGCAGGTGGTTGCCAGAGTACAGGGGTGTGGGAGGATGGGCAAAATGGGCAAAGGGGAGTAGAAGGTATAGGCTTCTAGTTAGGGAGTGTATATGTCACTGGGATGAAAGGTACAGCATAGGAAATATAATTAATGGTATTGTAATAACATTGTATAGTGACAGAAGGCAGCTACACTTGTGGTGAGTATATAATGTATAATAATATATTATACATTATACATGTATAATAATAATGTATAATAATGTACAGTGGTGTTGTATCCGTACATACACCTGAAACTGGTAACACTCTATGCCAACTATACTTGCATTAAAAAAAAAAAAGACCCCAGGTGTATTAGACTCAATATGATAAGGCAAAACTATACGGCTATAAGATAACATAGAGGGATCCCTGGGTGGCGCAGCGGTTTGGCGCCTGCCTTTGGCCCAGGGCGTGATCCTGGAGACCCGGGATCGAATCCCACGTCGGGCTCCCGGTGCATGGAGCCTGCTTCTCCCTCTGCTTGTGTCTCTGCCTCTCTCTATCTCTCTGTGACTATCATAAATAAATAAAAAATTAAAAAAAATTATAAAAAAATAAGATTAAAAAAAAAGATAACAGAATAATTTTACAACAATGACTAGGTAAAAATTTCATAAGATACACAGAGCACTAGACTATAAAGGTAAAAACCATACGTCTCTAAACTAAAATTCTTCAGTTCATAAAAAGAAACTAGAGTTGACCTTTGAGCAACACGAGTTTTGATTGCATGGGTCCACTTACATGCGGATTATTTTTCTTATAAATACAGTACAATATTATAAATGTATTTTCTCTTACGATTTTAACATTTTTTCTCTAGATTACTTTCTCATAAGAGTAGAGTATAACATATTAAATATGTGTTAAATGACTGCTTACATTATCAGTAAGGCTTCCTTCTGGTCAACAGGAAGCTATTAGTAGTTATGTTTTTGAGGAGTCAAAAGTAATACAGATTTGTGACTGCATGGGTGCAGGGTGGCACCCCCAACCCCCATGCTGTTCAAGGGTCAACTGTATAGGAAAATGGAAAGAAGACAGAATAGTAAAAAACATTTCCTACACATGTAACTGTCAAATGGCTTATGTCCAAAATCCATAACTCTTACAAATCAATATAAAAAGACATGTAGTCCAACAGTAAAATGAACAAAGCACTTCAAAAAAGAAATACAAATGACCAACAAAGGAAAAGATGCTTAACTTCATTAGTAATCACAGAAATAAACATTACAACCACAATAACAACTCTATACACTACAATGGCAAAAAATTAAAAATCTGACTTACCAATAATTGGTCAGGATGTGGAAAAGGGGGAACCCTCATACACTGATGGTGGGATATTACCTCTAACTCTACAGCATACAGCCTCTGTGGTAGTATATGTATTTTCTTTCCCAGGGCCCAGCAATTTTACTTCTTGGATATTGATTCTAGAAAACTTGTACACAAGTGTACAAGGATGCATATATAAGAATGTTCATAGCAGCAGTTCACAATAGCCAAGAACAAGAAACAATCCAAATATCAATTGCCAGTAGGACAGACAAATGGATTGTGTAATATTCATAAAGGAATACTAGACAGCAATGAAAACAACCTGGATCAACAGACAACAACAGGGATCAATAGTATAAAAATAATATTGAATCAAGGAACAAATATTAAAAAGAATACGAGTCACCATTTTTATACAGTTCAAAAACAGGTAAAAATTATCCTGATTTAGGTATACACAGAAGCGGCAAAATTATTTTTTAAAAAAATGGAAGAGACTAACAAGTCAGGCTAATTACCCCTTGGGGGAAGGGACATATGGGGAGAGTGCATTTTGGAGGGCTGGTCATGTTCTGTTTTTTGATTGTTGCAGGGCATTCACTATATAACCATTCATTATACTTGACATTTATAGTTTATACCATTCTTAGCATGTGTTATATTTTATAATAAAAAAGACAAGTAAATAAATGAAAAAAAAAGGAAAAGAAATATCCAACTATCAATTAAAAGAAAGGACAAAAATGCATTTAAGGTGAAATGCATGAGTAGCAACAGAGCTATTAGTTGAGAAGCTATTATCAACTATGAATTTATAAGTACATGTAAATAGGCTTGAAATACATAAAACAAATTTGACAAATCCACAGAAAAATTTCAATATCTCTTATAAACTAACAAATCAACGAGACAAAAAATTGATAGAAATGAAGTAGATTTAAACAATTTAATAGCAGTATATGTCAAACAGAGATGAGGCTTTTTTTAAGCAATCTGTGGAACATGTGTAAATTTCATCACATAAAAGTCACAAAGTCTCACAAGTTCCAAAGACTTGATACCGAAAAAGGGAAAAACAAACAAAACTGTTCTCTGACTACAATGCAATAAAATTAGAAAAAAAAAAAAGACAACCTAAGAAACCCTACATATTTTCAGACTCAATACTTCAAAACTTCCACTTTTAACCAGCATGGAGTAACAGAAACCAAATTTACCCTTCCACCTGTACCAAACAGAACCAAAACAAAGAAAAGACAAAATATATGAAATGGTTTTCAAAAAACTGGATATCAGGTATATGTCCATACAAAACCCTGAACATTAATGTTTATGGCAGTTTTATTTGTAGTAGTCAAAAACTTAAAATACCTAAAATTTCCATCAATAAATGAATGGATACACAAATTGCAGTATACTCATACAATGGAATACTACACAGCAATAAAAAGGAACTATTAATAAATGCAACAACATGCAAAAATCTCAAAATTATGCTGAGTGGAAGAGGCTTCACATAAAAAGAACTTTTTAAAATCAATTGTATGATTCCATTTATGAGATCTCATAAAATACAAACAAGTCTATAGTGACTTAGAACAGATCAGTTGTTGCTTAGGGGCAGAAGGGGGCTGGGTAGGATTACCAATGGCAAAGAGATCACTTTTGGAGAGATGAAGTAGGTTTAGTATTTCGATTGTGGTAATGGTTTCATGGGTGTATATATGTATCGAAACTTATCAAATTGTATACTTTAAATATGTACAGCTTATTAGTCAATTATACATCAGTTAAAATATTAAAAAAGAGCTAAATAGTAATTGCAGTACCTTACTTATATTTTAAGTAATTAAAACTGGATAAAAGTGGACCTGACAGAGGGAGCCTGCAGTTCTTCCTTCTAGTGGCACTGTCCTGCTCAGTCACCCTCCAAAAAAAGCTGAGGCCTCTGAGGAAGAGTTTGAAAATCTGTTTTAAGCTAAGAGCTAATATCATTTTAAAATTAAATTCCTTCCTTTCAAATACTGTTAGATTCACAAACTGCCTCATAGCAATTTCTTGGAGTAACCTAATCAACTCAGAGTGCTTACATTATTGAATATCCAATTACTTTTTCTACTCATCTCTCAAAGACACAGATTCTTTCACAAATTGTGGGCTAGAATTTAAAAATGTAACTGCACCTTAACAAAACAAAGAGTTCTGAATCTAGAAAAAGCCTAAGCTTGCTACTTACAAAAGAGCAGTAAGGGAGGAGGGTGCAGTAACATTGGTCCCTTGAGAAAATCAGAGTGAATACTGAGAACAGAGAATAAGCAGAAGGCAGCAAGAAAAGTATTCTTATGTAAAATAAAATGCATCAAGGCTCAGCCTTGTAAGAAAATATAATTCACTATTTGTGCATAATATAAATAAATAAGTCACTGAGGACACTTATATTTGGAAATTCTTCATAAAAACTTTATTTAAGATTTCATGTCCTTATAAAAAGTATATTACATCAATATTGCAAAAAGATACTTTTCTTAATGAGAGACTACTACCTACCCCGCTATAGTACCTCATAATTCATTTCCTATCCTAACACAATGATAAAACATTTCTTCCTTCTTCCTTTTCTTCCTCCTGCTATGAAAGGGCAAGTGCCATGAGGGGTATCTTAATAGAATGTGCCATTTCCTGGCCAGGAAAGCAATAGGTTCCTATTGGCTGAATTTAAGAGAGCCACTGGCAATTCTTGTTCCCAGAATCAAAAAGGTCACTAAATCCTCAACTTAAATGCAACATTTCTATTATTTGCAACTTCTCTTCCTGAGTTTCTGTTTTACTCACACACTATACTTTAAAACAATCTTAAACTTTAAGCACTCAAGAACTGCCTAAGGAATGATTAGAGGACTTAAAGGTAACTTACCACTTTAGCTTACAACTGTTTTCTATATAGGAATCTCAAAGTGAATAAAAAATATAAATGGGAAGGACCAATACTAAGAAGGGGACAAATTCTGAGAGTAAATACATTTACAACCCTTGTCTCAAAGCAAGATCAATCCTACAAAATACTCATAATGTTAAGAATGCAATTTACACAGTAACAATGATTTGATTTGTTTTCAGTATGAAAGTATTTTTAATTTCTTTACTGCAGGTACAATGGCATCCAAGTCATCAATTTCTGTAACAGAAAAACAAGAATAAGGCAAGACTAGCTTTATCTAGTGATAGGCTCAGATGAAATGAGAATCTCTATGCAAAGGCAAACTTCAAATTCAAAGGCAACAACAACTAGCACTTCTATGCACATTAAATTTTTCTCCAATGGTGGTGATGAGAGTGTCACTGATTCAGACCCAGATGCTTCACAGGGCATCTGTTCATAAAGCTACCATATACCTACAAGTATCCTCTGACTCTGATATTAATCTCATCGGCAGTGTGCTCTTATTAAGAGATTCTACAGGCCACATCATGATATATTATTACCTCTTTAAATCTATATAATTACATGGGTGAGTCTACATGGTGAAATCCTAGATAAAAGCTGTCTCTCCTCTGGGTCCCCATCTGAGCACTTAATGATTTCTTCTCACGAACATAGTTCTCTTAGTCCTATTGGAAAAATTTCTCAATACTATAGTAGGATCATTTTTAGGGTAAAACATAACGACCTAATTAAAAGTGTGAGGCTTCTCAAAGTACAAATCTCAGATGCAATGTGTTGTAGAGCTTAGCCTGGTCCAGCTTACCAGATAAACTAGTTCAGATTCTTCTCTGCCAGATTCTTTGTGAATTTGATTTCTCTTTCTAAAACTGTCTTCTTCCAACCACCCTGTTAAATTTACTGAAAGCTCCTGACCACTGGAAAAGTAAGGTCCTTTTTTTCTCATTATCTAGGCTCAGCCTTACAAGCCCCAGTGGCACTTTCTTTAGATTCTTAACCACTTTTTTCTATATTATTCTGCTAGGCCATTAGTTTCTAAACGAAACTAATTTTCCTTTATATAAAACATGCTTCCTTAGATTTCACCTTTCTTCCTCCATGTTTAGCTGAATTTTGGTTGCTTTTCCTTTAACTTAAACATATAGCCTATGCTATTTAAGCTCCTGACTTCAGTCAGAATACTTGTCTAGATCCACTTACAAATTGTCAAGATATCAGAAAAAAATATAAGCAAATCTACAACAGAGAATTTGATTCACACCTTATATCATGAGGAGATCAAGTTATTCCCTGAACCCCATTAATCATACCTGTTTTCTAAAAAATTAGATATCTGCCTTATAAACGAACCTTGCAGAGAAGATTTTTGGCTGATTTGAGAATAATCTCTGCTAATCACACCACTTACAAAATAAAGTCCTTCTCCACTTCTGGTATTCAATACAACACTGTAGTTCTAGATGCTTAAAATGACATCTAGTAATAATAAAAATAGTTATGCTTGACAAACATATTTCACTTTCCAATGTTAAGTGTCATTTGCAACTCCAGAATTTAAACTGTGACATAAATACAGAATTCATCTGCAGAGAGACATGGCTTCTAGGAGTAAATGATGCTGTATAAACCAAGCTGAGTGTCATAATATCTGGATGTTTCTATAGAAGGATTCTAAATAAGTGTTACCTGCACATCTATTAAAGTATTTATTAATGATGAGAACTTCCCTATTTAACTGCTACCCCAAAGCAAGTAAAATCTTATTATTCTATGAAACTGATTTTATTGTCTTTAGGATACAAGGCAATACATTTCTACAATTTCAGGTCTCTTCTGTAACTTTTCAAATTATATTTTTCCTTGCTATGATATCTTCCAAACATATGACTAAAGGTACATTCAGTCACTGTCTCCCTTGCTTCCATAGCATACATAAAACTTGCCACAAAACATCCTTTATGTTTACCAGGCTAGATATTCCAGTCAGATGCTTCTTTACATTTCATTTATTCATCTATCTTCTTACCAAATTTTAATTTACTTAGTCCCTTATCTTCTACTAAATCTTATCTCCTCTTCTAATTTAATTTTATTATTATTTTTAAATGTAAGCTCTTCCCAAAGTGGAGCTTGAACTCACAACCCCAAGATCATGAGTTGCATGCTATACCCCACTGAGCCAGCCAGGCTCCCCTCCTAATTTAATTTCCTATGTCAAAGAGGCATTCTTTAAAAAAAAATTCTTTCAAATGAACTATATAGAAAAAAAAAATTCATCGGTGAATAAATCACCTTAAAAAGTGTTTTTAAAGTAAGATAAGTTACTTTTATAGCCATATATAATCATACTTAAAATAAGAGCCTTGGGTCTCTATTTTGCCTGATTCCGAAGGAAATTAGATTTTTTTTTTCCCTTTAAGAGATAATACTAATAACAAAACCCTCAATCTGGCCAAGAATACAAATAAATCTCTTCCCTTATACAGATTTATGAATTTATCTTTCTTTCTACAGATATTCACTTTACATTACTTATCACACGAGAAAGAAATTTAATTTGTATATTAAAAAAAAACCACAGTAGGTAAGCTGTTAAAAAAAAAAAAAAAAAAAAAAGGAGGAAAAAAACCCTAAAAAACTAAATACCTTCAAGATCATAAATTCTATGAAGATTTCTCATTAGGCATGACAGAGTCAGGGTTAAACTGGGCCTAGCCAGAGTAATGTCATTTCTCATTTTAAGGATATGTGCTTCTCTGTTTTGTACACCAACCTCAACCAACTCTAATTTTAAGTCAGGAGTGTGTTTCCAGAACTGTTAGTGGTTTTTAGACACTTCTACCAAAACACTATAGGTAAAAGTACTAATAAAGTGACTATGGAACACTCACCCCTCAAACCCCCTGACTTCTTAAAACTTGAAATTTAACCACTATCAACAATGATCTTACCTAAGATTTCAAGTAGATCATTAGTAAATGCCTGAAATGCTGGGAAAAATTCCTCATGTTCTTCCAATTTGTTGATAATGCTTTTAAAAAAAAATGCACAGTTTACACTGAATTTCCAACTTAAGGTTCTTGCATCTGATTGAAATAAAACATTTTCAAAATGGAAAATTTCCTGCTAATTTCAATATAAATTTAATAATCATTTACTGCAATCCTTCCTTTTTGAAGTCTTTGTTCATCTAATACCACTTTTCTAAAAAAAAAAACAAAAAACTTATTATCAGTCTAAATATGTGTTCCAAATTAAATTTATGTAACACTCCTAATGTGAAAGCTTTCCACTTAACTTGAGAATTTTTAAGAGACCTTGCTTTTTAACATTTTCTAGGGGATCCCTGGGTGGCGCAGCGGTTGGGCGCCTGCCTTTGGCCCAGGGCGCGATCCTGGAGACCCGGGATCGAATCCCACATGGGGCTCCCGGTGCATGGAGCCTGCTTCTCCCTCTGCCTGTGTCTCTGCCTCTCTCTCTCTCTCTCTCTGTGACTATCATAAATAAATAATAATAATAAAAAATTTAAAAAAATTTTCTAAAAATTGTTTTTTATATCCCATATTTTATGAAACATTAAGAATAAGTATCAGTCATCTAAATGTGGGAAGGGAAAAAAGACAAATATGTTCCTTTTAAAAGCATCAAGTATCAGAAAATTCATGTGTCAGATTAGGTAAGGATCTTTGTAGAAAACTTGCAGAATATATGAATAGGTGGTATATGTTATGTGCTCCTCTTCCCCTATGTTGCGTATAAAATTGAGGGGGGAAGGTGGAGGTGGAAGAGTTGCTTTAAGTATAGCTATAATGTTTCCATATTTCAAAAAGAATCAGTTTTTAGAGTTGACAAGCTTTAAAAAAAATCTTTAACATTTATCTTCTAATCAAATAATAAACATACTATTAGCAATTGTTCAGTGACCTATGTACTAAAAATAGGACTTGTTTATATAGTCTGAACACTAACATGAAGTTGCTAACAAGGTGTGAATTTCTCCACATATAATTTTCCTTGGGAACAGGCTTATAGCAATAATTCTTGAGTTCTGACCCACCCTATGTAAACTTATAGGCCCTACAATCTATTTTTATCTTGAAAATGCATGGCATTCTCTCCATTGATAAGGTGTGAGATTATTTTATATTGTCAAGTTATTTAAAAAGCTATCCCAAACAGGAAAGGTAAATAACTTATGAAGCTTTGAAAAGTCTTTAATTTCACCACTCCAAGCATTCTGGATGATACTTTGCAAACTTTTTTTTTTTTTTTGGCAAACTTTTTAAAATAAATACCTTTGGAGGTCTTCAGGTCCCAATACCTGCATAACCTGTTCATTCATGTTCTCATTAATCACCCTACACAATTTTCCAACTGTGTTCACTAACACGCACAATGAGGACGAACTATCTGAAAGAGAGAAATAAAAGGATATCTTAAAAGAGAATTTTCAACATCATAAAATTAAATCAAATACCCTATGCTTCTGTTATCCTCAATTTTTTACTTTCTATTTTTTAACCTACTTTTTGTTGATTTATTAGGAATAATTCTTAAATGGGGGCCAGAAAGAATAAAGAGTTATCACCTAATTCTAAGAGTTCTTGGAGGTTTCTCACAGCATTGTTCATTTCTCCAAGCCTAGTATAAACTTCATTCATTCGAGGATAGACTCCATTTAAAGAAGGCACATCAAATAACTTTTGGAAGTGAGACACAATAGCTTGCAAAGTTTTTAAGTTTGGCATATTGCTGTCCTGTCCAAAAGAGAGGGATAAACAGTTAACATGTTAAAATAATCCTAAAACTTTAATAAAAACTTTAAAAAGAGAAATAGAATCTTAATAGAACAAATATCATTATCTGTATCACTATCAATTTTTAAGATAAGATTACATTAAAATATGAACATTTACATAAGTATTAAACATTACCTTTTCCTTATTTTCAACTTCTTCTAACATGGTATCTACTATAAACAACAGATCTTCAACTCTAATACCTTCATTTTCATCATGCCTTTTTAAGTTATGCCAAGGCACCAGTTCTGTAGATAGTATTTTCAAGGACTTATACAAATCCTTTATAACAAAAGAAACAACATGGTATTATTGATTTTTAAAAAGACTCCATAATAATGTTAATATAATACAATTGTCCAGGCAAGTTTAATATATATAAACCATCATCAGTACTTTTTTAAAAAATACCATTACTAGTTTAGAAAAAGTCTGTTAAATGTGTGTTCTCCAGGTAAATATAGGGCTTAGAAAAAACAATGATAATATTGGTTATCTCAAATCTGGATGTTTAAAGTAATGATGTTATTTATTAGTAGTATATGTTATTTAAGTAATTATTTTTAAACTACTGATGTATAAAAAACAAATTCATCCTTTATATTTTAGCCTTAAACAATTTTATAACAGAATTATGGAGATATAATTCATATAAAATTCATTCCTTACAAGGGTACAATTCAGTAATTTTAATCATTTTACAGAGGTGTGCAACTATTCTCTAATTTCAGAGCATTTTTATCACTCCCGAAAGAAATCCCATACTCATTCACTGCCATTCCCCATTCTTTTCTATCCCCAGACCCTGGGTCACTATTAACATAATTTCTATTTCTATGGATTTGCCTATTCTGGGCATTTCACATGAAGTGGAATTATACAATAAGTGGCCTTTTTTGACTGGCTTTCCTTCACTTAGGATAATGTTTTCAATATTCATCCATTATAGCATTTATTTCTAGGCAGCTTTTTAATTTGAAAAAATAATTAATTTATAAGATTCTAAATTAAATTAACTCTACTTAATCTTCATGACAGCCTACTTAATTCTCTTGGTCAAGAAAGGTTGTCTTAATCTATTTTAAGATTTGCACAAAGGACAAAGCTAATGGAAGATGAAAACTCTAAGACTGGTCAATTGATAAACATTTACCAAGCATCTACTATATGCACGGCACAGTGCTTGGCCCTTTAGAACACTGCTGTCCAAAAGAAATGTAATATAAAGAGTAATTGTATTTACTTTTTTTTTTTTAATATGAGGATGGTTGACACACAATGTTACATTAGTTTCAGGTGTATGACTTAGTCATCTGACAAGTTTATACATTATGCTATGTTCATCACAAGTATAGCTACCATCTGTCCCATTACATCACTATTACAGTACCACTCTAAGTCACAGTAATTTTAAATTGTTGAATAGCCACAGTTAAAGCAAAAAGAAACAGGCAACATTAACTTTAATCATATATTTGATTTAATCCACCATATCCAAATATCATCTTTTTAATACATAATCAATATTTTAATTATTTTTTTCTATATGGTTCTAAATCTAGTGTGTATTTTAAACTTATAGCATATCTCAGTTGAGACTAGCACATTTTAAGTAATAAAAGCTACATATGGCTAGTGGTTACTGTATTAGTACAACCCTAAAATACATAAAGAAGTACAGGAAGTTCTTTTCCTTATTTTAGTCCTCCACTTATTTAACATTCTCCAGTGAATGCCCAGGCTTCACATACTGATATCTGTAGCCTCTTATTTGGTAAGGAAGCAATTCAGTTTGGTATTTCAGAAATTCAAGGCAATACATCAGTATCAAATGAATGTTTTAAACAATAAGTGCCACTGTTACTTGAAAAAGAAATCAGGAAGTTGCAGCATAAAAACCTTCATTAACCAATGCTCCATCTACAAGCTGCGATTATAAAGAAATGGTCTTCAGTAAAAAGCACCCAAATATAAATTTTGCTTGGGAATAAAGTATTATACAGTTAAGAAAAAAGAGCTGTTCTGGTCTACTTGGCAGTGACAGGATGGTTGTAGCATAGTCCATCAAGCCCTGAAAAATCTAAAAGAGGGTCTCCTATGTTCTCCACATTGCTCAGCTGTGGGGATGTAGATGTACAATCAATGTCCTGTCTCTGTACAGCAGGCCCCTGGATCCCTGGGGAATGAGAAAGCCACAGGGTACAGCAGCATACTGGGTTGGGAAAGCAAGTCTCTAGTTCAACTTTCCTGGAAAGGTGGGTAGGAAAGACAGAAGGAAGAAAGCAGACAGCTCCTTCATGCCTTTCCCAGCCTTCTTTTTTTAAGCCAAATCTAACCTGAGAAAAAAACTAATCTAGGAAGATGGTTGTCCCAACCTCGAGGGCTACTACAATATAGAAAATCTTTCATATGAGGCCATATAGAACTTAGGCAGTTTCTCAATTTGGATCCTGATTCCACAGTAATAGTTAAATATCTGAACCATTGCCTATCATCCATGAATTACTTCAGTGGCAGGGCCACTAAATTCCTCTCCGAGGTCCTCAGAACATTCTAATTACATTTACTCTCCTTGTCTCCTTCTACTGGAAAAACTATACAGTAGCAAGAACTCACCACCACTGTCAAGCTTATCTTGGGGTTCTTCCCCTTCCAGATTCTGGAGCACAAGTCATCTACCCCATTCACTTGGCACTTCATCATGGGCTTTTTTTTTTTTTAAGATTTTATTTATTTATTTGGGAGAGAGAGAGTACAAGTAGGGGGAGAGACAAAGGGAATAGGAGAAGCAGACTCCTCACTGAGCAAGGAGCCTGATGTGGGGCTTTATCCCAAGACCCCAGGATCATGACCTGAGCCAATGGCAGATGCTTAACTGACTGAGCAACCTAGGCATCTCCTTTCATGGGCTGCTTTTATGGCATTCATTTCTTTTAATGATATCATGAATGTTAAATTTTATTTTGCATTTTTTAGAAAGTCTTGTCTCTCCAATTAGTCTGAATCTTGTGTTCATCTTTTTTTCTTTAAAGATTTGAGAGAGAGAGTGAGCATGAGCAGGGGGAGAAGCAGAGGGGGAAGGAGATAGACTCTGAAGCAGACTCTGTGCTGAGCACAGAGCTTAATGAGGGGCTCTATTCCACAACTGTGAGATCATGACCTGAGCCAAATCAGGAGTTGGACATTAACTGACTGAGCCACCCAGGCACCCAGTGTTCATCTTTTCTGACTACCTCCCCAATGCCTTGAACATAGTAAATCATCAGTAACTATCCATTTATATGATTCTTCCTTTGTCTCCTTTCTCTTCTAGTCTTTTACCTTCTCTTGGAAAGGCTAGGGCATGTTCTAGCCCATCTTCCTTGCGAGGAATTAAAGTGGGGTTAGCATAGTGGAGTATCTGGTTGGCTCAGTTAGTTAGGTGTCTGATCATGGTTTTGCTTCAGGTCATGATCTTATGGGTCATAGGACAGAGCACCCCACATTGGGCTCCCTCCTCAGCAGGGATTGAGAGAATTGAGTGATAGTGTTGTCTTAATATACCTATCTTATAGGCCTGAGTCTCTCCAGTTTATATCTTAGTAAATGTTAATTATGTAAACCATGGTTAATTATATAATCCTGCTTGAGGATTCTCTTCTTCTGCCCCTCCCACAACTGGCTTATTTGCTCTCTCTCAAATAAATAAATCTTTTTTAAAAAATATCTTATTTATTTGAGAGAGTGAGAGAGAGAGAGAGAGAGAGAGAAGGAGTAGGGGGAGAGGCAGAGAGAGAAACAGACTCCCTGTTGAGCAGGGAGCCTGACATGGGCTCTATCCTAGGACTCCAGGATACTTAACCGACTAAGTCATCCAGGAGCCCCAATAAATCTTTTTTATAAAGGTTTTATTTATTTATTCATAAGCAACACAGAGAGAGGCAGAGACATACACAGAGAAGCAGGCTCCTCACAGGGAGCCCGATGCAGGACTCAATTTCTGCACCTGGGATCATGCCCTGAGCCGAAGGCAGACACTCAACCCCTGAGCCACCCAGGTGTCCCCTCAATAAATCTTTTTTTAAGTGGGGTTAGCACTCTTTCCTACTACTGGGAGAACCCTCTGACAAGCAATGACTGGGTTTACATAATTAACCATGGTTTACATAATTAACATCTACTAAGATATAAACTGGAGAGACTCAGGCTTATAAGATAAGTATATTAAGAAAACAACACTATCACTCAATTAAAATGTTTTCTATTTTATAGCTCTATCTGATCCCTATATAAAAAGGGAAAGAGAAATTAGCCTGAACATGAAGACACTCTCATCAATTACCAGTATGTTTTCATTAATTTTTTTAAATTCAGTATCATCATCATCATTTTGCTGTCTTGGAATCTGTTATTCTACTTCATTCTTTTGACAAATATTAAGCACACATTATATATCAGGAGATTCCTTGGGATATATCAGAGAAAAAAAAATAAAACTCATAGAACTTATACATTCTTACTCATATCTTCTGTATCATTTATACTTCATGCAATAAGGGTTCTGTTGACAAATACTGTTACTGAATCACATATTCATGAACAGAGGTAGTGCTATATGTATTAAAAGAAAAGAAAGAAAGATCTAAAGATTGAAGAAGGGAATAGAAACTAAATATTAATGACGTTAGCAATTCACCTTTCAGTGAACTACTCAACAAAAACTGAAAAACCTGAAGATACATGATAAAGAATGCAAAATAACTCTAGAAAGCAAAGAAATGTTTATCTTCCATGGATAGACATGATAAGTAAAAGTAGTATTGGCTGTTATAGAACTACTAACTGTTCTATAAAACAGTTATGGAGATGTGGACAGTTTTGAGAGAAGGAAAATGATTTAAAATATGAAGAGGAAAAAAATCTCCAAGTAAAGTGGAATGAAGGATAAAACATTGTATCTCAAGAGGAGTAAAAGGCCAGGAAAATCTGCAGCATGGAAATACCAAAAAGAGTAAGATGAAGGTAGAACAGGAAAGGACCTAGAAGTGCAAAATAGATCCACTCCAGATTTTCAACACGGCAACAGGTCTAAAAGTCTTTAGCAAAACTTTACAGGAGGCAAAGCTTATAGTAATGACAACATCAAATAGGTAGTACTTAAAACCAATATGGTAAGTAACAAGATTCAAGTTTTAAATAAGGTAAGCTTTACAGCTAAAACAAACAAACAAAAAAAAATGAAGCCTAGTCCTTTAATAAAGCCCAGAGAATCCAAGAGATTTTCAAAGCATGTAAAAAATATTCAACCCCTTACCTTTAGAGAAGTCAGTTGATCTGCCCACATTTCTACTATAGGAATAAGATGCTCAAATCCACAATCTCGAACAAGATCTTTATTAAAATGTTGGGTTCCTCCTTTGCTCTGTTTATAAATTATTACTGGAGCTCTTGGATTATGAACAATTGAATTGATGCTACTCAGAACCTTAAAAAAAAAAAAAAAGACCATGCTTTTAGTTGAAATGTTTATCACAGTCCTATCCAAAATGATTTAGGTTAAAGGAGTGCTTTCTATGTCAATATATCATCATTTTCAGAATTATTTTTAGGCATTAAGAAGTTCTTTAACAGGAATGACACATGTAATGTTTTGGAAGTATAGCAGTTTCATCAACATAATTAAACATATAAGTTCTAATCAGAAGCACAGACTTCACAGAAAAGCTAAATGCATTTTCAAATGATTTAGACTTTAAAGTAAGTTATGAATGCCCTATTATAATCCACACAGGGAAAAATAATCATCAATACATTCTTAGCTAGAATCTCACATTTCTCTAATTCTATCTCCTTATATTTAAGTTAAATCAGATGTTTAAAGGGAGCATATCCTGTTGTTTCGTAACCTCAGTTAAAGTTCAAAGTGATGACAATGAATAATAAAGTCCAACACATTCTATAGAGAAATCCTGTAAACATCATGCCAATTCTGGAAACCCCAAACCCAATTCAGAGAACTAATCCTTAAAATGCTGTTCCTCTACAACCATTCTCAGTACCAAAATCTGTATTATCAAGGTTCTACAGAGAAACAGAAACAATGTATATGTATATATCTAAAAAGATTTATTATAAGGAGTTGCCTCACATAATTATGGAAGCTGGTAAGTCCCAATTTCTGCATTAGGCGAGCTGGAGATCCAAGAGAACCAATGGAGTAGTTCTAGTCTGAATGCTCACAGGCCTGAGACCCAGGAAGAGACAGTTCAAGTTTGAAGGCAGGAAAAAAACTGATGTCCCAGCTCAAAGGTAGTCACGCAAGGGGAGCTCCCTTTTATTCAGCCTTTTTGTTTTAGTCAGGCCTTCAAATGACTGAATGAGACTCATTCACATTAGGGAAGGCAATCTGCTTTACCCAGTCTGCAAAATCAAATGTTAATCTCATCCATAAACATCCTCACAGACATATTCAGAATAACATTTGACCAAATATCTGGGAAACCTATGGCCCAGTCAAGTTGATACATAAAATGAACCATCATAAATACCCACATAATCACTACCTAGATTCAACAATTGTTAACACTATCTTATATTTCCTCACTTAGCTGAACCTCCTAAAGAAAATACAGACATGATAAAACTTTACCCTCAAATACTTAATGGTAAGTATGTTTCTCTTAGAAGTAGGCACATTCTCCTATTTAAATCCTAAAACCATTATCATACAGAAGAAATTTAACATGGGACTCAGCAGTTGAGTGTCTGCCTTTGGTTCAGGGTGTGATCCCAGAGTCTGGGGATTGAGTCCCACATCAGGCTCCCTAAGGGGAGCCTGCTTCTCCCTCTGCCTATGTCTCTGCCTCTCTCTCTCTCTGTGTCTCTCATGAATAAATAAATAAAATCTTAAAAAAAAAAAGAAATTTAACAGTAATTCCCTAACATCATTAATGCCTGAGTGAATTTTAAATATCTTAATATGTGACTATAGCACTCTGCCAAAAGCTATGAGTTCTACCTTACATATCATCCAAGGAAAGGAAGGGAAGACCCAAAACAGCAAGTTTAAAACAAAGAAGAGTAAAGCCATTTCCTTATTTACCACCATCAAGCCCAGAGCATATAATAAATAGCTATATAAGTAGAAAAACAAGATACTCTTTTGATCTCAAATCTTTGTCCCTACTCATACTTCAAGTTATAAACTCATAGGTTTCCTAGTATTAAGACTTCAGATGTTCACTGAGGTACTTTTGTTTTGTTTTTAGTTCAAGAGAGTATTTCATTTGAGAGTTTCAAGAGAGTATTACATTTTCTTTTCTTGTATTTAAGTACATTTTAATGGAAAAATTAATTCCCCTCCACAGGATTATTACTGACAGCAGAGCATATTCTTATGACTTGACCACAATCAGATGATTGCAGAAAAGTATATATTAACAATGATGAAACAGTAAAATGACAATTACCAGAGAGATGGGAATTTTTTTAAAACCTCAAAAATATACCTTATTCAGAAACGTTTGTACATACCTAATAAATTCTTGCTATGGATAAAAACTGTATCTTAAGAGTAATCATTAGACAAATAGAAAAGAATTAAGATGACAAATGTCCTAAGTACTTGAAGAGAAAAAAGACAAATCTCAACCTAGCAAATGTAAGGAAAAGAAAAGAATGGAACCAAAAACCATATACAGAAAACAGAAAGATGTCAGGAATAAAAGCAGATATATGAGTTGGTCTCAGTATCCATGAATGGTTTAATCCCTCTGTTAAAGGACAAAGCCTCTCAAACTGAATCTAAGAAACAAAAGGAAATTTAAAAAATTCAGTTAGGTACTGGGTACAAGAGTTATCAAAACAAAAAAAATCAGTTTTCAGAAAAGTGCCTGGAAATAAAAAACTCAGAGATTTATGAAGCAGTAGCAACAATCAATTAGAAAATGTAATGGGGAAAAAAGGATGCCATTTTCAATAGCAATAAAAGTTATAAAACACCTAGGAAGTAAACCTAACAAAAAATACTCAAAAGCTAAATTTAAAAATGTATAAGACTTTATTCAAGGCTATCAAGTAAGGCCCACATAAAATTAGAGACATATTTCTGAATGAGATGATTCAAAACTATAAAAGTATCACCTTTCCAAATATTAATCTAAAAAGTTAATCCAATTATAGTTCATCTCAATAGGATCTATTTTTGAATTTAACAAATTGTTCATCCAGAAGAATAAATGTGCTAAAAATATAGCAAAGGAAAAATTTTAAAAGAACAATGACAAGTTTCTTACCCTAAAAGGTATGAAAACCTACTATAAAATTACAGAAATTAAAAGATAATGGAAATAGTGTAAAAATGAAACAGATTAGAGAGTCTAGAAACACACCTATGCATGTGAGTGGATACGATAGAGGTTTCGTTACAATAAAGTAGAGAAACAATGGTCTATGAGAAACTGCAAACTCAAATGCCTCTAGAAGCAAGATAAGACCATCCATAACTCAGTAAAGCAAGGATGGCAAGGGCCTGTAGCTAACTGAAGAACACATGCTCATATATGACAGGGGAAAGGCATAATTCTGTCCTGATAATGACTATGCAGGAATTTGTTGTCAGATTCTGGCTTTTAAAAAGAACTTAAATAAGAACTTAAATAGAAATAAGAACTTAAATAAAATATCTTAATTTTTAAAATATTAGTAATTAATTCAAAGTTTAAAAAACCCTGTGTGGGTCCAATAAAATACGAGCATAAACCTAGTTCAATCAGTAAATAGCCAGGCTTAATCACTCATCTATTCAATGAATGGCCTATAAAACCAGTTAGGTTAGATCTCTACATGACGCCACATAGAAAATTAAGGTTCAGATGGACTAAATATCTAAATAAAAACAAAACCATGTAAGGATCCTAAGAAAATAGATTTACATATATAATAATAAAAGCAACAATAATAATTATACCAACAACAACAACAACACAAACAATAAAAAGAGGAACAATTTAAGGGAAGAGAATAGGAAAAAGGATTATAAAATCTTTTAAAAAATTTTTTTAATATTTTATTTATTTGAGAGAGAATGCACGAGCAGGGGGGAGGGGCAGAAGGAGCTGGGAAAAGCAGACTCCCCACTGAGCAGAGAGCCTGACTTGGGGGCTTGATCTGGGCCAAAGGCAGATGCTTAATGGATTGAGCCACTCAAGGGCCCCCAAATCTTAAAAATCTTACTGCTTTTTACTACCCTGCTTTGAATTAAGCCAAAGTCTTTCAAAAACTAAGACAAATTCTAAGTAAAGCTACCTATAATGTTTTTAGCCAAGAAGATATGTCCTGGTAAGATAGGATAAGCACACACAAATACAAATATTCCTTATATTTTTCTACCACCTGATAATTTATTAAACCGAGATAGAAACCAAGGTTCAAATACAATATAGTAGAGTATTTGAACACTCCAGTGGACAGATCACTTAAACAGAAAATAAGAAAAGAAAGGCTCTGAATGATACACTGGACCAGATGGACTTAACAGATCTATTCAAAACATTCTATCCCAAAACAGCAGAATACACATTCTTTTCAAGTGCACATGAACATTCTCCAGAATAGATCATATATTTTAGGTCACAAGACAGGCCTCAACAAAAACAAAAAGACTGAAATCATAACATGCACCTTTTCAGGGGACCCCTGGGTGGCTCAGTGGTTGAGTATCTGCCTTTGACTCAGGTCATGATCCTGGGATTGAGTCCCATGCCAGGCTTCCTGCATGGAGCCTGCTTCTCCCTCTGCCTGTGTCTCTGCCTCTCTCTCTCTCTCTCTCTCTCTCTATCTCTCATAAATAAATAAATAAAATCTTAAAAAAAAACATGCACCCTTTCTGACCACAAAATTATGAAACAAAAGTCAACCACAAGAAAAAATCTGGAAAGCACAAACACATGGAGGTTAAACAAAATGCTACTAAACAATGAATGGGTCAACCAGGAAATAAAAGAAGAAAATTTTTAAAATACATGGAAATAAATGAAAATGAAAACCCGATGGTCCAAAACCTTTGGGGTGCAGCAAAAGTGATTCTAAGAGGGAGGTATACAACAATACAGGCTTACCTCAAGAAGCAAGAAAAACTCAAACAACCTAACTTTACATGTAAAGGAGACAGAAAAAGAACAAATGTAGCCTAAAGCCAGCAGAAGGAAGGAAATAACAAAGATTAGAGAAGAAATACATGATATAGAAACTAAAAAAACAATAGCACAGGTCAATTAAACCAGAAGTTGGTTCTTTGAAAAGATCAAAATTGGTAAATCTCTAGCCAGGCTTATCAAAAAGAAAAGAGAAATGACCCTTGCTGATCTGGATGCCTTTTTTTATTTTTGTTGTCTAACTACTGTGGCTAGGACTTCCAGTACTATGTTAAATAAAAGTGGTAAGAGTAGACATCCCTGTCTTATTCCTGACTGGAAGAACACCTCTCAGTTTTCCCCCATCTACGGTACTAGCTGTGGGTTTTTCATATATGGCCTTTATTATGTTGAGGTATTTTCCCTCTAAATATCCAATAGGAAAAAGTTCTCTTTAACAACTGGTGCTGGGAAAAATGGACAGCAACATGCAGAAGAATAAAACTGGAAGACTTTTTTATGCCACACACAAAAATAAATTCAAAATGGATTAAAGATCTAAATATGAGACCTGAAACAAAAAAAATCCTAGAAGAGAACACAGGCAGTAACTTCTTTGACATCAGCTGATAGCAACTTTTTCCTAGATATGTTTCCTGAGGCAAGGAAAACTAAAGCAAAAATAAACTATTGGGACTACTACATCAAAATAAAAAGCTTCTGCACAATGAAGGAAATAGTCAACAAAACTAGGAGGCAACCTACAGAATGGGAGAAGATATTTGCAAATGACATATCCGATAAAGGGACATGTCCAAAATATATAAAGACCTTATACAACTCAACACCCAAAAACCAACTTAATTTAAAATGGGCAGGGTATGGGGGCAACTGGCTCCAATATCTATCACCCCACTGATCACCAGGGTTGACTCTACTGATCTGGTTGGCTAGGCAAGTGTCCCCTCCTCCCTCACTCTATGTGCATCCCTCTCAAAGCTGTAGGTTCAGTCAAAGAGGACAACCTTCCCCAATAGAGCAGGGCTGTTCTTCAGTCAAGGGTATACAAGTAGCTGTGCTTCCCTACTAGAACCTCCAAACAAGTTCTCAAGGTCCATTTGTAGGAGAATGTTTAGCAGTCAAGCTTTCAAGACTCTAGACTACATCCAAATGAGACCCTGCAAATGACAGTGTGCCTTTCTTTAAAAAAAATAAATAAAAGGAGAGGAGGGGGGCAGAAGGCATGAATAGATGTTTTTTCCAAGAAGACATACAGATGGCTAGCATAGACCCATGAAAAGATGCTCAACATCACTTACCGTCAGGGAAATGCAAATCAAAACTACAAGATATCAACTCACACCTGTCAGAATGGCTAAAATCAACAACACAAGAAACAAAATATGTAGGTGAGATATGGAGGGAAAAAAGAACCCTCCTGCACTGTTGGTGGGAATGCAAATTGGTACAGCCACTCTGGAAAATAGTATGGAGGTCTCTCAAAAAGTTAAAAACAGAACCACCCTAGGATCTAATGACTGTACTACTACACAGTAACCCAAAGAATACAAAAATACTCATTCAAAGGGATACACGCAACCTGATGTTTATAGCAGCATTATCTACAATATCCAAATTATGGAAACAGCCTGTGTGCCCATCAATTGAATGGATAAAGAAGATGTGTAGGTGTTTATGTATGTATGTATATATGTATACACACACACACACACACACACAATGGAGTATTACTCAACCATAAAAAGAATGAAATTTTGCCAATTGCAATGACATGAATGGAGCTAGAAAGTATTATGCTAAGTGAAATAAGTCAGTCAGAGAAAGAGGAACACCACATGATTTCTTTCACTCACATGTGGAATTTAGGAAACAAAAACAGGGGCATCTGGCTGGCTCAGTCAGTGGAGCATGTGGCTCTTGATTTTGGGATTGCAAAATTCAAGCCCCATACCGGGTGTAGAGATTACTTAAAAATGTAAAAATTTTTAAAATTAAAGAAAAAGAAAACGAGCAAAGGGAAAAAACTATAGAGAACAAATTGATGTTTATCAGAATGGATGTTGGCAAAAGGATAGGTGAAATAGGTGATGGGGATTAAGGAGTGCACTTATTGTGATGAGCACTGGGTACTGACTGCATGGGAGTGTTGAATCAATATATTGTATACCTTAAACTAATACTGTATGTTAACTAACTGGAATTAAATAAAAACTAAAAAAAAAAAAAGAAAAGAAAGAAAGAAAAGAAAGAAAGAAATCAATCAATCAATCAATCAATCAAGGTTCACTACAGATACCAGTCTCTTTGTCAGCTGTTCAATACCTGAAAGTATCTCTGGTCAATTAGGGCCTGCTGCTGGTTATCTCTGTTGGGTTCATCTGGTTTCTCTGGGTCCTCTGCCTTTTTTTGACTGATAAGATCCTGTAATCTAAAGGGGAAAAAAAAATCAAGATAATACGAAATACTTTCCTAGACACTAGATTAAGACAACAAACTGAGCCAATGATTCATCTACCCTCCAACATCTTTAAATCAATTTTTTAAGATTTATTTATGTGAGACAGTACATGCATGCACACAAGCTGGGGGTGGGGTAAGGAAATAGGTAGAGGGAGAGGTAGTGCAGAGAATCTCAAGCAGATTCCTCGATGAGCAGAGAGGCAACGCAGGACTCGATCCCATGACCCAAGATTATGACTCAAGCCGAAATTAAGAGTCAGACACTTAACCAACTGAGCCACCCAGGCACCCCTAACCCTCCAACAGCTTTATGTCATTTTACATATAAATTTTTTAAATTTAATTTTATAAGCCATATTATCACTGGAAAACAAGAATGTCCCCTCAATAGACCAGATTAGAAATCGCTGAAAACAAAAGGGATCAGACTGAAGAAGAAAGTTCTAACCACTCCCCAACACTTGTAAAAAAGAAAAATAGGAAAGAAGTACAGCAAATGATGAAAGTAACTTCCAAGGTGCTCTGAGCTTGGAGGCTATAAGAAAAGGGAACAAAGAGTCAGGGCAATTTGGGCACAGTAGCAGCAAGTATGGTCCTTCCCTCTTCATATTCCATTTGTGTCAAAGAACAAATACAGTGATGCTTGGGCCAGTCAACAGGGCATGGAAACCCAAGAGACCACTGTTTAAGGTGGCTACCGGAAAACTGAGAAAGTTTCTTTGCCTAGAAACCTATGTATGAGTGTTTCTACCTGGTAGCAAACCATTTTCCTTCTCCAAATATCTTTTAAGTCAGGCTGTACTTAACACCTCCCCCCACCTATCATGCCTTTAGAAAAAAGTAGTCTCTAATTAAATCCCACTTCAAATTAATCACATTAAATTTAAGTATGCCTATCAGTTTCCTGTGCAACTCTGATCCATTAAATCATTCTATGACTCATTAATGAGCTTGACCTGCTGTTTCTAAAATAGAACAGCAATATTCCAGGGTACTTGGGTGGCTCAGTCAGTCGAGCTTTGAACTCTTGATCTCAGCTCAAGTCTTGATCTCAAGGTTATGAGTCCAAGCCCTGAGTTGAGCTCCACACTGGGGCATGGAGAAGAAAGAAAGAAAAGAAAAAGAAAGAAAAAGAAAAAGAAAAAGAAAAGAAAAAGAAAAAGAAAAGAAAAAGAAAAAGAAAAAGAAAAAGAAAAAAGAAAAAAGAAAAAAGAAGAAAAAAAGAAAAAAAGAAAAAAAGAAAAAAAGAAAAAGAGAAAGAGAAAGAAAGAAAAGCAATATTCCATCATGTCATTTGCCTACTAAAAAAGCAATCAATGGTAGGGCACCTGGGTGGCCCAATTGCTTAAGTGTTGGACTTGGTTATGGCTCAGGTCTTGATCTCAGGATCTTGAGATTGAGCCCCCCCCCCCCCCCCCCCAGGGCTCTGCACTCAGCAGGGAGTTTGCTTCTCTCCCTCTTCTTTTGCCCCTCCCCTAGTTAGTCCTCTGTCTTTTGTCTCTCTCAGTCTCTCAAATAAATCTTAAAAAACAAAACAAAAAAACAAAAAAACAAAAAAACAATGGCTTCCCACTGCTCTGTTAACTAAATCTAATCGCTGTAGGTTAGCATTTGAACAGCTCAATGCCAGTAGTCACAACCCAATATTCCTCCTGACTCCTTTCTTACCTCATCTCTTACTATTACCCCACAATTATCTACTCCAGTCATAAGTACTGTCCTTGATCTTCACTCAATTGCTTTTTTCTGCTCTCTGGTGAGTATATGCCAAAAATAATATTAATAAGTGGAATTCGTTTTAGGTAAAAAGTCAATCTCTCTCATCCAATAGATATGAAGACCTCACAATCCATTTTCCACTTGACTTCCCACCTATTTACCAATTCATATACTTTACAGTTTTGCCAAAGGTAGTGCCAGGAACATATTATCTATGTTCAATACAATACAATACAAGCAGGACATAGAAAAGCCAGTATATTCTCTAATGGGAATATAAGTAAACAGATATATCTGAATTTAAATGTTAAACTCTCCCTAAGGTGAAAATGTTTAACTTATCAATGAACGCTTTTCAAGTCTGATTAATAAATATATGCTATGGATATATATAACATCTTAGCTCAGTACAGTAACCTAAATATATAACTGCATGTACGAGTTATAGTCACTCTGGGAAAAGTTAGATGAATAAAAACATACCTTCATTTAATAATGAAATAATCAACTTATATTAGCAACCTGGTGATGATGATAATTGTATTTATTGAGAATATTCTCTGTGAAGAACTCTTTTAAGCACTTTACACTATAAAACAAGATTTTAAAATGGAGCAAGCAAGCCTAGCTAAGAGTCTCTTAAAATAGTTAAGAGGCCATAAGGTTGGGGGGCGCCTGGGTGGCTCAGTCAGTTGAGCCTTCAACTCAGGTCATGATCCCAGGGTCCTGAGATTGAGCCCCACATCAGGCACCCTGCTTAGTGGGGAGTCAGCTTCTCCCTCTCTCTCTGCCCCTCACTCCACTCATGCTCTATGTCTGTCTTTCTCTCACTCAAAATAATAGTGCCTGCCCTTAGCCCAGGGCATGATCCTGGAGACGGATTGGGATGAGTCCCACATCAGGTTCCCTGCAGGGAGCCTGCTTCTCCCTCTGCCTGTGTCTCTGCTTCTTTCTCTCTCATGAATAAATAAATAAAATCTTTTAAAAATAATAATAAAATCTTAAAAAAAAAAGGCCATAAGGGAGGAGGATTTTATGCACATCCTCACTGTAAGAAACTAAATTTAAAAACTTATCAGCCAGCTGTGTGGCCCTCAGCCTGGACTGAACTTCCTGCTCATCATGACACCTAAATTGTTCACATTCTGTACTTCAAAAGGAGTCAGTGAGATTTGTACTTTGGCAAGTTTCAATACTTCATTTGCATATTAAATTAACTCAACCCATCCCAGTTAATTTAGTTTCAATTCCTGTTTTGCATAGAGACCTAAAAGAGAATGGTACTCATGACCTTTCACCTTTACAACTCTGCCTCCTCTTATTCTTCCTCAGAACACAATTCAGGTTATCCACCTGAAACTGTATCTCCTAGACTGCAATTTGAATTGCCCAAATAACACCTGTTTGCTTAAACTTTCGGTGAATTCCTTCTTGGTTGACAAGTATACATTTAATCTCATTGTTTTTCTAAATTTACAGGAGATGAGTATTAGTGAAAGCTAGGGACTCATGCGATAGTGACCTCTAGTTCGCTTGGTCTCACAGTAAGTATCAGCCAAAGCATAATATTCCTGAAAACTTTGTATTTTGCAAAAACACACAAGTAAAAATAACAGAGCTTGGGAGAAAAGCAGTGTTAGAAACAAGACTACATTACAATAGATGCAGCTTGTAACCAGAGAACTGGTCCCTCAAGAGTTAAGTTAGACAGCTCTAGTATATCTATAGGTTGCCTCAAGGGATATTACAAATACAGACCACAGAGCAGAAATGTTAGCTTGCGAATGCCAAGACTATGAAGATGGAAACGGAACTCCAGGCCAGGGAAGATGAGGTTAAAACAGGCAAGGGACCAAGTGCAACTTGCCCAGCCTGGAGTCTGTCTAATGCTGGGAGTCTAGGAGGGAGCCCTGGGTGCAGCCTATCATTTTAAATTTTCTTAAAATAGAGCTGAAAGGGCAACTGCCTATGTACCAGCAAAGTTTTTCCTCTTGTTGAAAGCTATAATACTACTGCTATTCTCATTCTTGTACTAGGAAAAATCATGTGAACTATTTCTAGCAATGTCTATTTAATACTACTAATCATTCCTTTATTTCCCAATTGCATATGATATCACTGATGTTTCAGAAATGTGTTTTAGCAGTATAGGCTGTACTCAGAAATATGCCAGGGTTGTTTTGTTGTCTCCAGAGCAATGAGCAGGGCCTAAAGGCCATAAAAATCCCCTAAGAGTAGCTAAAGGATTCTTTACATACTTAATGAACATTCATTTCATGCAGTCAGCAGCAATAGCTGTATTTCTTTGTGGAGTCTGGGAAACCCAGCAAACTGTAGTGCCAGCTTAAAATATCTGTGCTTTCTCCTGTTTTCTACAGACACCTCCATAAGATATGTTTCTATGTGCAGATACTTTATAGCTTTTTAAAAAAGATTTTATTTATTCATTCAGAGAGAGAGAGGCAGAGACACAGTCAGAGGGAGATGCAGACCCCCTGCAGGGAGCCAGATAAGGGACTTGATCCCAGGACTCCAGGACCACACCCTGGGCCAAAGGCCGGTGCTAAACCCGTGAGCCACTCAGGGATCCCCTACTTTATAGCTTTTAACTGTGCCTGATGAAGCCTTTCCATGATTCAGGATGACTCCATGCTGGAGATGAGGAACAAGTTGAAAAGTAGAATGCCAATTTTGTTTTTAAAAATCCTTTTTTGCCACAAAGATACAAAACACATATAGATATCAATCGGAGCCTCTCAGAGTTATACATTCTCTGAGTCCTTTTCTCCACGTTCCTAAGACTTTTTATATGATTAGGATAAAAAGAAAGGTGATTCCCTTTAATCTATCAACTCCAATGCCACAACTCTGAAAGCAACTGTTTCTTTAGAAGTCCCACTCCAGGGCAAACCCAATGGCCCAGCGGTTTAGCGCCGCCTGCAGCCCGGGGCGTGATCCTGGAGACCCTGGATAGAGTCCCGCATCGGGCTCTCTGCATGGAGCCTGCTTCTCCCTCTGCCTGTGTCTCTGCTACTCTCTCTCTCTCTCTGCATCTCTATGAATGAATAAATAAAATTTAAAAAAAAAGAAAAGAAAAGAATTCCCACTCCAGGCCAAAATCCTACACATTATTTTTCAGGCCCAAACCAGACAATTACAAAGGCTTTGTCTGGAAGCCTTTGTAACCCCTCATGGAAAGCTTCATGGGGGAAAGCTGCCCTCCCACAACAAACCTGGAGCACAGCCTATGCACTGTAATCTCTGGAGGGAGTTGCTGTCAAAAACTCAGCCCCCTTGACCCTTCCCTTTCCTTGCAACTCCCAGGCCAGCCATGCTTGCAGATATTTCTTCATTCCTAGTCCAGGTGGCTCCATCCTGAGGCCTCTTTATTGGGGTGACCCTGACTGAGGTACTTTTCACTTCTCCTTATAGGGTGGCGGAAATCTTAACTAATATAATTTTCTCCACTCTGACTTCGTATTTTCCACTCACAGAGCTCCCCCTGGGCAAAAATCTGTCCAGGGCTCCTAGGCAGTGAGATGTTTCCTCCTATCAGAGCAGCTCTTGCCTGGTGCCATTTCATAGAGAAAAATAGGAATACTTTTTGGCTGCTTACACTATAGTAGTAAATGAATGAAGCCTTGATTGTTCATTTCAGTTTGGTTCACTGTCCTGGCCACCTCTACATCCATCAACTCAACACTAAAGTGACAGGATTCTGATTTTGTTTTCTCCTAGAGAAAATATAAATACCATTGAAATTAAATGAAATTAGTGTAGCACCTTTGGTTAATCTTGTACTGGCAAACCTATTTGATCACCTTTTAATAACCAAATTTTATAATCAACCTGTTGTAATAGTAACTCAAGAAAAGTCCATATTTTTTCCCATGTCAAGTAGACTCGTTTGATATTGAAGGTGGTTAGTTGAAAGGCAACAAATCTAAAGAAAAAAATTGAATTCTCTCAGATCCTAAAAGGAAGAGACAGCCTTTCCCCTCCTTTTCTTGTAGCATTTCCTTTGGAAAACTTGTAATTGTTAAATTCTTTCTCTGTCTCTTTAAGAAGTATGTCAGTCTTTTTTGTGTGTGTGCTAATTTTTTTTTATTTTTTAAACTTAAATTCAATTTGCCAACATATAGTATAATACCCAGTGCTCATCCCATCAAGTGCCCTCCTCAGTGCCTGTCACCCAGTCACCCATCCCCTCACCGACTTTACCTTCTGCAACTCTTTGTTTCCCAGAGTTAGGAGTCTCTCATATTTGTCTCCCTCTCTAATTTTCCCCACTCAGTTTCCCTCCTTTCACTTATAGTCCCTTTCACTATTACTTATGTCCCACATATGAGTGAAACTGTATGACATTGTCTTTCTCCAGTTGACTTATTTTACTCAGCATTATACCCTCCAGTTCCATCTACGTTGAAGCAAATAGTAGGTATTCATCCTTTCTGGTGGCTGAGTAATATTCTATTGTGTGTTTATATATATATATATATATATATATATATATATATATATATATATATATATCACATCTTCTTTATCCATTCATCTGTCAACGGACATCATGGCTCCTTCCACAGTTCGACTATTGTGGACACTGTTGCTATGAACATTGGGCTGAATCTTTGGGAGTGTATATAAATCTTTTTTAAGATTTAAATAAACCTCTTGCCAAGTTTACATCCTAGGAATATCTTTCTTTCTTGGAAGCCTCAGAACCACATCTTTGAAATGTAGGTATCAGGGAGGATGGTATCTTGTCTCCCTGTCTCTGTTGTAGTTTAGTCTAGGCTCCTGGCTCTCTAGGTTGTAACTTCCTGCTTATTATAAAAAACACACAAAGTTTTATTTTTCCTTAGGGTAAAGACAATTCACATACAATATATGTAATGGATTGTGCATGTGTAGCTATATAAAAGAATGAGATTTCTTTCTGGCTTTGTAATCTCCTTCGCAGACTGCCTATACTGTATATCTCAGTCTGGTTGGATGTTTATTCAGTAAAAAACTGTTCCCCTATTTTGTCTATATGTGAAGAGGATTTACTGGGCTGACAGGATATTTTATTTTAAATTATTTGCCCAATATTTGTAGTTCTTTAAAAAAAAAATATTCTACCTCTGCCATTGCAAAAAATAAAAATTTGAAGAGTTTTACCTTAAAAAAAAATGTTTTTCACCAGGTGTTTTATTGGTTCTAATTAGTATGATGGTTAAGAGTTTGAAAATAAATAAATAAATAAATAAATAAATAAATAAATAAATAAGAGTTTGAGCTTTGGAGTCAGAATGACTGGGTACAGATCTAATTTCTTTCCAAGTTCTTCCACATGCCATCTGTGTGACGTAGGCAAGTTATCTAACATTCCTAATTCCCTATTTCCACATCTAGATTCTAAAAGAATCTAAACCAATCCAAACGTAAAAAAAAATTAATAATTTTTTAAAATTCCAAATTTAAATTTCTAAAGCAAATTGTGTTCTTTAAAATTCAACAAAAAATACAGCAAGGATTGGTTCTGAATCATAATTTTAAAGGCTAATTGTGAAAAAGTCAATCTAAAGACAATAGCCCAGGAGCACCTGAGCCTTCAGCTCAGGTCATGATCTCAGCCCCAGATTATTGGGCTCCTGCTCAGCAGGGAATCTGCTTCTCTCTCTCCCTCAGTCCCTCTCTATGGTCATGCTCTATGTTTCTCTGTCTCTAATAAAAAAATAAAATCTTTAAAAAATAAAAATAAAGACAACAGCTCCAAATAAACAACAACAAAGACATATACAATCAATTCTTGTTAATCATGGTAGTTCTGTTAGTCACCATAAACACTGAATTAGAAAGGATTGAGCCATTGCTCCTGGGGTTAATAGAGTCAGGTACCTGCATGCATCTAATAACATTTCTCTCAAATGATCAATATATAAGCTTGTTCTATGTGTGTCAATGTTTAAAAACACCTTATTTGATATTGCTGACTAACACTGAACTCATAGCTAACAGCGCTATAACTCATGCCTAAATGAAGTTTACCTAGCACATGTATTTTCTCTGTAAGCCACATCACAGCCCTCTTCCCATCCAGAAGGGACACTAGACAGCACTTCAACACTATGCTTAGTGGCCATCTTGGAGAAATCACCAACAAAAGGTACAAAAATGCAAAAAAAAAAAAAAAAAAGAAAGAAAAAATAAGTGGCACTCTGACAACAAAAAGAGCATCATCTTGTTCAACAGCTGGAAATGTGTATGTTGGGCATGTCCTCTCGTAATCACGAAAGTGCTACCACTACTGATTTGAGGATTAAAAATAAATTTCAGCAGGTAGGCAAATTCACAGATATGAAACCTGTGAATAATGAAGACCAACCACCTATCTCTATGTGTGTGTGTATGTCTTCACTAATATACTTACCTTGAAAGGAGTAAAATTCCTTTGAAGGGGATAAGGATATGTGACTCTAAAATATGCCATTTGACATAAGGAATGTTTTGAGCCAAAGAAATTTGAGACATGGCATATGCAGGAAAGGCTCTCTGACCTCCTCCTCCTCTCCTGAAGCAGATCATAAGACCCTCATGTAATAGGTGCCCTTGTATACCCAGAGGAAAGGAGCATCTTCATCTCTGAAGACAGAGGGACTTCAAGAAAGAATCCAAATTTCCCCCAGTATACTTAGCTCATGCCCTTTGGTCCTATCATGTTTTTCTACAACTTTCCATTCTTCATTAAACCTAGTATTAGGCAGCTCAGGCTTAACTATTTCTTCAGACCTTCATTTCCTTATGAAGACTTACATATAATCAAATGTAATGTCTATCTACACCTTCTCCTCTTTTTACCTCCCTCCATCATCCTTTTTCCAGTTGCTTCTCAACCAATTTTCCTATCTTATTGAGACACCAATAACTATATCATTATTTAGGCCTGAAACTTAAAGGAGTCTTGATCCCCACCCCACCCACCCCCGAGAGATGCCTATATCCAATCCATCACCCAGTCCTAATAGTTCTACCTTCCAATATTCCAAAAACTCTCACCTCTGCTGTTATTGCCCCATGACCATGTCACCACCACCTCTTGTCCAAATTCACACAACAGACTATTTTACATTTAGTAATTATATTACATCAAAATGGTTTTCTTTTTTTCATTGTCCTTATCCCCTCATGTAATCTCCATGAGGGCAAGGATCCTTTCTATTTGGCTTATTACTGCAATTCCAGTACCTAGAATGCCAAGCACATAGCAGAAGTACTAAAGGTACCAAAAATACTAAGGAATAGTAGGAAGAGGAAAATATTAAGTGAGCTAAAGAATGCTGCCTTTCTGAAACTTCCATTTCTCTTTTCTTTTTTAGTTTTTCTCCTGTACTATCTTAATTAACTCAGTACGTTAATCCTTGGATCTCCAGAATATTTGCCTTCACTATGGCATGTGTTGCCACAGGAAGGAAGAAACACGGTTATCACTGAAAACTGAATCAACTTATGCTAATACAACTAATTTAATACATCTAATGTATATATTAACTCATATAGTTTTCAAAATATTTCCTCCCAATGCTCCCCGCACTACCTCCTCAAGTCCCATTCCCTTGAATGAAAAAGTACACCTAGATTATCTTCAAAAAGTCCTACTACTATTCAGGACTAACTTTTCAAACTCCTCTGAGACTGTGCTTTTCAAAGTTAAGAAAAGTACAAATAAGTGATGGATGTGAATGGCTCACTGCATTCATTCGAAGTACTTTTAAAGTGTGATGAGGCTGTGTATTATTCAGGCCATGACTAGCACCAACAAAAATTGAAAGCTCATCATGTATAATTTCAATGATTCACTTACAATTCCACTATGGCTTCCAAAGACAATTTTCTAGTTATAATATTTGCCCTTATTGTATCAGGCAAATGCTGTCTTTTGTTCTTAAGATAAATACATAGCCAAATCCAACACAGTAGAAACTGTATTAAAACTGTGGAACCAGGGATCCCTGGGTGGCTCAGTGATTTAGTGCCTGCCTTTGGCCCGGGGCGTGATCCTGGAGTCCTGGGATTGAGTCCCACATCGGGCACCCTGCGTGGAGCCTGCTTCTCCCTCTGCCTGTGTCTCTGCCTCTCTCCCTCTCATTCTCTCTGTGTTTCTCATGAATAAATAAATAAAATCTTAAAAAACAAACAAACAAACTGTGGAACCAAAAATACCCTTTTATGACATTTTCCCCCATCATCAGTCTGGTAATTTCAAGCCAAAGCCACCATGAGGTAAGTATAAAGTAAATTTAAAGGTAATAAAAATAAAAATATAAAACCATAACAAATCTGTAACTTTGGTAAAATAGAATTACTTGATGTTTTTCTTAAGGGCTTTCTCCAGTTTCTTCACCTGTTGTTTATAAAGTCTTAATTCATGCTGTGTGGGCCTGCAGAAAATAAATCACATTGAATTGCATTTTATTGAGTAAAACTATAAAGATATTTAATAAATAAGGTATGCCATATTACTTGTCACAAATACGCTTATTAAAAAACTTAAAATATTTCATGACTGTCAGTGAGGTGTTTATTGGCCACTGAATGTCTCCTTCCATGTATTCTTGGTTCAGAACTTTTTACCCATTTTTCTTGTTGTTAATCTATTATTTGCTTTTATGGAGAAATATTTCAAATGCACAGACAAGAAGAGAGAACAGTAAAATAAATAATGGTGTACCCACTACTCAGCCTCACCAAAGTTAAATATTAACAGATCTGTTTCAATTTTTTTTTCAACTAAAACATTATACGTATACTTAAAACTCCATGTGTGTCCTCATTAGGTAACCACTATCCCAAAGTCACTATTCATTATTCTCATGCATGTTTAAAAATTTTTACTACATATTTATATAACCATAAATTTACATATCATCATGTGGTAGGTATTTTTAAACTTTATATAAATGGTTTCTACTTTAGTTATTAATTCCCTCTCCATTAAAATATAATCTTTATGAAGCAAGTTATTATTTTGGTCATTATATTGCACCACAGCTTAGGACAGTGTCTAACTTATAAGAGGTATTCAACAAACACTTCTTAAATGAAAAAATCTTAACAATGTTCATTCTTTATTATTCCCTGACAAGACACAGAGCATCATCCTTTTGTGGTGGCATGCTATGTATAAATATACCTTGTATGCCATTTAAACTTTTTAGTTTTCTTCTCTCACAACACAGGGACTAAGATAGAAAACATTCTAAAGAAATTTGGGAATGGGAAACCTGCTGATATAAATCTGAATATATTCTGTGCTCCTACCCAGCTTTATCTCTTTCAATGTGGGCTCCTTTATTCTCACTTCCCTTTACTACCTACATGTGTTCTTGTTCCTTCCATCATATGAGATACAACTAAATAAAATGAGTGTAAAAAAATATGAAGTTTCCAAGATTAGTTTTACAGTAAAGGAGCTAGAAAGATTCATTTAACATCCCAAATTCCAATATGTATTTACTTTCCAAAAACTAAATAAAAATGAGTCAAGTTTCTCTCACCTGGTTTCCAAATCTTTTTGGAGATTCAGCTTCTCACTTAAAAGTGCATCAATTTTGCATTGTGATTCCTTGAGTTGATTCTGTAATGACTTCAACACATTTCATAGAAAAATAGTTAATTTTCCTAGATTATTATTTTACTTTATAAAAATGTAATTATTAGCCATGTAGTCCCCATACCATTAGAAGGCCTTTATAAGTCGGTGAGGCATCCAAACTTCTATAGTCTTTTTCTTCTTCTGACTGACTTTCATCTTCTTTATATTGCCTATGAAAAGATACACGATGTGTACTTCTTACGAAAAATCTATCTTCAAAGGAAAAAATATAGCTAACAAAAGTCAACCCTGAAGTGTTTGAGAACCTAAACCTGAATTAAAATTTAAGCCACATTTCCTATTTGTTCTCAGAGAGAATGGTATTAGAAGATACAACTACCCAATATTACAGTACATATTTGTTCACTACCACCTTAATTAGAACATAAGATCCATGTAAACCAGAATTTTATTTTGTTCACCATTGCATCTCACTGCCTAGAAGAGTATAGGCCATAATGAGGATGGAAAAAAAAAAAAAACTTTTTGAATGAATAAACAAAGCATACTGTTTTTCCTTTCTAGTACTTTTAGGTCACCAAGAAACCTATATGAAAAAAATAGAGTATGAGTGGACAAGGCAATAAATTTAACAGTCCCAATTCAGATTGTGACACCATTAACATGATGCTATTCACATAAGTCAATCTCTCAGTTTGTCTTCTGTCAGAGAAGTATCTATCACATCTACCTCACAGTTTTGGTGTTAAAAATAAATAAAACATATTAAAGCACTCATGTTGAGGAAATCAGAAGTGAATTTCAAAAGTCACCTGTTTCCATTATCCAAGACCATTTTTAAAATTTCTATCTAAAGAGAGAGATGGAATTAAACAAGGGAGTTTCACTTAACTACAAATTCACTATAGAATCATTTTCCCTGGGTAATTTTTCAAATGTCTCTGACATCTCACAAGAAAATCTGAGCCTGGTAGGTTTAATTCTTATGTTACTTTCCTTGGCTCTTCAATCATATCCACTAAGTCAGGGAAATACTAACAGAAATAATTAGCAATATATTTCATGTAATCTATTGATGTAGTAACAGTGGGGGGAAAAGGTTAAGTTACATAGCTGAAAGCCTATCATTTTAAAATGTACTTTTCCTCTTTTTTAGAGATAATAGCATATTTACAGTTTTCTAAGATTTTCAATTTGTTAACTCCTGTATTCACATTTCTACTGCCTTGATTGCTGCTTCCTTTCCAAGTTTGCTCATGTATGGAGACAAAGTAATATTAGTCCATAGTATTCAGAAACGCCCTTCACAAGTCCCTCTGAAGTCTTCCCAAACCTGTGCCCTAAATTAGAGGCTCCAAATAGTGTACCACAGGTGTCCTAGGCAAAACGGTTATAGATAAAATAGCAAAATAGCAAGCTAGTCATGCCCTTAGGCCTCAGGGCAACTGGGTAGGGCTTAGGGTAGTCAAGAGTTATTGAGTCAGGTGCTTTCAATTACAGTTTTGTGTGTACTCCAGTGTGATAGATAAACATCAATATTTATTTCATAATGAGAAAAACTTTGGATAACACTGCCCTTAAAAAATAGGTGTTAATGGGCAGCCCCGGTGACTCAGCGGTTTAGCGCTGGCTACGGCCCATGGTATGATCCTGGAGACCCAGGATCGAGTTCCACGTCAGTCTCCCTGCATGGAGCCTGCTTCTCCCTCTGCCTGTGTCTCTGCCTCTCTGCCTCTCTCTCTCTATCTCTCATGAATAAATAAATAATTTTTTAAAAATAGGTGTTAAGTAGGGGCTTTGTCTCTCTCTGTAACAGGCCCTATCCAATCTGTCTTCTTCCCTCGGTCTTGCTCCCCTACAGGTACATACCTCCTTTTCCTGTGCTTCCTGTTCATTCTACCTAAGCCTGCAAATTGTAGATTATCTTCTCTCATTTTCACTCCTCTTTTATCTCTCAATTCTTTAATCTTTTCTTTAGAAATGTAATAGTTACCAATTATACCCTCCTTTTACAGTACTCCTGCTCCTTCAAGTGATAATAATAGCCTATTTATAGATTTCAAAAATCTATCTTGAAGTTGCTATAATCTCACCATTAAGTTCATACTCATTCTTAGAAAGGAGACTACGAGAAACTATAAAGTCAATGAACCCTGAAAAACCCTCTCCTTTGGAAACTCTTCATTGCTGCAAAGTTTAAATGACTTCTAATTTTTTCATCTGTAAGAGGATTATACATAATGTAGTTCCTATTTTCTTCCTATCTCCTTCTCCCTTAATGAGAGACATTCAATCCAAATATCTGGCCTGACCAAGGATTTTATAAGCCAAAATATCTCACTTCAGCTAGGCCAGTAATGACAGGATTGCTAAGTGAAAAGGGAATTCCTTACCCCCTAACTTCTCATTCCTCAACCCCGGATTTTTACAGAAAATTCATGACAACCAAATTCAACACTCCTCCTCAAAATGGACTCAATTCTTTTATGATTTCTAGTCAGAGAACCCCAGTTTGCACAACTTCAGAGGCAATTTAACTCCTCATAGTATATTCCACATGACATATCTCAAATGATGGCTATGCTTCTTTTTTTTTTTTTTTTAAGATTTTATTTATTTATTCATGAGAGACACAGAGAGAGACAAGAGACACAGGCAGAGGGAGACATCAGGCCTGATGTGGGACTTGATCTCTGGACCCCAGGATCATGACCTGAGCCAAAGGCAGATGCTCAACCGCTGAGCCACCCAGGTGCCCGAATCTTCTCTACTCTTACTAAAAATCCCAAACTCTATCATCTAGCAAGTCAGTAATTAGCAAGCTGCTACCTGCAGGCTACCTGCAGGCCATGGATTTTTGTAGTTAGAGTTTTACAGAACACAGCCATGTCAATTCACTTACATATCATCTATGGCAGGCTTTGTGCTACAAGAGCAGAGTTGAAAAGTTAGTTGTGAGACTATACAGCCTAAAATGCCTATGATATTTACTGTCTGGCCCATTACAGAAAAGTTTACAAACACCTAAATCTAGATTAGAATTTACTAAAGACATAGCCCAAAGGTTGCAACTGATATTTAGTTTGAACCGTATAATATTATTTTTCTTTTTAAATGTTTTATGATTACAGCTGACATACGTTACATTAGTTTCAGGTGTACAACATACTGATTCAACTTCTCTGTACATTCTCTATGCTCACAAGTGTAGCTACCATCTGTTACTATACACCATTACAATGTCATTGACTATATTCCCTATGCTTTCCCTATTATTTACATGACTTATTCATTCCATAACTGGTAGCCTCTATCTCCCTCTCTCCTTCATCCATTCTGGCCACTCCCCATACCCCTTCCCTATGGCAACCATCAGTTTGTTCTCTGTGGACCATATATTATTTTTTAAATCACCAAGTTAATTGTGAATATTAAAAATCTTATTTATAAATCTCAGAAAACCCCGTAAATCTAGCTACACTGAGCTCACATTCTTACAAGGTATCACCTGGCTAGAGTGTAGGAATGGCTCCATTAAGACAGATGGTATACAGCTGTCCATTTTGCCACAGTTCTCACCTCCTTCATCATTTTCATTATTTTCTTGATTGTGTAAGTTAAGTTCGCAAACTCTCAAGCCATTAAATTCTTAATTTTCCTTCTCTTTACTCTTACATACTATGACTGTCCATTTCAATGTCAAGTTGGCTAGGCTCTGGTGTCCAGCTGTTTGGTCAAACAACAGTCTAGATACTGCTATAAGATATTTTTTTAGATGTGATTAATATTTAAATCAACAGATTTTAGGTAAAGGAGAACCTTTCATAATGTGGGTAGGCCTCATGCAATTAAAGGCCTTAAGAACAAAGACTGAGACTCTCAAGAAGGAACTCATCCTTGGGTCTCAAGCCTATAGGCCTGCCTCACAATCACATGAACTAATTCCTTTAAAATAAATTTTTTCTATTTTTTCTATATAAAAATACATCCTATTGGTCTCTTTCTCTTGAGAACTCTGACTAATCTACACATCTATAACCTCATCACCCAGTTTTTCTGTATTAAAGGAAAAAGTGCCTTCCTTCTTTCCAAGGCAAATGAAGCCTTCTCATTCATTTACAGCTTACTAGACCAGTTTGTTAAAGAATGCTCTTTATAGGTTACTACATCTATGAACATACCAACAAATCCTTTGAACTCCAGACAAATTGGTTAAATCACAGTGCCATAAAAAAGTCTACGCTTTTAATCTATGCACTTTTGCTCATAGCATCCAAGCAGTCTAAAATGACTACCTTTTTTGCCGTTTTACTTTCCCAAATTTTACTTATCCTTCAAGCTGAAGCATAACCCTCATCTGCTTTGTAAAGGCTTCCCTGGTCACTCCATCCAAAACTATTTTGTTCTTGTTCTAAACTCCTATATTACTGTCTGTACAATTTTTAATAATTACTCTATAATGATATTGTTTTTTAATTTATTACTTTTCTTAATTATTAATGTGTTTACATTTTACTCCTTTACTAGATTGTAGAATCTTGGTTAGAAGGTAAGAACTATATCCAAATCTTTGTCTCATCTCTGTAGTTTCTCACAGCATGCCTATTATTTAAAAGACACAGTTTTGGGATTCCTGGGTGGCTCAGTGGTTGAGCGTCTGCCTTTGGCTCAGGGCGTGACCCTGGAGTCCCAGGATCAAGTCCCACATCAGGCTCCCTGCATGAAGCCTCCTTCTCCCTCTGCCTACGTCTCTGCCTCTCTCTCTCTCTCTCTCTCTGTCTCTCATGAATGAATAAATAAAATCTTAAAAAAAAAAAGAGTTTCACTTGGAAATCAGGAGGTCTCTGAAGTTACTTGATATAATGCTACTTTCTGAGTAGAATGAAACAAGGAATTGCTCTATCATTAGTTGTTCTCTTCTTGTCTTTTCCTCCTCCTTTTTTCACTTCTTTCTCCCTTCTATTCTGGCTTTTTTGTTGGTGGGGATTTTTGTTTTGTTTTTTTGTTGTTGTCATTTTAGAGTCCTCAAGGTGCTAGGAGGAATCAGCAACCAGCACAGCTCTGCCACTGGTCCTGCTGTGTTTCTGGAAAGTCATTATTCTTGGGGCAAGAATACAAGATGTACACCTGACAAAAGTGGAGAATTTATCTGCATTGTTTATTATAGTTTCCTAAGTACCTAAAAAAACATAGCACAAGGTAGGTGCTCAAATAAATAACTGTTAAAAGAATTATTCCATCTATAAACAAGGAGACAAAACAGCTATTTTAATGACCTTAAAATACTTTAGATTATTTGGCTTTAGATATCCCTCAATTATTTTAGGTTAGTCAAAGACTATTATCTTTACCTTTACTTTTAATTTTTTTATCAGAAATGACAAGTGTGTTTTACTCTATATGTTTGATTTTTCACAATGACATTTTTTATCTCATATAAATCTGCATACTAATTATGTTGCACTTTTGTAGACACGTCTAATCCTATGCACTCTGTGGATACACTCAGTAACTATCCAGTAGCTAGATGACATCAGTAGAACAAATTATAATGCTTCAACAAACTAAAATAAATACTATTTCTTCTTTGACAAATATTTTGGTGATTATTAAACATAAATTTTTTTAACAATTTTTTTTTTATTATTTATTTATGATAGTCATACAGAGAGAGAGAGAGAGAGGCAGAGACACAGGCAGAGGGAGAAGCAGGCTCCATGCACCGGGAGCCTGACGTGGGATTCGATCCCGGGTTTCCAGGATCGCGCCCTGGGCCAAAGGCAGGCGCCAAACCGCTGCGCCACCCAGGGATCCCTAAACATAAATATTTTAAAATAAATGCAACAGCACATTTTAACATAAAAAGTAAAACACAAACTTCAAGATCTTTATAAAAGAAAAAGAAATTCATAGTTACATATTAAGTAGATTTCCAAAGCATAAAGTTTCAAAGACTATAAAAACTTTTGGTGTGATTCATGACTGAGTAACTTCAAAAATTGTAATAGAGGATTAGTCTTACCTTTGCTTTTGAAATTTTCTAATTTTAGATTCATAGTAATCAATTAGGCAAAGTAACCTAGAAAACAGGAGATAAACTGAATTTTCAAAATGTGGTATTGGACCATTTACTATACTATTCTCTCTATATAATTTCCAATTACAGCAATAAAGGTACAGGTTATCTAGAAATTTTCTAAAAAATTTTAAGTGATTTTTGTCATAAGTATTATACTAAGCCATATATTTTAATTTTGAAGTATAGATTTTAAAGTAACCATGAAAATTATATCTCAACATATTAAATAAATATTTTCCTTGTCCCAGCAATTCTACCTCTAGCAATTGCTCCCACAGAAATATTTGATCAAACTTGGTACTCAAAACTAACAGTCGTTCACTGCACTGTTATTTACAAGAGTGAAAACCCAGAAACAATCTAAATGTTCTTCAATAAAAGTTAAATAATGACACATCCACTCTATAGAAAACAATGAAGCATAGAAGAAATAATGTAAATTTGCATATCCTAATAACAACTGATAAGGAAAAAAAGTAATGTTGCATAGCCAAATGTAGAGTATTGCACTATTTTTGTTTTTAAAAAATAATTGTATGTGAAGTTGTATTTGTATTGAATAAGAACTCTGTGAGTTCAAGCGGGCGATAATACCATAACCTAGAGAATAGTCCTGGTTGTCACAATAACTCGTTGGGGAGGGGGCAGGGTGCTAAAAGTTCATCAACAAACAGACAGCAGTACTAAACAATGAACCACCTCACTCAAAATGCCAATGGCACTCCTGTTGTTAAACACGAGGAAGGACACAAACCAAACTATTAAAAGGGGTTATAGGAGGGGTAAGCAGATATATTTTTGCTTTACACACTTTTATATTGTTTGAACTTATATAAACATGTACTGCTTTTGCAATTTAAAAAATCCTCAAGGAAAAAAATAACACTATATTTTCACATGTTATTCTTTTAAAATATACGATTTCTCCATCTTGGGAAACTTACTCATTTTTTCAGACCTAATTCAACCACTTGTGCTTTTAATATTAGAACTTTCTGGATTATTCTTTCGCTCAATCTTTCTCCATCTCAACACATAACAGCTCATATTATCCTGTAAAGATGCTTTAATTTCCTTTATATCCTTCACAAGCCCTGTCACCCCTTACTCCTCCCTTACACTACCATTCCATCTCTATCTTTTTCCTCATAGCAAACTTCATTCATTCTGATTGCTACTGGATACCTTCAATAAACTTTTAGGGAGGACTTCACTGTGTGTCAAATGGAATTCTGAGCAAGACAGCAAGAAGGCAAACCTATAAACTGATGAGGCAGCAAGTATCACCGCTCCTCCTGAAATACTTTTGTTCTTTAGTTATCCTCAAATCCAAACGTAACTCCTGCCTACTTTCTTCCTTTATCTGAAATTTGAAAGTTCTATGGAGCTTGGCCCTTCTAACTGCAGGCCTGATATCTCTACATGGCTGATAGAAGGTGCCTAAGCACACACCCATAAATGAATTCATCATCTTCCATCCCTCCTCCTCAAACCTAGCTTAGAATCTGGCTATTTTTGACTCCTGTCCTTCTTTCAGTATCTGCAGCCAATTAGTCTGGACAATTCCTGGTCATCTTTCCAATAGCTCTCCTTTCTTTTGGCCCTAATCCAGGCCTTTGCAATCTCCAACCTTGATTATTACAAGTGATTATTAACTTGTCTGTCTCTGAGTTTAATTTCTTTAATCAGAAATCCTGGTTTTTTGGGGGTTTTTTTTTCCTGCTATACAGTAAGCAGAACCCAAACACTTCAGCCTGCAGTTTAAGCCCTTCAAAGCTTCAGCACACCTTTCTGTAGCGTCTCCTAAAATACTCATCACCATCATCTGTGCACTCTATGCTCCAAACCTCTTTGACTACTTGGACTACTTGCTATTCTCAAATATATTCAGTTTTCCTGCCATCATACTTCTCTAACTAAAATACCTTTCCCTCACCTCTGCCTATTAAAATTCGATAGTGCCTAATAATGTAGTTTGTAAGTTATGACCTTCATAATGCCTTTCTGGTCATCCCCATCTTCCTCAAAGGAAACGAATCTCTCCTTCTGTCATACCCACTTATTATCCTATGGGCTCCATCATTATAGCACATATCGCTATCGGTCTTATATTTAACTTACTTCAGGATGTGTCTATCTACCCAGCTAGACTATCAGATCCATAAATGGCAGGAAACATGATTTCACTCATCTGTATATGTTCTATATTGTTTTCCCCAATGCCTTTGTCACTTTTAACAATAACTGTAGTGGTTACAACTCATGTATTTCTAATAAGGTTAATTTACAATTTTTAAGTTCTGTGCCTCAAACTGAAAATTAGCTTTACTAAAAAGTCAAATAAAGTATAGAATCTTTAGGTCGTCAGACAAATTCACACCTGAATTATCTTGACTTTATATGGTACATGGTAAGTTCTCTCAATGCTTCTCTTTCTCTCACTGACTCACTCGAATTGGCTGGGTTTTGTACTTGTTTTTCATTCCCTTTCCTCCATCTTTCTTACTCCCCTACTTCTCCCACTGTAATTGTCTCTCTTCTTTTAGTTCTTCCTTACACTTATTTTTTTCTTTCTCTGCTTCTCTCTTTTTAAATTTATTTACATCAATCTCTATTTTTATATTTTAATTTCAATTTTTATTTTTTAAAGATTTATTTATTTATTTATTTATTTATTTATTCATGAGAGATAAGAGAGAGAGTGAGGCAGAGATACAGGCAGAGGGAGAAGCAGGCTCCATGCAGGGAGCCTGACTAGGACTCGATCCCAGGTCTCCAGGATCAGGCCCTGGGCTGAAGGCAGCACTAAACTGCTGAGCCACCCAGGCTGCCCTTAATTTCAATTTTTAAATTTTTGTCCTTGTTCTTCCTTCAAAAGGATGAAAATTATATAGGTGTATATTATTTCTTAAATAATTATCAAAATCTATAGTCTTAACTTGTTTTTAAGTTGCATAAGACCTCATTTATTTTTATAGCAAAATAAAAATACCTAGTTAGTAAAGACTCCCAATCCTACTATGTAAATACTTAAGACTAGTTAAGAGGTAGTTTATTCTATTAAGTGAAAAAAACATGGTGTATCTTTTATACAAAACAGGGAAATAGGGCAGCCCAGGTGGCTCAGCGGTTTAGCGCCTGCCTTCTGCCCAGGGATCCTGGAGTGATCCTGGAGTCCCAGGGTGGAGTCCCACGTCGGGCTCCCTGCATGGAGCCTGCTTCTCCCTCTGCCTGTGTCTCTGCCTCTCTCTCTCCATCCCCCATCCCCCGCCCCAGGGTCTCTCATGAATAAATAAATTAAAAAATAAATAAATAACACTAGACATTTAGAATTACCTATAGCAGAAAGGAATAGGGTCAAGGGGACAGAAATGAAAACAACTCTTCTGAATATAAATGATTAGCTTTTACATTGGAATCACATCGATGTCTTACATATTCAAATGTAAACGGAAAACAAAGTAATCCCTAACCATTGAAAAAAAATTGAAAGAAACCTAACTGTATGTTAATTTGGTGATACAAACATACAAATAAATATTTCAAGATATTTTTGAACACTGATGTACTATTGATGTCAAAGATAATTGCAGGGACGCCTGAGAGGCTCAGGGTTGAGCACCTGCCTTCAGCTCAGGTCATGATCCTGGGATCTGGGAATCAAGTCCTGCATCAGGCTCCCTGCGGGGAGCCTGCTTCTTCCCCACCGATGTCTTTGCCTCTCTCTGTATGTCTCTCATGAATAAATAAATAAAATCTTAAAAAAAAAGATAATTGTAAAGAAATTTAAATTTCATAGATTTATTGTTAGCAGTAATTCTAGTATTATTTTGAAGCTATTTTTATATGATATATAATAAATAATTATATTGTTCTTAGGAATAAGGAGTTTTAGTATAAAAGGAAAGTTACAAATGTAGAATCAGAGGGGTTGTTTTTTTTAAGATTTTATTTATTTATTCATGAGAGACACAAAGAGAGAGAGGCACAGGCACAGACAGTAGGAGAAGCAGGGTCCATGCAGAGATCCTGACATGGGAATCGATCCTGGGTCTCCAGGATCACACCTTGGGCTAAAGGCGGCGCTAAACCACTGAGCCACCCAGGCTGCCCTAGAATCAGAGTTTAAATAAAAATCCTGGAATGTTAACTTCAGTTGGAAAAAAAATTAATGATTTTTTCCCAAAAATATACATAACTCTTTGTACTCTTCACTAAAAAGTCCTAAAATCAATAACAACACAATAAACATTATAAGCATGACAAGCAACCCCAACAGCCATACTGTGGCCTCTAAAAACCATCCCTGGCTAAAAGAAATGTCTAATTAATCTTAAATTTAATTTAGTTAATTCTGGTTGTTTAGTGTTAGCTTTAACAAATATCTGGATTCATTCCCCAAAAGAGTTCTGAGGAAAAAAAAAAATGTATAGAATGTGCCTGCTCCCTAAAAGTAAGAAATCTAACAAAGATTAATGAAGTTGAGTCAAAAGGGCATATAATACCAGTATGAAAAAGTTCCCACTGGCCAAAGACAGAATAATATGATCATTAAAATTGAAAAAAGACAGCCACAAACAAAAAATCATGTTGCTTATCACTAGAAATCATAAGGGCATCAACTCCTTACTCTAAAAAGTGGGATTAAAATGAAAGAACTGAGTTTTAATTCTACCTTCCCTGTAACAAACCACATAGAACAACCAAATAGCCCCTAGTCAATAGCAAATTTTCCTTTTAATGGAAGAATCCCAGAAAAAAATTTTTAAAGGAACAGCAGAATTAAAAAATCACCATTTTGCAAAATCACCAATTGCATGAAACCATTAGATGAAGAGGTGATGGGCCATTTCATAGAGGAAGGATCAGATTACTATTTAACCCTCTGAACAATCTTATTAACATCCTTAAAAGTAAGTCAGCTAGACAATATGTGCCTCCTGATACGTTACAATCACACATTACATTAGAAGCACACATTACCACTTATGAAGTATTTTGCCCAAAATATTTATATCTGAATTTAGCCTCAACTTCTAATTTAGAGAAATACAGGAAACAGAAGAATAAATGATACAATAAGGAAAAAAAAATCTAGCAAGAACTTCTCGAGGCTAAATGACCAGTTTCTTCAATAACTTAATCACGTTTTAGGTGGAGTGGGGTGGGGGCAGAGAAAAGGGGGAGGAAGACTCCTCCAGTTTATAAGAGATATATCCACTCCCAAGATAAAATGTTTTAAAAAATTACAATGAATCTAGCTACATATCAATTTATGTAGAAAACATTACTGTCTATCCAAGACGGTATGAGGAACTCTTTTGCAGAGATAAGCAAATACTCTGTTTTGAGTGACAACGCGCTCTTCGTCCTCCTTTGTTAATCTATAGATATCCTTTTGCAAAGAAGTAATAATCTCTTGTTGCTCCATTCGTTTTTTCTTATAATGATGACATTTTGCCTGTAAGAAATTTTTCAAACAACATAATTATGATATGTACATCTAGGACATGGTATCCTAATAATATTGTACACAAAGCCATCTTCACAGTTTCTATTGAGATGCTTCATTCAAGAACTTCAAGAGCTGTTTTTAAATGGGTGCAAGCTCCAAGGACATTAATAAGTCATAAACACAAAAATATAACAAGTAAAATAGGGAAAATATGGCTTATAATCAATCACATGCATTTACTTATTTTGTAATAAGGAACTCCATAAAACAGACATAATTTCATGTACAGGTTGAGATGAAAATAATAATCAGGAAAGGACCAATATTAAGAATGTTAAAAACAACTAGGATTTAAAATTGATAATTCAGGATTTCAGATAGTTTGATCCACTTAGACATTCATGCAATATGGGAGACAGCAAACTCAGAGTACTCCCTAAATCAGGATTTGTTATTAAGCAATAATATATACCCCAAGATTTAAAATTTTTTTTAACTTTTTTTTTATTTATTTATGATAGTCACACACACACAGAGAGAGAGAGAGAGAGGCAGAGACATAGGCAGAGGGAGAAGCAGGCTCCATGCACCGGGAGCCCGACGTGGGACTCGATCCCGGGTCTCCAGGATCGGGCCCTGGGCCAAAGGCAGGCGCCAAACCGCTGCGCCACCCAGGGATCCCACCCCAAGATTTATACAAAGGTTTTAGACACTATCTTCCTTGTCCTCAATGAAATATCACTGGTCTGGTTTTCCTTTATTCCCTAGCTTCAATCCTTCAATGTCCCTCGATAGTTCATTATCAAGAGCACCATCACTATTGTTATTAATATACTTTTTAAAAATTAAGCTCAGTGAGAAAGCCCATCCCCATCTAATCTGCATTTTCAGAAGAGAATGCTTTGTCTAAGCACATGTTCACCTGCACAGTATCAAGTTCACTGAGACTTAGATAACCTCAAGGGGGAAAGGAGATTCAGCTTCTGATACCACAAGATCTCCCAAGAACCACTGATCATCTCCTCAGCCCCAATCTGGAAGTCAGGTATTTGCTGTACAGCCATGTGACATGGGTCTCTGTTCCACCTCTATCTATACATTAGCCCTAAAACTAGAACTAATAATTCAGTTTTGTAGGGTTGCAAGTTTTAGAGCAATATACAAGAATCAACTATATTTTGCCTAAGTCTTTCCATGAGGCCAACACTACCCTGAACAACACAAGAAAAGAGAACCACAAACCAATGTCCCTTATAAACAAACACTAATGCAGATAATTTCCAACAAAATACTTGCAAACCAAATTCAGCAGCATATTAAAAGGACTGTATACCAAGACCAAGTAAGATATATTCCTGGAATGTAAGAATGACTCAACATATGAAAAAAGCCAATGTAATACACCACAGTAACAGAATGGAGACAAAAACATATGATCATCTCAACTGATACAGAAAAAGCATTTGGCAAAATTCAATACCTTTCATGATAAAAACACTCAAGAAACTAGGAATAAAAGCCACTTATGAAAAGTCCATAGTAAGCCTCATACTCAATAGTGAAAGACTGAAAGCTTTTCCTCTAAGATCAGAAACACGGCAGGATGCCTGCATTTGTTACTTGTATTCCACATAGTACCAGAAGTCCTAGTCAGAGACATCAGTCAAGAAAGAGAAATAAAAGGCAACCATTTTGGAAAGAAGTAAAATTATATTTGCAGATGATCTTATGTGTAGAAAACCTTAAGTGTCCACAAAAAGAAACTTGTTAGAATAAATGAATTCAGCAAAGTAGCAGAATACAATATCAACACAGAAAAATCAATTGCATTTCTATAAACTAACAATGTACAATACAAAATGGAAATTAAGAAAACAATTCCAAGGGCACTGGGTGGCTCAGTCAGTTAAGCATACAACTCATGATTTCAGATCAGGTAATAACCTCAGGGTTGTGGGTTTGAGCCCCATGTAGGGCTCCACGTTCAGTGGGAAGTCTGCTTCAGATCTCTCTCTCCCAGGGCCCCTCACCACCGCCCCCTCTCTGTGCGCTTTCTCTCTCAGAATACATAAATAAATCTTTAAAAAAACACACATGCATAATTCCATTTACAATAGCATCAAAAAGAATAACATAGAAATAAACCAAGAAGTCAGAAGACTTATACACTGAAAATTACAAAAGGTTGCTGAAGGAAAGTAAAGAAGACAAAAATGAATGGAAAGATACTCTCTATTTCACAAACTGCAAGACTTAATATTGCTAAGAGGTAAATACTACTCAAAATGATCTACAGATTCAATGTGATCCCTATCAAAATCCCAATGACATTTTTTTTTGCAGAAACAGAAAAATCTGTCCTAAAATTCATATGGAATCTCGAGGGACCTCATATAGCCAAAACAACCTTGAAGGAACAAAGTTAAAGCTCTTATACTTCCTGATTTCAAAGCTTACTACAAAATTACAGTAATCAAAACAGTGTGATACTGGTATAAAGACAGATGTATATACTAATGGAGTAGAATGGAGAGCCCAAAAGTAATCCTGTGGATGTATGATGGACTTATTTTCATCAAGGGTACCCAGACGATCCAATGGGAAAAGAATAGGCTTTGTTCAACAAATAATGTTGGGAAAATTGGATATCTACATGCAAAAGAATGAAGTTGGACTCTTATCTAATACCATACACCAAAAAATTAACTTAAAATGGATCAAAGATCTAAGTATAAGAAATAATATTTTAAAATTCTGAGAAGGGGCAGCCCCGGTGGCGCAGCGGTTTAGCACCGCCTGCAGCCCAGGGCATGATCCTGGAGTCCCGGGATCGAGTCCCACGTCAGGCTCTCTCCATGGAGCCTGCTTCTCCCTCTGCCTGTGTCTCTGCCTCTCTGTCTCTCTCTCTCTCTGCATCTCTATGAATAAATAAATAAAATCTTAAAAAAATAAAAATAAAATTCTGAGAAGAAAACATCAGATAAAAGCTTCATGACAGGGGATCCCTGGGTGGCGCAGCGGTTTGGTGCCTGCCTTTGGCCCAGGGCGCGATCCTGGAGACCCGGGATCGAATCCCACGTCGGGCTCCCGGTGCATGGAGCCTGCTTCTCCCTCTGCCTGTGTCTCTGCCTCTCTCTCTCTCTCTCTGTGACTATCATAAATAAATAAAAATTAAAAAAAATTTAAAAAAAAAAAAAAAGCTTCATGACACTGGATTTGGCAATCATTTCTTGGATAGGACACAAAAAAGCACAAACGAGAAAAAAATAAGCATGTTGAACTTTATCAAAATTTAAAATGTTTGTGCATCAAAGGACACTATCAACAGAGTAAAATGACAACCCACAATATGAGTAAATATTTTCAAATATTATATGATAAGGAGTCAGTATCCATAATAAAGAACTCCAACAACTCAACAAAATCCAATTCAAAAACAAGGACTTGAATAGACATATTTCTAAAAAACATATACAAATGACCAATAAGCACATGAAAGATGCTCAACATCGCTGACCATTAGGAAAATGCAAATCAACACCAGAATGAGATACCTCTTTATACCCACTAGTATGGCTATTATTGAAAACACAACAAAATAGAAAATAACAAGTGTCAGTAAAGATGTGGAGAAATTGAAACTCTTATGCATTGCTAGTGGAAATGTAAAATGGTGCAGCCACTCCAGAGAATATATTGCAGCTCCTCAAAAAATCAAGCATAAAATTACTATATGACAACTAATTCCATTTCTAGATAAATGCCCAAAAGAACTGAAAGCAGGGAGTTGAACAGCCATTTGTATAACCACGTTCATAGCAGCATTATTCAAAATAGCCAAAGGTGAAAACAATCCAAGTATATATTGATGGATGAATAGATAAATAAAATGTGGTATATATACACAACAGAATGTTATCTAGGCTTTACAAAGAAATTCCAACGTGTAGAATATGCAACATGGATAAATCTTGAAAATATTTCGCTAAAATGAATGTCAGTCACAAAAGAATATTTTTTTAAAGATTTTATTTATTTAAGAGAGAGCACATGATCAGGGAGGAGAGGGAAAGGAAGAAGCAGACTCCTCGCTGAGCAGGGAGCCCCTGGAGGAACTCCATCCCAGGACCCCAATATCATGACCTGAGCCAAAGGCAGATGCTTAGCCGAGTGAGCCACCCAGGCACCCCAACAAAAGGACAAATACTGTATCATTCCACGTATATGAGGCATATACCGTAGTCAAACAAGACAGAAAGTAGAATGGTGGTTGCCAAGAGTTGCAGGGATCAAAGAATGAAGAGTTACTATTTAATGAGTACGGAGTTTCAATTCGGGAAGATGAAAAAAGTTCTGTAGGTGGATGACATTTGACAGACGCACAACATTAATGGATTTAATATCACTGAAGTGTATACTTTAAAATGGTAAATTTTATGTTATGTATAATTTACCACAAGAGAAAAAGGGGGAAAAATCTACTTCTCTGTATATATTAGCAAAAAAACAGTAAGAAATGAAACAGAAAATTGGAGCATCTGGCTGGCTCAGTCAAAAGAGCTCTAAGGAAGAAAAAAAAAAAAAGAGCTCTAAGGGTCATGAGTTTGAGCCCCATATTGGGTGTAGAGATTACTTAAAAAAAATCTTAGGGGCACATGGGTGGCTCAGCTCGTTAAGTGTCTGCCTTCAGCTCAGGTCATAATCTCAAGGCCCTGGGATTGAGCCCCACCCACATTGCTGAGCAGGGAGCCTACTTCTCTCGCTCCCTCTTGCCACTCCCCATGCTGTGCTCTCTCTCAAATAAAATCTTTAAAAAAAATGTTTTTAAATAAACTAAATAGAAAATACAATCATTTATAATACCATTAAAATACTGAATACTTAGAGATAAATCTGATAAAGCATGGGAAAGACCAATGTACCCCAAATTACAAAACACTGCTGAGAGGGGGACCTGGGTGGCTCAGTCTGTTAAGGGTCCAACTCTTGATCTCAGCCCAGGTCTTTTTTTTTTTTTTAAGATTTTATTTATTTATTCATAAGAGACACACACAGAGAGAGAGGTAGGGACATAGGCAGAGGGAGAAGCAGGCTCCTCACGGGGAAGCCCAATGCAAGACTCAATCCCAGATTCCTGAAATCACGACCTGAGCCAAAGGGAGATGCTCAAACCACTGAGCCACCCAGGCATCCCTCAGCCCAGGTCTTTATCTCAGAGTCCTGAGCTCAAGCCCTGTGTAGGACAACAACAAAACAAAACAAAACAAAACATTGCCAAGAAATTAAATACCTAAACAAATATTGTGTTCATAATAAAAAATATGTTCATGGATCACAACATTCATTATTGCTAAGATGCCATTCTCCCCAAATGGATTCAATGTAATAATGTATTCAATAAAATATCAGCAGGCTTTTTTTTTTTTTGTAGAAATCAACAAGCTAATTAGAAAATTCACACAGAAATGCAAAAAGACCTAAAATAGCCAAAACAACATCGATAAAGAAAAATGTAAAAGGCTTATAGTGTCTGATTACAAGACTAACAGTAATCAAAACAGTGTGGTACTTCCAAAAAAGACAGATATATATATCAATGAAACAGAGTCCAGAAGTAAACCCACACATACAAAAACTGATTTTCACCAAAGTACAAAGCAATCTGGTAGAGAAAAGATACTCTTTTTAACAAATGGTAAGACAACTGGGTACGGTGACCTTGGACTAGGCACTATTTTTTATATAGAAGCCAAAAGTATGATTCATTTTTAAAAAACTGATAGATTGAACTTCATCAAAATTAGGAAAAACACTGAAAAATGAAGATAAGTCACAGGCAATTTCTTAAAAAGCTAAATATATACTTACCATACAACTCAGCAATTAGAGTCTTAGGTATCTACTAAAGAGAAATGTATCTACTACTAAAGAGAAATGAAAGCATATGTTTACAGAAAGAGTTGAACACAAGTACAGGTAAATACATCGTGGTATATCCAATACAGCGGAATACTTTATGAGTAATAAAAAAAGAATTAACTGTTGATACATCCTACAATATGAATGAATCTTGAAATAATTATGCTGAGTGAAAGACAACTAGGTATCAATGATTTTGACAGAGTAGGTAGATACCAGCTGGTAGCAAAGATAGTGGTGAAAAGTGCTTACATAGTTTCCCACCTCCCAGGGCTATCAGATCAAGAACAGCAGTTGCAAACATGCATTCTCCTTTCTAGCCTGTATGTTCATTATATTTACACTGTGGTTTCGACTCTTACTGTCCTGTAGGGGAAGATGGTCGTGACAGTTCTGGTAAGAATCTTGTAGGATCAAAAACTCCCCCTCCCTACCAGTAGGAGTCCTTTAGATGACTGGAAACCACCTCAGTTCGAGACCACTCTATGACCCATAACTTATGCAAACATAAAAAGAAAAGACAATCTCCCTCCTCCTGTGTCTCTGCCTCTTTCTCTCTTTCTCTCTCATAAATAAATAAATAAATAAATAAATAAATAAATCTTTAAAAAAAAAAAGAAAAGACACCCCTAACTCCAGTGCAGTTACCCCCTATGGGCCTGCCTGCTCTCCCATCTTAAGAGTATACCGTTCTTAATAAACTGCTTTGTGCTTGCTAGTTTCCTTTGGCTGTCTTTAATTGGAGTGCTGACTCTCATACAAATGTTTTTTGGGAAACCCAAAAACCAAGATGACCTCCATTCACACAACACAGAATCTCCCATGGGTAACAATTTTAATAGCCTGTGCCACATCAATTGTCCTTTTCCTTCCTGTATCTTTCTCTCCTTCCTTAGATTGCAAATGTCTTGTTGACTTTAAAAAAAAAAAAAATTAGATCTATTTTTCATTTGGCCCAAGAAACAGTCTTACAGTTTTGTGTGTATTTTAGAAAGCTAAACTCAAAAGATGAATCCTACAGTAAAAAATTGAAGCTAAAGAACTTGTGGGAAAAAGTTATATAAAAAGAGTTTGGTGGGATCCCTGGGTGGCTCAGTGGTTCGGCGCCTGCCTTTGGCCCAGGGCGCGATCCTGGAGTCCCTGTATCGAGTCCCGCGTCGGGCTCCCGGCATGGAGTCTGCTTCTCCCTCTGCCTGTGTCTCTGCCTCTCTCTCTCTCTATCACAAATAAATAAATAAATCTTAAAAAAAAAAAAAAAGAGTTTGGTGGCTTTACACTAAATGGTTTCAGTAATAAATAACAATTAGGGCAGAGTATGTAATTAGATTTTTTTTCCTGATTTTTAAAAATTTAAATAACAGGAAAGAATTATTTTGTTATTTCAATTTTCAGTAGTAACAAAATGTAGAGTCAATGAAAAGAGAGAATTGAAATATACAACAATAATACTAAATTGGAGAGGGGCAAAATTGTTTTGAGTGTTGCATCAGCATGGAATAAGGTAAAAATTACAAAGTAATACTAAATTTCTTTTTAAATGAAGTAGAGTTGATGTGCAATGTTACATTAGTTTCAGGCGAACACAATAATGCAACAATTCTATACTTTATACTATGCTCACCACAATTTTAGCTACCATTTGTCAGAACACAATGCTACTACATGCTATACCTTCCCTACCAGTACCTTTTATCCCCATGACTTATTCATTCCATAACTCCAAGCAAGTATCTCCCGCTCCCCTTCACCCATTTTGACTATCCCCCTCTGGTAACCACCAGTTTGTTCTTTGTATTTATGGGTGTTTCTTTTTGTTTATTCTTTTGTTTTTTAGATTCCACATATAAGTGAAACCATATGGTATTTATCTTTCTCCATCTGACTTAATACACTTAGCATAATACCCTCTAAGTCCATCCATGTTATTGCAAAAGGCAAGATCTCATTCATTCTTATAACTGAGTAACATATGTCACATCTTCTTTATCCATTTATCTATATCTATATCTATCTATATCTAATAGATGCTTGGGTTGCTTCCATATCTTGGCTATTGTAAGTAATACTGCAATAAACACAGGAGTGCAGATATCTTTTCCTATTAGTGTTTTCATTTTCTTCAGGTAAATACTCAGTACTGGAATTACTGGGTCAGATGGTATTTCTATTTTTAGTTTTTTGAGGAATCTCCATTCTGGTTTTCACAGTGGTTGCACCAATTTACATTCCCAGCAATAGTGCAAGAGGGTTCCTTTTGCTCCACATTTTCAACACTTGTTATTTCTTCTCTTTTTGATTCTAGCCATTCTGACAAGCATAAGGTAGTATCTCCTTATGTTTTATTTGCATTTCCCTGATGATTAATGATGTTCAACATCTTTTCATGTGTTTGTTGACCATCTGTATGTATCCTTCTTTGGAAAAATGTCTATCCAGGTCCTCTGCCCATATTTTGATCAGATTCTTTGGGAGTTTTTTTGGTGTTGAGTTGTGTAAGTTCTTTATACATTTTGGATATTAACCCCTTGATGGATATATCATTTGCAAGTATCTTCCCCCATGCAGTAGGTTGTCTTTTCATTTTGTTGATGGTTCCCTTTGCTGTATGAAAGCTTTTTATTTTTATGTAGTCCCAAAAGTTCATTTTTACTTTGTTTCCCTTGCCTGAGGAGACATATCTAGGAAAATGTTCTAAGGCTGATGTCAATAAATTAGTGCCTATGCTTTCTTCCAGATTTATGGTTTCAGGTCTCACATTTAGATCTTTAATCCATTTTAAGTTTATTTTTATGTATGGTATAAGAAAGTGGTCCAGTTTCATTCTTTTGCATGTAGCTGTTCAGTTTTCCCAGCATTGTTTATCAAACAGACTTTTCCCATTGCATAATTCTTGCAACCTTTGTCATAGATTGACTGACAATACAAACGTGGGCTTATTCCTGGGTTCCCTATTCATTTCCATTCATCACTGCTTTTTTTTTTCTTTCAATAAAAATAGCATTTTATTCCACTTCCTCCTGCCCTCCCTCCCCCTACGGCCTTCAGTACACTTTTCCCCTCCCATTCTCACAGCAACATTACAATCAGAAAAAAATAAATCTCAGGGGATGGAATTTCAGAGGAGAGAGGAGATTATGGGTACAAAATCAAATCACAATAGGTATTTTTCAAAATAGATTATTCCATTTAGTCATCATCTTCTCCCTTATCTTCAGGTTCTCTTTTTCAATTCTGACCCCTTTCTTCACCAACATCTTCATTTCCTCATTAACTACTTCCCAGTCATCATAACCCTCTTTACCCTCTTCTCCTTCTTCCTCCTCGTCTTCCACTACCTGAGCATCTTCATCATATTCTTCCTCATCCTTATCATCATCCAGGTCCTCCACATAACCCTCAGCATCTGAGTCAGGGGTCTCCCTGTCCTCCCAGCTGTAGCCATGGAGATACATGAGCTGCAGGAGGAGCTTCAGGTTGGTTATGTTACAACTGAAAAGGTGTGAACTCTTGAGGTTTTCTAACTTTTCCAGTGGCTCTATTGTGCTGAGGTCTTTAATTTTGTTGCCACTTAAATTTAGATGCATGAAGTTCAGATGCTTTTCTGCTAATACTTCCAGCCCGCCCTGAGATCTCTGTTATCACTTGTTCAAGCTTCTAGGGTTTCTTTAGCAAATTTGTGACTGAAGTGAGGCCTACATTGATTATATTCCAGTTCTTCAAATTCATCTGTGAGGCCTTTGATTTTGCCTTCAATCAACTAGCAGTTGTCCAGGACAAGCTCTTCACATCAGAGGGTGTCCTGTTCCACAGCTCTAAATAAATCTATTTGTCCATGTCCATCTCTCACACTCTTTCTCTGGAAAGGCTCCAGTGCCCATAGAATTCAGTCAATCCATACCATACTATTTTGATCTGCAGGTTTGTAGCATTTGTTAAAATCTTGAATTATGATACCTCCAGCTTGGTTGTTCTTTCTCAAGATTGCTTTGGCTACCTAAGGTATTTTGTCATTGTATATCATTTTCAGTATTATTTGTCCTAGTTCTGTCAAAATGTTATGGGTATTTTGATAGAGATCGCAACAAATCTGTAGATTGCTTTGGGTAGTACGGACATTTTAACAATATTTTAATTTTTCCAATCCACAAGCATGGAATATCTTACCATTTGTTTGCGTCATCTTCTATTTTTTTCATCAATGTTTTATGGTTTTCAGAGTGTAGGTCTTTTATCTCTTTGGTTAAGTTTATTCCTAGGACAAACAGTGTATGTTCTCATTCATTTGGGGAATATAAATAATAGTGAAACGGAATATAAGGGAAGGGAGAAGAAATGTGTGGGAAATATCAGAAAGGGAGACAGAACATAAAGACTCCTAACTCTGGGAAACGAACTAGGGGTGGTGGAAGGGGAGGAGGGCGGATGAATGTGGGGGTGAATGGGTGACGGGCACTGAGGGGGACACTTGACGGGATGAGCACTGGGTGTTATTCTGTATGCTGGTAAATTGAACACCAATAAAAAATTAATTTATTAAAAAATAAAAATAAAAATAAAAATAAAAATATATCTGGGATTAAAAAAAAGTTTATTCCTAGGTATTTTATTCTTTTTGATGCAATTGTAAATGCAATTTTTAACTTCTTTTTCTGCTACTTATTAATGTATAGAAACACAACTCATTTCTGTGAATTAATTTTGTATCTTCTAACTTTACTGAATTCATTATTCCTTTTTCTTTTTAGATTTTATTTATTTATTCATAAGAGACCACAGAGAGGCAAAGACACAAGCAAAGAGAGAAGCAGATTCCCTGCGGGGATCCCAATGTAGGACTTGATCCTAGGACTCCAGGATCACTCCCTGAGCTGAAGGCAGACACTCAACCACTGAGCCAACCAGGCGTCCCTCATTTATTATTACTAATAGTTTTCTGATAATCTTTTTTTTTTTTTTTTTTTTGAGACAGAGAGTGGGTGGGGAGGCAGAATGAGGGGGAGAGAACCTTAAGATGGCTCCAGGCCCAGTGGAAAGCCCAATGTTGGTTTTGGTTTCACTATCCTGAGATCATGACCTGAGTTGGACACTTAACTGACTGAGCCACCCAGGTGCCTCTTGATAGAGTCTTTATATATTTTCTATGTATAGTTTCATTCATTTCTATGTAAAGTTTTACATATTTGCAAATAGTGACAATTTAACTTCTTCCTTACCAATATGGACACCTTTTATTTTTCTTGTTTGACTGCTGTGGCTAGGACTTCCAGTAGCAACATTAGATTTTCAGAAGTCAAGAATACATATTTTGATCTGTGAAATAACCACTAAAAGAACAGTAAAAATCAGTTTACTGACCTATATATTCCCTATGAATAGCACCATCATTTTTGCAAAGAGGGAGAGTTATATCCTGATACAGATCACACTGACTTAAAACTAAAAAGTTATGTTTAGAAATTTAGAGAATGTAAGATTTTATAAAACCATATCCAAAGAAGCCAACATACTGGTCTAAGTACAGAAAGAGAAAAACTGTACGGCAGAACATAAAAACTGCAAATATAATGTCTTTTGGTTTCTACATTTCCCTAGCAATCTTTCAAAATGATTTCCTTAACTTCTCTGCCCTATACATACAAAATCAACATTTCCTTTCTCTCAACTGCAAAACAAGCAGCATTAAAGCATTCTAAAACTGGAAATAGGGCAGTCCTGGTGGTGCAGCGGTTTAGCACCGCCTGCAGCCTGGGGCATGATCCTGGAGACCCTGGATCGGGTCCCACGTCAGGCTCTCTGCATGGAGCCTGCTTCTCCCTCTGCCTGTGTCTCTGCCTCTCTCTCTCTCTCTCTCTCTCTCTCTCTCTCTCTCTCTGTGTCTCTATAAATAAATAAAATCTTTTAAAAAAAGTTAAAATAAAACTGGAAATAACTGCATGCTAAAATAAGAAGAATGTGCCATTAATGGTGAAATAAGGGATCCCTGGGTGGCGCAGCGGTTTGGCGCCTGCCTTTGGCCCAGGGCGCGATCCTGGAGACCCGGGATCGAATCCCACATCAGGCTCCCGGTGCATGGAGCCTGCTTCTCCCTCCGCCTGTGTCTCTGCCTCTCTCTCTCTCTCTGTGACTATCATAAATTAAAAAAAAAAAAAAAATGGTGAAATAAGTGTTTTCTGGGGGGCACTCCCCATCTTCTCCAAGAAAGCACAGATTGAGTGGTATCAAACAGAATATGTGACTATTCTGTAATGGTATGGGACAATTAGCAACATCGTAGGGACAGTAATTCCTTGGGTTCGCCAATTTGTTACTACTCTATAAAAAGTACCCTTCAGGGGCTTAAAAACAAACAAACAACTAATTTCAATTGATCAATTTAGCACAGACAGCCTTCCTCAACACCAAATGTCCACACCCTAGTCCTGATTCTGTCTGCCCCCTTCCATGGCAGACTGGAACATGAGACCTCCTCTGTACCATTTGTAAGCTATATAAAAAAATCTCTGGGACCTGAAATAGAAAGCTAATAATACCATAAGTCGTTTATGACATATGAAACTACTTGGTGGAAAAATACAAGTCAATGAACCTTACCAATGAACCTTCAAGTAGCAGTTCTTTGCAGTCCCTAAAACTCTGGTAAATTCATATGTCTTATGTTCCAATAATTTAACTTTGTAATTATTTATATATCAATCTCTTTGAAGAGATAAACAGATACCTTCCTAGAAGGATAGCACTTGTATCCTCTACCTCAACTCCCACTGACAACCAAAGAACCAGCACCTTTACACTCCTGCTGGCTGCTTTCTTACGTTAGTAACTTGACGTGTTAAATGGTCTTGAGTTTCCACATGCCCTATATCTGAGAGAAAGTTCAAAATCAAATCATATAGAAATATTTCCAAAATCCCTCCTCCTTTTAGAGAGATTTTTATAATTTTATAATGCTCCATTGATAAAGAAAGCTACCTAACAAAGCTAACCTAAAACATAACCTACATAACAGTCTAATGGTAGAAAATTCTGTTGATTGATAAGTAATAAAAACAGATTTCATTATCTGCTCTGGAGTTAAGATCAATACGAGCAGCTCTCCCACTGTGTACCCCAAGCTGGCAGCCTAAATGAGGGCAGAACACCAACTGCCACTGTCCTCATACCAGAACTCTCCATGGTTTCTAGCTGATTCTCTCTGACCCCAAAGGACTTTATATTAACTCATCTGATCCTTCTAACACTGCCAATATAAACTGAAGGGACATCTAGACTCTGCCTCATGAGTACTGGTCCCTTTCAGGCAGCCTAAACACCTTGTGCAGTAGGTAAATACAATGTTCTGCCAATAAAACCAATTTAAGGATTTGATGTTCATAAAGATGTAATATTGTAAGGATCTGTAATAACTTCTACAACACTATCACTACAAAATATTTATTTTCTTCAAATTATAACAAATTCTGTTTTAAAAATAACAGTTTTATAAAAGCAGGAAATTAAGCATTCAGTGTTACAATATTGTACTTATCTAAAAAGTAACCAAACAACTTATAATCACAAAGGGTATTCCATAAAAATGTTATGTAAATTTAGCTCAGTAACCCAAATATTAGAGCATCTACTATTATTAATAAAACAGGTACTCTTAGCCTAAATAAAACAGACAAAAATATTTGCATTCATGCAGCTTACATTCTAACACAGGAGATACATAAAACAAATAAAGCACGTAGTATGTTAGTATGTTGTGTAGTGATAAGAACTATGGATAAAATTTAAATCCGGAAAGGCAGTATGATGTGGAGAGGATGGAAATGGCAGCCACAAGTAAAGTACTCAAGAAAGGAATCCCTGAGAGATGGTGACATTCGAGAAAGAAGAGAACAAGCCATGTACCTAACTGGGAAAAAGCATGCAGTGCAAAGGAAAAAGAAAGAACAAAATACACAAAGGTCCTGAGGTGAGAATGCTCAAGGATAATGTTCAAGGAAGAGCAAGAACATGGGGTGCCTGGGTGGCTTAGTTAATGTCCAACTCTAGATTTCAGTTCAGTGATGATCTCAGGGTTGTGAGATCAAGCCCAGTGTTGGGTTCTGCTGAGCCTTAGGATTCTCTCTCTCCCTCTCTCTTTCTCCTTTCCCCACCTGCTCACTCTTGCTTGTGCACACGCTCACACTCTCTAAGAAAAGAGTGTGTGACTGGTGTAGAATAAACCAAGAGTAAACCAGATGAAATCAGAACGTAACAGGAAGCCAGATCATGTAGAATGTTAGAGGCCATGGTAAGATTTTTTTATTTTCCCCTAAAGAAAAAGGAAAGTCATTAGAGGTTTCTGAGCAACCATGCTGAAAGCATACTGAAAAAGGCAAGGATAGAAACAGGGAGACCAACAGATAGGTATAAAGAAATGAAAGTGACTTGGACCCGAGTGAAGACTGAAAGAAAAAAATTGGGGGAAGAAATTCAGGAACTCCATTTTAGACATGTAAAATTCTAGGTGCCTATTAGACATCCAGTAGGCTGCAAGGTATCAGTCTGGAAATAAGGGAGGATGCCTGGGATAAAGATTTGAAATTATTAATGAATTTATGCTATGCATTAGACTGAACATCACCAAGGGAGTCAGAATATATAGGAAAGAAAAAACGTCTAAGGAATAAGTACTAGAGAATCCCAGCACTAACTGGATAGGAAGGAAGATAAGAGCCAGCAAAAGAATTAAAGAATGACCAGTGTGGTGAGAGGAAAACCAGAGAAGAGGATGTTCTGGAAACCAAACAAAGAAAGAATTTTTAGAAAGCAATCAGTGATCTGTCAATAAGATAAAGACCACTGAATTAAGTGACATAGAAGTCACCTGTGACCTTAATGAGCTGTTTTACTACTATCATATAAGAAAACACATAATACCTGTAAAGCTTTATATTCCTTTTGAAGATCTTTTATTTTATTCTGTTGCTGGCAAACCCTATTTAGAGATTCATCCTCCAATTCACCAATTTTGGATTTCACACTCTCCATAATATGTTCCAAGTCATTAGCTCGTTGTTCCTGATCGGCTGCTCGGCTTTGCTCTAGCTGAAGTTCATTTCTAAAAACAGACACACGATTTCTTCCCTTAGTATAGAAGGAAATCACATTAACAAACATACTCATCTAACAACATAACGAATTTCTAAAATTTCATTGCATTGTTAAAATTTCTGTCATATAACACAAACCAATGGAAGAAATACAAGGCACTCTTACATATCTAAGCTAAGCTATTACTGAAAGATTTACCTACCAAAAATATTTTTTAAACTTAATATTTAGTCAAAATAGAAAATTAAAGTTCAAGATTCAAGGCATTATTTTTAGAATGCATACCACTGGTATACAAACAATTCAAAAGAGAATTCTGTTTTCTTACTTAAGCTGCTGATTAGTTTCTATGAGCTCCTGGATCATGTTCTGTTGACGTGTTGTTTCCTCCACCAATGTTTTCAAATTCTGCCTCATCCTTTGTGATGACTGTTTATCAAAAACGATGAGATCTACATTTTTTGAATATAATACAGATAGTAAAAATCAAAGGCAAAAAATTTTAAGATAAAAATTAGTTTTAAAAGGAAAAAGAATTTTTTTACCATAATGAGAAAGGATAGGATCTAGCAAGAATAGGATTTGATTACCTTTAAGATCAGTTCTTTTGACTAGAGATAAAGGCTTTAAGCCATGCATCATCAACAGCACATTTATGCTTTCCCATTCTGCTTCTTCCCGCTGTAATTACAAGGAGAGAAGGATCAATTTCAATATATAAAGTGAAGAAACACCCTCTCAAATATAATTTCCTTGTTTACAAAATAATGGAACTTTTTCTCCAAAGTTTCTTAATATGAATTTTTTATGCACACATGATGATTAAAATTAAAACAAATGTCTAACAAAATTAGCAGATCAAAAAGAATGCAAATAAGCACAAATAATAAAGCACATTATATAATTCCATACTCATACATATAGGCTGTAATGGATACATTGAAACAAAAATACCAACCAAAAAACACCTTGTAATTTCAGTGAACCAAACAAACCTTAGGGCTTTTTTTGCTTAACCAAAATCACACCAGGCCCTACTCAAAAGAAACAGCTGCAAGGCGCCTGGGTGGCTCAGCTGGTTAAGCATCTGACTCTAGCTCAGGTCATGATCTCAGGATCATGGTATCAAACCCATGTCAGGCTCTGTGCTCAGTGTGGAGTCTGCTTCTCCCTCTCCTTCTGACCCTACTACGCCTGCTTGTGTGCAGGCTCTTGCTCTTTCTCAAATAAATAAAATCTTAAAAAAAAAAAAAAGTTTGACCAAAGTTTAAAGAAAGAAAAGAAACAGCTGCCAATTAGGTCATATTAACTGAACAGTAAATTAAATGCAAATCACACAGAAACAAGTACCACTTAATGAATAAGGTCACCAAAAAAAATCAAAATGCCTGAATAGTCAAAGCCAATGATATAGATAGTCCCTTGTATAATGGACAAGGTCTAACTATAAAAAGGAGTCTGTCCATCTAAGTAACTGATTCTAGTAGAGTCACTCTGAAAGATATTCTCAAGTTTTGTATCCCTGATTCTAAATACCTATTCATACCATAAACCTGAGAGGGGGGCCCTAACTCTCTAAATTAAGTAAATAAAAACAATAATAGGAAGAAAAGTAGTAAGAATATACAATACAGATAAGAATAAAAATAGAAAAATAAAAAAATTTAAAAAAAATTTAAAAAAAGAATAAAAATAGAGATGATTTTTTAGATATTTAAACCCATGATATTAATAGTCTTTTAATGTAAATACAATGATCTAATTTGAAATCACTGTGTGAAGTTAATTTACTTGCTTTTTAAGTTATTTGAGTATATTTGAAAAGGTAATCTGAGTGAATTTACAATGTTTAAGTGCTTGAAAAATATAATTTATAAAATAGTTTTTTTTACTAGTCATATAGTATTAAATATTGTAATAGCTTAAAGATTAATATAGACAAAGTACATATAAAATACTACTCTACACATTCAAATGCCCCAAACATTAAGCTCTCTACTGGTATGACTACAATAGCACTATTACTAACAGCACCAAATCTTTCCTTTTGACTGCTGACTTTCTTCACCTTCTTTATCCCTTCCACACTTCTCCTCCTACAATCTTTTCCCTTATTTATGTTGTTGGTCACAAAGATTCATGATCCAGAATTAAAATTACTGAAGCTATCTGCTTTAGGAACCAAAATCTATGTGGGCATCTCAGTGGCTATCTACTATGACTCATAAAAACCAAGTACTCTGTAAATAATGCCACACATTTTGAATGATCAAATTATATATATATATAATTATATAGTTATTATATATTATTATATATATTATTCAAAATATATAAATAATATTTCAAGTTTACCTGTTTTTCAGTCATGAGTCTGTTTAATGATTTACTGGACTCCTAGGCTTTAGGGGCTGCTGGAGATATAGTACCTTCTGTTAAATCAGAAGAAGTAGATTGGCAATAAAAAATATTCACGTTGCCTAAATGAGAAAAGAAAAAGTTCAATAGGTGTCAAAGAAAATTATATTTAAAAGAATGGATAACCCTTAGGCAATTTGAGCATTCCTGTGTCAAAACTTGTATGACTTCCTAGAAAGCTGATTTTAAGAATCATTAGAATAAATCCTATCTTATAATGTTCTCCTCTAGAAATAAAACATTATGAGTTTTACACACACACACAGAACTGTTTGTTTTAATTAGATATGTACAAAGCACATGCTGCTAATAAATAAACTGCTATCTTGTGGAAGCTGCTTCTTGAAGCCAAAAGAACTATACCTGACCCAAAGTTACAGGCCAGTCTAACAATTCACTGGACTAACTCCAAGGGTAAATGCAGTGCCACTTGCTTAGGTAGTCTTTATTTCTAAGTAGATCAGAGGCTAGCAACAAAGAATTCTGTGTGACTGGCAGACACAAAAGTTTATATTCAGTCTACCCTACCATTACTTCTTCTTATCATCTAAGACTTTATCATCCTATAGGGAAATTTGGATTCTTTGGTATGTAGATATAATTCTCCTTTCAAGAAGCACAATCATACACATTCATTAGCAGCAGGAACTTTTAGATCTTGAGAGGACCTTGTATAGTGTTTAATCCAAAATCTCTAGCTGTTCATAGCTGGCAGAGCAGCATATGAGAGAGTTGTACCAAGACATCAGGTACAAGACATCTGAATCCCAGAAAAGTGAAATGATCTTCTCAGAATTACTAAGGAAAAAGGTAGGCCTCTTCACTGCCAGGTAGTATTTCTTCCAAAGCACCCTCCTACCCTTTTATATCTGTTTCAGATAGTGAAATCCAACTAAACAATTTACCAGTCACCCTTAAGTCTGATCTACAGGGTGCAGTCTTTCTACCTTATTTTCAGATAAACCCAATAACATGTTACAAATTCCCAAATTCTGCCACTTTTGTGCTTAATGTCATACTATCTCTCCCCTGTAAGCTTTGGTCTCTTTAACAACTCAACCACCCCTACTATGGTAACCCATCCTGCTTTTACAAACCGTTCACCTAGTTTTAATTTCTCCTAGGCTTTAGGGGCTGCTGGAGATACAGTATCTTTTGTTAAATCAGAAGAAGTAGATTGGCAAAAAAAAATATTCACGTTGCCTAACTGTATTAGAGAAATTTAGAGAAATTTTTAGAAATATACAAAAATAGGGGGATCCCTGGGTGGCTCAGCAGTTTAGCGCCTGCCTTTGGCCCAGAGCACGATCCTGGAGTCCGGGGATCGAGTCCGGCTTCGGGCTCCCGACATGGAGCCTGTTTCTCCCTCCTCCTGTGTCTCTACCTCTCTCTCTCTCTCTCTCTCTCTCTATGTCTATCATAAATAAATAAATATTAAAAAAAACAAACAAACAAAAAAGAAATATACAAAAATAAATAAATAAATGTAAATTTAGAGAAATTTTTAGAAATATACAAAAATAGAGAAAGTATAATAAATCCACGAATACAGCTTCAATGAAAGCCAAGATTCTTCCATTCTTATTTCATTTCTTCAATGTTTAGATTTCAGTATACATCTTTAACAAATACAAATTTGTTTTAAACATAACTTCCAAAATTGTCACACCAAATAAAATTAACAATTTATCATCACTTAATACCTAGTCCAGGTTCAATATTCCTCAAAATATCTTAAAAATGTCTTTTTTTTTCAAATCAGGATCCAAACAATGTCCAAATGTAGCACTCTAAAGTTTCTTTTAATCTATAGCAGTCCTTCCCCTCTTTTTTTTAACATGCATTTTTTTGTTGTTGAATAATAGGCCATCTGTCTTGTCAAACTACTCTTTTTTTTAAATTTTTATTTATTTATGATAGTCACAGAGAGAGAGAGAGAGAGGCAGAGACATAGGCAGAAGGAGAAGCAGGCTCTATGCACCGGGAGCCTGATGTGGGACTCGACCCCGGGTCTCCAGGATCGCGCCCTGGGCCAAAGGCAGGCGCGAAACCGCTGTGCCACCCAGGGATCCCTCAAACTACTCTTATTTCAGATTTGGCTTACTGTGTTTTTGTATTTAACATACTTTTCCATCCTCTATATTTCTGATAAGCTGGTTACATCTAGAGGCCTTATTAGATTCAGGTTCAGGGGGATCCCTGGGTGGCTCAGCAGTTTAGCGCCTGCCTTTGGCCCAGGGTGTGATTCTGGAGTCCCAGGATCAAGTCTCACATCGGGCTCCCTGCATGGAGCCTGCTTCTCCCTCTGCCTGTGTCTCTACCTCTCTCTCTTTCTCTCTCTGTGTCTCTCATGAATAAATAAATAAAATCTTAAAAAAAAAAAAAAAAGATTCAGGTTCAGTATTTTCTGGCAAGAACACTTCACAAGTGGTGCTGTGTTTATCCTATTCTATTACTATCAAGAGTCAGTCAGAATTTTAAAGTGGGAAGAATACACCCTTGTAGACTAGACATAAGGTTGGTAGACCAGACATAAGGGTGGTATGATACTCCCCCAAAGAGTGTGGAGTATATTCTGACAATCTTCCTAACTACCACACTGGACCACTCTCAAATTGTCATAATGTCACCTCTCTCCAGATTCAAGGTCTGGCCACTCTTATCCTACTCTTCACTTAGTTAATTCATACCTGACCTTCAGATCCTGGCTCAGATTTCTTTCTTCAGGGAAAACTCCCCTGATCCCATGACTAGATCAGGTCCTCTTGTTATATGTTCTTGTAGCACTAGAAAGAATAAAGTATAGAGGTTTAGCTCAGACTCAGATGGCCTGAGTGACTACTAGCTTAACTATTTATTAAACTGTATGACATGGACAAACTCATTAACCTCTTTGAGCATTGATTTCTTCATCTATAAAAGAGAGGACACAGTAATACTTACACCTCATGGGTTAAATTAAGTCAGACAACATGTAGAAAGTACTTAGAATGAGATAGCTGGCATATAGAAACTTATAGATAAGTGGTAGTTATTATATAAAAAGTATGCTCAACAAAATGGATCTTACCTAATCATACCATGGTATGTTGTTAGTTTAGATGCTTAGCTATTTTCTACAAATTACTCAAATAATTACCTAACATACACTGTTTTTATTTAAGTATGTTTAGGTAAGACTAAATTCCATGAGATAAGTAGTCGACTTTTGGTGATGGTGGAGTAGGTAGCTCTGTCTCCAAAGTCAATGAAAAAAGTTAAATAAAATACATTCAATTTGAGGCATGTGGCTGGCTCATACAGTAGAGTTTACAGCTCTCTTTATCTCAGGGTCATGAGACTGAGCCCCATGTTGAGGGTAGAGATTACTTATAATTAAAATATATATATATATATATATATATATATATATATATATATATATATATTAAATTCTTTTTCTTACAAATTAAAGAACACAATAATAAGGAATTACCAGGCAAAAAAATCAAGGAGAACCCATTTTTTCCCTAAAGGCTTTTGGCTGTGAGAATGAGTGCTAAGGATTAACACTTCCCACCCCCACCCCCACCCCCCCCCCGCGCCCCACCCTCATTTAAAGTTGTTACCTATAAGGGCTACAATGCTCAGGATAAGAGTTAACTAGAAGTAAACCACTTGTCCCATTAACTGAAACCTGGTTTCCTCTCCTCTAAGTCAAGAAGGTCCCAAATTAAAAGTGCTTCTGAAGGGTGCCTGGGTGGCTCAGTCAGTTAAGCATTGCCTTCTGCTCAGATGGTGATCTCAGGGTCCTGAGATTGAGCCCTGCTTTGGGCTCCCTGCTCAGTGGGGAATCTACTTCTCCCTCTCTCTCTGCCCCTCCCCCTTGCTTGTACTCACTCGTGCTCTTTCTCAAATAAATAAAATCTTTAAAACAAAACTTCCATGCACCTAGCAGAAGCAAAGAAAGACATAAATCAACCGATGAAAGACATAAATCCATGATTCTAGAAGCCCAGCAAATTGCAAACAAAATAGAAAAAAAAATTACACCTAGGCACATCATACCAAAGTACAGAAAAACAAAGAGAAAATCTTAAAAGAAATTACAGAAAAAAGATTATCTTCAAAGGAGCGAGAGCTGAAACGTCAGCTAAATTCTCAGCAGTAATAATGGAAACTAATAGTGGACTAATATACTCAATGTGCTGAAAGAAAATAACTGCCAATCTAAAATTTTAAATCTAAGGGCACTTAGGTGGCTCAGTTGGTTAAGTATTTGTCTTCGGCTCAGGTCATGATCCCAGGGCCCTGGGACTGAGCCCTGCTTGGCAAGGAGTCTGCTTCTCCCTCTTCCTGCTGCTCCCCCTGCTTGTGCTCTCTCCTTATCTCTACCTTTGTCAAATAAATAAATAAAATCTTAAAAAATAAAATTAAAAAAATGTTCAACTGCCACAACTTTTTAAAAATTAATTAATTGAATTCTAAATCTAGTGAAAATATCCATTAATAATAAAGGCATAAGACATTTTCAAACAAAACAAATCTGACAGATCTATACTATAAAAAATTCTAAAGGAGATTCTCATGCAAGAGATTCCTTGATTAAAAAGAAATATAGAAAGGAATAAAAAAGCAAAGAAATGAATACTGTAAACACTGAGCACATAAAATAAAGTCTTGTGAAGATTAAAAAAATATAGCTAAAATACACAATAACAAAATGTGTTACCTGGGAATCAGGTAAATAGAGTAACAGTGCTCTAATTTTGTTTATAATTTAAGTGGAAGATAAAAGTATCTCTTAATATCGGGTATTTTGCAAATTAAGGATGCTTGAGAATTTCCAAAATAGCCACTGAAGAACAGAACTCAAGTGTGTAATTTCCTAACAAAGAAAAAAAAAAAAGGAACTATAGGATTAATAAAAATAAATCTAAAAGGAGAGAAACAAACAGAAAACAAATGGAACAAAAGAAATATAGATTTAAACTCCCATCAGTAATTATATTAAATGTAAATAGATTAAATGCTCCAGTTAAAGAAGACCATCAAGTTGGCTTAAAAAAAAAATCAAACTATATCTTTTTGAAGGAAAAAAGATAATATATTAAAAAACCATATAAAATATAAACATACAAAATGGTAAAGGTAAAAGTACAAAGAAAGGATTGATGGCATGGTAACAGCAAAATTCTTTAATCTCTGAATCCCTATATTAAAATAAAAGCAACTGGGTAACAAAGAAAAGAACCTCAAAGAATAGTATTTGCATCAAAACATAGTGACAGGGGCAGCCTAGGTGGCTCAGCGGTTTAGCGCCGCCATCAGTCCAGAGCCTGATCCTGGAGACCTGGGATCCAGTCCCGCGTCAGGCTCCCTGCATGGAGCCTGCTTCTCCCTCTGCCTGTGTCTCTGCCTCTCTCTCTCTGTCTCTCATGAATAAATAAATAAAATCTTTAAAAAAGTAAAAAACAACAACAAAACATAGTGACAAAGTATTCCCCCCACACATCAAAATATAAGTGAGTGGGAAAAAAATCACTAAGGATGCAAGAACTGCAGGATGATGGCATCTGTGCAAGAAAAAAAAAAAACACAAAAAACCAACTGGCAATATTTAAAAGTTATAAAAACAGGAGGATTCCCAACCATTAGTATTCACTAAAATTCACTATTGCACTAATATGAAAACAGGTGAATCTGGAAGGGCTTCTGCCCTTGTGCCATAAGAAGGACTGCAGCTGCTAGACTCCTATAAACATTCAAAATTAACATGCTAGAGCTCCATGACAGGGCCCACAGTTAAAAGATACTTCTGGGTATGGAACTAAAATTGAGCAAGACAGGGTCAAGAGAGAGGAAGGGAAAGTTGAGACCAAAGTGGGTTGGTAACAGACCCAGGAAAGCTCAGAAAACAAACTGCCATATTTTTTAACACAACACAAAGAAACAGAAGAAGTCTGAGAAATCAGAAAGGCTTTCCTGAATTCTGTCCCACTGTAAAAGTTCAGGAAAAGAGGATTGTGGAGAAATTGCAGAATAAAAAGTACCAGGAATGTGCCTCCCCATCTAGACAACAATTGCACTGGCAGGTTCTGTCTCAAGTAACTATTTTGGAACTCTGTGGACTCTATCGAGGTTTGCAAATTCCAGGGAAACCTAAAATGATAATTTGTGGTTAATTTCAATTTTAGCTCTTAGCACAGTAACACTTACCCATTCTCAATCCCCATTCCTAAAACCGGCAGCTGTGTTTAGCATACCAGGAGCAGCTTGCACCCAGTCTGTACAGATCAGGGTAAGCAAAAGAAGCCTTTGCTCCAAATATCAGGGTTCTGTGACCTGATTAGTTATTACTGCTTCTCACCTCAAAGAAGCAAAGAAGCTAAAGTAACTACTAGGAAACTTAAAGAGCCATTGTCCTTTTCTCCCCTTCATTGTTCTGTCTTGCCCCTTTTGGGACCCAGACACTAAAGACTACACATTTAAAAGCAAATGCATATAGGGGAAATTAGAAAGTTACTACATATGCTGAGGGAAAGGTGCAGGTTGGAAAAAACCTGAGAAGACCTTAAGTGTACACCTCAGGTTGATCTTTGGCACAGAGAGCCTACAACAATCAAAAACAAAAACACAGGGGATCCCTGGGTGGCGCAGCGGTTTGGCGCCTGCCTTTGGCCCAGGGCGCGATCCTGGAGACCCGGGATCGAATCCCACATCAGGCTCCCGGTGAATGGAGCCTGCTTCTCCCTCCGCCTGTGTCTCTGCCTCTCTCTCTCTCTCTCTCTCTGTGACTATCATAAATAAATAAAAAATTAAAAAAAAAAAAAAAAACAAAAAAAAAAACAAAAACACAAACAAAACCCAGTAAACCTTGGTGAAGAAGATTCTGATTTTCAGAATCATCACATTATTAGATTCAAATGTCCAGTTTCCAAAAAAAAGTAACAAACATGCAAAGCATCAGGAAAGTATGGCATATACAAAGGAAAAAAAAAACCAACAAGAAAATATTTTCTATCCCTGGGCCAGAAAGAAAAAATAGAATTGATGGTAGATCTACTAGACAAAGACTTTAAAACCACCATCTTAAAGAATTAAAGAAAGAGGGACTACTAGGTGGCTCAGCGGTTGAGCATCTGCTTTTGGCTCAGGGCGGGATCCTATGGTCCTGGGATCGAGTCCCACATTGGGCTCCCTGCATGGAGCCTGCTTCTCACACTGCCTATGTCTCTGCCTCTTTCTCTTTCTCTCTACCTGTGTCTCCCATGAATAAATAAATAATATTTAAAAAAAAAAAAGAACTAAAGGAAGATGTGCAAACAAATTTATATGAATAAATTTAATTATCAATAAAGAGATGAAAAACCTAAAAAGAAATAAGAAAGAAGGGCATCTGGGTGGCTCAGTCCATTGGGCATCTGATTCTTGGTTTTGGCTCAGGTCATGATCTCATGGGTCACAGGACTGAGCCCTATGATGAGTTCCCCATTCAGTGGGGAATCTGCTGGAAAGATTCTCTCTTCCTGCCCTTCCCCCCCCCCCATTCTCTGTCTCTAAAATAAATAAATAAAAATCTCAAAAGAAAATAAGGGTAGGGAAAGAAAAATAAGATAAAAACAGAGAGTGAGGAAAACCATAAGAGACTCTTAACTACAGGAAACAAACTGAGGATTCCTGGCGGGGGGGCGGGGGGGCGGGGGGATGAGGTACCTGAATGATGAGCATTAAGGAGGGCACTTGATGTAATGAGCATTGGGTGTTATATGCAACTGATGAATCCTTAAATTCTACCCCTGAAACTAATTATATACTATATGTTAACTAAATTGGATTTAAATTTTTTAAAATTTTTTTAAAGAAAAAAATCATAAAGGGCAATAATTGAGATAAAAAATTCACTAGAAGGGCATGCCTGGGTGGCTCAGTAGTTGAGCATCTGTCGTGATCCCAGGGTCCAGGGATCGAGTCCCACATCAGGCTCCCTGCAGGGAGCCTGCTTCTCTCTCTGCCTATGTCTCTGCCTCTCTGTGTCTCTCATGAGTAAATAAATAAAATCTTTAAAAAAGAAAAGAAAAGAAAAATCACTAGAAGCAATCAAAGGAAGATTTGAGCAGACAAAAGAAATAATTTCCATTTCCCTATCTTCAAACTTACTGATAAACCTAGAGAACAGTGCCTAAGGGATATCACCAAGCTGGCCAATATAAAAACTATGGGAGAAAAAGAGAAAAGAGTGACAGAGAGAATAAAGAAATAATGGCTGAAAACATCCCAAATTTTTTGAAAGACACAAATACATACCTTCAATAAGTTCAAAGAACTCCAAGTAAGATAAACTTAAAAAAGAACCACATCAAATTTCTGAAAGACAAAGAACCTTGAAAGCAGCAAACATGAAGTCACCCATCACATACAAGAGATTCTCAATAAGATAACCTGTAGATTTTTCATCTGAAACTTTAGAGGCCAGAAGGTATATAGAATATGATATATTCTAAGAGTTAACAGAAAGAAACCATCAGTCAAGAATCCTGTATCTGGGGGCGCCTGGGTGGCTAAGTAGGATTGAACATCTGAATCTTGGTTTCAGCTCGGGTCATGATATCAGGGTCCTTGGACTGAGCCCTACGCTGGGTTCCTTGCTCAGGGGGGATCTGCTTCTCCCTCTCCTCCCGCTCTCATCACTCTTCCCTCTTAAATAAATAAATAAAATCTTTAAAAAAATATCCTGTATCTTGCAAAACTGTCCTTCAAAAGTAAGGAAGAAATTAAGTCATTCCTAAGTTAGAGAAAAGTTAAAGGAGGTCATTCCCATTGGATGTCTCCAGCAAGAAATGCTAAAAGGAATCCTACAGGTTGAAATGAAAGGACACCAGACAGTAACTCAAGCCACATGAAAAAAATAAAGATCTAAGTAAAGGTTAATGGCATGGTTAATGACATGAAAAATATAAAAGCTAGCATTATTAAAACAATGGTTTGTAACTCCACTTTTTGTTTTCTACATGATTTGAAAGACAAATGCTTTACAAAAAAAAATAATTAAACACTGATATTATTATAACTTTGGTTTATAATGTCACATTCCTTTTTCTTTTTTTCTTTACATTACTTTTTCTACATAATTTAGAAACTAATGAAAAAAACTAATGCATTTAAAAGAATTATTAGCTTATGTTTTGTGGCACACATATATTAACATGTGATTGTGTGACATCAGCAACTGAAGGAAGTAGGAATGGAGCTGCGAAAAGCAGAGTTTTTGCATGTTATTTATATATTAAACTGTTATAAATTTAGAGTATTATAACTTGAGGATGTTAAATGTAATTCTCATAGTAACAAAGAAGACAGTGATAGGGATCCCTGGGTGGCGCAGCGGTTTAGCGCCTGCCTTTGGCCCAGGGCGCGATCCTGGAGACCCAGGATCGAATCCCACATCGGGCTCCCGGTGCATGGAGCCTGCTTCTCCCTCTGCCTGTGTCTCTGCCTCTCTCTCTCTCTGTGACTATCATAAATAATAATAAAAAAATTAAAAAAAAAGAGAAGACAGTGATAGAATATATACAAAAAGAGGAATTTAAAGATTACATTCAATAACATCAACTAAACACAAAAAACCCAGTGATACAGAAAATGAACAGAAAACCTATAAGACAAAAAAGAAAAAGGCAAAATGACAGAAATAAGTCCCTACTTACAGCAATTACTCTAAATGTAAATGGATTAAACTCCTCACAGATTGGCAGAATGGATAAAAATATGATCCAACTATATGCCATCTAAAACAGACTCACTTTATTTTTTTTTAAAGATTTTATTTATTTATTCATGAGAGACACAGAGACAGAGAGAGAGGCAGAGACACAGGCAGAGGGAGAAGCAGGATCCATGCAGGGAGCCTGATGTGGGACTCGATCCCGGGTCTCCAGGATCAGGCCCTGGGCTGAAGGCGGCACTAAATCACTGAGCCACTGGGGCTGCCAGACTCACTTTAGATCCAAAGACACAAAGAGCTTAAAAGTGAAAGGATGGTAAAAGATATTCCACGCAAATAAGAACCAAAAGAGAGAAGTGTGGCTTTATGACTATCAGACAAAAAGACTTTCAATCAAAAAAATATTATGAAAGACAAAGGACATGAGATATTAAGCTAAGGTTCAATACAGCAAGAAGAGATAACAATTATAAAAATGTATACACTTAATAACAAACCATCAAAGCACATTAAGTAAAAATTGACAAAATTAAAGGAAGAAATAATTCTATAATAATAGTTGGAGACTTTAATACTCCACTCTCAATAACAGATAGAACCAGACAAAAGATAAGTAATGAAACAGGAACTGAACAACATAATAAACCAGAGCTAACAATTTCTAAGGAACACTCTACCCAACAAAAATACAATACACAGTCTTCTCAAGTGTGCATAAGACATTTTCCAGGACAGACCATATATTAGGACATAAATTAAGTCAAAACAAATTTTGAAAGATAGATATACAAAGTACATTCTCAGATGACAACAGGATAAAGTTAGAAATCAATAACAGAAGGTAAATGGAAAATTCATAAAGTTGTGATAACTAGGCAATATACTCAACCAAACAATGGATCAAAGAAGAAATCACAAGGGAAATTAGAAAATACTTACAGGGGCACCTGGTGATTCAGTCAGTTAAGTGTCTGCTTTCAGCTCAGGTCATGATCTTAGGGTCCTGGATCAAGCCCTGCCTTGGGCTCCCTGCTCAGTGGGGAGTCTGCTCATCCCTCTGCCCCTCACCCCTGCTCATGCTCTCTCTGTCTCTCTTTCAAATAAATAAAATCTTAAAAAAAAAAAAAAAAAGAAGAAGAAGAAGAAAAAATACTTAAAGATTAAGAAAAACAAAAGTACAGAGCACCTGGCTGGCTCAGTCAGAACATGCGACTCTTGATCTTTCTGGGTCATAAATTTGAGAACTACAATGTGTGTAGAGATTACTTAAATAACTGAAACTTAAAAACAAAAACAAAATAAAAAATACAACATACCAAAACTTTTGAAAGCAGTGCTAGGGGGAAAATTTACAGCTATAAACATTTATACTAAAAAGCAAGAACAGGGGTGCATAGGTGACATAATCAGTTGAGCATCCAACTCTTGGTTTCACCTCACGTCGTCATGATCTCAGAGTTATCAGATTGAGCCCCATGTTGGACTCAGCTCAGAATCTGCTTGAGATTCTCTCTCCCTCTACCCCTCACATTCATGCTTTCTCTAAAATAAATAAATTTGTAAAAAAAATAAATAAATAAAAACAAGAATAATTTCAAATTAACAACCTAACTTTACAACTTAAGGAACCAGAAAAAGAACAAAGCTAGCAAAAGAAAGGAAACAATAAAGATTAGAGCAAAGATAAAGGAAATAAAGGAAAGCAAGAGAGGAAAATCAGTAAAATAAAAAGTTACTTGGAAAAAATCAGCAAAATAGACAAACTTTTAGCTAAATGGACAGATAAAAGAGAGAAGATTCAAATTATTAAAACCATAAGTGAAACTGGGGGCATTAGAATAAAAATTAGAGCAAAACAAAGAAAATCTGGACAAACCCATAACTCATAAGATTGAATTAGTAATCAAAAATCTCCCAATAAAGCAACCCTTAGAACTGATGGCTTCACTGAGAAATTCTATCAAACACTTAAATAACACCAATTATTCTCTAACTTTTCCCAAGTTTGAAGAGAAAGGAATACTTAATTCATTTTTTAAGCCCAGCATTACTCTAATACCAAAGCTAGACAAAGACAATATAAGAAAACTAAAGACCAACATTCCTTATGAACACTGATGCAAATACCCTCAACAAAATACCAGTAAACCAAATTCAGCAGCATATTAAGAAGATTATACACCACAACAAAATGGGAGTTATTCCTGGAATATAAGAATAGTCTGACATATGAAAAGCAATCAATGTAATGGACTACATTAATGGAATGAGGGATGAAAAAATCATGATTATCTCATTTGATACAGAAAAAACATCTGACCAAATTAAACACCCTTTCATGATTGAAAAAACAAAACAAAACAAAACAAAAACCACTCAACAAACTAGGAAAAGAAAAAAATCTACCTTAGGGCATCTGCGTGGCTTGGTTGAGCATCCAACTCTTGGTTTTCGCTCAGATCATGATCTCAGGGGTTGTGAGACTGAGCACCATCTCAGGCTCCATGCTCAGTGGGTAATCTGAGTGAGGTTCTCTCCCTTCTCTCCCTCCCTCTGTCCCTCCCCCTACTCACACATGCATGCTCTTTAAAAATAGAATAAAATCTTTATAAAAAAAAGAAAAAATCTACCTCAACATAATAAAAGCCACATATTAAAACATACAGTGAACGTCACACTTAACGGTGAAAGATTAAAAGTTTTTCCTCTAAGACCAGAAACAAAGCAAGGATGACCACATTCACCACTTCCTTTACATATAGTACTGGGAGGTCTAGCCAAAGCAATAAATCTAGAAAGAGAAATGTAGAAAAAGGTGTCCAAATTGAAAAGGAAGAAGTAAAATGACTCCTGTTTGCAGATGATATAATCTTATATGCAGAATACTCTAAAGAGTCCATCAAAAAAACAAAAACCTGTTAGAATAAATGAATTCAACAAAGTACTGGCTTTGAGGGGTGCCAGGTGGCTCAGTCGGTTAAGTATCTGCCTTCAGCTTGGGTCATGATTCCAGGGTCCTGGGACTGAGCCCCACATCTGACTCTGTGCCCAGCACACAGTCTGCTTGTCCCTCTCCCTCAGCCTCTGACCCCTCCCTCCCCACCCTACTCATGCTCGTTCCCTCTCTCTCTCTCTCACCCTCAAATAAATACATAAAATCTCAAAAAAAATAAATAAAAAATAAAATAAACATCTGGCTTTGAAAACCATGCGGGCTTAACTCCAAGAACTTTGAAAATTGGAAGACTTAACTCAAGGATAGCCAGAAGATGACAGGAAACTGAGTCCCTGCCCTTAAAGAGTCAACATACTAAATAACTCAAGAGACACAATGCAGAAGCAGCACCTTGAAAAGCACCTGGGGGTATTCATGAAGGAGCTTACTGACTAATCTGAGAATATATACTAAGTGGCCAAAGATTTCTCTGGCAACAAAAACAATGGCAAGTGCCATTTTTCCTTGCCTCCTACAACCTAGATAGCAAGATGCTTCTAGGAGCCAGTTCCGACACTCTCCGTCTACCTTACTATCACTGTATCCCATGCCCCTACATCCTCCTACAGACCACTCCATCTAGCCTGCCCACCTTGGCAAAATAGCTCCTGCTCTGCCACACCTGGAAGGCAACTCTGCCAGCACTGTGCCACTTCAAAATGACTCCTGCCTTTTGAAAAGGGAAGACATAACCCCCCACCAGCATGCCCACAGTTCCTGCAGCTGAGCCTTTTAGCTGGCTGTGCAGAGAGCAAGTCCTGCCCTTCACTGTGCCTGCATATAGAGCAGACACTAGCTGTAGACAGCTACCTAGAATGAACGCTAACCTCACCTACCAGTGAACACACAGGCAACAGGTGGGTCTCTCAACGTTGCAGGGAGCAAACTATGCCCAGTACACCCCCATCAGGTAAATCAAATCATTGCAGCCAGTCAGGCTGGAAGCCAGTGCCATCCACTAGTGTACCCACAATAACTGCAACTCAGCCACAACAGAAGGGGACACCCTTGGGAGTCCCTGGTTTTGGCAACCAGAGGGGATTGCACCATATGGCACCACAGGATCTCTTCCACACAAGGCCACTACTTTCAAGACCAGGAGACACAGCTGGCCTACCTAATACTTAGAAAAAAATAGAGACAAAAGGAAGAAACAGAGAAATATGTCCCAAATAAAGAATAAGACAAAATCACAGTAAAAAAGATAAATGAAAGAGAGATATGCAATATGCCTGATAAAGACTTTAAAGGTAATAGTCATAATTACTAGACTTGAGAAAAGAGTGAATGAACTCAGTGAGAATGTCAAGAGAGAGACAGTAAATACAAAATATATAAATATTTTATAAAATATATACATATGTAAATAATGTAATCAGTAAGAGCTGAACAATTCAGTAATAGAAATAAAAAAGACACTAGAGGTAATCAGTACAGATTAAAAGACACAGAAGAACAGATTAACAATCTGGAAGACAGAATAATACAAAGCAACCAAACTGTATAGCAAAAAGAAAAAATAATGAAAAATGAGAATAGGGGAAGGGAACTCTGCAACATAACAAGAATAACAACATTTACATAATAGGGATCCCAGAAGGGGAAGGAGAGTAGATGGTAGAAAATGTAGCTGAAGAAATAATAGCTGAAAGCCTCCCCAATATGGGAAAGGAAACAGACATCCACATCCAGGAAGGACAGAAAGTCCCTAATGAAGTGAACCCAAGGAGGTCCACCATCAAACACATCATAGGTCAAATGGCAAAAAGTAATGATAAAGAGAGAATTTTAAGAACACCAAAAAGAAACAGTTATATACAAGGGAAACCCCATAAGGCTATCAGTTAATTTTTCAGCAAAAACATCACAGGTGGGCAGCCCAGGTGGCTCAGCGGTTTAGTGCCACCTGCAGCCCAGGGCGTGATCCTGGAGTCCCAGGATCCAGTCCCATGTCGGGCTCCCTGCATGGAGCCTGCTTCTCCCTCCGCCTGCGTCTCTGTCTCTTTTTCTCTGTGTCTCTCATGAATGAATAAATAAAATCTTAAAAAAAAAAAATCACAGGTGCCAATACTCCCTACCTAACTTGCTTATATCAGCTCCATCTTGCCATATCACACTTCAGTGGACCCACCCTTCTCAGTCATGCTTGCCTCAGTCCCAGTCCTGCAGGTCTCCTCACAAAACCACCAGTACAAACGTCACCAACACATTTCCAAATCCACAGGCTATAAAGGACCTATAAAGGACCTCAGCTGTGGATGCAGCGGTGGCAGGACTCATTTCAGGAACAGACTATACAACACACTTTGTTAAAACACACACTACTCAGCTGGGGACCAAATACTTCCTACAACAGGTAAAGAAAACATCTGCAGACAACTGGACTCCAAGAAAAAGCCCCAGGACTCAAGAACAGAGCACATGCAACACACACAGGGGACAATCTCTGAAGTACCAGGTCCTAGGGAATAGGAGACACTGCACTGTGGGGCATTACAGGGCCTGAAAGACTATTATCATCAAAAGCAAGAGACATAGCCGACTCCAAACACAGAAACAGACACTGACAAAATGAGGAAACAGAAAATATGTCCCAAATGAAAGAACAGGACCAACCTCCAGCAAAAGACCTAAGGAAAATGGATATAAATAATATGCCTGACAGAGAATTCAAAGTAATGAAGATGCTCAGTGGCTTTGAGAAAAGAATGGAGAACATTAGTGAGGACCTTAACAAAAGACAAAAAAAAAAAAAAATACAATCAGGGACGAGGAACATAATAAATGAAATGAGAAATACACTACTAGGTAGAATAAATAGCAGGCTAGAGAAAGCAGAGGAACAAACTAACGACCTGGAAGACAGAGTAATGGAAAGTAACCAAGCTGAGCAAACAGAGATAAATAAAATATGCAAATTGAGAATACACTCAGGGAACTCAGTGACTCCATCAAGCATAACATTTGCATTATAGGAATCCCAAAAGAAGAGAGAGAAAAAGAAGTAGAAATTTATTTGAAAAAATAATAGCTGGGATCCCTGGGTGGCACAGCGGTTTGGCGCCTGCCTTTGGCCCAGGGCGCGATCCTGGAGACCCAGGATCGAATCCCACGTCGGGCTCCCGGTGCATGGAGCTTGCTTCTCTCTCTGCCTGTGTCTCTGCCTCTCTCTCTCTCTCTGTGACTATCATTAAAAAAAAAAAAAAGAAAAAATAATAGCTGAAAACTTCCCTATCTGAGGAAGAAACAGATATCTAGATCCAGGAAGCACAGAGATTCTCCCAAAAATTCAACACAAGGTGTCCACACCAAGACACATAGTAATTAAAATGGGAAAAAGTAGTGATAAAGAAAAAAGAATTAAAGTAGCAAAAGAAGACACTTACATATAAGGGAAATACCATAAGGCTATTAGCAAGTTTTTGAGCAGAAGCTGTAAAGCCCAAAAGGGAGTGGCATGATATATTCAAAGTGCTAGAAGGGAAAAATTTACAGCCAAGAATACTCTATGCAGCAAGGCTATCATTCACAAAAGAAGGAGAAATAAAGACTTTCTCAAATAATAAAACTAAAGGAATTCACAACCACTAAGCCAGCCTTATAAAGAATATTAAATGGGACTGTTTGGCAAGGAAAGACCATAAATGAGAATACAAAAAGCAAAAAATATAAAAGCAGTAAAACTACGTGTTTCTGCAAAAACCAATCAAGGGATTCATAAAATAGAAGGGTGTAAAATATAATACCACATACCTAAAATGTGGAGAGAAGAAAAGTAAAGAATGGGTTCAGGGCAGCCCAGGTGGCTCAGCGGCTTAGTGCTGCCTTCAGCCCAAGGCATGATCCTGGAGACCTGGGATCGTGTTCCATGTCGGGCTCCCTGCATGGAGCTTGCTTCTCCCTCTGCCTGTGTCTCTGCCTCTTTCTCTCTCTCTCTCTCTGTGTCTCTCATGAATGAATGAATGAGTGAATGAATGAATAAATAAATAAATAAGTAAATAAATAAATAAATAAATAAAATCTTAAAAAAAAAAAAAAAAAGAAAAGAATGGACTCAAACTTTAGTGACCACCAACCTAACACAGACTAGATGTGGAAGATGTTATATACAAACCTAACAGTAGCCACAAATCAGAAACCAGTAATAAATATGCAAAGGATAAAGAGAAAGAAAGCCAAGCATATCACTAAAGAAAGTCAACAAATTGTGAAAGAGAACAAGATCAAAGCAACCACAAAAAAGTAACAAAACGGCAATAAATATATACCTATAAACATTCTGAATGCAAATGACTAAATGCTCAAATTAAATCATAGGGTGACAAAGTGGATTAAAAAAAAACAAGATCCATCTGTATGCTGCCTATAACAGACTCATTTCAGATGTAAAGACACTTGCAGATCAAAAGTGAGGACATGGGGGAACACCTGAGTAGCTCAGTGGTTGAGCATCTGCCTTTGGCTCAGGGCATGATCCCAGTCTGGGGATAGAGTCCCACCCACATCAGGCTCCCTGTGAGGAGCCTCCTTCTCCCTCTGCCTATATCTCTGCCTCTCTTTCTGTGTCTCTCATTAATGAATAAATTTTAAAAACTTAAAAAAAAAGTGAGGACATGAGGAACATTTATCGTTCAAATGGATGTCAAAGAAAACTGGGGTAGCAATATTTCTAATGGACAAAATAGAGTTTAAAACAAAAACTGTAATAAAGGACAAAGGACTATATAATAATAAAGGGGACAATACAGTAAGACGATGTAACAATTGTAAATATTTACGTATCTAACATAGAAGCACCCAAATACAGAAAACAGTTAAAAACAAACATAAAGGAAGTAATTGGTTGTAATAATAGTAGGGGACTTTAAAACCCCACTTAAATCAATGGACAGATAATCCAAACTGAAAATCACAAAGAAACACTGCCTCTGAATGACACACTGGACCAGATGGATCTAACAGATATATTCAGAACATGCCATCCACAAACAGATTACACATTCTTTTCAAATGCACATGGAACATGATGCAGAACAGATCACATATTAGCTTTAAGCCACAAAACAAGTCTCAACAAATTCAAAAATATTCAAGTCATATTATGCATCCTCTCTGACCACAATGGTTTTTTTTGTTTTTTTTTTTAATTTTTTTTTTATTATTTATGATAGTCACAGAGAGAGAGGGAGAGAGGCAGAGACATAGGCAGAGGGAGAAGCAGGCTCCATGCACCGGGAGCCCGACGTGGGATTCAATCCCAGGTCTCCAGGATCACGCCTTGGGCCAAAGGCAGGCACTAAACCGCTGTGCCACCCAGGGATCCCCTGACCACAATGTTATATAAAATTACAAATCAACTATAAGAAAAAATCTGGAAAGAACACAAATAATGAAGGTTAAATAACATGCTACTAAACAATGAATGAGTCACCCAAGAAATCAAAGAAATAAAAATTACATAGAAACAAATGAAAAATGAAAACATACTGTTCCAAAATCTTTGGGATGCATCAAAAGCATTTCTTCTTAGAGAGAAGTTTATAGCAATGCAGGCCTATCTCAAGAAGAAAAATCTCAAACAACCTAACCTTACACCTAAAGGAGCTAGAAAAAAAAAATCTCAAAAAACAAACGCCCTACAAACTAAAGTCCAGAACCAGATAGCTTCATAGGAGAATTCTACCAAACATTTAAAGAAGAGTTAATACCTATTCTTCTCAAACTTTTCCAAACAATAGAAGAGGAACAGAAACTTCCAAATTAATTCTATAAGGCCAACATTACCTTGATATCAAAACCAGATAAAGACACTACAAAAAAAGAGAGCTAAAAAAAAAGAGAGCTACAGGCTGATATCTCCAATGAACACAGATGAACACAGATGCAAAAGTCCTCAACAATATACTGGCAATTGGAACCCAACAAAACATTTTAAAAAATCATTCACTGGGCAGCCCCAGTGGCTCAGCGGTTTAGCACTGCCTTCGGCCCAGGGCATGATCCTAGAGACCCGGGATCGAGTCCCACGTCAGGCTCCCTGCATGGAGCTTGCTTCTCCCTCTGCCTGTGTCTCTGCCTCTCTCTCTCTCTCTCTCTCTCTTTCTCTCTCCTCTCTCTCTCTCTCTCTCTCTCTGTCTCCCATGAATAAATAATAAAATAAAATATTTTTTTAAAAAATGATTCACCAAAATCAAGTGAGATTCATTCCCAAGATGCAAGGGTAGTTTTATATTCACAAATCAATTAATAACATCAAGGGATAAAAACCATATGATCTTTTCAATTAATGGCTTAAAAGCAATTGACACAAAGTACAACATCCATTCATGATTTAAAAAACCATCAACTAACTAGGTTTAGAGGGAAAATACTTCAACATAATAAAGGCCATATATGAAAAAATCCATAGCTAATATTATACTCAATGGGGAAAAACTGAGAGCTTTTCCTCTGAGATCAGAACAAGACCAGGATGTCCACTCTCACCATTTTCATCCACCATAGTACTGGAAGTCCTTGCCACAGCATTCAGACAACAAAAAAAAATTAAAAGCATCCAAAATGCTAAGGAAGAAGTAAAACGTTTACTATTTGCAGATGACATATCTATGGATAACCCTAAAGATCTGCCAACAAACTACTAGAACTGATAAATGAATTTAGTAGTCGCAGGATACAGAAATCTGTTGTATTTCTATACACTAATAATGAAGCAGCAGAAAGAGAAATAAATAATCCCAGTGTGCCTGGGTGGCTCAGTCAGTAAAGGATTCAACTCTTGATTTCAGCTCAAGTCATGATCTCAGGGATCTCACGGTTGTGAGATGGAGCCCTGTTTCTGGCTCTACTCAGCTGGGAGTCTAAGATTCTCTCTCTCCCTCTCCCCACACTGTGTGTGTGCACCTGTGCTCTCTCTCTTTTGCAAATAAATAAATACATCTCTAAAAAGAAAACAACCCCACTTACAATTGAACCCAAAATAACAAAATATCTAGAAATAAACAACCAGGAGGTGAAAGACCTGTACTCTGAAAACTGTAAAATGCGATTAAAGAAATTAAGATAACAAAGAAATGGAAAGACATTCAATGCTCACAGAAGACCAAATATTGTTGTAATGTCTATGCTACCTAAAGCAATCTACACATTTAATGCAATCTCTAACAAAAAATAAACAGCATTTTTCAAAAAACTGGAACAATCTTAAAATTTGTAAGGAACCACAAAAGACCTGAAATAGCTAAAGCTATCTTCAAAAAGAAAAACACAAAACTGAAAGTATCACAATTCCATACTTCAAGTTATATTACAAAACTGTAGTAAACAAAACAGTATGGTAATGGCAAAAATAGATAAGACACATAGATCAGCAGAACAGAATAGAAAATCCAGAAATAAGGGTACCTGGCTGGCTCAGTTGGAAGAGCATGTGACTCTTGATCTCACAGTTGTGAGTTCAAGCCCAACATTGGGTGTAGAGATTACTTAAAAATAAAATCTTAACAAGAAAAAAATAAATAAACCCACAGTTATGTGGTTAATTAATCTTCGACAAAGGAGGCAAGAATATGCAACGGGAAAGACAGTTTTTTAAATGGTGGAGAAACTGGACAGCTACATGTAAAAGAATGAAACTAGACCATTTTCTTACACCACACACAAAAAATAAACTCAAAATGAATTAAGGACTGGGGCACCTGAATGGCTCAGTTGATTAAGCATCTGCCTTCAGCTCAGGTCATGATCCCAGGGCCCTGGGATCGAGCCCTGAATCAGGTTCCCTGCTGAGCAGGGAGTCTGCTTCTCCCTCTGCCACTCCCTCTGCCTGTATACTCTGTCAAATACATACATACATACATACACACAATTAAAAAAAATGAATTAAGATCCTAAATGTGAGATCTGAAGCCATAAAAATCCTAGAAGAGGGGCAGCCGAGGTGGCTCAGCGGTTTAGAGCCGCCTTCAGCCCAGGGTGTGGTCCTGGAGACCCGGGATCAAGTCCCACGTCAGGCTCCCTGCATGAAGCCTGCTTCTCCCTCTGCCTATGTCTGTACCTCTGTACAACCCCCCGCTCTCTGTCTCTCATGAATAAATAAATACAATCTTTAAAAAAAAAATCCTAGAAGAGAGCACAGGCAGTAGTTTTTCTGACATTGATGGTAGTGCTATCTTTCTAGACATGTCTCCTGAGGCAAGGGAAATAAAAGCAAAACTATACTATTGGGACAATATCAAAATAAAAAGCTTTTGTACAGCAAAGGAAACAACCAACCAAATGAAAAGGCAACCTACTAAATGGGAGAAGATATTTGCAAATGACATATCTGATAAAGGGTTAGTATCCAAAACACATGAAGAATTTATACAACTCGATACTGAAAAAAAATAATAATCCAATTAAAAATGGGCAGAGGACATGAACAGACATTTCTCCAAAGATGACATACAGATGGCCAACAGGCACATGAAAACATGCTCAATATCGTTCATTATCAGGGAAATGCAAACCAAAACCACAATGCAATATTAACTCAAAACTCCCAGAATGGCTAAAGTAAAAAACTCAAACAAATATGGACGATGTGGAGAAAACAGAACCCTTGTGCATGGCTGGTGGAATACAAACTGGTACAGCCATCGTGTAAGACAGCATGGAGGTCCCTCAAAAAATTAAAAATAGAACTACCTTATGATCCAATAATCATGCTACTGGGTATTTATCCAAAAAATGTGAAAACATTAATTCAAAGGGATATATGCACCCTTATATTTTTTTTAAAAATTTTTTTTATTATTTATTTATGATAGTCATACAGAGAGAGAGAGAGAGGCAGAGACATAGGCAGAGGGAGAAGCAGGCTCCATGCACCGGGAGCCCGATGTGGGACTCGATCCGGGGTCTCCAGGATCGCGCCCTGGGCCAAAGGCAGGCACCAAACCGCTGTGCCACCCAGGGATCCCCTATGCACCCTTATATTAAAGAAGCCCAAGTGTTCACTGAAAGATGAATGGAAAAAGAAGATGCAATTATACACAATGGAGTATTATTTGGCCATAAGACAATATGGATGAACCTAGTGGGTTTTTTATAATGCTAAGTGAAATAAGTCATTCAGAGAAATACAAATACCATATGTTTTTACTCATGTAGAATTTAAGAAACAAAATAACGCAAAGGAAAAGAAAAGAAAGGAAAGAAAGACAAGCCAAAAAAATGGACTCTGGGAACAAACAGATGGTTCCCAGAGCAGGGAGGTGGGGAGGTGGGTATGGGGATAAGTGAAATAGGTGAAGGGGATTAAAAGTTCACTTATCTTAATAAGCACTGAGTAATACATGGAACTGCTGAATCACTATATTGTACACCTGAAACTAAGATAACACTGTATGTTAACTACTCTGGAATTTAAAAAAAAAATACCACAATACATCTATTTAAATGCTAAGTCAGAAAAAATAAAAAATAAAAATAAATGCTAAGTCAGGCTAAGACTGACTATACTAAGTGTTTACAAGGCTATGAAGAAACTGGAACTTTAATACCCAGCTGATGGCCATGTAAAATAGGACAATCACTTTGGAAAACACTTTGGTAGCTTTTTAAAAGGTTAAATATACTGAGACCCAGCTATTCCATTCCTAGATATTTACTTAAGAAAAATGAAAGCATAAGACCACACAGACTTGTACATAAAAATTCTTAAGAGATTTGTAAAATCACCAGGAACTGGAAACAACTCAAATGTCCATCAAAAGCTAAACAGACACACAAACTGGTATAGGCACACAATGGAATACTTCTCAGTAATAAAAAGGAATAAACTACTAAAAAAAGGAATAAACTATTGATATATGCAACGACACTGATGAACCTGAAAACTTATGCTAAGTAAAAGAAGCCAGATGAAGATTTATATACTGTATGACTTCATTTATATAAAATTCTAGAAAACAAAAACTAATCTAATCTACAGTCACAAAAAGTAAATCAGTAGTAGCTAGGGGAATGAGAGGCTGGAAAGATGGACCACAAAGGGGAACAGAAGAATTTTTGGGGTGAAGGATATATGCACAATCTTGATTGTGTGATGGTTTCACAGGTGTATATATATGTCAAAACTTATCAAGTAGCACACCTTAAATATGTGAAGCTTACTGTATATCACATATATCTCAATAAAGCAATTTAAAAAAATAAAGCTTTCCTGAAAGGAAAATATATGTATATTTGAAATTATATATGGAAAGAGTGTATCACATACTTGAGAACACTAACCCATCCTAATAAAATTACTAGACTTCAAAGAAAAAATACTTGGTCATCTAGAAAAAAGAACAACTTATCAGGGGAAGAAAAATTAGATTATCATATCTCTTTGATATCGATGCTTTATGCCAAAAGAATAAGAGTAATATATTTAAGATATTCAAGGAAAAGAAGTGTGAGTCAAAGATTTTATAACAGCAAAAGTGACTTTCATGTATAAAGAGCACAAACTTTTATCCACATAAACTCAGGGAACATTTCTTCCTAAGGAATCTAATAAAGGAGCATCAGGTAACCAAAATGATGCCTTTAACATCAATACAGGAGCACCTGGGTGGCTCTATCTGTTAAGCATCTGCCCTCGGCTCAAGTCATGATTCCAAGGTCCTAGGATGAAGCCCCAAGTCCCTTCTCTCTCTCAAAGATCAACATAAACGCTGGTGATGAGCATTAAATATACTTGTAGAACTAAGAATAAATAAAGACTAAAAGAGGAAAAGCAGAATATGTAATAACTGCGTGTTCTGACAATGTAGATATCATACATTTTTTTAAAAAAGAATAAGAACATAAGCAAAAAACAAAAGGTTTAATGTTTTCAGTAATCATATTAGTGATGATATCAATAATTCTGATACTGTTGTGTATGTAAATATGAGATAAAACAAAGGAGTTAACTATTAATTCTTGAGAATATCATCTCCTATGTTCTCAAGAACCAGTACACTCAACTGATTGCACCATCCAGGCACCCCAAAAACCTGCAGATATTAAAAAAAGTTTTTAAGGGGCACCTGGGTGGCTCAGGTGGTTAAGCATCCGACTCTTGGTTTTGGCTCAGGTCACATGATCACAGGGTTGTCGCATGGGGCTCCATGCTCAGCTGGGAGTCTGCCTGAGATTCTTTCTCTTCCCCCCCCTCTGCCCTTCTCCACACTCACTAAAATAAACTCTTTTAAAAAGTCCAAAAAATTTTTAATTGGCAAGGCTACACTATAGTATCTAGAAATATACACTTATGAAAAAAAACCCTCTTAAACACAAGGAAGCAATTACGATAGAAGTCAGAAGAATGGCTACTAACGGGAGTACAGAAGTAATTGTGACTCAGATGGAGCAACGGAGGGGCTCTGGCAGGGTGAGCATGGTTCTACACCCTGAGTGGTACCATTTTAACAGTTTATTAAGCCAGACATTTGCTACATGTGTTCTTTTCTGTTTGACTTCATAATAAAAATTCATTTTACAATTAAAATTTTATTAAATGACAATAAAAACAAAAGTAATGAAAATACTAACCAAAAGAAAGCTGGTATAGCTCTGTACCCACACTTCTGGATTCAAATTGTGGATTCTGCTACACAGCCAGAAAAGTACTAATGTGCCTTGACCTCATTATCATGAGGATCTCAAAGTATCTGAGATATCAAAAGTATGAGATATGAGTATGAGTATCAAAAGTATGAGTATGAGATATCAAAAGTATCTGTGCCTTGACCTCATTATCATGAGGATAGTAGAAGTACTTAGCTCATAGGGTTGTTACGGAGATTAGGAGTTAATATAGAAAGAAAATAGAATAGTGCCTGGCTCATAGCAGGACAGAGTTGGTGATTACAGTTGGTGCCAGCTATGTAAGTCAATATTGTTATTTAATTTCTCTAGGCTTCAGTTTCTTTACCGGAGTTTAAAATATCTACCTGATAGGATTATCAGATCAGAAGGAAATACATATACCATGTATCTATTACAGTATTCAGTAAATAATAAGTCTTTTCCATGGTCTCCCAACATCCAGAGAGTTATAGGCCACATTAGACATACCTCAGTCATAGCACATTCCTCTTGCACTTTTCACCTGGTCATTCAGGTTGATCTCAAAGAAATGATCACCCAGTGAGTCTCACGTCCGAAACTGGATCTTCATCTAGATTTCAAAAAGAGAAAGAAAATTTTAAAAATGTTCAACCTCCTACTAAGAATGGTCTTGTGTTATTCCCAGAGCAGGCATCTATGGTACCAATAACCATTAAACTGAAGTAGGAAACAACTGGAATAACCGCTGATGGACTTCCAAGGCTCATCGCCATGTGTCTTCTCCCTTCTCGTCTTTCCTCTCCCTGCTTTGTTAAGGTATTTAGCTGGGAGTCCAAATCTATCATCACCTATCATCAATCCTGACTTCTGGCTACAAAGGTAGGATATGCTTGTTTGCAAGGGTACTAAAATGAAGCACTCTCAGCCTGCAAAGGCAGGAAGAAAAACTATCTCAACTCCACTTACGACCAAGCCTTCCTTTTCAGAGGTCCATGCTGTGAAATTAATGTGCTGATAGTGCGCACCAGCCTTTCCCCCAACTATAAACTGTGACAGGACACGGATGGGGGAACTTGAGTCACAGGTAGAGACCAAATGCTTCCCAAGGCCAAAACAGAAGCTTTATCGGTTTAATCAGTGCCATAACACACCTAAAGTGAGATCGTGAGAATAGGGGTTGCAGGATAAAAGTTGGTTTGTACATGGCATCAAAAGCCAGATGCAGAGAAGCAAACCTGGCACTGTCCAGGTTTCCAAGAGTCCTCTGGTAACTTACCCTTCATAGGTCTGAAGCCCCAGGAACAATCACCATTCGATAAAATGTAATTATTTTTCACCACTTTTGGGGGGCAACGCTGGAAATAATAAACCATGGCCTAGGGGATCCCTGGGTTGCTCAGCAGTTTGGCCCCTGCCTTCCGCCCAGGGCGTGATCCTGGAATCCCGGGATCAAGTCTCACATCGGGCTCCCTGCATGGAGCCTGCTTCTCCCTCTGCCTGTGTCTCTGTCTCTCTCTCACACATCTCTGTGTTTCTCATGAATGAATAAATAAAAATCTTTAAAAACAAAACAAAACAAAACATGGCCTATAACAGATTTTTTCCTCCATCGAGTTACATCAAAATCTGTAATTAGCTATCTGAAAAGCATATATCTCACATTACTGCAATAAACGGAACATGCAATGCTTTCAAAGTCTCTGCTCTCTAATAAATAAATAACAAAAGCTCTACCCCAAAGACATGCCAGCATGCCGCTCGCGATTTTCTTAAGGGGAAGTGAACCTACAGCAAATAAGGAAATGGGAGTTAGGATTGGATGTCATTTCCACCAGATCATTCTGCCCCAGGGGAGGGTACACAAAGGACCTGAACAGGCCTCTCCCCCTTTGAGGCAGAAGCTGTTGGACAAACCCCACCCGCCGCTTCCCACCCCCCAGTCAGCCCACCTGTTCCTCAAGCTGTGGCGGGGGGCAGGCCGGGGTCTACTTGACAATACAGAAAGCAAAAACAGACTCACGCAGAGGACTGGAATCAATAGGGGTGACACCTGCACAGTGTTTACTATCATTATGGTGAGAAAATAAGTGGTGGGAGAAACCCTTTCTGTGAGGTCTCTAGGTTCCCGATCTCAGCCTTCTGACATTTCCACCTCACCGATTTTCTTCACAGGATCGATTTAGAGGGACGCCTGGGCGGCTCAGCGGTTGAGCGGCTGCCTTTGGCTCAGGGTGTGATCCCGGAGACCCGGGATCGAGTCCCGCATCGGGCTTCCTGCCTGGAGCCTGCTTCTCCCTCTGCCTGCCTGTGTGTGTGTCTCTCATGAATAAATAAAATCTTAAAAAAAAAAAAAAAAAAAAAGAATCCATTTGGACTCCGCAGCAAGTCAGCGGTCCTCCGAACCTGGAATGAGCCTAATGAACCGTTGAAAAAGGCTACTCGCCTGCTCCCTCGCGCATCCATCCCCCTTTTTCACCCGAGTCATCTCCGGCCAAGCAACCGTCTCAAACACCTTGACGCTCTGCAGACGGAGGAATCACCTAGGACACAGCCGCCGGGGATCATTCTGAGCCTTTACACTTTAACCTTCTCGACCACCGCGTAAGGCGAGAATTACCAGCTGCAGGCCACCAAGGAAGAAACGGGGGCGCCCAGACGTGAAGGTCCGGGGAGCGAGCCAGGACTCGAACCAGGTTTGCCAGGGACACCGCGACCCTTATCCTGACATTGTCTTAACTGGCCTCCTCGCCGGGCGCCGGGATAAGGGCCGGTCAGCCCGTCCCCGGGACCAGGCGAGGCCGCTGCCCAGGACAGCCCCACTCACCTTCCTCAGCCGCGGCCTCCCCTCAGCAGCGCGCCCGGCCCGGCCCCTCTCAGCCCCTCCTGGCCCCGCCTCCGCGACCGTTACCGAGCCGAGCGAGGCTGGCCAATCCAGTGGGAGCGCGGCGACAGGGCCCGCCTCCGAACGCGGGAGCGGCGAACTCCCGCCGCCGGGGGGCGGGGCGGGGGCGGGGCCTAGAGCGGCTCCGCGCCCGGTTGGCCCGCTCCTGGGGGCGGGGCTTACACGCGCGTAGACGGGAGCGCGCGGCGTGGCGCTTAGGTCTGCGCCTGCGCGCTGCCGTTGCACGTGCTGCAAGCCCGCGCCTTCTGTTTGCTGTCCGCAGCCACCTGGGAACTCCTTTGCCTGGAAGTCCGCAGTAAGTTTTTTTTTTTTTTTCAATGACACTACAGGTTTATTGGTTATTGTACACAAATGAATGTGAGCAACTTGCAAGTATTCACTATAAAAAGGGCTCAGTGCTTTCTTTCACTTAAGAAAGTATACCAAACTGGGGCACCTGGCTGGCTTAGTCAGTAGAGAATGCAACTCTTGAGGATTTTTTTTTTAATTTTATTTATTTATGATAGTCACACAGAGAGAGAGAGAGAGGCAGAGACACAGGCAGAGGGAGAAGCAGGCTCCATGCACCGGGAGCCCGATGTGGGATTCGATCCCGGGTCTCCAGGATCGCGCCCTGGGCCAAAGACAGGCGCCAAACCGCTGCGCCACCCAGGGATCCCAACTCTTGAGGATTTTAAGTTCAATCCCCACACTGGGTGTGGAACCTAGAAAAAAAAGTATACCAACTCCAGGAAAAAAAAAGGGTAATCAAACTTCAAGTATGTGAGGCCATTGGAGCAAGTGAGGCGCAGGCAATGTGGCCACCGTACACTGCCTTCCAGGCACACACTCAAGCCGCGACTGTGAGCCCTTGCTACCAGGCTTAGTCAGCCTGTTCTCTAGGTTCCAGACCCGGCTGAGCACGCAGCACCTGGCATCTGCAGGACCCCAGCCTTTTGTTTGTTGATGACATTTTACCCTTCCGCTCAGCATTTTCCAATCTCCACGAAAAGTCCCAGGCTCCATAGGAGGCTCCAGAAATTCAGAGGTGGCTGGCTGGAGATGCTCAAAGTCTAATTAGGGAGATGAATATATGCTCTGAAATTAAGATACAGTGTGATAGGCATAATCAGAGAAGTTTGCACGGGGCGCAGGAGGGAAAGAGAAGAATTACCTAACTGGATCACTTTCGTTTTCCTAGACCCATTAAGCCTCATCCCTGGCTGCGTAGTAGAATCACCAGGGGAGTTGTGAAAACTTGGTGCTCAGTACCCCGACTACTGAAATCAGAAGCGCCAGAGTCGTAGGACTCAAGTGTCAGCAGTTTGTTAATAGTACCTCTCCTCCCCTCCTTCTTTCCCAGGTGCAGCCAAGCTTAAGAACTAGAGGAAGTAAACCTAGAGGAATACTTGAATGATTCTGACTGGTAGGAATTCCCCAGTGATATAGAGAAGAAAGATATATATATATATTTATATTTATTTATATATATATTTATTTATTTATTTATATTTATGATAGTCACACAGAGAGAGAGAGAAGCAGAGACACAGGCAGAGGGATAAGCAGGCTCCATGCACCGGGAGCCCGACGTGGGCTTCAATCCCGGGTCTCCAGGATCGTACCCTGGGCCAAAGGCAGGCACCAAACCGCTGCGCCACCCAGGGATCCCGAGAGGAAAGATATTTAGAGAAAACGTCATGTGCAAATTAAATAATTTCAAAGCACACTTTTATAATGCCTACATTACAAGTGCTCAGTAAACATATTATTATTTTGTGTCATTAAACCTGGGCCCCTTTGGTAGAGCTCATATCTGCCCTTCCCTAACACCTAACTCCCAAAACCGTTACAAATATAAAGGGTTTTTGCTGTGGGCATCCTGATGAAACTGAGTAATATGTTGCATCCCTAGAAAGGCAGACTAGGGAGGCCTTAGGTATGTGCTAAGCAGCTGGGACTTTATCCAGGGGGTGTTGGGAAACCATAGACAAGTTTTCAAACGAGGTAATAAAATAGAAAGGTTTTTCTATTTGGGTGTCTTCAAGCCTAATTTTCATGCATCTTGAAAATATAGATAAAAACTATAATAAAAAATAATAAATAAAAATAAATAAATAAAAACTATAAAAACAGCTCTACCTTGTACAAATACGATCACTGCTTTTTTTCCCCACAAAAAGAAATCACCTCAATATTTATTTCTAAGCTTAATAAATTCAGGACCTACAAATAGGGTCCCTGCCCATCATTCTCAAAAACTGATAGAGGGTTAAGCGATCCAAAAATTTCTAGCAGAACATATAACTTCGCTCACACTTAAAGGGAAGGCCTGAACTATCAGCCCACTATCGTCGTTGCATCTTGCAGCCACATGGTGTCGCTGTTTGATGACCTGTATTTTCCAGGTCTGTGGCGGAGCAGGTCCCATCAGGGCATCAATCATGATGTGTCTCACAAGAAGTCTCAGGGTTCTAGCTTTTAGAGTACAATATTTTCCGACCTATATTCGGCCTTCTTCTAGGCCTTCTTCCAGTGAGGGGCACTGTGAGTTTGATCTCTGTGTCTGCCCCATGCAAACATGTTCTCAACTCTGCCCCCAATTCTTTCCTTACCTGGCTCTTCACACTAGCAGTGGTTAGTAGTTAAATAGATTTTCCCTTTTTTTAAAGATTTTTTTTAGTTATTTATTCATGAGAGACAGAGAGAGAGAGGCAGAGACACAGGCAGAGGGAGAAGCAGGCTCCACGCAGGAAGCCTGAAGTGGGACTTGATCTGAAGACTCCAGGATCACACCCTGGGCTAAAGGTGGTGATAAACCTCTGAGCCATCCCAGCTGCCCCAGATTTTCATTTTCAATCTTCGAAACACAGAGTCCAGCTGCTTGCCTTTTCCAAGACAATAGTATAACTTGCCCACTCTTCTTAACTGTAGCTGCCCTAATTGAGCCAGGAGGTCAAATAACATGGGTCAGTCAGGATCATTTTGGCTGAAGATCATAGAAAACCTGATTCAAACGGTCTTCTTAAGCAATAAGGAAGTTTATCTCACATAACAGAAAGTCCACAAGCAAAACAGACGTTAAGGTTGGTGAACACAATGGTTCAACAAGTTATTGAGGACCCAGTTGCTATTAGTCTCTCTGCTGTCCTGTAAACATGGGAGGTTCAACACTAAAGTGATTTTTTAGAGTGTGTGGGTGGTTTAGTTGGTTAATCATCTGCCTTCACCTCAGGTCATGATCCCGGGGTCCTGGGATGGAGCCCCACATCAGGCTCCCTGCTCAGCGGGGAGCCTGCTTCTCCCTCTCCTTCCTGCTCCTGCTCTCTCTCATTATCTCTGTCTCTCTCTCTCTCAAATAAATAAAATCTTTAGAAAAAAATAAAGTGATTTTCCAGATGTCCACCAGGAACAATCAGGACCACATACTTTCTTTTCCATCTAAAATCTTTCCTTTGGGCTTTTTTTTTTTTTTGAGCCAATTAGGTCACACGGGCACATATTCTGTCTCCCAATCAGTAACTGTCTAGCAAATGTGAAGAAGACATAGCTTGGATTCCAGGAGGAAAAAGGGGTTACCATAATTGCAATAGGCAATGAGGCGGGTGCTCCTTGAGTCACTTAAGTTGCAAGATGAAGGTATGGCTACTTGAGTAAAACTGGAGTCCTGTAAGGACCAAGAGAACAATGGATGCTAGATGTATGACCACCAGTATTCTTTACAGTTTTCAAAACACAAGGCTGATTACGCTCTATTTCCTCATCATCACTCCTGGATTTTATGTGTCAAGTGGAGGAAGTTCTACAGCATTGTCCTTCAAAGGAATTTCCCTGTATGAACCATCAAAGCCTTGTCAACACTTTAAGATTTAATTTTTTTTTAATTTTTTTTATTATTATTTATTTATGAGAGTCATACAGAGAGAGAGAGAGAGAGAGAGGCAGAGACATAGGTAGAGGGAGAAGCAGGCTCCATGCACTGGGAGCCTGACGTGGGATTCGATCCCGGGTCTCCAGGATCGCGCCCTGGGCCAAAGGCAGGCGCGCCCTGGGCCAAAGGCAGGCGCCAAACCGCTGCGCCACCCAGGGATCCCTAAGATTTAATTTTTAAGTAATCTCCACACTCAACATGGGGCTCAAATTTACAACCTCAAGATGAAGAGTTGCATGATCCACCGACTGAGCCAGCCACACACCCTGATCTCAAGTTTTCTTTGTGTCTTCAATAACCCACCAGGATGCTAATGGTTCTAAACACTCACTTAACATTCACTTACAAAAATGTATTAAGCACCTGTTATATACCAGGGATTAAACTAGATGCTGTATTTATACGGGTGAGTAAACCAGATGTGTTTCTTGCCCTCATGGTGCTTATAGACTAGTTGGAAAGAGAAATATGAAAAAATCCCACACATAAGCATTAATTATGATAAGTGCTATGAAGAGAAGGAAGAGAACAAGGATATGTGCAGGAGCCTCTCTAAGGAAGTGACATTTAAGGTGAGATCCAAAGCCTGTCTTCATTTCAGTTTACTGCTTTCCCCTGTGCTTTGTCTTCCTAGTATAAATTATAGGCTTCATTAGCAATTAAAACAGATCTTTTCACTTCTTTCTTTTTTTAAAGATTTATTTATTTATGATAGAGAGAGAGAGAGAGGCAGAGGCACAGGCGGAGGGAGAAGCAGGCTCCATCCCGGGACTCCAGGATCGTGCCCTGGGCCAAAGGCAGGCGCCAAACCGCTGAGCCACCCAGGGATCCCCCCCAGATCTTTTCATTTCTAAACTTCTAAACTGATTCTCAAATTTTCTCCAAGGCATAGACGTATCAAATTTCTCCCCATAACAAGGAGTATGCCAAATACGAATGGCATTTGGTGATGAAGTCTTGAAAAGTCTCCAATTCACAAGTCTTTTAGATTTAGAGTCCTTAATTAATCCTTAATTATACTAATACATTTGTTCCTGCCTCTTCTATGAGAACTTGAACTATGGGGACATGGATCTTATCTTACTTTTTTCAGGACCTAGTATTGTCCCTGACACAGAGCAGGTACTCAATATAGTGTGGAGTGGCACTGCTAAATTTGAGTCATATTTTGACAGGGGCATTCACCTTTAGTAGCCATCTTCCAGTATGAAAGACCACAAGTAAATAGCTCAAACAGATTAATAACAAATGCTCAAGAATCAGTACAGATTGGGGCACCTGGGTGGCTCAGTGGTTGAGCATCTGTCTTTGGCTCAGGTAGTGATCCTGGGGTCCCGGGATCAAGTCCTGTATCAGGGTCCTTGCAGGGAGCCTGTCTCTCTTTTTCTCTCATGAATAAATAAATAAAATATTTTTAAAAAAGAATCAGGGCAGCCCCGGTGGCACAGCGGTTTGGTGCCGCCTGCAGCCTGGGGTGTGACCCTGGAGACCCGGGATAGAGTCCCGCGTCGGGCTCCCTGCATGGAGCCTGCTTCTCCCTCTCCCTCTGCCTGTGTCTCTGCCTCTCTCTCTCTCTCTCTGTGTCTATGAATGGATAAATAAAATCTTAAAAAAAAAAAAAAGAATCAATACAGATTAACAATAGTTATATTAGTTGAACCTTTAAAATGTGTCAAGCTCTGGGTTACACACTTATGTTTTCTAACTTCTTGACTCTTCACAATAACCTTGACATGAGTACTCTTATTATCTTCATTCTACAAATGATCAAATTAGAAAATAGAAGTTAGGGACGCCTGGGTGGCTCAGTCGTTGAGCATGCAATGCCCTGCCTTCAGCTCAGGGTGTGGTCCCAGAGTCTAGGGATTAAGTCCTGCCTTGGGCTCCCTTCGGGGAGCCTGCTTCTCCCTCTGCCTATGTCTCTGTCTCTCTCTAGGTCTCTCATGAATGAATGAATGAATAAATGAATAAATAAATAAATAAATAAATAAATAAATAAATAAATAAATAAAAGAAAAAGTTTAAAAAAATGGACACCTAGCTGGCTCAGTCAGTCAAGGTCTACCTTTGGCTCTTTCATGATCTTAGGGTCCTGGAATAGAGCCCCATGGAGGCTCTCCACTCAGCAGGGAGTCTGCTTCTCCTCCTTCTCCCTCTCCCTATATGCTTTCTCTCACTCTCTCTCTCAAAAATAAATTAAAAATCTTAAAAAAAAAAAAAAAAAAGACTTGTTAAGGTCACACAGCTAGTATGTAGCAGAGCCAGGATATGAAATTAGCACTCAGGCTTGAAAACCTATTTCATTAATCGCTTGACCATATCACTTCTCCTGACAGGCATCTGCTCTACCATAAGATTGGTGTATGCACTTATTCCAATTTGCGTATATTTCATCTGTCTATTCGTCATCTACTGATGCATAGCAAACTATCCCTAAACATAGCCATTTAAAACAAACATTTAATATCTTGTCTATGGGTCAGGAATACAGGAGTGGCTTAGCTGGATGGTCTAGACAGAATCTTTCATGAGGCTGCCATTAGCTTGTTACCCACGGTTAGTCTAATGGATTTACTTCTAAACTCACTCATGTGGTTATTGGCAGGGCTCAGTTTGTTCCTTAGCAAGCAGCCTCTCCACAGGCTACCTGAGTATCCCCACAACATGACAGCTTCCCAAAAGGGAGTGATCCAAGAGAATGTGTGAGTACCTAAGACAGAAACAAAGTCTTTTTTTTTTTTTAAGATTTTATTTATTTATTTGAGAGAGAGTAATAGAGACTCATGAGCAGGGTGAGAGGGAGAGGGAAAGAGAGAGGGAGACTCCTCTCTGAGCAGGAAGCCCAACATGGGGCTCAATCCCAGGACCCTGAGATCATGACCTGAGCTGAAGGCAGATGCTTAATGAACTGAACCATTCAGTTCACCAGAAGTCTTTTTTATAACCTAATCCAGTCACATATCATCACTTCTGCTCTATGCTATTAATCACACAGACCAACTATGGTAAAATGTAATAGAGGACTACAAAAGGATGTGAATACCAGGAAGTGGGGTCCTTGGGAGCCATTCTGGAGGCAACTTGTCACAAACTATTTGCTCATTTCTTGTGAATGCCTCCTCCACTAGAATGTAAATTTCACAAGGGGGAAAACCATCAGTGCTGTTCATTGTTATTTTCTCCCCACAGCGCTTGCCATAGGACAGACTGTCAATAAATACTGAATAAATGTAATGATGATGATGATTCAAATTCCAAGGAATGAGCTCCCTACAACAATCCTGTTTTACTCTCAGATTTCCAGTTGCCATTCAACTAATTATTTACCTATTTATTTAAGATTTTTATTTATTTTATCTTATTTTAAAGATTTTATTGATTTATTCATGAGAGACACAGAAAGAGAGAGAGACGCAGACACAGGCAGAGGAAGAAGCAGGCTCAATGTGGGGAGCCCGACGTGGGACTCGATCCGGGGACCCCAGGACCACGCCCTGGGCCGAGGGCAGGCGCTAAACCACTGAGCCACCCAGGGATCCCCCTTAAGATTTTATTTTTAAGTAATCTCTACACCCAACATGAGGCTCAAACTCAAATCCCTGAGATCAAAAGTTGCATGCTCCACCAATTGAGTGAGACAGGTATGCCTCAACTACCTTTTTGTTTCATTTTTTAAAAATATTTTATTTATTTATTAGAGAGAAAGAAAGAGAGAACGAATGCATGAGTGCACAAGCAGGGGCAGCGGCAGAGGGAGAGGGAGAAGCAGGTTCCCCACGAAGCAGGAAGCCTGATGCAGGGCTCAATGGAGTGCTTGATCCCAGGACCCCAGGATCATGACGTGAGCCCAAGGCAGATGATTAACTAACTGAGACACCCAGGCGTCCCTCAAACAATTTTTTAAAAGCAGGACTCTATCATGCCGAAGAACATTTACTCATTTACATCTTTTTTTTTTTTTTTTTGCTTTAAAACAAAACATAATTTTTATTTTAGTACTGGTTTTCCAGGAAGCAAAATCTCAAAGATTAAAAAAATTTTTGAGCGAAACTCAAAGCTACGAGGGGTACAAATTTAGAGAAGGGTGTTACCTGTAAGTAAATGCTTACTCAGCCCAATCAGGAGTGCTGGCAGAGCCAGGAGCAGGTTGAGAGAACTGAGTCCAAGATTCTTGCATTCGATAGGATTCTGGAAGCATGTTAAAGTGGTTCCAGGTCAATGATTCTCCCTAGCTCCGAGATACAATTATCTCAAAATAAAATTTTTAAAAATCACCAATAGGGGCAGGCCGGGTGGCTCAGCGGTTTAGCGCTGCCTTCAGCCCAGGGTGTGATCCTGGAGACCCTGGATGGAGTCCCACGTCAGGCTCCCTGCATGGGGCCTGCTTCTCCCTCTGCTTGTGTCTCTGCCTCTCTCTCTCTCTCTCACTGGGTCTCTCATGAATAAATAAATAAAATATTTTTTAAAAAATCACCAACAAACCAGGGCACCTGGGTAGGTCAGTCAGTTAAGCAGCTGGCTCTTGATTTCAGCTCAGGTCATGATTTTGGGTTCCTGGGATTGAGCCCCACATGGGGCTCCATGCTCAGTGGGGAGTCTGCTTTAGGATCTCTCTCCCTCTCCCTATGTCACTCCCCCCACTCATGTTCTTTCTCTTTCTCTAAAATAAGTCAATCTTTTTAAAAAATCACCATAGACCTACATTAAAAGAAGTTCTAGGTATGTACTTGAGAAAGAAGAAAAGTGATCAAAGAAGGCAAGTCTGAGATGCAACGATTGTTGAGAAAAAAATGATAACCATGTAGATAAGTCTACACAAACATTGTATAATTCAGTATAATGATCATGAAGGCAAATGTGTGGGCTTAAAAAAAGGACAGACTCAAATAAAACTTGATTGCAAGGTGAAAGGGGAGTCAATGACTTCCAAACCAGTAGAAAGAATAAGTGAAATACAAGAACAAAAATTCAGGCTACTTTTAAGAATGGAAGAAAGGAGAACAAAAAGCAGAGCAAAGGTGGGACAGATAGAAAGCAAAGGTAAAATAATAGAGACAAGCTAAATACACTACCAATAATAAATTGACAGTTTATAATTCAAAGTGAGATAGTTCAAAACTCCTTTCTTATTATTTTTTTAAATGATTTTATATTCCCCCTACTCATTTCTCCCCCTCAACCTCTAATAACCACCAATCTGTTCACTGAGTTTGTTTTTGGTTTTGTTTTTAGATTCCCAGCCTTTAAGAGCCATATAAAATATTTGTCATTCAAAAAAAAATATTTGTCATTCTCTATCTGACTTATTTCACTTAGAATAGTGTCCTTCAGATCCATCCATGTTGTCACAAATGGCAGAATTTCCTTCTTTTTTATGGCCAAATAATAGTATTCATGTGTGTGTGTGTGTGTGTGTGTGTGTGTGTGTGAGAGAGAGAGAGAGAGAGAGAGAGAAAGAAATATACAGAAGTGGAATTGCTGGATCATATGGTACTGCTATTTCTAATTTTTTTTAGAGGGATAGGGAGGGGGAGAGGGAAAGAATCTTAAGCAGGTTCCACATCCAGCTCAGAGCCCAACTCAAGGCTCTATCTCACAATCCTGGTATCATAACCTGAGTTGAAATCAGGAGTCGGACACTTAACCAACTGAATCACCCAGGCACCCTTATTTTTAATATTTTTGAGGAACTTCCATACCATTTCCCACAGTAGCTGCACCAAATTATATCCAACCAACAGTGCATAAGTGTTCTCTTTTCTCCTTACCCTTGCCAACACTTGTTATTTCTTGTCGATAATAGCCATTCTAACAGGCTTGAGTTATTCATATATATACTTTCTACATAACTATAGAACATGGACTCAGAAGGAAACACCAAATTCATGTTCATATTGGCTTGGGGTAAGAGAAGCAAGTAATGGTGTTGGATTTGCAAATCCAATAGGGTTTTATCTGCAATGTTTTCTTCCATTGAAATTTTTCAATGAGCCAGTATTTAATGATGGTCAATTCTAAGTCACAGGAATATGGTTATTATCTTCTATACTTTTTACATTTTTTTTACATTTCTCTAAATAAACATGATACAAACTTTTCCCAATTTTTACCAAATCTTAACCAATTGGAACATGTGTCTGTACTGCCTTCCTTTGGCTCTTTGCTCTAATTAAGGGTGTATCTACAAACCCCACTCTCCACATGACTCAAACCAAAGCTGATATTCTCCTGAAATTGTCCAGCTTTTCTTGTTTCGAGTTCTACAAAATCACCTTATTTCACTCCTCCACTTTCAGTATTTGTGTAGGTAGAGCCACAGCCACCTTGGGCTGAGGGGGAAGATGCCTAAGCAGCAGCAGCCTGGTGAGCAGCAGGAGACTGTGGGTACTGGCATTGGTTCTGACACACAATCCTTGGAGGCCATAATTCTGGGCCCTGGGCTTCTTTCTAAAGCACCAGTTAAGGTGCCTCTCCCTTTAAATATATCGCTGGTAGTCAAGCTGGACCAATACTGGAAGGGCACGTGGAAAATTTTAGTCTTGTTCGTATCAGACTAAGTAACTTTTCCCTTTTATTTTGATCTCCATTCATGTTGTTTAAAAAGTAAGTTCAGGGATCCCTGGGTGGCGCAGCGGTTTGGCGCCTGCCTTTGGCCCAGGGCGCGATCCTGGAGACCCGGGATCGAATCCCACATCGGGCTCCCGGTGCATGGAGCCTGCTTCTCCCTCTGCCTGTGTCTCTGCCTTTCTCTCTTTCTCTCTGTATGACTATCATAAATAAATAAATAAATAAATAAATAAATAAATAAATAAATAAATAAATAAATAAATAAAATAAAATGTATAAAAAAAAAATAAAAATAAAAAGTAAGTTCAGAAAACCAGTCAATGCATTAACAATTTCCTTTTCAAAAGGAGGCCCAATGAAAGCACAGAGAATGGTGAATGAAAACATTTAGCTGCTCTCTTAAAATACATCACTGATGGCCTAGCTGGCTTAGTCGGTAGAGTATGTGACTCTTTTTTAAATTTTTATTTATTTATGATAGTCACACAGAGAGAGAGAGAATGAGAGAGGCAGAGACACAGGCAGAGGGAGAAGCAGGCTCCATGCACCGGGAGCCCAACGTGGGACTCGATCCTGGGTCTCCAGGATCGCGCCCTGGGCCAAAGGCAGGCGCCAAACCGCTGCACCACCCAGGGATCTCGAGTATGTGACTCTTGATCTCAGTGCTGGAAGTTTGAGCCCCACATTGGGTGTAGAGATTATTTAAAAATAAAATCTTAAAAAATTAGTCAATCAATCACTAATGTCAATGGGCAAATTGGTGAGAGGTAGTTTGAGGTAATAACAGATCTAGGTACTTCCTGGGAAACAAGGAAATAATCTGAGTGTGAGAATACAGTCAAAAGCATGGGGCACCTTGCTGGGTCTGTCAGTAGAACATGTAACTCTTGATCTCATGGTTGTGAGTTTGAGCCCCATGTGGGGCATAGAGATTACTTTGAGAATAAAAAAAAAAGTTACGTCAAAAGCAGGATTAGCTTGAATAAATACATTTTATACTTAAGTTAAATACCTTTCATGGTATTTTCTTGAGACTTAGTGTCCATAACAATTCTGTCTGGTAACAAGTAACTATCGCTACCTTCAGTGTCCTGGGCCCTGGGAATGAGTAGGTGGAAAATGTAGTAAAAAAATGGCATGTTCCTGGCATCCCAGAAATTATACCAGGTATCTCAGAAATTCCAAGTATTATACTCAAAGAGAAAATAGTGGCATAGTACAAGCCAGTTGAGGAATCAGATTGCACTGCCTATTTGTGGTGCAGATTTGAGTGCACCTCTTGAATGTACTCTGTGGGCCCTGGGCAGAGGAGCTTCCCAGGCCTCTAAGGAAAGGCTTAGAGTTTTTTTCAAGCACAATTAACACTTTTGTAATAATAGGCCCTGTTAACATGAACTTTTTGAATCCCACAGGCCTGGCTCCATATGCTGGCCCTGCAATTTGCAATTTCCTTTTTTATTTTTTATTTTTTTTAAATTCATGAGAGAGAGGCAAAGACATAGGCAGAGGGAGAAGCAGGCTCTCTGAGGGGAACCCAATGCAGGACTTGGTCCCAGGACCCCAGGATCACACTCTGAGCTGAAGGCAGATGCTCAACCACTGAGCCACCCAGGCATCACTGGCCCTGCAACTTCTGAAGGCTTTGGGTCCCTCTGTAATATAAATACTGGGCTGTTGTGAAAAGTACAGGCAATAATATACAAGGACATAGCAAGCATCCAATAAATTACACCTTATTGGTCTTATAAAGGATACCCAGATTTCTAAGTTTTTACAAGAAAATATGATCCTTCATTAGTATCCCCAACCAGGGTTTTCTGGTCCTAGCCCAACAACAAAGGATTGTTTTTTAGAAGAACTAAGGACTAGGAAAAAGGAATTAGGGACATGTCTTCAACTAGCCTGGTCCCATCGCTAGAAATTCCCACTTTGAAGCCTTTTACCTTTCCCCTGCAACTCATTCTTTCAATAATTATTTATTGAAAACTCTCCGTTCAAGACACCCGTTTAGAAGAAAATACAAATATGAAAAGTCTTTGTCTTGGAGGAGCTTTCAGTACAGGGTAGCAAACAAGAAATCAGTGCTCACTAAACAGAATCCTTAGAACATAATTTGCTTAAGAATTCAGTCATTTGGGGTGCCTGGGTGGCTCAGTGGTTGAGCATCCACCTTTGGCTCAGGTGGTAATCTCAGAATTTCCCAACCAAGTCCCACACGGGGCTCCCAGCAGGGTGCCTGTTTCTCCCTGTGCCTATGCTTCTGCCTCTGTCTCTCATGAAAAAAAATAAATAAAATCTTAAGAAAAAAAAAAAGAGAATTCAGTCATTATTTTATAGACTGATTAACCTAATTAATAGATTGTCCCTTCTAGTCTCTATTCCCCTTCTCTCACATACTTGTTCAGCATCTAGAAACCGCCTTGACTCTACCAACCTCAATGATGAAACAATTCTTTACACAGACCTCAAGCTGGGATAAGAAATTACACAATGAGGTCTGGATCACACGTTCTGGCCCCCAAATCTTCTGGGCCTTCAGAGCCCCTCCAGAATCCCTTCAAACGTCTGTGTATTGTCACCTGGTACACACTTCACAGGACCTCAAATGGCCCTGCTCAGCAACCTTCTTCCCTGTCTGTGGGTGGCAGGGAAGATCAGAAGGCACCTAAAACCTACCCAGGCCTGCTTTACATTCATTCTTTTTTATTTTTTATTTTAAGGTTTAATTTATTTATTTAGGAGAGACACACACAGAGAGAGGCAGAGGGAGAAGCAGGCTCCCTGCAGGGAGCCCTATGCGAGACTCGATCCCAGGACCCCGGGAACATGCCCTGAGCCGAAGGCAGACCTCAACCTGTGAGCCACCCAGGTGTCCCTACATGCATCCTTTAAGCAAGTGTTTATCAGAGCCTACTCTGAGCCTGCGCTGTGCAGGTGTGGGAGGTACAAGAGCGAGAGCCAAGCGCCACAACCCCTGCCATCAAGAACCTCCAGTCCCCTATGAAGTTGCACGATAAGCAAAAACTACAGAAATAATTGCACACTCCGACAAGGGCTAAGAAGTCCAAGTGCTGCAAGTCTTCAGGGCCAGGATAGTTTTCCTTCAAAAAAAAAAAAAAAAAAAAAGATATCTAAGAGCGAGCTCGACCACACAGAGAAGGGTGACTAGGGGCCGAGGCAGGGAGGCGGGCCCAGCAGGGGGAGGGCATCGCAGGGCCCCGGGGACCGAGAACGCCGGTCTCTCGGAGAAGCTGCACGGCCCGATACCCGCCCTAAGGCGCTGGGTCTTTACAGAAGCAACCAGAACCCGTGAAGGAGATTTCAAGGGGCGCATGCCCTTATCGGGGTCACCGGCCCGGCGGCTTCGGAGCGGACACACGGTCAGTTTACGCGCCGGGTTCCCGCGGCGTCCGGCCCCGCGCCCGCGACCGAGCCGCACCGGGGATGGCGAGACGCGGCCGCGGCCTCAAGGTTTCGGGCGGGCGGGGGTCGAGGGAGGGCCTGGCTGGCGCTGCCCGCGGGGGCGGGGGCGGGGGCACCCGAAGCGCCGCAGAGTCGGCGCTCGCTCGGGGCGGCGGCCGAGCTCTCAGCCTCGGAGCAGGAGGCGCCCGGGGCTCGGCGGAAGCGGCGCGGCCCGCGACCTCCCGCGGCGCCCGGCGGCCCAGGTGCGCCCCGCGGCCCCCAGAAGCCCCTGCGCGCGGCCCCGGGCACCCCCGCTGTACGCAGCGCGGCGGCGGCCGCCATCTCCGGCGGCGGCGGCGGGCGGTGCCGCGCGGACCCCGAGCCCCGGAGGGTGAGGCGGCGGGCAGTGCGGGGGCTCGCGGGCGTCGGCGGGTGCCGGCCGGGGGCGGGGGCGGGGGCGGCCGCGGGGCGCCCATCCTGGTCAGGCCCAGCATCTCAGCGTAATGAACACCCTTGCAGCCCCTTCTCCCTCCGCACGCGGACCGGCCGTATCTCGCGCAGCCCAGATCCCGCGTGCGGGAACTTCGGCCTCTCCCGCGGAGGACGCGGCGCGCGCAGCTCCTGTGTGTCCCTCCGCGTCCTCCTCCGTGTTGGCCGCGCGGGACCGCGCCCGTGTGGGCGGCCTTGACCGCGGCGTCCAGGCCGGCCCGGCGCAGGCTGGGCGTGGAGGGTCGTGCAGGGTCTTGGGGGACGGCCCCGTGATTACTTCTTGGCCCCCCCCTGCTGGTGATCACGCAGGTGGTTTGCAGTTTGCAGCTAGGACAAAAGGCAGTTCGTTGAGCTCTGTTCCGTCTAGCGTGTTGAGCATGATTACTTGTTTAGAGTGGATCTCTCATAAGGCTTGTGGTTTATGTGGATGCAAAAATGCTCCTCGGAAAAGTTATGTTCTTTTTTTTTTTTTTTTTTTTTTTTTTAATATTTTACTTACTTATTCAGGAGAGACACAGAAAGAGGCAGAGACACAGGCAGAGGGAGAAGCAGGCTCCATCCAGGAAGCCTGATGTGGGATTCGATCCCAGAACTCCAGGATCACGCCCTGGGCCGAAGGCGGCGCTAAACCGTCGAGCCACCCGGGCTGCCCAAGTTATCAGTTCTTATACCTCCGGTGGCATTTGGGGGACATCTGGCTCCTGGAGCTTCCTGACTCACTTTGCTGGAGGTCCCAAGGCTTCACATGGGTCTGGGCGTACAGTGTCAACACCTGTTTGTTGAAGAGTGACCTCCTTTGTGATTGGCCTTACCTAGAGCTGTTGCTGAAAAGGGAACTATGAATATCTTAATATATTTTTTAATTTTTTAAAAAAGATTTTACTCATTTATTCATGAGAGACACAGAGAGAAAGAGAGAGAGGCAGGGACACAGGCAGAGGGAGAAGCAGGCTCCATGCAGTGAGCCCGACATGGGACTGGATCCCAGGTCTCCAGGATCATACCCTGGGCTGAAGGCAGGTGCTTAACCCCAGAGCCAACCGGGCTGCCCTTAACGGTTGTCTTACTCTGAAACATGATCGTTGGATTGCTAGCGAATAGATTTTAAAAGATTATGCTGATGCCTAGATACTCAAAAAGCTTTCTTTGAAGGCATGTAAAGAGTTTCGAGTGACATCATCTCATCAGTGAAAATAAATGGAATTTGTTTTTCTTTTTTTTCTTTTTATGGTGAAAAAAATTATATTTAGATTTATAGCCGGCTGGACTCAGTTTAGATGATCCCAATTTTGTTGGCAACATCCAAAGCATCATAGTCAGGAGCCAGTCGAACACATGCTTTCTTCTCTCCATCAGGCCTGATCAAGGTGTTGACCTTGGCCACATCAATGTCATAGAGCTTCTTCACAGCCTGTTTGATCTGGTGCTTATTGGCCTTGGCATCCACAATGAACACAAGTGTGTTGTTGTCTTCTATTTTCTTCATGGCTGACTCAGTAGTTAAGGGGAACTTGATGGCATAGTGATCAAGCTTGTTTCTCCTGGGGGCGCTCTTTCGAGGATATTTGGGCTGCCTTCGGAGATGCAGGGTCTTGGGTCTTCGGAATGTAGGTGAGGTGCGGATATTCTTTTTTTTGTGACTGTGCACGCCTTTCAGCACCGCTTTCTTACTTAGCTTTCAAAGCCTTTGCTTTGGCTTCGGCTTTGGGAGGGGCAGGGGCTTCCTTCTTCGCCTTCGGCGCCATCTTCGTGAAAGGGGGAATTTGTTTTTCCACCCCGACTTTCATTTACATTTTTTAATTTTAAAAATTTATTTTATTATTATTGTTTTTAAGTAGGTTCCATGCCCAGCATGGAGCCCCAAAGCAGGGCTTGGACTCACTACCCTGTGGACTAACCACCCTGTGATTAAGACCTGAGCTGAAAAAGAAAAAAAAAAAAAAAAGACCTGAGCTGAGGGATCCCTGGGTGGCGCAGCGGTTTGGCGCCTGCCTTTGGCCCAGGGCGCGATCCTGGGGACCCGGGATCGAATCTCATGTCGGGCTCCCAGTGCATGGAGCCTGCTTCTCCCTCTGCCTGTGTCTCTGCCTCTCTCTCTCACTGCGTGCCTATCATAAATTTAAAAAAAAAAAAAAAGACCTGTGCGGAGATCAAGAGTCGGATGCTTAACCAACTGAGCCACCAAGATGTCCTTCATTTACATTTTTTAAATTTTGTGCTAAAAGAGAGGGAATTTTCTTTGTAATGATCATTTTTCAGTTTGGTTGCATGATTCTGGAAATTAAGTATATGTTTAAGGATTTAAGAATGACAAGTTTTAAACCAAAGTCTTCTCTGGCCTTCCCACCCATTGGGTAGGGCTAGGATCCTTTCTTTGTGGACCCTTTCTGTCCCTTACTGCTTCTCTTTACAAAGACACTCCCATGGCTATGTGGTAATCCTTTGTTTTTTTCTAGAGCTCTTCACTTTGAGCTTAGTGTCCAGCTCAGTGCCTGGCACATAAGTGACTGATAACTATTAGCATGGTGAATGAATTTAGAGTATGACATGTGTTTATTAATCCAATTTGTAACTTAGAGATGTGTGACATATTTCTCATTTTTTAATTGAGTAAGGCAGATATTGGGGACAAGGACAGTTGTGATCATGTTTTGGTTATAGATATAGTCACATTCCAAAAAACACTACCAGCAGGACACCTAGGTCTTTCCTTTTCTTAAAAATAAAAACTTTGTTGAGGTATAATTCACATACCTCATACAATTCACCCATTTAAAGTGTACAATTCAATGTCTTTGTATATTGCAATATTAACTTTTTTAAGTTGTGGTAAAATACATATGACATAAAATTTGCCATATTAACCATCATTAAAATGTATAATTCCGTGGGATTAAGGACATCCACAGTTTTGTGCAACCACTATTTCCAAAACTTTTCAGCACTTTAGATAGATACTCCATAAATAGATGAATGCCTGTAGTTTAGGGAAATTTTTCAAGAAATAAATGTGATCTTGATTTCTAATTTCCTTTCTAATTTGTTGTGTTGTCTTTTATACTTTCATATGAAAAGTTATAATAATTAAGATGGTACCATGCCTTATCGTAGTGCGATAATAATGAAGTTCCTTATGATGGAAAACTGGGCAGTTTTTTTCAAGTTTGAATGCTGGATTACTGAAGTTTCTAGGGTCTCTAAAAGTTACAAAGCAAAATTTGAATGAAATCCCTAAGACCACTCTGATTTGCAAAGGATGGCTTATCCAAATTTTTATATCATGCTATTTGGCTTCTTCTATTGCTGTGTATTCTCTTTGCTTTTATAGTTGCAGGATACCCTCCACTTTCATAGGAGATACCCTAGGGCTTCTTAAGACTAGAAAAATTCACAAATTTATAAGGTGCTCCCAAAACAGAGGGATTTATTTTAGGTGCGAAGTATTTGAATCTTTCTCAGTGTTAATCTCTTTTGCATCTTTTAAATACGCTTCTGGCTGTTTTCAGCTAAAGAAGTTTGGCAATCTCCCATTTTTAACAAGGAGAGGAGCGCCCTTGGGCATCTATAGGGAGAGGGCTAGACCAGAGTAGGTCTTGGCAGCAAAAAATAGTTGAACCTATTTTTCAGTAGGTTTGGCAGGTATACAGCTGTTAATCTCAAATCTCCAAATGTGGAGGGTTTCCTATGCATGTGTGAACATATGTGTGCTTCAGATTTTAGTAAAATCTAATTAGTATTACAGCCCAGTTAATTCTGAGGTAATTGCATGGGAGTACTGGGCTTTAGTTCTGACTCAGGCCCCACTAGTGACCTGAGCAAACCATATAACTTTTGTGAATTCATTGTTGGCACTAGTAAATTAAATGGGCTTGAGTAGGTAAATTAAGTTTGCTGTTGGAAAGCAAACTAGTATATCCTTGGCTGCTTTCTGCGAACTTGTCATTTCTTTGAAGGTATCTACAAATTTTTTTTAATTTTTAATTTTTTTTAATTAAATAGGCTCTATCCCCAACATGGGGGTTGAACTCATGACCCCGAGACCAAGAGTCACATACTCTACCAACTAAACCAGCCAGGTGCCCCTAAAATATTTTTTTAAATTACATATTCCACCTTAATATATATCCTTCTAAAATTTAATATTAAGATTGCATTTTAAATTTGTTACCACCCTGTAACATAGATGCTTCCTGAAGATGCGTACTGTTTATCCGGGAGTTTTATGTATTCCCTGACCCATTGCCTCATACCCTTGGGGCTTCTTATACCTCAATTTGAGAATCACGAGACCCAGAGGACCTCTAGGTCTCTTGCAGCTCTGATGTGGTATCATATTTGAAATTAGTTAAACTAGAGTTTATGCTCTGGTTTTAGGAAATTATAAATTTTTAACAGGGAAAATATGATTAGCCAATTTGCATGACTTTATTTCTTTTCCTGAAACCTGGAGATTGCAATTCTATTGTATGTAAAAGCTGTTTCATCAGAAACTCCATGCAATTTGAGAAATGGATTGCAAACTTAGAAAAAAACTCTTTGCATATGTTATCTTTGTTGCTCTCAATCTTTCTTTGCTGCAATTCTGCTTTTTTCTTTCCTGGCTGCTAATTGGATTAAAGACTGTTTTGCCAACCATGGCATCTGGAGATGACAGTCCTATCTTTGAAGATGATGAAAGGTAAATGTCTTGCATGGCAAAAAAAAAAAAAAAGTAGCTTTTGAAACTTTCAAAATTGTTTTAATCACTCAGGAGTGATTTATCCAGGCTACTTTGTTAAGGACACATTTTGTAAAGTTGCAGAATGCATGGTTTTGCTTTTCTGTGATTTAAACACCTTTTAAGTGGCCCCTAACGTAACACATCTTTTCCCATAGGGCCTGGATGTAAGATCTCCAAATCTGCCTTAGCACAAAGTTTTCGGCAATCACTTCAAAATAATATAACATTCACTTACCATTTCTGATTTAGAGTACACAAAGGACATTAGAGTGAATAAAAAGTAAGATGTAGTTAAGAGAGCAGGCTTAAAACATATTTCATACAGATATTACATTATAAAATATATGGCATTCTTACAGGGCATGATATGATAAATATATATTTTATATTAAAATATTAATATAAATATGTATTTAAATTGTGCTAGAAACTTATGACAAAACAATCCTTTATTTTTTTATAAGATTATTATAGTAAAGATAAGAATGATCATTTTCCATATATTTTTATCTTTTTAATTATAGGACATTAATTCTATGACTTCTCTTTTTCTCAGTATAATAAATTAGAACCTTTTTTGTTAAAATGAATCCTAACTGGCTTAAGTATGAAAGGTTTGGGGAGTTTCTTGTTTTGGAGTGAGTGGATCTGAAAAAGAAAAACCAGAATTAAATACTGTGCTTTTTAAAATGGGGATAACGGGGGGAGAAGCAGAGACTTTTTACTGACCTTTCTAAGCATTATTCTGTAGCCCAGCTTAGAATACTATCCTAGATAAAGTGATAGGTTCTTAATCCTATTAATATTAAGGTGACTTTGTTTGGAATTATCCGACTATATACCTGTTTATAGTAGTTGTATCTTAAAGGAAGAGTGCATAAGAGGGAGAAGATAGCTATATGTACTGTGAGTAGAAATTGTTAGGTACTGTCACTTTAATATCTTGTAATTTTAGGGGTTTAAAAAATCTGATATTTTCATGTTGGAAAGATTCATTGGTTATTTGCTTACTGTACTTGGCCAGTTGTAATTCTGTTATTTTATTCCCGTAGCCCTCCTTATAGCCTGGAGAAAATGACAGATCTCGTAGCCGTTTGGGATGTTGCTTTAAGTGATGGAGTCCATAAGATTGAGTTTGAACATGGCACCACATCAGGCAAACGAGTGGTATATGTAGATGGGAAGGTAGGAAAAAAATAAGTTACTTTGTAGAATATGGTATACATAAAAGCTTGATTTTGTTAACATAGATTCTTCATATATAAATTTAAGGGTTTTCTCTTACATTGATTATATTTTGGCCTGGATCATGTTGCTGGACAAAGCAAACTAATAATAATTATAGATCCATAGACTATAACATTTAAACTTCAAGTGCTTTTATTTTCTAAAATATTTGGATTGTTGGGATTCCTGGGTGGCTCAGCGGTTCAGTGCCTGCCTTTGGCACAGGGCGTGATCCTGGAGTCCCGGGATTGAGTCCCGTGTCGGGCTCCGGGCATGGAGCCTGCTTCTCCCTCTGCCTGTGTCTCTGCCTCTCTCTCTCTCTCTCTCATGAATAAATAAATAAAATCTTTAAAAATAAATAAATAGAAAAATAAAATAAAATATTTGGATTATGAAGTAATAAAATTACATCTAAATAACATTGCTATTAAAAAAAATTGCTATTTACTCACTTTAATTATATAGCATTTCTAAAGTTAAGTATTAAATTTTCTTCCATTTGTGTGTTTTCAACTTTTACATTTTATTGCTTAGGAAGAGATAAGAAAAGAATGGATGTTCAAACTAGTGGGCAAAGAAACTTTCTGCGTTGGAGCTGCAAAGACAAAAGCAACCATAAATATAGATGCTGTCAGTGGCTTTGCATATGAATATACTCTGGAAATTAATGGCAAAAGTCTCAAGAAGTATATGGAGAACAGGTCGAAGACTACCAATACCTGGGTATTACATTTGGATGGTGAGGACTTTAGAGTTGTGTTGGGTAAGTGAGTGCCATTTCTGCAGAATCTGTTGACTTTTTATGATGATTGTTAATTAGTTCCCCTAACTATCCAGACCCTTTATGGGAGCTTTGAGTAGAGAGAGTGTGTGTGTAGGTGTATTTCTGATGTGTCCTATGTAAATGAAATGTTCATTTAATTGACTGGTTTATATGAGAGCCAGATTTTGTAGTGATGGATTTGAGGATTATAAACAGGTGTAAAAAAAAAAAAGGAAATGGGCAACCCCGGTGGCGCAGCGGTTTAGCGCCCCCTGCAGCCCAGGGCATGATCCTGGAGACCCTGGATCGAGTCCCATGTCGGGCTCTCTGCATGGAGCCTGCTTCTCCCTCTGCCTGTGTCTCTGCCTCTCTCTCTCTCTCTCTGCATTTCTATGAATAAATAAATAAATCTTAAAAAAAAAAAGGAAATGATGTAGACATTTGTTGTTACTTATTGTTGATATTTCTGTTATCTTTTATTATCGATATTTCTCTTTAAAAGGATGTCTAGAGACAGTTGGAAATTTAAGCATGATCAGTAACAAGGGAATTTTTTCTAGACAGCAGTATGTTTAGTACTGCAATATATCAAAATTTCCAGTCCAGATAAAGCAGATTAAAAAGTAAAAAGTAATAAGCCATTGATCCTAAAGCTGAGTTTTGTTGTTACAGATGGCTATCCATGTTTCCAGTGGGTCTACAAAACTTAAGACAAATATTTACCAGTTACTATCTTTTCTCTCCTCTGGTACTCCCGGTATTTCCTGCTTCTTACATCACTAAGTTAAGATCATTTGGATTATCTCATAAATTCATTGATTCACTTACTTAGATAATCTTGAGTACCTACTAAATATCAGTGAGCGTACCAGACACTGAGGATACTAGATGAAAAGATGTTGTCTGTGCCTTTAAAGAGCCTACAAGCTAGTCAAATGCTAGCATATACCTTTAAAAAAATTCTTTTTAAAGATGAAAAATGTTTGGGGTGCTGACTCAGTTGGTGGAGCTTGTGACTCTTTCTTTTTTTCCAATGATAGTCACAGAGAGAGAGAGAGAGGCAGAGACACAGGCAGAGGGAGAAGCAGGCTCCATACACTGGGAGCCTGACGTGGGATTCGATCCCAGGTCTCCAGGATCACACCCTGGGCCAAAGGCAGGCACCAAACTGCTGTGCCACCCAGGGATCCCCTGGAGCATGTGACTCTTAATCTCAGTGTTGTGAGCTCAAGCCCTATGTTGGTAGAAATCACCTAAAAATAAATAAACTTAAAAAAAATGAAAAATGAAAAGTGTTTATCAAGTAGTTAAATGTACATAGTTGAAAAAAAAAAACCAGAAAAACTCCTATAGCTTATTTATTGAAGAAACTGGATCAATTTATCTTAAAGAGTTTCTTGTGGTCTGGATTTTATTGATTGAACTTTTGTGATGTTTTTTCTTTTTTTTTTTAATATATTTTTAAAGATTTTTTTTTTTAAGTAATCTCTACACCCGATGTAGGGTTCAAATTTACAACACCAAGAGATTAAGAGTCTCATCCACTACCAAATGAGCCAGCCAGGCTCTTTGTTTCTTTGTTTCTAATATTTCCTATACATTGATAGTTAACTAAAGAATTGGTCAAATTTAGGTTTGATTTTTTTTTTTCTGGCAAGACTACTTTATGGTTTTGTTATATCAAGAGGCACATGGTATTTGTCAGTTTTTTTGATGTTGGCAACCATTGGTTGTCATTGGTACCTAATGTTTGCATCCATTAATCCTTAGCAGTTGCTAAATATTTCTAAAATGAAAAACTTCCTGTCATCTACTCTTTGGTTGCACAGAAGTACAATTTTTATATGAAATGCAGACTAAAAAAAAAAAAAAAGCAGACTAACACTTGTTTTCCCTTTACTATAAATTTTTCAAAATACAGAATTGGCTCCTTATTTTCCTCTAAAGGTGATCATTTAGGGTTTTTTTAAAAAAAAAACATTATTAAAAAATAAATAAAAACCATTATTAACTCATGGATTTAAACAGTTTGATGTGTGTTGCAACACATTCAAGTTATTATTTGAATTGACCATCGGATTGTCCCCATTTTGGCCAATGGTGTGCTCTGTAGATTGGCTCCTGTGTCCTTTTGTGACACATCATTGGTAGACTTCGAAAGCTTTCTTGCTATCAGATATGACAAGATGTCCTAGGCTCATTTTAAACATTTTCTTTCCTGACGTGGAATCATACTTTTCTTCAAGAAGCCCCAGTTTCTCAAGAGGAAAATGGTATTTCAAGAGCATAATCTGAGCATACGTTAAGATGCTCATTCATTATTTTTAGGAAGGTCCAGGCAGGCAGGCAGGCAGAAGAGGCTCCAAGGTACACATGCTCCAAGGCCTCCTGTAACTCACTGAATCCACTTCTGAGCCATAATGATGTAATACTTTTATCAGATGTGTTCTTTTGTTAATATACATACTGGAATAGGTGCTCTACCCATATGATTCAGATATTAAAATGATATGAAAAGATACATGGCAAAATTTGCTTCCACCCCTATTCCCACCCACCCTGTTTCCCTGATAAAAATAAGCTCTTTAATAGTGAGTCTTTCCAGTGTTTATTTAGATTCAAGCAAATATGAAAATTTAATACTACCTCATTTCATAAAAGCATCTTGTCTTCTTGACTTATTCATATATTCTGAGGATCCTCTCCTAACCATACACGAAGAGCTTTCTCATACTTTTTTTTATAGCTGCAGAGTTGGTCTCAATAGTAATAAAATAAATAGTTTAACTCACTCCTGACAATTGGGCACTTGGGCTATTTCTAATCCTTTGCTGTTGGAAGTAGTGTTGGATGAATGGCTTTGTTTATATGCCTCTTGGAATGTAGTTGACATATCTCCTTTGCATAAAATCCCAGAAGCGGGAAAGTAGGATTGCTGGGTCCAACAGAACTGTGCTTGTCACTTGAGCCATCGGGCCCCATTGCCCCTATGGTGCTTTTACTGCTGTGCGCTCCCGGTACCCATTTCCCCTCAGGTTCCCCAGCTGAGCATGTTGTCAGATCTTAAAATTTTTAAAAAATATTCTGCTACATGAAAAGTGGTATTTCAGTGTTTTTATTTGCCTTTTTCAAAATTAAGTGAGGTTGAGCATCTTTTCATATTTGATGTCCTTTGTTTTTCTCTTCTGATCTACGTGTCCTCTGACCTACTGTCTTTTGGGTTGTTGGTCTTTCTCTCGTTGATTGCTCGGAGTCTTTCTGCCAGTAAGAGTGACTTTTGTCTGTGTTATGAGCTTTGCGTATTTCTTCCCAGTCTGACTTTGCTTATGTGTGTACACTTTTTTCTTTAAAACATGTACTCCTGGGCTCCCTCAAAAGAAATATTCTTTACTTTAATGTAGTCACATTTATTCCATTTTTCTTTTCTGGATTAGTAGGTTTCTTCAGAGGCACATTCATAATAGCCTATAGAAAATCTGAGTACATGCACATGTTCAGTAGGCATACTACATGAAATTCCAGTTTTCACCGGCATCATGGTTTATTTTAGCACGGTATGCTCTGATCAGGTGTTGAGACAAGTTAGGTCTCCCTGTAACCATGGCTGTTGATGCTTCAGCTCAGGCTGCTACTGGAGCAAACCACTGCCTACATCTCCTGCGCCCCTCTGCCTGTTTCTCCTTTAGCCCAGGTCAAAGGCCTCTATTCTCTGAGGCTCCCATCTCAAGCTGTGGGGAGAAAAGAGCCCCTGTTAGACTGTGTTCCTGGAGTAGATGGCCTGTTAGAATCAAGCCCCTGACTGGCGCCTCAGCCTTGACACGGAGGCAAGTTTTTTGACTCTTGGGCTTCTCACGTGCACACAGGTCATGATTCTAGGCTCATCTTCTGGCTCCTTGATTAGTGCAGTCTTCTCTACCACCCCCCACCAGGATACTAACAGTCACAAGTGGTTCTGGGATCCTCCCCCAAAATGCACACGTGTTTGTGCACACGTGCACACATGTACATGCCCTCCGAGGTAAGCCTCAGCAGCTTAACTGATGCCCAGCTGTATCGTGGCAGCATTTTGCACCATACTGTCAGTACAGTCCACCAGGTATACCTGTGTTTTTTCTTACGATCCATAGTTTTTCCCCAAAATGAAAACATTACAATAATGAATAGAGATTATTGTGCTATCCAGTAGGAAATTTCAGGTTAAATTTCTAAGCCTGAATGCTGTTCATCCGACATCGGCCCTGTCACAGCCTTTCTTGGTGGCCTTTGTGCAAGAAAGGTAGGGGGCAGTCTCTGGTCACAGATGACAGTCTGTGTAGCCAGGTCCCTCCTTGCATTCACTTCTGTGCATCCTAAATACTGAAGTTTGTGTTGCAGTGTTTATTTTGTTCAACAGGGCTTCATCCATTTGTACTAGGGCCATGATTGTCTCTTAAAAGATTGTTTTATCTCACTTTTATTTTGTTTGTGAATCAAGTTAAATGGTTTCTTCAAATTTAGAAGAATTTGAAAGCCATGAAAAGTTAATGGAGTTTTAGAAATCCAGTATATCAAGCTTTTATTAAAATAATAGTTAACTTTATCTTTGAGTCATAGATTATAATTTTTTTTTATTTGTTACTTTTACAGAAAAGGACACTATGGATGTATGGTGCAATGGTAAAAGAATGGAGACAGCAGTAAGTTGACCCTTTACTTACTCTTAGCGCCTTGTATAAGGTTGCCACTGAAATGTTGCATTTCCTAATGGTGAAGATTGATAATTAAGCAGTGTCCTCTCGGTTAAGGACAAGAAAGAGATGAAGTACTCCTGACTCCAAATTCTGAACACCTCTCCTGGACAGCGCCTGGGGCAGGGAGGGCTTGGAAATGCCATATGTTGAGAGCTGGCCCCAGCCTCACACTCTGCCTTTCCTCTCCTGGACCAGGCTCTGTCCTAAATAGAATTCACACATCAAAAACTGGCCCCACAGGAGGTCCTGTCCAAGTTAAATTGGGCTTCATATCACAGCTTCTCAAACTGCATGTGTAGAAATCACCTGGGATCTTGCTAAGATGCAAATTCTAACATTTCCCCTGGTGATGCCAATGCTGCTTGTCAGCCCATGAGTCACACTTGAATAAGACTTTACAGCATACTCTCAAAGCAGATAGGACTTTTCTAAAAGTGAGGTTTTTGAAAAAGAAGCAATGCATACAAGTCAGGTGACACGAAGGCAGATAGGAAAGGGCACTGTCACAAACCACAGAAGATTAAGTGAAGTTTGTAGACCAGCAGTGGCAAGCGGCTACCCTACTATCGTGGCCAAGTGTGATCACATCCCTACCAAACCCCAGAGCGTTCAGCCTTTGCTGCCGACTGCTTGAATTGTTATGGCTGCTGGTGGGATGAATATTTAAGTGATTTCAGCAAGAATGAAAGCATAGTGGTGTGCGTGGCTGAGGGAGCAAGTGGAAGCAGAGGAGACCATCGTTGGAAGCGCAGAGTGTGAGACTGGGAGCTACAGTCCCTGGGTGGAAATTCCCCAGGGCTGTGGGGTCTGCTGGCAAGGACGGGGTACTATGCCTGGTCCCTGCATTTCATGCTGGCTTCCAACATGAACACCACGGCTGGAGATAATGAGACCTACTCTGCTCTAGTCACGTTTTAGCTAGTTGCCCATGGGAGGTGCTTCCCTAGTCTCCTTGGGAGGTGCTGCCCTGGTCTCCTTCACCTGTTGTAGGTATAGGAAGATGAGGAGAGGTACTCGGAGAGCAGGAGGCCTGGGATGAGTTTATTCGGCAGGCTACCAAGGACCTCCTGGGTCTTGTGGCTCTCTGCTTCTGAGGAAGTACCAATGCCAGAAAAGTTACCAATATAGATGCTTCTCTCTTTCTTAATCCTGGTGTGCATTCTTGAAAGGTTATGTAATCAGGGCTCACTCAGAATTCATCCTCAGAGCTTGAGCCATTCACTCTCCAGGATAAATCTACTGACAGAGACTTCTTTTATGCAGAGAGGCTTGGAGAGCTGTTCAGTGGTTTTTGGCCCCTGTGGAATAGCTTCAGTTACCATTAACATGGATCAGGCCCTTACTGGTCCTTCCTGTTCTTTCCTTCCAACCTTGGAACCCTCTAAGTGCCAATGGGCAGTTTTGGATCCTCTTCCCTTCCACCCTCAAGGAATTCTCTAAAGCAATATAGAGAGAATGTTGTTCTGTGGTATTAAGAATGTAGTTATAAATAAGTAATAAGTTGAAAGGAATGTTCATCCACAATGTCTTTGGTCCTCAGTAATTAGCAGGGAACTGCAAGTATTTGGACGATAGCTCTTTACTACCCGGTTGTCTCTTCACTGTAACTGCAATTGCTGCAGCTCCGTATCTGGGCAGTGATCCCCAGTATGTGCACACCCGCCCTTGCTGCCTGTGAGTGACAGTTGATTTTCTCCTTTTTTTTTTCCATCTCAAAGCATCATGACCAAAATTTATGTATGTGTCTGATTGTGCCCCCACAGGGTCCCTGTGGTGGTGTCAGTACTGGCCAGATTCTCCCCACAGCTCAGAAAAAGCTCTCCCCCAGGTGTCCTTTGCCTTCTTAGGTTGGATGATGTTAGCTCTGGGACCTCTGTCTGCTTTGGCTGCCAGGAAGCTCATAGCCAAATTTTAAGTCTGATTGTGGTTTCTTTGCTTTCTACCATGCTCCACTTTCATCCTTGAAGCCTCCTGTTCTTCTCTATGCCATTTGGCCCCTGTCTTTCTAATCTAGATCAGTACTATTCAGTAAAAATATGAGCCACAGGTAGGAGTTCCATGTATAGCTTTTCTTTTATTCATGTGAGACTTCTCTAATACCACAGTTTAAAAGTTTTAAGGTGAAGCTCGTTTTAATAGTATATTTGATTTAAATCAGTATATCCAAAATATTATAATTCAACATCAATAGAAGGTTTTAGAGGTATTGTACATTCTGTTTCATTCTAAGTCTTCCAAACTCCGTGTAGATTTTACACTCAAACAGCACATGGCATTTGAGACTCACCACATTTCAAGTGCTCAACTGCCACATGTGGCCAATAGCTACTGTGTTGAACAGAATGGGGCGAGATTGGGTAGTGCTTGGTTTTATGTTATCTGTGTATTTTACTGTAAGCCGCCTTACATTCTGCGGAATCAGATTTTTGGAGTGGGTAAGAACATTCTATCCCTTCCTGACTGGGTCCTCCAGCAGTTATTTCACCACTCTGTGCCTTGATTCCCCATCTATACAGTGAGGACACTAATAGTGCTTCTGTCAGGGCTGTGGTGATGGTGCAATGAAGTAATGCGTGCAGACTGTTCTTAGTATAGAGTAACTTGGCATAAACTAAGTGCTTGATATCATGCTTATCATTTTTACTTGTAAAAATAGTCAATATTGTTTAAATAGTGCATGTTATAGTCACACAGCCACAAGATAGTAGGGGTCTTTTCCCTCTGAAGCTTAACATTGTTCAAGATTGTAAGCAGGTACAAATAAATGTTCAGCCCATAAGAGAAATGTTCAGTCCATGCCACCCTTTTTAGATGGTGTTAATGCTCTAGACAAAGATAAATGTTTCTGGAACACTAACTCCTCCTTCTTTTGTTGGCCTAGGGTGAGTTTGTAGAGGACGGGACTGAAACTCACTTCAGTGTTGGGAACCATGACTGTTACATAAAGGCTGTCAGTAGTGGGAAGCGGAAAGAAGGGATTATCCATAGTCTCATTGTGGATAATAGAGAAATTCCAGAGATCCTTGAATGACTTCATGTTAGTGAATTTTAATCTTAACAAGTAAAAGATGAAGACTTTTAAATTACTGTGGTAATTAAATATGTTCAATATGTACTTTTCAGTACACTTAGTCTGCCAGGTGTTTATTTTTTAGATACTTGAAACTGTAATATTTCAAGAGTCAAAAAAAAAAAAAAGAAATATGTACAATCTTAAAAATTGCAATTTATTTTATAAATAATGTAAAATGTTTTAAAGCCAAATGGAAAAAGGATATGGACCAAAATCACCAATGTTTTACAAGAGGAACTTTTACTATAATAAATACTATAAAATAAAATTGGTGCTGCTTGATTTATGTTTCTAAAAATGGATATCTTCATATATTAATTTTTTTTTTTAATTTTAGAGAGACAGAGAGAGCACATGAACCGGGGCAGGGCAGAGGGACAGAGAGATTCTCAAGCAGAATCTGTGCTGAGTGCAGAGCCCAATGTGAGGCTCAGTCTTGTGATGCTGAGAGATCATGAGCTGAGCCGAAATCAAGTCAGATGCTTAACCTATTGTGCCACCCAGGCACCTCTGTCTTCATATATATTTAACCTATGCAGGTAGATTGTCTCTTTAAAGCAGTTGGTACATAATGATATGATTCGTTTAACTGGAGAAAATGAAAAACATTTTCTGTCTGGAAACTTAATATTAAAGAAATGCCAAATAGTGTCACATAAGAATTTAATTAAAAATGGGTTTCTGAAAATGTAGTCATTTTGTTTAATCAGCACAGTGAGGACAAAAAAAACACGAAGAAGAGGCAAACTTCTTTATACCAGACTGCCTCGGTTATATCCTCATCGTTGAAAAAGTCAGAGTTGGATCTGGTGTCAGGAGGTAGCAAGCAGCATGAAGCAGGCCCACCCTGGCATACTCACTGAGAAGACCTGGTCAATACAGTGAGTGTCTGAGATTGTGCATTCAGTACTCTGATGGTCTTTCAGGGCAGGATATAGCTTACTAGTAGAGCCTTTTATCAGGGTGTCCCATGTCCATTATACATGGTGATCCTCTGTGAGAGGAGGGGTCCTACATTTTCTAGACTTGCTCTGTCCAATATGGGAGCCATTAGTCATGTGGCTTTTTAAGTTAAACTAATTAAAAATAAGTACAATTAAAACATTCCTCTATCGCACTAGCCACATTTCAAGTGCTCAATAGTCACCCAGGGCTGGGAACAACTGTATTAGACAGTGTAGATATAGTTATTTCCATCATCCTACCACATTCTGTTGGATGTGTCTCAAGTGAATGAGCTCCTTATCAGTGGCACAGGCAGGATTTGATCCCAGGTTTTTCTGACACAAACCCATGCCCTTTACTACTATCTCTCTGTCACTAATGTATTTCTAAGAGATTTGGGGCAGAACAGAGGCACAACCAGGTGTAAGCAGCAGGGAAGAGGAATGGAGAGAACAGAGAGGGAAGATGGCTCAAACAGGTCTGGGTCAGGCAGAAAACGTGCTGGGCGGCAAAGAGAGCATATTACAATGAGCCTGCTTGCCACCTCCAACGTGGTTTTTTTCAAGCCTTTGCTATTGGCGGGTCAGCATGCTACCTTGACAAATTCCCCCGTTCTCCTTCCTCCACCCCCCAGCTCCATTTCACCACCACTGGAAAACCAGGAAGATGAACTAAGAGAGACTCTTCTGAGGCTTCTTAAACTCACATTTAGGTCTGTTTTCAAGTGTTTGAGTATTGTTTTTTTTCTCTTGAATAATGGGCCGCTTTTAATGGCCATATTTTATCTGGGACCAAGAAAAAAAAAAGGGCAAAGCAACTGTGTTTAGGTAGTTTGTTTTGAACTCTATAGTTATTAGAGGTCAGAACCTGTGTTTTTCAGCATGCATCACGTCCCACAGCAAACACTTGGGGATACAGTTTGATTCAGTCTTTGTGGAAACCAAATGTGGGAGTGTTTGTTTTGTTAATTAAAAGCAACATGGTAATGTAAAAGGAGTGCAGCCCGGATTTGAAGTTTGGCACAGGGTCAGTTCTTGAGAACCTCCCATCTCCTCATTTTAAAAGATGAGCCTATTTTATTGTTTAGTTGTTGAACAAGATACTTCAGATGTACAAAAAATAGAAATAGACAGTTGTATTATTATTTAACTGAGCATACCACTTACCTAGTTTAATAACTAAAGCATTACAATACTGAAGTGCTATATGCACTTCCTATTCCCAGGCCCCTGCCTTGCCCAAGTAATGTTATGGTTGATGTTTATCATTCCCATGCAAGTTTATATTCTTTTATCAGATAGGCATATACCTCTAAACAGTACATGGTATCACTTAAAAATTTTTTTAAAAGATTTTATTTATTCATGACAGACACAGAAAGGCAGAGACACAGGCAGAGGGAGAAGCAGGCTCCATGCAGGGACTGCAGGACTCGATCCCAGGACTGCAGGATCCCATCCTGAGCCAAAGGCAGATGTTCAACCACTGAGCCACCCAGCTGTCCAGTATCACTGAAAATTTTAAATAATCCTATTCTATCCTTTTTTCCACTCAACCTTGTTTTTGAGATTTATCTAGGTTGGCATATGTAACTCCAGTTCCTTTTAACTCTTGCTTTCAACCATAAAAATTTATGTAACCATCCACTCACCTTAGTAGTTTTCAGAAGCTCATTAATACCATCAATGCTCTAATGAACATCTTTATGTCCCTTGAGGATATGAGTCAGTTTCTCTTGGGCCTTGCTGTTTAAAGCGTGTCTCTGGACTAGCAGCAATGACATCACCTAGAAACTTGTTAGGAAGTAAGACTCTCCAGTCCTTCCCCAGGCCTACTGAATCAGTCTGTATTTTAACAAGGCCCCATGGTGATTTATATGTACATCAAAGATTGAGAAGCACTGTCCTAAGGATACTAAACAGTGGAATTGCTAAATCAAAGGGTAAATATATCTTCAGTATTTGCCAAATTGCTTTCAAAGGTTGCTGTACCATTATAAAATTTTGACCAGCAGTAGAAGTTCTTTTCCTTAAATTTTCAACACTTGAGATAGGATTTAAAAATTTTGCCAACCCAATGTTTTTCTTCAAAAATGGTATCTCATTTTATGTTTATTATTTTTTAAGTTTTTATTTACTAATTTAAGTAATCTCTACACCCAAAGTGGGGCTCAAACCCCAAGATCAAGAGTTCGATGCTTTTCTGACCAAGCCAGCCAAGTGCCCTGAAAAAAATTTCTCATTTTACTTTCTCTGATGACTAGTGAAGTTGGTTGTTCTACATGTTTATTAGTCATTACCTATTTTTCTATTGAGTTCACATTTTCTAATAGATTTGTCGTAGTTTTACATATATTCTGGAACTTATCTTTTGGCTGTAGCCTTTCCCTTATAGTAATACAAAATGTGCAAGAGATCAACAAGTGTCCTCATCATCCTTTTTTTTTTTTTTTTGTCCTCATCATCCTTCTATATTAACACAGTATCTACTTTCTCGAACAAGCTTGGAGGGCAGGGTTCACATACTGTTGTATCCCCTAGGACTTACACCCCTCACTGACAGTAGACAGATTTGAGCATCACTGCAGCTCAAGGATCTGGGCTGGGGCTATTTATGCAGAAATAATTAGCATTTAGGGGAGATTTAAAGCAATGGGAATGGATGACATCAACTAGTTTGTAGACCAAAAAAAAGGGGGGGTGGGGAGTGGAGCCTACTGAAGAGCTATAGTATCTGAGACTGGCCTAGGGCAAGAAGACCTTAATTAAGAAAATCCTAAAGCTATAAAACAAAAGATAGACATATCTATTTAAAAATTATATGGTAAAAAATACCATAAACAAAGCTAATAAACTAGATTTGGGAAAATTTGTAATGTAAATGACAAGGGCCAAGATATATATAATATATAAAGAGCTCTTAAAAATTGGCAAGAAGAGTCAGGCTAATTGTAAAATGGAATGGATATGAATAGGCTATGGAAAATGAAATCAAGTAGCCAGCAATTATATTTTTTAAATGCTCAAACTAATTTGTAGTTAGGAAAATTATTTTAACAATGAAAACAGCAAAAAAAAAAAAAAAAAAAGAACAATGATATATAACTGTCTGAGATGTAGAAGCGTACCCCTTTTACACTTTAAGGTTTAAAAGAAATATTTTAAGTTCTTAGGAAAACAATCTGACATTTGTTAAATTCAAAAATTCCATTTACATAAAGTCCAAAAACAGGCAAAAACTAATATGTAATTTTAGAAGTCCCCATAATGCTCACTTTAGGGGGAAGTTAGTAACAAGGAGCATGAGACGAATTTCTGAAGTGACAGTAATTTTCTATTTGATATGGGTGCTAGTCACAAAGATGTATTTACTTCCTGAAAATGAATGAAGCTATTTACTAAATAATTTTTACCTTTTTGTCTGTATGCTATGTTCAATATAAATGTTAAATTTCAATAAAGATTTTAAAGTGTAAAGTTTTTTAAAAACACAGTGTGCACATGCATACACCTCCCCCCCCTTTCTCTTGGGAAGAGAGGTCATCAATAACAATATATAATAAGAATATATACACAAGGATGTTTATTGCAGCATTGTTCATAGTGGGGGAAAAAGAAACTGGAAATTGTGAATGCCCATCTACAGAAATGATTGAATAAATTATAATACACCATAAACGACAATCCATTCATTCCGAATGAACTGCAGAAATTTCCATAAGGTATTTGAGTGAAAGAAAAGCAAGTTGCAGAAAAGTAGCTATAACATACTGCAGTTGTGTTTAAAAAATAAAAAGACACCATATATAATATGTGTGTGTAGGTCTTTAAATATTTTTTCTATACACAATTTATGCAAGCATGGAGAGAAATATGGAAGGTTACAAACAGCATGAGTTGGGGGTGAGGTGGGGAATGATGATGCTAGGGAATGGGTAACCAAAGAAAATTGAAAAGAAATTAAGAATTCACTTTTAAAAACTGGGCATTTGTTACCACATTTTTGCATTTATGTAAAATTTTTAAAAAGAAAGATACAAAGAAAAAGATAAAGGAGAAAGTGTAAAAACAGAATGAGTGTTTTGAGATGGTAGAAAATCCTTAGCTGTAGAAAATATCACAAAACATCAATAGTTAACTATGTCATATTGGTGCTTAAATGAGAAGCGTAAGAACTGGAAAGTGTCCATTAGATTTGGCAATATCCACGAAGCTGGTGACAAAATTGACAAAATCAATCTGAATGAACTGAAGCAGAAGGCATATTAAAGTGGGTGGAGAGTTAGTAAGGTTAAGAGTAAAGGTGGAAAAAGGAATGCTGACAGTTCTCTTGCTAATGACAACTAAAAAAAAAAAATCAATAAAAATATAAAATATAACTTCTTAAAGGCACCAGAAAGCTGAAAAGGCAGTGATGAATTTCTATGCCAAGATGTAACAGAAGACAAACTCAAACTTGTGAGCCAGGCATTTGAAACCACTTAACCCTCGGAATGTTTACTGATTCTACAAGAGGTAAAAAGATTAAACAGCATTTTTGATAGCTTAGCATGGCTAGGGAGACACAACCTGGGGTTGACAAAAGCTAATACTGGCAAACTCTAGCAAAATTCCCACATTTTGAGTTGAGACCCCAAGAGCATCACTTAAGAAATAACAGCAATTGCACTGTTGGGGATTTACCCCAAAGATTCAGATGCAATGAAACGTCGGGACACCTGCACCCCGATGTTTCTATCAGCAATGGCCACAATAGCCAAACTGTGGAAGGAGCCTCGGTGTCCATCGAAAGATGAATGGATAAAGAAGATGTGGTTTATGTATACAATGGAATATTACTCAGCAATTAGAAACGACAAATACCCACCATTTGCTTCAACATGGATGGAACTGGAGGGTATTATGCTGAGTGAAATAAGTCAATCGGAGAAGGACAAACAGTGTATGTTCTCATTCATTTGGGGAATATGAATAATAGTGAAAGGGAATATAAAGGAAGGGAAAAGAAATGTTGGGAAATATCAGGAAGGGAGACAGAACATAAAGACTCCTAACTCGGGGAAACGAACTAGGGGTGGTGGAAGGGGAGGAGGGCGGGTGTTGGAGGGGAATGGGTGACGGGCACTGAGGTGGACACTTGACGGGATGAGCACTGGGTGTTTTTCTGTATGTTGGTAAATTGAACACCAATAAAAGTTAATTAAAAAAAAATAATAGAGTTGATTTGTTTTTGAAATCCGAGTTACCTTTGATGTGAGTATGCAGCATAAATAAATATACAAGCAAATGAGACATGACAACATGAACTGGTGTTAGCAAAATTAATGAAGCAATAGAAACACACCCACAGGAGCTGCAGTTGCGGTTTAAGAGTTCACTAGATGTACAGCTTGACATAACTATGTTTAAAATGTTCAAGACAGGGATCCCTGGGTGGCGCAGCGGTTTGGCGCCTGCCTTTGGCCCAGGGCGCGATCCTGGAGACCCGGGATCGAATCCCACATCGGGCTCCCGGTGCATGGAGCCTGCTTCTCCCTCTGCCTATGTCTCTGCCTCTCTCTCTCTCTGTGACTATCATAAATAAATAAAAATTAAAAAAAATGTTTAAAATGTTCAAGACAATAAAGACAACTCTGGGAATTTCAAAGGGAGCTAGGGATAAAAAGAATAATTTAAAAAGAACTGAACCAAATTTGTAAAATTGAAAAATACACAATGAAATTAATAACTCAATATCAGAACAATACTAAACTGGAAAACAAGGAAATACCTAGAAGAAAAATACAGAGATTATAGAGGGGAAAATTATAAATAGAGACTGCACAATTAGCAATTAAAGGTCAAATAAGTATAAATGGAGTTCCAAAAGGAGAATTATGCAGAAGTAGATCGGAAGATAATTTTCTAAATGGTGAAAGGTAGTAAGCTATAGACTCAAGAGGTTCTGCAGACACTAAACAGGGAGAATACAAAAAACTAAAGACAAAATAAAACACCCCAGGCATATCATAGTAAAACTGCTAAAAGACAAACAGAAAAACTTTTAAAAAGCAGTTAGTAGAAAAAATACATACTAAAATGTTACCTTTTCAGTAGAAAAGAATGGATTTTTTGAAAAAAAAAAAAATCCCTTCAACATGCTAAAAAGAAATAACTACCCATCTAAATTTTTATACCCAGCAAAACTACTATTTATTATCAGGCAAACAAAAGTTTGATGAAATTAATCAAGAGTAGAACAACTAAAAGAAATACTAAGGGTTTTTCTTTGGTCTAAGAAAAAAAAAAAAAGATCCCCAATGAAAACTTGAAAATGTGATAAAAAGGATGAAAAGCAATGATAATGGTAAAAATGTATATACAGATCTTCCTTATGATGGGGTTATGTCCCAATAAACTCACTGTAATTTGGAAATATCGTAAGTCAAAAATGCATTTAAAACCGACTAAACATCATAGCTTATCCTGCCTTCAACATGCTGGGAACACTTATATTAACCTATAGCTGGGCAAAAACTTCTAACACAAAGCCTATTTTATAATAAGTGTTGAATGTCTCATGTAATTTATTCAGTACTGTCCTGAAAGTGACAGAATGTTTGTAAGCTTTCTAATTGTTTACCCCATGATGACATGCCTGAATGGGAGCCGTGGCTTGCTGCTACTGCCAGGAACACACGAGTGTATCACACTACAGTATCAGTAGCCCAGGAAAAGAGCAAAACTCAAAACACAAAGTATAGTTTCTACTGATTGGTATTGATTTCACATTGTCATAAAATTGAAAAATTTTAAGTCAAACCATCATTAAGTCAGGGACCATCTTTATGGCTAAATGCATAGCGGTTGTATAAAACAATACTTTCTTGTTGGAGTTAATAATTATCTATAATTAAAATCTAACAATAGCATATGGGTTGGGAGAGAAGTGAAGATTTACTTGCACTGTCTGGGAAAATAATAAAAGTACCAAGTAACAGGGGATCCCTGGGTGGCGCAGCGGTTTGGCGCCTGCCTTTGGCCCAGGGCGCGATCCTGGAGACCCAGGATCGAATCCCACGTCAGGCTCCCGGTGCATGGAGCCTGCTTCTCCCTCCGCCTGTGTCTCTGCCTCTCTCTCTCTCGCTCTGTGACTATCATAAATAAATAAAAATAATTAAAAAAAAAAGTACCAAGTAACATTAGACAAGGATAAGTCTAGTATGTGAGCTGTAACCTAGTGTATCAATAAAAGAATGGTAAAAGAGTGCGATTTCCAAATTAATAGAAAACTAAATATTTCTAGAAAATATGTTTTCTAACTATTTAGTTTCTTTCTAAAACTAGAAAGAAAATCATGGAAAAAGGAGCACACACACAAAGCCAGAAAAAAATAAAACTACATAGTAAGATGGTTTACTTAACCCCAAATATATTGGCAATTACATTAAATGTAAATGTGAATGTTTAAATTAACAGGTAAGTAGGGTTAAATGGATTTAAAACAAAAAACAAAACAACAACAACAAAACAAAAACAAAACAAAACAAAAAAACAACATGCTATTTACAAGAGAGACATTTATAAGGTTTATAAAAGGTTTAAAGAAAAAAGCACACCATGCAACCACTAGCAAATGAAAGCTGGCACACATCAAAGCAAAAAACATTGCCAGAAACACAGAGAACACTTTAAAAAAATTTTTTAAATGGTTCAATTCACCAGGGATACAAATCAACTCTAAATTTATAAGCAACTAATAATATTGCCTCAAATTATAAAAACTGATATAACCAGAAAATGCAAATTCAAAATCATAGTGAGATATTCTAACTTATCTCATAAATAATATATATATAAATGTAAACAACAGAATTGATCTAATGAACGTATGTAGGACACTTAATAACTGCAGTATACGGATTTTTTCTCATGCATACTGAACAAATTGACCATATTGTGAGTCATAAAAGCAAGCCTCACAAATTTGAACAATTGAAATGACAGATATGTTCTCTGAATGCCATGCAATCAATCTAAAAATCAACAAAGTGGTAATGAGAAAATCCACATGTATTTGGAAATAAATATATTTCTAAATAATCAGTAAGTCACACAGAAAGAAAAATGGAGATTAGAACATACATTTTACTGAATGGTGATGAAAAGACTTCATCTCAAAATTTATGGGATGCAGATAAAGATTGTTATTATAAAGGCTAAAATCAATAAGCTAACTAGCCATCTTACTAAACTGGAGAAGGGAAAGTAAGACCAGATAAAGTAGAAGGAAGGAAATAAGAGGGATGAAAGGAATGTAGAAAACAAACATAGAGAATTTTAGGAATCAAAAAGTTAATTCTTTGTAAAGATGAATAAAATTGAAAAACCTCTAGTAAGACTAAGAAACAGAAGGCACTAGCCCAATAACAAAAATGAAAAGAGGACATCTATATAAACCCTGCAACATATCAGTTACTTTATATAAATAAAATTTAAAACCTAGAATAGACACATTCCTAGAAATTACAACTCTTTAAAATGGACACAAGATAAAAATATCTGAATATTCCTCTAGCTATTAATGAAATCCATACCTCAAAGGAATTCTCAGATATCATGTCACTGGCAAAATTCTATCAGATTTTAAAGTAAGAAATAATGCCAATCTTACCTGTGTTATAAGGCCACAAAATCTTGGTAACAAATCCTGATCTGTTTCTTTCAAGGAACTTATGGGCCAGTTCCAGTGATAAAAATAGATGCAAAAATCCCAAATGAAATATTGGCAAGTCAAGTCTTGCAATACATTAAAATACATCACAATCAAGTTGGGCTCATTTCAGGAATGTAAACTTTAAAGTTTGAACATCAATTGACAGAACTTCCCAAATGAGAAACATCTTAGTAAAATGCAGAAAAATAATTTGAAAAACTCAGCATCCTTTCATGATTATATATATTAAAAAATCCCTTGAGAATTGAAACATGCTTCCTTAATCTGGTAAAAAAAAAAAAATCCAGATTCCAGAACATATACCATAATTAATATTGAAAACTTTCCCTTTGACATCAGTAAAAGATTTAGTATTCTTCTATTCAACATTTTGTTGCAATTCCTACACAGGGCAGAAGGTCAAAAAAAAAAAAAAAAAAAAGAAAATGTTGAAAGTAATGGAAGGGAAGAAATAAAACTCTATTTGTGGATTATATATGCAGAATCAAAATAAGTTCTATAATAGGAGTGATAAGAATATTTAGTGTATCTGCTAAACACAAACATCAACTCTATTTCTATCAATTGCTCTGAAGCTTGGTAAAAGTTTATTAAAATAAAGGCTGCTGGGATCCCTGGGTGGCACAGCGGTTTAGCGCCTGCCTTTGGCCCAGGGCGCGATCCTGGAGACCTGGGATCGAATCCCACGTCGGGCTCCCAGTGCATGGAGCCTGCTTCTCCCTCTGCCTATGTCTCTACCTGTGTGTGTGTGTGTGTGTGACTATCATAAATAAATAAAATTAAAAAAAAAAAAAGGTTGCTGGATTCCATCTCTAGTGGTTGATTCAGTAGGTCTTGCAGAGGGGAGGGGAGGTCTTTAAGAATTTGTAGTTCTAAGTAGTTCCCAAGAGATGCTAATATTCCTACTCAGGGGACCATACTTGGAAAACCACTGCTATAGCTTACCAACAATGAAGCTTAAAATCACTTATCCAGAAATCTAACAAAAGATATACAAAGATTCTACATAGAAAACTACAAATCATTGTGCACATAAAGAGGATCTAAATAAAGGATATTCCATTGTCATAGACTGGAATTGTCAATATTCTTAAGATATGAATTTACTTCAACCTAATCTATAATGCAATTTCATTCAAAATTTCCACAGGTTTCTTTTGGTGGAACTCAATAAGCAGATTCTGAAATGTGTACTGAGGCATTGTTGATAATTGTGAGGAAAGAACATGAACACTTAAGACAGATTCCCTGAGTCTGAATGCTGGCTTTTACTTTGTGACTATGGACAAATTACTTGAACTTCTAAGCCTGGTTTCTCATCCGTAATGTGGGGAAGGTCACTTGCACCTACCTTTATGTAAGATTGGTATGCAGATTCAATATCTACAGTTTAGATGCATGCCTATTACACATTAACTGTTCTGTATGAATTTGATAAATACGCTTAAAATACAGAAATAGGGAGGTGAAATCTACTGGCTATCTTCTAGAGTCCAGAGGCAGACTCCTGCATATATGGACACTTGGTTTGTGACAAAGGTGGATTTATAGAACAGTGGGGAAAGGCTCCCAATAAAAGATACTAGGACAACTTGGTGTCCATTTAGGAAAAAGCACTTCCCAATATTTATAAAAAGCAATTCCAGGTACATTATAGATCTAAATGGAATACCTGGTTTTTTTTTTTTAAAGCTTTTAGAGTATAATCCAGGAGAGTATCTTCATGACATTAGGGCAGGAAAAAAAATATCTTAAATACTACACAATGTATATTAACCATAAAGGAAAATAATGACAAATTTTACATTAAAATTAAGATTGTGTGTTATGAGAAGAAACATTAATAGAATAAGAAAGTCACACATACTGAGTAGAAGAGATATTTTCAACATGTGACTGACAAAAGGCTTGTACACAAATACATACAGAATTTCACCTAACAAAAACCAAAAGGCAATTACTAAAAACAAAATACTCCTCAGAAGGGAAAAAAAACCAAAAAAACAAAACCAAACAGCAGGTATCCAAATAAATAAATGGACAAAGGATTTAAGCAGGCATTTCACAAAGGAGGAAACTAAAATGAACAAAAATATGAAAAAGCAATTTAATCTCATTACTAAGCAAAGAATGCAAATTTTTTTTTACCTCACACATCAGAATAGCTAAATTTTTTTAAATGCTGGATAACTGGGTACTGGTGAGAATATGGAGTGACAAGTGCAGTACTTACTGCAGGAAGAGTAAGTTGGCACAACCACTTATTTTAGCATTACTTAGTCAAAATAAAGATATGCACAATCCTATGACCAACTAATTTTAATCTTAAGTATATACATCAAAGAAATATATACATCTGTGAATCAGCAGATAAATTATAATCATCATAGCAGCATTATTTATTTGTAATAGCCTCAAACTAGTAACTACCTGTATGTGTCCCAACAGTAGAAAAGATATATAAATTATAGGATATCCACTAAGATGGAATATTATGAGGCGATGATTAAGAAATGATTCCACCTCATGGGTGAATCTTAAAGACATAATGTAGAGCAAAAGAAGCCTGACCCAAAAAAGGAGGCAGCATAACTGTAAAGTAAGAAAATGAGATGATTGCCAACAAAGAAGAGATGGTGATTACCTTGGCAGAGAGAAGTAAGTCCTGACCAGGAAGGGGAACTGGCATGGCTTCTTAAGTGTTGGCAATGTCCTTTCTCGACCTATGCAATGGTTATCTGGGTGTCTGTTCTATAATATTTGCTAAGCCTTAAATTTATATGCCTTATTGTTTTGTATACATTACTCTATGTGCCATTTCTCACAATAAAAAAGAAACGTTGGGAGTTTGAAAGGGCACACTTTTCTGAGTGTTGAACCTGGGCTTTACTAAAAGTGGAAAGGAATCCTGAGTTCCAAAAACACCTTAGTTATACATTTTAGAGCAGGAATAACCCAGAAAGTGATGTCAGACACGTTTTCCATCATCAGAGAAGGGGATAAAACTGCCCCAGATAGTGAAAGAGGAAGAGGCTCCAGCGTGATATGACTGAGGTTTAAGTACTGTCTGGATCCCTGAGAAGTGCAGCACTCTGGAGTGGAGGAGGGGAAGAGGCAGAGGCAAAGAAACAACTGTTGAGCCTGTTAGTGCCCATGAATCCTGTTTTTCCTCCCCTCCCAGCCTTTATAACATGCTGTACCTTCCTGCTCAGTCTTACTTATCACCCCTTCACCTAAATTCTATCCTTGAAGACTCAGCTCAGGGCCCTCTGTTCCAAGAAATCTCAACCCTTACCCCCTCCTTTTTAAAAGCTGCCCATTCCCAACAGTCAGGGTTCTGTGGCATGGTCCCTCTCTGCTCTCCACCCCATGGACCAGTCTTTTAGCTCCTGCAGACAAGTGACCTCTGCATTACAGGCTGCCTGACTGTTCCGGTGCTAATAGGGCTATGGGCTGGCAAGGTAGAACTGAGAAGATACTGGAGGGGCCTCCTCAGATAGGAGGTAGGGGGAGAGCTCTGGAAGGGGCTTTCCTTCCCGAAGATTCCTCCCTTTAGTGGTCTTCAAGTGGAAGAAGCAGGGAGAGAAATGTTTGCCTCTGAATTGGGACTCAGCCTATGTCTCCATTCATGGTCGTAACCTAGCTTCTCACCACCACATAGAAGTGACTAGGGTAGTTATTTTACTAGTCCCATTTTACAAACTAGAAGTGTTTTGGGCTAAGGTTTATTGCTGACCAGAGCACTTAAGAGCCAAGGTACTGGATAACCAGTTCCCCTGCAACAAGCTCATCCTGCAGCCCAGACCTCTGAAGTTAGCTGTCCTCTGCCTGCTACCTCCTCTTCTCTTGCTGAGAAGAGAATCAGAAATGTGCAATTCAGGAAGTATGTGGGGAGCACCTGTTAGGAGCGGTTAACAGCTACAGAGGGCTATTACGTCACATTGTCCTGGCTATCTTTGAGGGGCTTACGGCAGAGAGGGTGGAGAGGAGTCCAGAGCCATCCTGGGCTCAAGCCTTTCCTTTCTTACTCCTGACCTCACATTTATTGATTTGGCATATTTTTACATATATTTACCAAGGCTCCCTATGGACTGAGGAGACTCCTCTAGAAACACTGGTACCCACTTCCAGCTGACAATGTTTGCCAGTCTCCAAGCCCCCTGGCCTGTAAGAGCTAGTGCATGTGAAAGTAGATCACTACCAGATAAAGATCCTTGAACAAACCTATCCTTCCACAACCCTATTCCTGGAATTCTCACTGAGTCTGGACCAGCCCTGGGAATGGTCAGTTCAGAGGTCAATCTCTATCCTTACCTAAAACTTATTTCTAAGAAACTATGACTTGTTCTGAATATCTGCTCCATGGAAGAGGGCCACAAAGTGGCTACAGTCTGGCTCAATACTTAGTCACTAAAGGGGCATTCTCCTCCACCTCAGGGTACAAAGATGAAAATTTGATGAGCTTCAGGCTCCTCCGAAAAGTCCAAGAGGCCTCCCACACTTCCTGCTGGGGGTGGGAAGCAGAGAGAAGTCAGAGAATAGACCATGAGCCTCAGCCTACTTCTCAAATTAATTTGTTTACTGACTTTTCCTAGAGTCCCAGTGCCGAGATCTAAAAGCCTGTGCTGTCCATAAAGAAGCAGCCCACACGTCCCAAGAGCAGCTGAAACCAGCTCACCCATTTATTTGACTGTGAACATGAAGAACAACAAAATTAAACAATCTTTAATAAAATTCCTATAGAAAACTCAGTCACAGGGTTCTCAGTTCTCTCTCTCATGTCACTGAGGATTGAGAGCTCCCAAAAATCTTTGGAGAAAAAGCAGTAGTTTTGCTGGATATTGCCAGTACTCAGAAAGAGCATCCATTTACACATTCAAACCAGTAGTTCTTATTGCACATATTAACATTATTTGCCATCTAGCACCCTAAGTGTATGGTACCTCAACAAATAAATTAAAGAATTCCATGTGGCATATAACCATTTCAATTTGAACTGATATCCTTGAAAAATCACATTATTATAAGTTTTAATAAATACAGTAAGAACAGCTGGCATTTTACTAAAATACTGAATTTTAGGTCTGGAGATGATTCCATAAACAGTTTCCTTTCACTTGCTTTCTGTCTTGGATGCATTTGCTCAAGTATTATGCTCTATGAAGTGAACTCTTTCATAGATACCATGTAAAAACTGAAATTACTATGTGCCTCATCACAGAAGCAACTGGAAGAACTGGATCTCATAGTTAACTAAAAACTTAGGAAAAAGCTCTGCTTTTTGTAAAACTTTAAAACACGACAGGAAAAAAAAAAGAAATGTCTTTTTATATAGAACTCCCCACATGAAATTTTATAAATATATATGCAGCATATATATAATATTTGCCTCACGAGCAGATTTTCACCAAGTCTGATAGGAATGATGCTGTCATGGTAGATAAATATCAACAAAAGAATTAATCTTTCCACAAGTTTAAAGATTTCTTTTGAAAAATAATCATAATTTCAAATTATGTTATAATTTGTAGTTTATATAATTTAAAAAGGGAAGAAAGATGCCTTTCTTTTAAGCCTCATTTGGAAAGTAAGAACAACTACCAGTCCCCAGGTGTGGATAAGTTGGTTGAGTGATAACACTTGGTCACAATACAAAAAGAAGTATTTACACCTTTCTGGAAAAGTACCAAATACTTAAAAAAAAGAATAAGACAGAAAACAATCTCTAGTAGCATTCTTCGGCGTGCAAAGTCAGCAGGAAATGATTATCCATAATGTTGGGAGTTTTCATGATGAATCTTGGAAGCATTCAATAAAGCAGAGGGTGGTCATCAGGGATTGTTCAGATTAGGATGTGTGGGATGCCTTGTTCTTAATTTAACTAAGTTCCAGGATTTCATTCCCTTTATAACATCTCTGGCAGGATCATGTTCAATTTAGTGCAAGTGCAAAATGAAAACTAAACAAACCAACAAATACATTAGGAGCAAAGGCTGATCATTAAGATCTGTAGTCTTTCCGAACTGTGTGCGCCATCCAGTTCACTTTAGTAGTCCAGCTTTCCCTGAGTGCCTCATCAAATTTTTGCTTAAATTGCTTGAGTGCTTCTTCTTCACTCTTCCCTAAGGCAAGAGAGTCCTAAAAATGAAAGAGAAAAAAATCTGATTTTATATATCCTCCATAGTGACATGCAAATGTCAAAATCTCAACCATACCTCCCCAGCCATCATTAAACTGTGTGCCTCATGTTCTTATTTAAATGTTTTCTGCAGCATGGAGAATGACAACTAAGGTAAGGTGATAATATAGTTCCTGCCACAGGGTTTTTGAAGATGAAATTTATGATGACTGCAAGACAATTACTCAGTTGCTTGTCACTACCACTCCTGGAGAGTACAGTCTCACAGGAAATTGCTCTGTTCCATTCCCTTTGAACATTTGAATGAAATAGGCAGGTACAGCTGAGCTTCATGCCTACAAAGTCCAATATACAAAGAAAATGAGTTTTTACCTTAAGATACTGTATATCCTTGACTGATGTGAGCTCAGGAAGCCCTGCAGTCAACATCAGTGCAAAAAGGGTGATGAAGAGATTCCCGTGCCGTCGTAATATCAGATATGCATCCTCACAACACTGGCGGAAGCTTCAGTTGACACAACAAATCACAAGAACATGATGTTAGAGAAGAGAGCAAATTTCGTAAAGGAAAACAAGAGACATATCTAGATTTTCTGTAAGAGCTGGAAATTTTCTACAGAACTGAAGGTTTAATTCTGATTTTTAAAGCACTTTGAAAATTGTTCCAAGACTAAAATTTACATAGAACTGATCTGGCTGTCTAAAATGACACATATCTTTTTAAAAATACAACTAAAGTTCTTATAAAAGGCTATGTAATATGTAACACCTGTGCTTTTTAATTCTATGCTTTTTAATTCTATGAGACCCAAAAACTAGTTATAAAACAAGTGGTAATTTATAATCCATGAGGATTTGTGAACAATGTTTCTAGATTCTAGATTTAAAATATTTTTTTTTAATTTTTTATTTATTTATGATAGTCACAGAGAGAGAGATAGAGAGGCAGAGACACAGGCAGAGGGAGAAGCAGGCTCCATGCACCGGGAGCCCGACGTGGGATTCGATCCCGGGTCTCCAGGATCGCGCCCTGGGCCAAAGGCAGGCGCCAAACCGCTGCGCCACCCAGGGATCCCCTAGATTCTAGATTTATAGCGTAACTCCAGAGATTAATTTCTTTGATTTCATCCCAAGTATGGATGCTTTCGCACTGCACCTCCATATCATCTTGCCTTCCCTCTCTCTCCTCTTAAAGATAGTTATTCAAGAGGACCATCTGATGCTATCTCCCTAATTTTGCCAAAAAAGAGAAATGAACACCCAGAGAAATATTCTGCACAAACTCAGACACATCTAGAAATGATAATTATAATCGTTTGGTGAACACAGTATGAGTTGGTCACATCATATAACTTAATTCTAATTATCATAATAGCCCTAAAAAATTTTTTTTAAGATTCATTTATTTATTTGAGAGAGAGTGAGAGAAAGTTTGAGGAGGGGGGGAGGGAGTGGGAGAGAAGCAGACTCCCCACTGAGCTTGGAGCTCCAACATGGACTCGATTTCACAAACCTGAGATAATGACTTGGGCCAAAATCAAGAGTTGGGCGCTTAACCAACTGAGCCACCAGGCACCCCATAATAGCCCTAAAATTTAATTATTTTTGTCACTATTTTAAGACGAAGAAACAAAGAAGACAAGTAACGTGCTTGGAAACATACAAGTAGTGAGGACCGGATCAGAAATTACAAAGTTCTGAACACTGGGTCCTTTAGAATGAGAGCAAACTGCCTGTCCCTCTTAGCATCTCATAATGAAATGTCTAACAGTTTCAGAGAATTTTCTAAGACAAAGAGTGGTATATTATTGGAATAAAACACAGTAACTTATTTCAAATTTCAAGAATGTTTCTCCTCTCTAAACCAAAACATGATTCTGACAGGCGAATTCCCCAAAAGCCTCCAGTTAGCAGATTAAATGTTTCCCTGATCTAAATATACCTCAGCTAAGAGATGCTAGTCCAACTAGTCAGATGAGAAAATGTCAGATACGTTTTTTTTCTTGACATGAGGTCAATACTTACCGGCCAAACTTTTCTGTGTTTCCTGTTTTTCCTTGTTGAATCACATGAATGAAATCATAGGTAAGAATAAAAGGCACCCGTTCCCTTTTAATGCCAAATTTAGACTTGAAATTTCCAAGAATATGTCCAAAGTCAATGTGGAAGAGCTGGAAAACAAATGGGACTTGATTTCTCTTGTTTCTCTGGTTCCAAACAGAAAGGCAAGATCTCAGCAGTCCTAGACCTGCAACACTTCACTGATCTTCAGCTGAGCCCTTGCCTCACTCTGTATTGATTGTACAGTTGCTACTATGTGTATAACAGAGTGATTTGGTAATTATATTATTACAAAACTCTCATGAGCCCTTCTCCGTTTTCAGAGGCTACTGGGTCACTTGGGAAGACTGTTTCTAATACTCATAGATCTTTTATACACACTAATAACCCAGGCCTGATATTAAACTGCATTTATCTAGTGCAAAAGACAAATCTTTAAAAAGGAAAAGTTTTATTTTTTTAAAAAAATTCTTTTCCTTTTTTTAAAAGATTTTATTTATTCATGAAAGACACACAGAGAGAGAGGCAGAGACACAGGCAGAGGGAGAAACAGGCTCCATGCAGGGAGCCTGACATGGGACTCGATCCCAGGACTCCAGGATTATGCCCTGGGCCAAAGGCAGGCAGGCACTAAACCGCTGAGCCACCCAGGGATCCCAAAAAGGAAAAGTTTTTAAAAAGAAAAAGAAAAATATATCCAAATTATAAACATGTCTGATTTTTTAAAAATTTTTAAAAGATTTATTTATTTATGAGAGAGAGAGAGAGAGAGAGGGAGAGAGAGAGAGACAGGAGGAGGGAGAAGCAGGCTCCATGCTGGGAGCCTGACGTGGGACTCGATCCCGGGACTCCAGGATCACACCCTGGGCCAAAGGCAGGCACTAAACCACTGAGCCATCCAGGGATCCTAACATGTCTGATTTTTAAAAAGCCAAATAGTTCTACATATCAAACTATTTTGGTCAATATTTCTAAGTACTTGCCCAACAGCCCCCTCAATACCCTGAGTGCTAGTACTTCGAGGTAACTTCTGGCCACTCTTTAATGGGTTTTTCCTCCATTTTTTAAATGGTATATTTATACTTATTTTTTACTTCCTAGTTTTGAATTATGGAAGGTAAAGATTTAGTACTTTGTGCTGATGTAATGCTATACAATGAGGCACAGTATATCATAATTTCTGGTTAAATTAGTACTCCATGTTCACACTGTTCAGGCCATGTAAGTACATTTCAAAGCTAAACCATGTAGCAACAGTACACTATCAATACATTTCCCTTTTTGCCCATATTTTTCCTTGACAAAGCTTTTTTGGGCTTAGTATCCTAGGACCCTACTATTAATTCTTCTCCAAATCTTTTTTTTTTTTTTTTAAGATGTATTTATTCATTTGAGAGAGAGAGAGTCTGGGGTAGAGGGACAGAGTCCCAAGCAGACTCCCCACTGAGCACAGGGCCTGCAGTGAGGCTCCATCCCACAACCTGAGACCATGACCTGAGCCAAAACCAAGAGTTGGACATTCAACCAGCTATACCACCCAGGCGCCCATTTATCCATATCTTATATTGAAAGGTCATTTTAAGTAACTGCAGTAACTTTTCAGACATTAAACAAGTATTTATCACCTAACTTTAAGCAAACAAACCAATGAATATGTGAAGCAGATGGTGTGTGAAACAAAAGGAAAGCAAAAAGACATGACTCCAAGCATTACTAAAGAATTGCCTGAATTACACAAGATATTGTACTGTATGTAATAGCATCATGAGGCCTTTGGCAGACTCTGGGGAGGCTCACCTGGCCAGTTTTTTTGACCATGATGTTGTCACTATGTCTATCACCAATCCCAAGGACATAAGAAGCTACACAGTAGCCGGCACAGGACAAGGTAAACTCTTCAATGGCTCGGTCTAGGTCATCCCTGAATAAGAAAGAGAGAGAGAAAAAAAAAAAAAAATGAATGAATGAATGAAGGAATAGATGTTTTCAGACTCCAAAAGTATGGGATAGTAAGACCCAATTCACACTTGTTTCCTTTTTAATTTTGAGTAGAAAGGCAACACAGAGCTGCCAAAACCGTATGAGCAGACCATGCAGGATCAGCCAAGAGAGGGAGGGTGATCAGTGCAGAAGCAGGGCAGAAAGAAGTCAGCAGGAAGACTCAAAGACTTTGGATCACTGGACCTCAGCCATTCAAACTGCTGTGTCCTGGGGACTGAGCTTCATTGGGGTTGGGGAGTAGGTTCATATGTATAATAATAGGAGACCCTCAGCTTTGCTTGGATGATATGATGCTGGGCTTTAGAACATTTTTTGATCAGTTTTGACCTAACACTAGAATTCCGTATTTAAGAGTTAAGTATTACAGTTTCAACACTTTAAGTCACTGACTTAAATTAGAAGTTGGTAACACAGACCCTTTAAAGACAAAGTCTTAAGATTAAAATTTGAAAACTAATTCTCCACACAAGCCCTTGGGTTTTGCCAATGATGAAATATAAATCTGACTTTGAAGTCTTTAGACAAAATACTTGCAGTGTTTTCCCTCACTATGAAATTCCTTAATTGTCTATGATTAGGTCTTTTCCAACATAATAACCATTAATAACAGTTTCCAGCCCTGTTTTTTTTTTTCTTTTTAATATGGAGAGATCACAGTCTACAAACTCATTTACTGCTATTGTAAAAGTCTACTGAAAACTTACCTAAGGTCATATATTCACTAAGTATAGAAGCTGACACATTTAAAAAATTATTTAAAAATTTTGTAAAATCTTATATTGTAACTACTGTAAGGCTCTTAAATTTGATCTAGATAAAGTAGAATTTAATGCTAACCATCTGTGAGACTTTAGGAAGGCCTACTTTCTCATTCTGATCTAACCTGAAATAAAGCAATAAATAACATTAACATTTCCTCTAGGACAATTATGGTTCTACTTGGAAGAGCCATTTTTTTGTCCGGCTGCTTGTTCAGAAGAATGATACACAAACTAACCCAGAATTGTATTCTTTAAGCCAGTTCAGAAGGGCATCTTTGTTGAAGGCTGCTGCGGCAGCCACATTGCTACTGTTCAGCTGAATGTCAGCAATTGTTTCAGAGGTGCTCACAACTTCAATGAGGCCAGAGCGGTCTCCTGTCGCTAAACAGCCATAAGGCAGCATCCTGAAAGGGAAAAAAATTGGCACAGTCACATGTATATGTTAGCCATAAAATGAAACTTTAACAGAGTAAGTTTCTTCCTTGATTTTTTTTATTTTACTATTATTTTTTAAGACTTTATTTATTTCTTCATGAAAGACACACAGAGAGAAGCAGAGACAACGCTAAATTATAATTTGTTATCTAGTTATTCTGATAAAATATTCCATTTGTAGAGATGGACAGAAGCATATCAGATAAAAGAAGTCTTTCATTTTTACTCTAAATTTTGGAGAAGGGAGTTACCCTATATAGAGCACTTAATAGTAGCAGGCTAAGCACTTTACACATTACCTTGCTTAATGAATGGCAACTCCATCCTTCCAGTTGTTCAAACTCACAATTTTAAAGTCACCTTTGACTCTTTCTCTCATAACCAGCATTTACCTACTTTGAAAATGTGTACCTAAGATTTCTCTGCCTCCACTCTTCCTTTGGTTCCTACTCTAGATCAAGTCACCATCAATCTTTACTCAATTATTCAAGTTCCTTTATTAGCCTCCCTGCTTCCACATCATAGTCTGTTTTAAATCCAATAGCAATACAGTCCATTTAAAAGATACGCATTTTATGTCACTCCCCCACCCCATCAAAATTTCTGCATTGGCTTCCAACCTTAGGGTGAAAGCCAACATGCTTGCCATAGCTCTCACAACGTCCTTCACTTCTAATATCCTCCCCTTATTCACTTTATTCCTACTATACTGGCTCCCTTGCTTTCCTCAAACGTATAAGGCACAACAGTCCCTAATTCCACTTTCTCTGCCCAGAACATCTTTCCCCAAGACATCTACATGACTTACTCCCTTATTTCTTTGAAGTCTTTGCTGAAATGTTTCCATCTCAGTGAGAAATTCCTGATTTAAATTTACAAAACTATCTGTAACACAAAACTTGCTATCTCTTCCCTGCTTCATTTTCCACTGTAAGCCCTCAACACTATCCAGACATCTTGTACATTTTATTTATATGTTTGTTTACTGTCTTTCTCTCTACCAGTAGGATGGAAGTTCTACTAGACAGGGGTGTTCTGTTCCCTGCTGTATACTCAGTGCCTGAGAACATGCCTGGCACAAAGCAGGCACTCAATAAATATTTCTGAACGAATAGACAAATTTAATAACGAAATCCCCCCCCTCCAAAAAACAAAAAACAAACAAAAAAATAACAAAATCCCTGTTCAGTAAGTTCCCAATTTCACAAATGAGAAAAAGTAATTTGCAAAAGGTTATACATTTAAGCATAAGATCTAAGACTTAAAAATAGGTTTGTGCGGCTCTGAAACTATCTTTCAAATCCAACAGTCTCTAGAGTCACTGATTATTTAACAGGCCTCTCATGCTGTTCTTGTGTAAAGTAATTTTTGCTAAATTGATAGGTAGCATTTTGCTTTGAATTTCATTTATATAATCCCTAATGAAAATTAAAACTTTCTCATGTCTCTTTTACCCATTTTTAGAAGATTTTCTCTTATGTCTTAGGATTCACATTCTTTCCCTATTTATTAGGGTTTTAAAATATTTTCCTTAGTGATTTATATGACTTTTTAATATATTAACATTATCTTTTTCTTCTTTTGGTTGTAAATATTTTCTAGTTTTGTAAAAACTGTGCTATCCTTATAGCAACTCCAAAATGGAATGTGATACCTGGGGAAGTTCAAATGAAAGTTGATTATAGAAAATGCAATGGATGCAATTCATAGACTCAATAAATAAATGGGTACAGCTATGTGCCATGCATTCTGTTTGCTGCTGGTGATATAGAAAGAAGAAAAGCGGTCCTTGCTCTCAGTGAACAGATAAGGCCCAAATGCACAATGTGTACATGATCTTTGTATGAACAAGAATTGCCATGAGAGGGCAGCCCCAGTGGCACAGCGGTTTAGCACTGCCTGCAGCCCAGGGCGTGATCCTGGAGACCATGGATCGAGTCCCACGCCGGGCTCCCTGCATGGAGCCTGCTTCTCCCTCTGCCTGTGTCTCTGCCTCTCTCTCTCTTTCCGTCTCTATGAATAAATAAATAAAATCTTTTTTTTAATGTTAAAAAAAAGGAAAAAAAAATTGCCATGAGAACATGTCAAGAGTTAATAAAGATCTCTGTGAGGAAGAAGGGACAGCAGAGTTGGAGGAAAATATAAGGGAGAATACAAAAGCAAGGTGAGGACAAGAAACAGTTTTGGAAAGACTATGCAGGGCCCTGACAGGTCACGTAAGGACTTCTGTCATTCTCCTAAAGGCAATGAGAAAGCTTTGAAGGACTTTATGAAGTTGGGATCCCTGGTTGGCGCAGCGGTTTGGAGCCTGCCTTTGGCCCAGGGTGCGATCCTGGAGACCCGGGATCAAATCCCACGTCGGGCTCCCGGTGCAGGGAGCCTGCTTCTCCCTCTGCCTGTGTCTCTGCCTCTCTCTCTCTCTCTGTGACTATCATAAATAATAATAATAATAATAATAATAATCCTTAAGTTTCCATATGACCAAGAAATCAGTTATCTTATGCCTCTTTTAGGCACTTTCCTCGTTCTAACAAAATAAGGCTAAGAATAGAATTGCCAACTAAATGCTGGCAGCCTGATATATCAATAGGCTGCTTTACATCTGCATTACTATTTTTTTTCCCTCCTTTTAAAAAGTTACCGTTTAATAAGAAAGGTAGCTTGGAGCATGGAATCATTCTCAACACCCCTGTCCTTATCCTGACACAACACATGTGAGGTAAACATGCACGGTTAAACTGCACTTTGGCTCACTTTCCTCCTTTCCTCCCACCTCACTTGCAGCCAAACTGGGCAAAAATCCAACTTCCTCTTCAAAAGCGTGCAGTGATAAAAGCATTCAGTGTCTTAAGGATGAAATTCTCACAATGGGGAGGAAAAAACATCCTTGTCAGACAGTTTGACAGAAGTCAAGCTGGGGACAAACTCCTGGAGCCCTGACCATCTTACACAGGCTCATTTTGCACTCAACTTCCACACTTCTTATAAAGGCTATAACAACTTGTAATGTTTTTATCCCTTTCTCAGACTTTCTGACTCAAGAAGCAATTTGTTACCTTTCCACTAAACAAGTATTAAAATATATATTCTACAGCAGAGGGGATGGCAGCCCCATAACCCTACTCTCAATGGGTGTGTTTTCTCTGGCCTTGACTCTCTCACATCAATGCAAATCTGAATGGTACTGTAGCCTCTTGCTTCCAAAAGAGTAAAGTGTAATTCCTTTACTTAATGTTTGCATTGCTTCCATCTTCTTCTTTAATTCTTCCAAAACTACCAATACCAATTTCATTATAGAACTGCTGAACAGCACTCTTAAAAGGGAAGTAAATCCCATTAATGTAACTCAGATGTAAAGTCACAATGAAGACAACCATCCAAAATTCAGGGGGCAGTAGAGGATTTTCAAATCTACCAAAGGTCAGGTAGATTTACGTACAGACAACCTATGACACTTGACAATAAAGGCTGAATACCTATTATTTGTTGACCAAATGAAGTCAGAGTGTTCTAACATACTGATGGTTTACAAATGTTCTAATTTAACATGAAAGAAACCAAGAGTATTTTTGAGACATCTGAGAAAAATGAAAATGAGTAATAGGTACTTTCATTCATGCTAACATGGCACTATTACAAGTACTAAAATATTCTGGTCAAAGTAATAAAGCATAGAAGGTACCTGAAGATTTATAATTGAATTTAGAAGTGTGTGTGCTACATGACCCAGTTTAACCTGAACAGCTGGCCAAAAAAGAAAAACAAACAATAGGAACACTGGAGCACACATATTTATAGAAACAGTAAAAAAAAAAAAAAAAAAAAAAAAGTTTAGTGAGAAAAAAGTATTCATTTAGAAATGAACCCTAAAGAATTAAAGTTCTACATATTTTAAAAACACGGGGTCAGAGTACAAAAAGTCAGCAGGGATCTCACAGAACAGACAAGTTCCTTTTTCTTGTTAGACACTTGTTGCTTCCCAAAGAGAGGCACTCGGTTTATTTCTAGCACTCCCACATGTGGTTTCCTCCCTTTGCCTGAGGTCACAATGAACTTCATTTGAAGCTAAATGTGCTTTACATTTGAATAGAATGGGTAAAATAAAAAAGCTAAAAGAAAATAAGTTGATTGGGGTTTTTAATTAGCCTGATGGAACTGAGAGAGGAAAACTAAAGTGACCCCAGAAAGAAAAGGCTGTGTTGTTCCTTTGCTTTTTTTCCTGCTTCTATTCTTGCTGGGACCTGCACCTCTACCCTACATATGCTTTAAGCCATGTCCTCCTTGTAAGGGACAAAATTAATGATATCTTTGGAGTCTTCCAGAACAATATCTAAACCACTGGCATTAGGGATCTCAAAGCCAAGACCACTGGCTTCAAGGAGTAAGTGACTTATGATGGACACCTGGACCTTGTCCTTAGTCTAACTGGTTCCTGGATACCTGAAAGGACACGTACATCAGACCACCATCTCAATAAAAACCCTTAGACCTCAAACAAAGATGAGACTCAGGATCCTTTCCTTTCCAAGCGTCCTGGACAGTCCATCTGTATCTGCTCTCCATCTTTAATAAACTCTTTCACCTCTTGCTGGCCTCTGGTAAATTTCTGTCCTGCATGAAGTTCTGCAGGCATCAGAACTTTTAAAAAATAAATGCATTTATGTTTGTTTATTTTTATTTTTTTGAGAGAGAGACTGGGAGGGAGCAGAGGAAGAGAAAGAATCTTAAGGAGGCTCCATGCCTAGCTTGGAACCCAATGTGGGGCTTAATCTCACAATCCTGAGATCATAACCGGAGCTAAAACCAAGAGTCAGACATTTAACGGACTGCGCCACCCAGAAACCACATAGGCATTGGAACTTTAAAGACAAAGTCTTTAGCTCAGCCTTTTATAAATGAACATGACTTCTCATATGGTCTAAATTTGCTCTTAGTAAAGGAGACCACTTTGTAGCTAACCTTAGAAAGAATCAATGAGTTAATAGCCTAAGCTTGAAAAGTCTCCTGTATTTTTATGGGATAAATCAAGTAAAATCATTTTTGCAGGGGTTTACTTTACAGGAAGGGTCAGCAAACTTTTGGAGATTAAGCCAGATGGTAAATATTTTAGGCATTGCAGACTACTCAATCCTGCAGTTACAGCATAAAAGCAGCCACAGACATTATGTAAACAAATGGGTTATGGCTGTGTGCCAATAAAACTTTATACACAAACAGTGGGAGTTCCTGAGGAGAGGGATAAATCAGATCCCTCTGGGTTTATATTCCTCAGGCAGAGTTCACAATCATCCATTTCTCTTATCTATGCAGGATTTCTTATGTATATATGCTTGATTAGAAAACTTGCTATCTATTCCAAAAAAATTCTACTTTTTACACATCTGTGTTAGAAATTCCTCCCAATTTAAAAGCAAAACTGTCACTTACAATGCTCAAAGTGTCCTTTTTAGATAAACTATAATCTCACTTTATTCCAATCACATTATAAGTCCCATTAAAGTAACAATACCAACAGCAAATTCTTTCTACCTCAACAGCATGAAAGGATCTAAGACTAGAAAACTTCTTTAAAGAAAAAACCCCGCCCCCCCCAAAAAAGAAAGAAAATAACCCAAATCAATGGAAAATTACATATTTAAGGCACCACAATACTTTGATAAACAAAGGGTACTGGACAAGTCTTATCATGATTGTTTTCTTGCTTAGACTGGTAAAATGAAAAAATGACATGAAGTAAACAGTATGACAGACCTGGATTTGAATCTGGCTCCTAATTAATATTTTTGTAACCTTTGACAAATTTTTTAAAAATCCCTTGAACCTTAATTTTTCTCATCTGTTAAAAAGGAGTAACAACCTCAGTTTTTTTTTTAAAGATTTTATTTATTTATTCATAGAGACACTGAGAGAGACAGAGAGAGAGGCAGAAACACACAGGCAGAGGGAGAAGCAGGGCCCACGCAGGGAGCCCGACGTGGGACTTGATCTCGCGTCTCCAGGATCACACCCTGAGCTGCGGACAGTGCTAAACCACTGCGCCACTGGGGCTGCCCTCACACAGTTTTTTTATATGACATTACATATGTGAAGAACCTGATACAATATCTGGCTTGGGGCACCTTTGGATCAGGGCGTGATCCCAGAGTCCCGGGATTTAGTATACCACATAGAGATTCCTGCATGGAGCCTGCTTCTCCCTCTGCCTATGTCTCTGCCTCTCTGTCTCCCATGAATAAATAAATAAAATCTTAAAAAAAGAAAAAAAAAACCTGGTTCAGTCAATAAAAAGCAAGTTGTTTTCTTTTTTTAAGATTTTATTTATTTATGAGTGAGAGATACAGAGAGAAAGGCAGAGACACAGGCAGAGGGAGAAGCAGGCTCCCTGAGAGGAGCCCGATGAGGGACTCGATCTTTGGATCCAGGGATTATGCCCTGAGCTGAAGGCAGATGCTCAACCACTGAGCAACCTAGGTGTCCCTAAATAGCAAGTGTTTTAAGCTTTAAAAATTCCAAAATATATTTAGTAATGAAGAAAACAATTCAAATCTCAAAAACTAATCAGAAAGTACTTACAATCTCACAGGGATAAAGTCAATCCCAAATAAAACTGTTTCCAACAAACTTATGGACTAAGTGGCTATAGATACTAAAACATCAAAAATGACAGATAAAGTCAAAAAGGTTTTTATAAATAGTTATGGTTAATTAATAAAGAAACGGAGAACTCAGGGTCCCAGAAATATAGATTACTCATAGCACTGGCTGAGGAATTTACTGACTTGGTTGACATTTTTTTTTTTGGGGGGGGTTGACGTTTTAATGTCCATGAGAAAAGAGATATGGTGTTGGGTCCCTATGAGACAGGATCTGGACCTGAGATTCTATACAAGGATGGGGATTTGAAAGGGCTGTCAAGCCATGAATAGGGAACTGGAAAGTCTCTGCTCACTGACCAGAAAATGTAGCATGAAAGTCTGCAATCTACCTTGGGCACTGAATAAGGGGGTAAAAAGTTTCATGAAAATGCAAAAATTCAAGACTTCCTACATTCTCATCAGATCCAAGCATAAACTATCTATGAAATATAAGAGCATGAAGAAAAAGAGATAAAATAAAAATTGATTGTGTGTAAAGACCCTGGGGAACAGCACAAATTTTTTTTTATTATTATTATTTATTTATGATAGTCACAGAGAGAGAGAGGCAGAGACACAGGCAGAGGGAGAAGCAGGCTCCATGCACCGGGAGCCCGATGTGGGATTCGATCCCGGGTCTCCAGGATCGCGCCCTGGGCCAAAGGCAGGCGCCGAACCGCTGCGCCACCCAGGGATCCCGGGAACAGCACAAATTAAACACAAACTCATTTTGGGAGAAGACTCTCACAACCTAGGGAGCAAAGGACCCTCAGAGAAAACACAATCCACACACCAATAGTAATTCAAAACCAAATATTATCAACTACACAGGAATGAAACTGGACAATGTAAAAGAGAAAGTTAGTGAACTAGAAGACAAAATACAAGAAACTACAAAGAATGTAAGACAAAAATGGGAAATAGGTAAGACAAGTTAAGAGACATGCAGGACAGAACAGGAATGTCCAACACACCTCTATTAATGTTGCAGAAGACTGTGAGAGTATAAGAAATGCAATACTGAAAAATATTGATATATTCTGTACGAACTAAAAGAAGATGTTATTTCCTCTGATTGAAAAGACAAAATGAGAATGGGTGAGGAAAGATAAAAATAAATCCATACACTAACAAACTGTAGTAAAACTGCAGAAACCAATGGCAAAGAGAAATTTATTTTCTGCAATGGGGAAAAAAATATACTATTTAGATGGACGGCACACTTTACAAAATAACAGAGGTCAGAATACCATGGAATCACCTCTTCAAGGTTTCTGAGGAAAGTAGTTGTAAATTTAGATTTTAAAACAAGGAGTTAAGGACCTCTGAAAATCCAGTCTTCTACAAAAGCAACAACACCACTAGCAAAAAATTATCAGAATAGACTATTTGAGTAGTATGGAAATACAAGAAAGTTGCAAAAATCAGAAGAGTGTTTATTGAAGACAATAGCTGAATCTGAGTTGTTTTACCACGACACATTACAATCTCCCATGTTTCCAGTTCTGCAATAGACCTGACAATGAACAGTCCACAATCACAGTGAATACAGTAATCTAGTAGCCATTGCAGGGAGTAAAATGGGGTTGGAGCTCCTTCAAAGCCTCATTTCTAGGGGTGTCATTTTTTGAACTATCTAGTGGTTCCCAGGAAGATCTCACAATTTTATGTTTCTCTGATCTGAATTAGACCTCATCTACCTTTTACTGGAGTGTTTTTTCAAGGAAAAAAAAATCACAACCAACTAAACACTGCAGCGACCTAAGGGGTAAATAACAGTTAGGCAAATAATAGGCTAACCAAAGAGCTTAAAAGGAAAAGATGGGGAGTAAGGTGTCCACAGAAGATAGTGAAAACTTCCAACACAGACATAGAAATCTACAAAGCCATGTACATAGACAGGGTTTTTTGCACACTCAGGGCAGTATACAAACACAGCAAAGAACTTAGATGGGCATAGCTGTCACCTCTTGCTAAATTGAGCTATTACACAAGTAAGGGCTAAGACATAGTTCAGAACTACCTGGCTGGCTGCCAAAGGAACTATCCTAACACATAGTGCCCCTCAAGAAAGAATAGAAGACTTAGATTTCAGAATTCAAGGAAACCTTGGTCAATTACTAGCTGACTAATAAACCAAGGACAAAAATCAGTAGCCACATATGAGAAAGAATACAAACTTCACAGAATTACTTCAGATAAATCACTAATCAGCAACAACACAAAACCGTGAGGAAGGATTAGAATCTGATTTTCAAAGCTGCCAAATAATAAAAATGTTCAGTTTCAACAACAAAAAAATGAATGAGACATACAAAGAAACAAGAAAATATGACCCATACATAAAAAAAAAAGGTACACTATAAAAAATGTCCCCAAGGAAGCTCAAATGCTCAACATTTTAAACAAAAATTTTAAAACACCTATTTGTTTTTTTAAGATTTTATCTATTTTAGATAGTATGCATTAGTAGAGGGAGGGACAGAGGGAGAGAATCTCCAGCAGGGTCCTTGCTGAGTGTGGAGCCCAACTTGGACTTGATCCTATGACCCATGAGTCACTTTTTTTTTTTTAAAGATTTTATTTATTTATTCGTGAGAGACACAGAGAGAGAGGCAGAGACATTGGCAGAGGGAGAAGCAGGCTCCCTGCAGGGAGCCTGATGTAGGACTCAATCCCAGGACCCGGGGATCACACACTGAGCTGAAGGCAGACGCTTAACCACTGAGCCACCCAGGTGTCCCAAGATCACTTACTTTAAGTGGCACCTGGATGGCTCAGTCAGTAAGCATACAAATTTTGATTTCAGATCAGGTCATAATTTCAGGGTTGTAAGATTGAGCCCCACATCCTGGACTCTGTCCTAGGCATGGAGCCTGCTTAAGATTCTCTGTCTCTCCCCTACTCTCTCTGTGCATCCCCTCACAAATAAATAAAAAATAAAAACTGAAAAAAAAAACACCAATTTAAGTATGTGCCAAGAATTTAAAAAACCATGTCTGAAGAACTGAAGTATGAGAATGATGAATCATCAAATAGAGACTATCAAGAGACAGAAATTATTTAAATGATCCAAATAAAAATTCTGGAGTTAGAAATTATAGCAAATATAAAATTTACCAGAAGACACAATAGTAGATTTGAGCAGCCATAATAAAATATCAGCAAACCTGAAGATAGGTCAAGGTTCTAATCAGAAGAACAAAAGAAAAAGAATGAAGAAAAATGATCACAACCAATAAGTACATGATGGTTATGTCAGAAGGAGAGGGGAAAAAAAGGCAAAAAGAATATTTGAAAAGAATAAAACTGAAAACCTCTGAAGACAAATGAGAAACAAAATTTTATACATCTAAAAGGCTCAATGAATTCAAAGTCAAATAAACTACACAAAAATCAATACATCTAAGGGGCTCAAGTGAACAAATGAATTCAAAGTCAAAACCAAAACCAAGTAGGCCTGGATATAGTATAATCAAACTGTAAAAATTCAAAAAAGAGAATATTGAAAATGAGAGATATGATCCATCCCTTACAGACATCGCCCCTCCCCCAACCCCTGCCAAATTAACTGATTTCTTATCAGAAATCTTAGAGGGCAGAAAGCAGCATGAGGCATATTAAAACATATTCAATATCTGGTAAAACTATTCTTCAAAAACAAAGGAGAAATTAAGACTTCCTAGATAAATAAAAACAGAAATTGAACAAAAGTGGAAGGACTCACTTCTGGATTACAAAGACACAATAATCAAGGCTGTCATAAAGACAGACATGTAGATAAAGAAACAGAATTTAGAGTTCAGAAAAAACCCTCACATTACATGCAATTGACACATGACAAGACTGTCAAGACAATTCACTGAAAAAAGAATAGTCTTTTCAACAATAGTGTGACAATCCAGTGACAACTGGATATCCAAATACAAAAGAAGGAAATTGGAATCCTACAATATACCAAATAAAAGCATTAACTAAAAATGGATTGATGATCTCTAATATAAGGGTTAAAACTGAAACATTTAGCAGAAAACCTAAGTGTAAGCTTCATGGCATTGTATTAAGTATTGATTTCTTAAACCTGACACTTTTAACAAAGAAGAAATAGATAAATTGGACTTCATCAAAATAAAAACCCAGGTGCATCAAAGGACACGATCAAGAAAGTGAAGAAACAACCCACAGAATGGAAGAAAACATTTGTAAATAATTTATTTAATAGGAGTCTAGTATCTAAAATATAAGAATTCATGTAACTTAAAAATTAAAAAAAAAAAATCCAATTCAAAAGTGAGCAAAGGAGGGGTGTCTGGCCGGTTCAGTAGGAAGAGCATATGACTCAATCTCAGGATCATGAGGTTTTAGCCCCACGTTGGGGGTAAAGATTATTTTAAAAAAAGAACTTTAAAAAAATGAGCAAACGAACTGAACAGTTATGTCTCCAAAAAGGATATATGAATGACCAAGAAGAACATTAAAGGCTTGGCAACATCATTAGTTATTAGGAAAATACAAATTAAAACCACAATGAGAAAACTAACAAAACTGCAAGCAGAAACTGACAAATGCCAATTATAATGGGAAGTTTTTATAACATACCTGTGAAGTGAAAAATAAGTAAAAATTTGATGAGAGTATAGACTTGGACACAATTAGCAAACTTGATAAAATAGACTGATTTATGACCTTACTGCTAATAATTATAGCATATGGAATCATTTTACTCAAAAATGGGTTTAGAAAATCAGACATTTTTGTTAAAGCATAAAGAAATTCTTAAGAAACATGACATTGATTTATGCTAACCACATAATTCTGACAACAAAGAAATAAAATTAGAAACCAGAGACAACAGGAATAAAAAAAAAATCCAGTGCATTTGGAAGTTATAACAGTCTAAACTAGATCAGGAGTTGAGCCAGTAGATACATGGCAGCAGAGCAGGAGGATCCTAGGCTTGCTTCATCCCATGAATAGAACTAGATAACTATCAAATCATCCTAAATATCCCAGAAATCAACCTGAAGACTAGTAGAACAAACTCTACAACTAAGGGTAGAGAAGAGGCCACATCGAAGAAAGTAGAAATATACAGACACTGCGTGGGAGAGAAATAGATTGTGGCCGCTGCAATGGGGAGGGAGCCATAGTCATGGAGAAGGGTGAGAAACAGATTACCATACAGGAGAGCACACAGGGAAAACTAATCCTCATAGCAATTAGCTTAGAAAGTAAGAGAACCCAAATTTTGTAAGTTCTTACAATCAGCAGGACTTTCAGCCTAGAGTTCTTCTAAAGGTCAGCATGGGGCTGCTGCTGGAGAAAAGGCAGGGCAAACAGCCTACAGGGAAACAACATGCAAACAGCTATCCCAAGAATGCCTGGGGTGCACAGTGGGGAAGTTATTTGCTCATCTTGGAGCATCCCACAGAAGCAGCCTTCAAGAAGAGACCCTTCCAAAAACAAAGAAACTGGCAGGTGCCATTTCCCTCCCCTACTCCTCAGCATAGGCAGAGCCACCTGCAGGAACTAGCACAAAGCCAACACCCACTACCTAATTTGCTTACACCAAGCCCCACCTCCCCACATTCTGGTAGATCCGCACTTCCCAGTCCTTTTTGCCTTAGGCCCAGCACAGCAGGCCTTCTCTCCCAGAAGACTGGTGCAAATCCTTTCCAGCACCACATCTCCCCATCCAGGAGTTATCCAGGGCATCAGTTCCAGAGCCCTAGTTAAAACCACATTCAGGCCAAGGACCAAACACTGCCCATAACAGGCAAAAAGAGCTTCAGCAGGTAATTGGCCTTAATGATAAAAGAGCCAGGACACAACAGTAGAGAACATGCAGCACACATTGGAGATGCTCCTGAAGTGTCACATCCTGCAGAACAGGGGACACTATACTACAAGGCACTGTAGGACCTCTTCTTCGTAAGGCCAAGAACAGGAGATGTAGCCAACTTTCCTAACACAGAGAAGCAGACACAGCAACTTGGATAAAATGAGAAGACAGACAAATTTGGGCCAAATGAAAGAACAGGACAAGGCCACCATTAGAGATCCAAGAGAAGATACAAATAACATGCATGACAGAGAATTTAAAGTAATGATCACAATGATACTCACTGGATTTGAAAAAAGAGTGGAAGACATCAATGAGACTCTTAACACAGAGATAAAAAATAACCAATCAGACATGAAGAGTGCAATATGAATTAATGACCTCAAAGAAAGAGTAATGAAGAGGCACCTGGGTGTCTCAGTGGCTGAGCGTCTGCCTTTGGCTCAGGGCATGATCCCGGGGCTTGAGATCGAGTACTGCATCAGGCTTCCCACAGGAAGCCTGCTTCTTCCTCTGCCTGTGTCTCTGCCTCTCTCTCTCTCTCTCTGTCTCTCATGAATAAATAAATAAAATCTATAAAAAAAAAAAGAAAAAGAAAGAAAGAAAGAAAGAAAGAAAGAAAGAAAAGAAAAGAAAAGAAAAGAAAAGAAAAGAAAAGAAAAGATGAATAAAAGAGAGAAAAAAAGAATTATGCAAAATGAGAATAGACTTAGGGAACTCAGTGGCTCCATGAAATGTAGTAAATTCACATTGTCAGATTCCTGGGAGAAGGGAGAGAAGAGGGGGCAGAATAACAGCTGAAAACATCCCTAATTTGGGGAAGGAAACATATCCAGATGCATGAGTCACAAAGAACTTCCAAGAAAATCAACAAAATCATACACCAAGACATATTATAATTAAAATGGCAAAGTAGAGAGATAAAGAAAAAAATTTTAAAAGCAGCAAGACAAAAGAATACAGTTACATATAACAGATATCCCATATGGCTATCAGAGGATTTTCCTTTTTTTTTTTTTTTTTATTTTGAGAAGTGGGGGGGAGAGAGCACAAGTTGGGGGGGGGGGGAACAGAGTGAGAGAGAATCTTGAGCAGGCTACATGCCCATTGTGGAGCCTGCAGGAGGTCTCAATTGCACAACTGTGAGATCATAACCTAAGCTGAAATCAAGAGTCAAAATTTGATTCGACTAGCTTGTCAAAAAGTCAGTACAGGAAAAAAAAAAAGTCAGTACAGGGGCACTTGGATGGCTCAGGCAGTTAAGTGTGTGCCTTCAGCTCAGGTCATGATCTCAGGTCCTGGGACCAAGCCCCGTGTTGGGCTCCCTGCTCGGCAGGGAGTCTGGTTCTCTCTCTCCCTCTGCTTCTCCCCTCCCCTGCCTCATGGTCTCTCTCTTTGAAATAAATATATAAAATCTTTTTAAAAACTCAGTACAGAGTAAACACAACTAAAAGGAAACCATAAAGAGGTAATTAATGATAAAACAGAAAAAAGATCAACAAAATTAGAAGCTCCTTCCTTTAAAATACTAAGAAGCAAATCTGTAGACTAATAAAAACAGTACATATGAAGTAATTTTACACATGCAAAAAAGGAAAAAAATTAAACATAAAAGAGGTTTTAAAATACAAGAAGAGGGATCCCTGGGTGGCGCAGCGGTTTGGCGCCTGCCTTTGGCCCAGGGCGCGATCCTGGAGACCCGGGATCGAATCCTACGTCAGGCTCCCGGTGCATGGAGCCTGCTTCTCCCTCTGCCTGTGTCTCTGCCCCTCTCTCTCTCTCTGTGACTATCATAAATAAATAAAAAAATTAAAAAAAATAAATAAAGGAATAAAATTAAAAAATAAATAAATAAAAAATAAAATACAAGAAGATGTCATAAAAGATGTACTGGAAAATTTTTGGCTTCTAGACTGACTCAAGAGGGAAAAAAATCTGATGAGTCCAATAACCATTAAGAAAAATTAGTAGTCAAAAAGACCTAGACTGCAAAAAACCAACACCAGAACCAAACCTTTGCAGAGAGAAAAAGGGAAAAGCACACTAAGGTTACAAATAAATACAATTTGCAAAATAAAATATAGAAGAATATCTTTAAAGGTAACTGCACAGAGAAAAAAATATTTTAAAAATAATATAACAAAATATATAAACCTTAAAGGAACCTAGTTAATTTATAGCAGAGAGAAAAACACAGTACTTTTCAACACTGAAAACATAAAAAACGAGGCTATTTATAAAAGATATGCAAATTAAAGTTCTATGAGATACCATGTTGTTTCCATTAGATTTTCTTTTCTTTTTTCTTTTTTAAAGATTTTACTTATTTACTCACAAGAGACACAGAGAGAGAGAGAGAGAAGCAGAGACACAGGCAGAGGGAGAAGCAGGCTCCCTGCAGGGAGCCCGATGTGGGACTCAATCCCAGGACTCCAGGATCACACCCTGGGGCAAAAGCAGGCGCTAAACCGCTAAACCACTGAGCCACCCGGGCTGCCCTCCATTAGATTTTCAAAAAATCAACAAGTCTGATTGGCAAAGAGATATTTTTAGGTGGCAACAACACAATGGTACAACCATTTGGACAATGGTGGTCAAGTTGAAAATATACATGCCTTATGATGAATCAATTCTACTTCCAGCTATATAAACTAAACACCTCTTCCATATGTGAATAGTGAGCTGTTTCGTGCCCCTGTTCAAACTAGGGGCATGTAGTTTGGCTCAGTAGGTTCAGCATCTGCTTTTGGTTCAGATCACGATCCTGGAGTCCTGGGACCACGCCCCACATCAGGCTCCCTGCTCAGTGGAGAGTCTGCTTCTCCCTCAACCTCTGCCCTCACTCTCCCCACCCATGATCTCTCTTTTACTGTCACTCATTCTTTCTCTCAAATAAATAAATAAAATCCTAAAAAAAAAAAAAAAAGTATTCAAATTCAAGGTATTGTTATTGCCCGAAAAAGCAATGAATGTAAATAGCTATTAACAGAATGGATAAATTTTTATTCAAAGCATTAATAAAGAAGTGAAAATAACAAATTAGAACTTCACTTATTGATCTTAGTAAATCCCAAAAAAATGCTGTGAAAAAAAAGTAATAGTTGCATATGATATATAATGGCATTTATTTAAAGTTTAAAACAAAAACTAAATAAAGTTCAAAACATATAATGGATACCAAATGCATAGGTAAAGCACAAAAATATACAACTTACAGCTTTAGAAGAGTGGTTAATTCTGAAATGTGGGAAGGCAGAATAGGATAAGAATGTATTAAGTTTATCTTCATGTTTAATTCCTTTTTTAAAAAGTTGGAAACACGTTAACAACTATCATTTAATTGCTAAATATATAATATTTATTAAATCACAATGTAAAACATAAAAATTGTAACTTATTTTCTACACATTCATGTATAAAATAGTCGATAATTTAGAAAAATAAAATCTAGAGAATTAAGTAAAAGAGGAAAGGTAAAACCATCAATCAAAAAAAAAAGTTTAAAACTGTATGGATCTATATTACTATAATAAAACATGCTTAATGTTTTTTAATCCTTGATTAAAAAAAGAATTTGAGCCCACTGAAGAAAACTACAGAAACAGGTATTAGAGTTGCACCTGGTTGGCTCAGTCAGTAGAACATGCTACTACTGATCTCAGGGTTGTGAGTTCAAGCCCCATATTGGGTGTAGAGATTACTTAAAAATAAAATATTGAAAGAAAAGAAAAGAAAAAAAGAAAAGAAAAGAAAAGAAAAAGAAAGAAAGAAAGAGAAAGAAAGAAAGAAAGAAAGAAAGAAAGAAAGAAAGAAAGAAAGAAAGAAAGAAAAGAAAGGAAGGAAGGAAAGAAAAGAAAGAAAGAAAAGAAAGAAAAACAGGTACATGAAGTAGAGGGAGAAACTGCCTTTAATTGCATCACCCAGAAATAATGTCTATTCTCATTTTAGTTTCTGCCAACATTTTAATGTTTCATTTTTCAGTTAGTTCTTAATATGGTTGAAATAATTCTATGAAAAAACTTTTGCACCTCACTTTTTAAATCTGACATTTGAATATAAACACTTTCTCCAAATTGTTAAGCAATTCTCTATAAATAATTATTTAAAATACCCCAAAATACTTGGTCATAGGAGTAAGTTAATTACTTTTTTTAAAGATTTACTTATTTGAGATGGGGGGCACACACGTTGTTGGGGAGGGGTGGAGGGAAAGAGAGACAAGCAGCCTCTCTACAGAGCAGGGAGCCTGATGCAGGCTTGATCCCAGGTCCCTGAGATCAAGATCTGAGCCGGAATTAAGAGTTGGATGCTTAATCAACTGGGCCAATCAGGCCTCATTTTTTTAAATCATTACTCTATATTAAGCAAATGTTCAAAACTGTGGTTTAATTCTTTTATTGTAAATAAAGCAAGGATGCATATCTTTGTGCATAAATTTCTGTCCACATTTTTAATTTTTTAAAATAGGCTCTATACCCAGTGTGGAGCCCAATGAAGGGTTTGAACTCACCACCCTGAGATCAAGACCTGAGCTGTAACTAAGAGTCAGACACTTAACCAACTAAGCCACCCAGGTACCCCTCCACATTTCTAATTTTAAAGTAAATTCTGGAAATATTGGATAGAGGATGTAAATAAACCTGACACAGGGAGGTTTATATTAATTTACAGAGATATATGAAAATATTTGTTTTTGTTGCTTGAATGGTATCAAACTAGTTTATCATTTAAGAAAATCTTGGGATCCCTGGGTGGTGCAGCGGTTTAGCGCCTGCCTTTGGCCCAGGGCGCGATCCTGGAGACCCGGGATCGAATCCCACGTCTGGCTCCTGGTGCATGGAGCCTGCTTCTCCCTCTGCCTGTGTCTCTACCTCTCTCTCTCTCTCTCTCTCTCTGTGACTATCATAAATAAATAAAAATTAAAAAAAAAAAAAAAAAGAAAATCTTTGCTAGGAAATCAGTGGTATCCCAACTATTGTAGTTTGTACTTCTATGCTGGAATTGACTGCATTCATGTAATTTTAGGGTATTTATTTTATATCTTGTATGAATAGCCTTTTCATATCTTTTCTCCATATTTCTTTCTATAAGCTTTTTAAATATTTAGGATTATTATAGCCCTCTGTCTTGCTCATTATGAATATTATGCCCACTGTAAGGCTTGACTTTTAATTTTGTAGGTTTTTTATAAGATTCAAATCTTGTATTGTTATATAAATATAATCAACATTTTGTTTGTAATTATCTTCATTTGTTCCTCACTTTAGAAGATTTGATAATGATTAAACTTTTAAAATCTGTTATGTTTTCCTCTTTCTGTTGCCATAACCTATTCTGCTGTCTACCCCTAATAATGGTTACAAGCTGAAACCACTGAAAGCACCCCTGAAAACTTCCCTTTCAGGAAGGTAGAGGAATTAGTGTTACCAGGCTAAGAAGACAGAGGCCTTTTCCGGCCTCATTATTCTCATGATCACCAACCAGTACACCCTTCATAAGAACACCTTGAAAACCAGAGGTGAGTGTGTTGTCTGTCCAAGCTTTACTGGAAGTTCAAACCTCTTCTTTCTTTCTGGAATCTCTGTACATTATACAGTTTTACATTTGACGAGGTTTCAATAAGACAATGTATTTGACAGTACACCATAAAATGTAAAATGCTATATAAATATTACCATGAACAACAATTAATAATAATAGCAGGGGGAAAGGATAAAAAAGTTTTAAAAATTTTGCTGTGGGGGGATCCCTGGGTGGCTCAGCGGTTTAGCACCTGCCTTCAGCCCAGGGCGTGATCCTGGAGACCTGGGATCGAATCCCTCATCAGGTTCCCTGCATGGAGCCTGCTTCTTCCTCTGCCTGTGTCTCTGCCCCCCCCACCCCTCCCGTTTCTCTCTTGGTGTCTCTCATGAATAAATAAATAAAATCTTTAAAAATAAAAATTTTGCTATGGAAGTAATAGAACATGAGACAAAAATAAATTCACTAGAAATCTCACCGAAGATCCAGACCAGCTTCTTTCCAAAGTAAATCCATCAAGCGCAGCATCTGGAGTGTCAACATATCTTGTCGTAAATCTAAGGGAGGCAAAATCCTGCTTTATTATAAAGGCTTTCCATTATTGTCTAACAACATTAATTCAAGATTAGCTAATTCAGCCAGAATTAACTAAAACCACTGACAAACATTATGCTAATATTTCCCCCAAGTTTTAATGTTTACCATATTTATTTTGTTAAATATTAGGTTTTTTGGTTAGCAATGTGCCTGTAACACTATTCCAGAAATTAAGTTAAATAATATTTTTAATTAAGGCACCTGACTGGTTCAGTTGGTAGAGCATGTCATTCTTGATCTTGAGATCAAGGTCATGAGTTCAACCCCATGTTAGGTGTACAGATTACTTAAGAAAAAAAACCCTATAGGGACACCTGGATGGCTCAGCAGTTGAGCGTCTGCCTTTGGCTCAAGGCATGACCCGAGATCCAGGATCAAGCCCCACTTCGGGCTCCTTGCAGGGATCCTGCTTCTCCCTCTGCCTCTCTCCCCCTGTGTCTCTCATGAATAAATAAATAAAATCTTAAAAAAAAAAGAAAGAAAGAAAGAAAGAAAGAAAGAAAGAAAGAAAGAAAGAAAGAAAGAAAGAAAAAAACCCTATATTTTAAATTGTTTACCACATGTAAGCTACTATACTAATTGTATGGATACTGTAATACTATGTAATACAATAATGCTGTGTTCAGCATCCACACAATTCATACTATTAATTTTTTTCTTTCCTGGCTATGGTTAGCAATGCATAGGAAGTTTTTAAAAATCACTTAAGTAATTGTATAATGGGTTACAGAACTGTAATAGTTGATTTATTGTCATATCTAATAATAATTTTCAGCTAACAGAGGGCTGTGAAAGTACTGACTTCCACATAATGACATTCATATGGCCAAATGAGGTTAGAGGTCTAGCAAAACACTGCGAGTTCATTTTAAAATACATATAAGCACCTTTACTTATGTTCCTTTAATTCCTTTTAATAACCAACATAGAAATACTATAATCCTTATGGATATGGAGAACCTGAATTTTATGTGACTTGTCTATAATCATACAACTAACAAGTGGTGGTTGTCATAACTGCCTTCTGGTTGGTGCAATCACCTCAGAGGCAGTTCCTTTTGAAAATATGGGTCAGTAAGATGCTTTAATTAAAATACAAAACTATGGCAGCAATATCAAAATTGCTACCACTTGAAACAGAATATACGAATATACTACTGAAAATATTCTCTTGTACTTCACAAGCTTTTTACCAAAGAATTAAACTCTGTATTTTGCAGGAAAAAAGGAAAGATTTAGGACATGCCAAATTCAACCTTATGACCATTGATAGCTACCTCTTGGTGGCATCTGCTATATATTTACATATCATCTTTCAGGTAAGGCAAACTGACAACAAATGAAAAATACTAAGGAATTTGGTAATGTAAAAACCTCAGTACATACCATCACCATTTTTAAAAATCACTCCAACTGAATCCTCACCAAACACTTTGTTGTTGTACACAAGCCACAAAGGCTTCATTTTGGAATCCATGTATTTACACTTTTCAACACTGAAATCAAACAAAGGAAAAATTAGCCCACTTCAACTTAAAGAAATGGCAAGACTGTAATTTTGCCATGATATATTAGACTTGGGGAAAACCCTCACCTGTTTCATTTAGGTCTGTAGAAGTCAGAACTAGAATATTTTCTCTTGGTAAAAAAGCAACTAGGAAGACAGCTTTGGTTGGCATATAGTAATGTCAGATGGGCTAGACTAAAAACCCAGATTTGTCCTTCTCACTACATACATTTAAAATTCCTCTTTTTCTTTCTTTATTCTTCCTTGTGTCATTATACGTAGTCAATAAAAACCAGAATATATCATTGGATTAATATGAGGAATATTATGAGTTCATTCTTGATTTCTTAAAGAGGGATCAATTTTGAACTCTGACATATGGGGGAATACACATCATTACTTTTCCATTAGTACTTTTGGAGGGAATGAAAAAGTGAGAAATAATCTTGCAAATTAATTTAAGATCTCATTTTGAAACAGAAAAATAAATTAGTAAATAATAAATGATGGTTGCCAACATTTTGCATACATAGGATCTAACTCTTAGAAACCAATAATATACAAAACAAATTTAATCACATACAATTGAAAGGAAAATAACTTGTAATAACTTTCATGAACCCCACAGGTAAATTTAGATGGTAAACATACATTCTACGGCACACAAGAATAATCTCTGAGAAATTTAAGATTTTTCCTTCTTTAAATATATTGTACTTATGGGGGCTAACAATTAGCCCTACTGTTCCTGTAGGGCAGTCACTCAGAAATCCTTTCTGCATTGCTATTTTCATGGAAAATTCACTGTGCACAGCAAAGATAGACACTTACTAGAGTTCTGAAAGTATAACACATGGATTCAGAGGCGACTGCAGGTCAGAGAGGGCTTCCCGGTAAGCATTCTGTTTTAAACAAGTATGCATGGCCTCCTTCCCTTTGGCTTTGTTTAGCTTCACTGCATTCAGTTTGATTAAACTATTTAAAGTTTTTAACTTATTGAGTGCTTCAACCTGAAAGAGAAGTTTTCCCACCAACAAAATTTATTTATAAAAATAATTTAAAGCATCATGTGATTATATTAATTACCATTCCATTCCTTTCGCCAACACAAACACTTGACAACCAGCCAGAGAAAAATTAGTTCTTGGCTTATGGCAAACATACTAGATACAACAGAGTAAAAAACATATTTTTATCACTTATTACTTAAAACACTACTTTTCAAAAATGTTCTTTAATCTTTTTCTTAAATGAAATCTTAAAAATCAGAGAAAAGTAAAGGGATATAGATTGTGGTTAAGAAGATAGTATGACAAAGTACTCAGAACTCTGCAGCTCACTGAGTAGTAGAATTTGAAATACAATCTGAACCACTCCGTTTGGCCAGCTTCAATAGTATAAGAGGAAAATCCTGCCATTCAACCTTAATATCTAGTTCTTATCATCACTCTGGTATGATATCTTCTTAATATATTCTGATATTCTTTCTATGAATAATATAAACAAATTACTGTGTAAAAAATATGGTTATAGACAATAGTATTTGTTGTCCAAGTCTACATTACTTGTTTTTATGAGGTAACTCTGGCTATCAAAACTTATGCAAATTAGGGACGCCTGCGTGGCTCAGAGTGTGATCAGACTGTGATCCCGAGTCACACGCTGGGCTCCCTGCATGGAGACTGCTTCTCTCTCTGCCTATATCTCTGCCTCTTTCTGTTGTCTCTCATGAATAAATAAATCAAATCTTTAAAAAACAAAAAACACTTATGAAAATTTAAAAAAAAATTTATGCAGTTAGTACAAGGTCAATCAACAGTGGCCAACTGAATCACAAAATTGTTGTTTAAAAGTTAACTTCATTGTTTAATAACTGGGGTCTTTCCATGTCATGTTACATAAAAATCCATTAGAACAGCACTGGCCAGCCATAAGTCATTAAAAAAGAGTATTTTATTATTATGTTATTAAAACTGACACAGCTTGTTAATATAAACACAGTTATATTAACATGTAAATTATATATATATATATATATAACAAGCATATAAGACATGTATACAACAAACATTATGAACACCTTGGCTTGAATTTCCATGAACAGGAGATTTATTTTACACAATGTTTTCATTTTCAAACTTTGCTTCTATGAAAAGAAACCACTAAGACTGTAGGGAGATGAATTCAGTCATGCAGTTTTTATAGACAGGCTGAGGGCTTGCTCACAGGAAACTGGAAGGTTCTATGTAGCTTGATGAAAATCGAGATGGCTGAAGCTTGCCAAGTTAGCCACAGACACTCCATTTCTCAACAGTTTCAGGAGCTGTACAAACACTGGTGAAAAGGGAACCAGTTGAAAAACAGACTGTGCAAACAGGAACTTTTTGAAGTATTTCAAATTTGAATTTCTTCTATGTTTGTACAGTTGGGAATTTTCAGGCCCCATCACTAATTGTGTTGATATTCATTTCCTGGAATAGTGTTGTGAATACCCGTATGGCCATAAGTCAAATACTTCTAAGTGTTTCAACACTCTGTCCTTCCACAGGTTTACAGTGATAACAAGAGCTGCCATGTAAAGAGTATATACAGTCTTCCCCTTGCTACTCATCAATTAAGAGCGAAATTAATGTGATCATACATATGTCAGATGTTTGACATTAAAAAAGTCAAACAGGTTCCCAGAGAACCAAGGAAATGTACGGTGTGGCTTGATCATGAGTGAGGCCAATGACGTAGGACCTCATCAAGTGGAGCCTTTTAGGCTTTGGTAAAAAGTTTGGGGAAGATCCGCTCTACATGCTAGGTGAGACACTACTGGATTCATGAATCAATAAAGTCAATTAAAATTCATTCAGTTGAATTTTTTGTGGCAGCTTCAGGATCTGAAGCAAACTTCCAGTGACATTCAGGGATGAGAAACACAGGTGTGGTACTGTGAACTGTTTTGTATTTACCCATCTTTCTTGCCATTTTTCTCTCGGTTCTGAGCTCTGGTCTCTTTGTATCAAGCTCCTGATCAAACTGGCTGTCCTTTATAGGGCAGGTCAGATGGAGTTGGCAAATAGTTCCACCCAGAGCCCAGTTCAGCTGGCAGTTCATTCCAAAGCCCAATTGAGCTGGCAGATGGGTCTGCCCAGAGCTAAGCCCTCGTCTTTCAGAATATAATTTCCCAGGTGGAAAACCCCAATCTTAGCTCTGTCCCTGGATTCCACATTAGAAATTGCTGACAGTTTAGTCTGCAATTCTCCATTTGTTTGAATCCTTTCCCCAGATTCCATGTTGGGAACTGTGGGAGCTGTGGTTCTCCATTTTATTTGGAATTAGTCCATATTCCATATTCCTTAGGATTTGCTGGTTTATCCCTTCCCCAGTCCAAGGTTCCATGGAACCGGTAGTGCATAGAGGGATTTCTCTTGGCCAGGACACAGTAACATCTCTTGGTCACTACTGATCTATTAAGGTGCACATGTTTGTCTTGTTTTATATTTATAAAGGCTACTGCTAACAGGGATCTCAGAGGTTAAAAAGCTGCAAAAAATGGGGCAAGCAGTCAAAGGTTGTTAGAGTATCTGTCACTTTAAGAAGCCTCCTGTAATAGGGGTAAGTTGGTCATGGAACGGGTTAGACTGACACTAGGTCACCTGCCAACATCAAGAAAATTTCTGTGCAACAAGGTACACTGTAAAACACACCAAAATTCCCAAACCCATCACATCCCCCTTAGGTATTCGTTTGGCTCCAAGAAACCCAAAGGTCTAGCTAAAGCAAATAGGATCCTTTAAATCTAAAGAGTTGAGCACACCACCTTTCAGCACAACTGCTTACTTTATGTCTGAGAATTACATGTAGAGGCTGCTTTTAGACAACAGGCTAGAGCAAAAGGAATGTAGAACAAGACAAAAGAGCTCACAGTGGACACCTGGCTGAATACAGACAGGCCCATCAGGCAACCCACCTCAAAATAATCCATAAGCTCTAACTGATCAATGGGCTATTTACAACGAGGCACAGTTATGAAAAACTGGGTAATTCCATAGGTCCCCATACCTCTTCACCTTATCCCTTTAAAAACACTCACTGCTTTGTTGCAGATAGTCTCTCTATGCAGTGTATTCAATAAACTTGTATCTCCTTTGTTCTGCCTTGGTGAATCCTTCCACCACATGCCATAACCTTCTACCCTACAATTGCCCCATGTTTAGGGTTCCCCATCCGATTGGGAGACACAACACAATACAGTCCTGGAAATTTCAGATAGCTAGTAAAATGGCAAAGTCTAGAAATACCATGGCCATTATGGGGAAATTTCCAATTAGAGAAGATATTTAAGAAATGCACTTGAGGGGTACCTGGGTGGCTCAGTGATTGAGCATCTCTGCCTTTGGATCAGGTCGTGATCCTGGGGGCCTGGGATTGAGTCCCACATCAGGCTCCCCATGGGTAACCTGCTTCCCTACATCTCTCTCTGAGTCTCTCATGAATAAATAAATAAAATCTTTAAAAAGAAATGCACTTGAAAGCAAGTGTTCCCAACTCAAATAAATAGAATGGGATATTCACTTATGAGTATGAAGCAGCCTCTAAAAGCTTTCAAAATTCCAAAATAGTTTCACCAAAGGATAAATACAAGAGGCTATTGAGAAAATTAAAGAGAAAAAGTATTTAAAACAAAAGATACTGTTTTAAATCTTTGTAAAGATACTGTGGCATAAGACTGTTTTCTCTGGGAGAGAAAGGATCAATAACCACTTGGTCAGGTACTGGAACGAAAGGCTATTGGCTGAGGCATAAGACTGACATAATTCCTACTGCTCCCCTCCATTCTTTGGAGTATCCATTCTAATAACCCTCTCTGAACTGCCTTTCCACATTAAAGAGACTATTAAACAGTTAGTTTATAAAATAAGACCAGGCTAAGGGCCATTCTCCTTTATCTTTCACATCTTGCTCAAAGGCTGAACTAAGGGGCCATAGTCAAAGAATTTCTTAAACACAGGGAGAGAATTCTGTTTTTTTTTTTTCTTTTTTTAAAGATTTTATTCATTTATTCATGATAGACACGGGGAGGCGGCAGGGGGGTGGTGGGGGGGGGGGGTGGTGGTGGTGTGTGTGGCACAGACACAGGCAAAGGGAGAAGCAGGCTCCATGCAGGGAGCCCGATGCGGGACTTGATCCCAGGACTCCAGGATCCACGTCCTGGGCCAAAGGCAGGTGCCAAACTGCTGAGCCACCCAGGGATCCCCAGGGAGAGAATTCTGAAAGCAGATTACCTCTGGAGCCCAGTCAAGAGAGGGAAATAAAATTTCACATTGTCCCTTTCGTTCCAGTACCTGACCAAGTGGTTACTGATCTTTTCTCTCCCAGAGAACAGTTTCCTTCTTGCTGGTCTTGTTTTATATCCTAAGGCTTGGCTTTTGGCTCACTTGACACGAAAAACTTGCAAGTTTTTCTTTCTTTTGGTTATCTTTAGGAGTGACTCTGATCTTGAGAAGATAATATTTTTTGCATCCACTCTGAAGATGCCTCTTAGGTCAATGGAATTGTTTAATACTGCCAGAAACAGTTAACTGTTTGTCAAGGTTGAAACCTGACAAGATATTTGAAAGGACTTAATAACTTTATGATGAGAAATTTGGCCAAACTAGAAGATAATATTCAAAGCTTGACAGGAATTTTTGTTTTTTTTTTGGCCTTCTCCCCTATACTTAACCAGAGGGAAAGAAAAACACTCTAACACAGGTGGACAGGTGTGTCACCCTTTGATATCATTTAAACAGCAACCCAATTCTTTGGGGAACTGAAAAAGCTGTCCTTGTTTTACAACTCTAGTCTCTATAGGGCCAGAGATGTTGCTCCAGAAACAACTCAAAATCCAGTAATACTTTTTACCAAACTCAAAACCTCTCCTATTTATCTCAGTAGGCTTATAAGTATTATAAATTCTGACTTTAAAAGAACAAAATAGAAGAGCTTGCATTTTTTCCCCCTGTGCCTCTGAGATTATAAATGTTCTACCAGAGTCCTCTCCATTAGACCATCTCTTTGACATGTAAACTCCAGGGAGGTAATTTTTACCAAAAGGGGAAAAAAGGTCATTTGGAACTTGACTTGTCAAGAACATAAACAAGGAGGGCGGGGGGTGGGGGTGAAAGGGTGACGGGCACTGAGGGGGGCACTTGACAGGATAAGCACTGGGTGTTATTCTGTATGTTGGCAAACTGAACACCACTAATAAATAAATTATTAAAAAAAAAAGAACATACACAATTTAAGACTCTTCTCCACAAGTATTAGAAAAAGGTTTAAGCCCCTAAGTAGGTAACCTGAACTTCTACATCTAACAGAAAAAGAATTTAGAGCCAACTATTTTTTAATAAACGGTGAGTTTTGTGTTATTATACCTAATTTACAGTAGTAATTTAAAACTATAAGCTATCTGTTTGCTTTCATTTGTACTGGTGTGTGTGTCCATACATATGTTTTAAATGTGTGGTATTTTCTTCTACCTCCAGACTGTACTGCCAAAATTAATTTGTAGAAGAGCTCCAGCTTAAGAAAAAACAAAACCAAGCACTTACATAAATTCAGTCTTCACAAAATTCTCAGAAATGTAATAGAAACCATCCCAAAAGTTTTTCAAGTTGACAAACTCTAGAATAATTTTTGGTAAATTAAGGGAAGTTTAAGTTCATTTGTTGAGTGGTAACAGGCATGTCTGTAGAGTTATCAACACCTATCTACCTATGTAGATAAAAACTTTTATTCTACCTGAATTTACTGCTGGCTAATTTCATGTATTTCTGTTCTAATTTGTCAGCTGAAAAATAACTTAGAATGATGGCTGATTTTGTCTAATGTCTCATGAAGTTTTCATAGGTAAAATAAACATAACTGTTAGAACAAATGATTTAAACAGATACAAGTGAAATAAGAGTAAAGTTTCTAACAATAATTATATTTTATAATATAGGTACCTTAAAAATAGCTTCCCAAGTCTCTGGTAACTTGAAACTTCAGTTTTGCCAAGTTACATAATGGAAATCTGCTGAGTATGTACATCATTTACAAATAAGAAAATACTGAAATATTAATTACTGAATACAGGTTTATCTCCTTTTGGCTTATTACAGAGAAACTAAAAGATATTTGGGTGTGTTAGTGCACTGGAAAACCGAAAAGTGCATTTGCTTCTAGAAATTATGAAACGTATTCATAAACTTACAAATCTACAGAATGCTGGTGTTAACAGTTCATAATTCCTTCTAGGTTTTCACTAGGAACTAAGGTTTCTAAAGATTAAGAATTCTATAATTAATATATGCAATTAAAGCTAACAGAAATAAGGGAAACATCTCCATATACAAAGGAAGCAAAATGTGCTTTTGGTAAAAGAAACTATGAGAAACATTTTTGAGGGGAAAAAAGTTGTAGATATTTTATGAAAAAAGAAACCTTTGGAAAGGAATTTTACGTGTGGTCAGGACTAAAACTGGAATGGGTAGGTTTTAATATCATAAGTAAGCTGGTATAAAATTAGAATTTGGTTTTCTGGGTTTTTTTTTTTATATTTTTTATCTACTTTTGATAACAGACTGTGAAGTTTCTTCATCTTTAAGTGATCTGCCTAGAAAATAAAGATACTGTGTTTTATCAAAATAATTTTCTGTGGTTGCTCTCTTTAAGAAAACGGAGTCTTCTCAATATTAAAAGAGCTAAGTTTTGCTAATAGATAATGATTAAGCGTCATCATGATTTGTGATCCTATTTACCCAGTGCGTTAAAACATTTTTTCCCCCACAAACTTCCCAAAATCAAATTATACATGTTCTTTTTGGGGAGACGTGGGTGGCTCACTTGGTTGAGCATCTGCCTTTGGCTTGGGGTATGATACCGGGGTCATGGGATCAAGTCCCATATTGGGCTCCCTGCAGGGAGCCTGCTTCTCCTCTGCCTGTCTCTGCCTCTCTCTGTGTCTCTCATGAATAAATAAGTAAAACCTTTAAAAAAATGTTCTTTTTAATGTGGAAGAAAATTTGGGGGGACACCTAAGTGGTTCAGCCAGTTATAACTACTTTGGAATTTTTCCAAAGGACCTCCTGAAACATTTCAAGGGATCTGTTATACTGATTAGGCTTATTTGATATATTAAATCACATAGAAAATATTGTCAAACAATAGAAAACTTTCTTTATGCTGTATTTGTGTTCTAAAAATTATGTGAAATTCCTAGAAATCTGGTATGTCCTGGTATAATACTGTTACTTGTAATTCTGATTATCTTAAAAGGTTTCTGACATCCTCTGGGACCCCAATGAAAAATGGCAAAAGTAAACTATCTTCTTACTGTTATAGCCTTACGTTCTGAAGTTGCTGTCATTAAAACTGAGGTTCACACTAAAAGGATTAAACCTGAGTATCAGAGAAATGCCCCAGCATTCATGCAAAAGCAATAGCAATACAATCTATAGATTGTGGTACATGTGGAAGAAATCCATTCTGCTTCTGCAAAACCTGTACCTCACTCACAGAATGTTGCCATCCTGATGGACTTTTAAGATGGCTACAGTCTGCTCCTGAATTAGAGAAATTAAGATGGGTAAGCAATAGCTCTTAAGTCAAACAGTTTGAGGCTATGGGAAACCCAAGATGGCTGCTTGGTTCTTGCTGACTCCCTGGCAAACCCCATTTTTTTAGTTTTTGCATTCTTTAACCCACCATAATGCATTTAAGATGACCCAAGTTATGAATAGGGATTGGTAAAGACACTCTTATTAAATTGCAAACACAGGGGGTACTTGGGTGGCTCAGTGGTTGAGCATCTGCTTTTGGCTCAGGTTGTGATCCTGGGGTCCTGGGATCGAGTCCCACATTGGCTCCATGTGGGGAACCTGATTCTCCCTCTGCCTCTCTCTGTGTATCTTTCATGAATAAATAAATAAAATCTTAAATAAATAAATAGCAAACACAGTCTATCAGCAATGTCTGACCTGTCAGATCCATAATCTGAGAATAAATATTTTTGTTCCCAGAGATCTCAGACCTCCTCCCTCTGAACCTTTTGAACACCTGTAGATGACTTCATTCAATTGCCACTTAGTATGGGTTATCAATATGTTGTTACTGTATATACGTTTTCCAGATTGGCTGAAGCTTTCCCAAGCTCTAAGGCTAATGCCCTCACAGTGGCAAGAAATTGTGAGGAAATGTATTTCCCACTTGTGGTATACCTTCCACAATATCCAGTGATGGAGGCCTCCACTTCACTGGACAGATCACATGAGGTTTAATGAAAACCTCACAAACTTCTTATAATTATTTTTTTTAATTTTTTTTTTTATTTATTTATGATAGTCACAGAGAGAGAGAGAGAGAGGCAGAGACATAGGCAGAGGGAGAAGCAGGCTCCATGCACCGGGAGCCTGACGTTCTTATAATTAATACCGTCCCTATCATCTTCAATTATCAGGCAAGGCTCAGAGAACTAATGGGATTCTGAAACTTAAAATTTCTAAACTTGCCTACACTACTGGAATTTCCTTGCCTATGGTATTATCTCTGATGTTGCTGTTAGTAGTTACCCCTTTAGGAAACAAACTTACTCCACATGTGACAGTCACCAGCAGGCCAATGTCACTGGTATAGAACCTTATGCTGATCCCCTGTTGTCTCAATGCTATTAAGACCAGCTACTGTAAATCTCTAATATCTTATGCTCAAGCCTATCATCAATGGGTTAAAGAAGACTTCTTGAATCCCAACTGGTCACAGTATAGAGCTTGGTGACTGGTTATTCTGGAAATGTCATCAGAGGAGGACAGCCCTCAAGCCTCATTGCAAGAGACCTTACCAAGTGCTCTTACCACTACACTGCTGCAAAACTAAAAGGTATTAAGCCTTGGGTATATAACTCATAGCTAATGGAGGTTCCACCTCCAACCTGGACAGAGGCTGGCAACTTCTAAGACAAATTGATGAGGAAGAGAAGTAGCTGATGTCAAGGCAGACTGCTTCTGCCCAAGATGACAGATCAAGACTATAAATTTTAACTTAACAGGAACCTTTTCTCTTTCTCCTTTCTTTTACTCTGGCATTACCCTGGAAAGAAAATGCCCTCATCTCTTTTTCCCAGGCCACTGCTTAAGGGAGGTAAACTCTGGAATTTAAAATAGCCTTTTATTTCAAGCAAGGAGAAAATCTAACTGGGCCCCTAACTTTTCACAAACAAAATAAGACATCTCACTGGGTGACTCCTCTGAAGTTACATTGTTGAGTTAGAAAGGACTTGCCAGGAGGCTTTCATGATTCAGGATTCACTCCTTTTGGCAGGTCCCTACTTCCCTGGTTAGGAATAAATGTAAATGAGTCTATGATCAGGAACTTCTTCTCAATTCTTGAAAAGTACTGCAGAATCTGCTGCTAAAGCAACAGAGGCCCATCAATCATCCTTAGACTCCTTAGCCAAAGCTGTTCTTGATAGAACAGTCTTCAATTACCTTTTAGCTGAGCAAGGAGGTATCTCTGCTGTGACCAACACTACTTGCTATATCTGGATTAACATTTCTTAGGAAGCTGAAATTCAGTTATATCAGACCACAGATCAAGCTACTTGGCTTAAAAGGGTAACTCCTTCAACAGGGTCTTTCCTTGACTGGTTTGGGTCTTGGGGACCATAGCTCCAAAATGCACTCCAAACACTGGGAATTATCCTACTTATAGTTATCATAATAATCTCTCTGGTACATTGTATTTTCTCACAAATTTTAAATATGTATTTGTTAGCCACTAAGCATCAAGGACTGGAATGTCAAAAAGAAAAAAAAAAAGAAGAAGAAGAAGAAAGAGAATGACTGACTTCTAACCTATGAATACCATAGGGATTAAGCAAAAATATCCTAATCTATGGATAATGGATACCATATAAAAGAAACAATAAAAACTTCAAGAACTTCAGAATAGTATCTGATAGTGGAACTAATACTTTAAATTTTGATCATATCTTTACATTAAGCAGAGAGCCTGATCAAAATGGAAATGTTAAAAGAAAATGACAGACCTCAAATGCTAGGCCAAGTCACCAGGCTGGGGCTTAATACTTAACCTAACTGCAATTTCAAGCTTCCCCCAAAGTGAAGTCTTTTATTTATTTTTTTAATTTATTTTTTTATTTGAGAAAGAGAGAGAGAGCAGGGAGGAGGAAGGTGCAGAGGGAGAGGGCGAGAAAAACTCAAAGACTCAATGTTGAGCACAGAGCCCTACACAGGGCTCAATCTCACAACCCCAAGATCATGACCTGAGCCAAAATCAAGAGTTGGCCAGTTAATTGACTGTGCCACTCAGGTGCCCCCCGCCCTTTTTTTAAGATTTTATTTATTTATTTTGAGAGACAGAGCACATGCACATGAGTACAGAGAGGGGCAAGAGGGAGAAAGAGAATGAAATTAAGCTGAGCTGAAATTAAGAGAGTTGGATGCTTAAGTAACTGAACCACCCAGGTGCCTCCTGCCCCTGCCCCTGCCCCAGAAGTGTAGTCATAACAGTCAGGAATTTTCTGGTCAGCATCAATAAGGTAATCTGTCCTTCCCAGCCCCTCAAAGGAAAATGAGGAAATTCATTTAATAAGACCCTCTGTCTTATTAAAGAGGGAAGGTAACTTTCCTAAAACAATAATTTCTTTTCCTAATTGTCCCACACCATTTTGGCCTATAAAATCTGTCTATTTTGCAACTTGAAGTCCCCTTTACTAGATTAACTAGGTGGGACACTGCCCAATTCATAAATCATTTAATAAAGCTAATTAGATAGTTGAAATAATTTTGAATTTTATTTTGCACGCAATGAATATTACTTCAGGGATTTTAAAGATGGAAATGGCATAATATATCTACATTTTTAAAATGTCACTTTATCTCCTGTGCAGAGAAGGGTGTGTGTGTGTGTGTGTGTGTGTGTGTAAAGATGGAAACACGGGGTGCAATTTAAGAAGTTAATGAAGACATCCAGGTGAGAGAAGATAGTGGATTGGACAAGGACAGTAACCATGAACACAAGAGACATTGATGGGTATGAGATATATCTAAGAGGACTATAAAATTAAGGGGACTAATAGTATTCATTTCATATAGCTGTGAAGAATAAATGGCCCATAAAAAATGGTGAGTAAATGTTAGCTATTATTACCACCATTAATGGGCATTCCAAAAGGATCAGATAACAGCTGTTTTAGCACAAATGAAAAATCATAACGTAATCATAATATAATAATATATTACACATATATAATATAAATCCATAAAAAGCTATGGATGTTTCTTTGGCAATGCAAATGAGTTAGAGAAGTGTAACAGAACTGGAAATTACTACAAGGATCTTATATAAAAGAGTGGACACCAGAGAGGTATAGAAATGAATAGGGTAAGAGTGAGGAAACAAATAGCCTTCAAATGAGATCGAGATTTTGGAAACTATATCAAGGCAGGGGAGTCTTTTCCATCAGACAAAAAACAATGCATCAAAAAGCAAAGTCTGGAAGAGATTTTTTAACTCTACAAAAGATTTCATCTAAGTGGACTGAATATACTGATTCAGATTCTATCAGCTAGATGTAGCTACCTTGCTAATAACTTCCTAGTCACATACAGAACTTTGGAAAGTGCACTTCACCAATCACTTTGCTTGGAAAGAGAAATGGCCATGTGATTATATACCAATTCATGAGCTGTGACCAAAGCTTGGCTCATAGTCAGGGACCCAGAAGGAACATGAGTAGAAAATTAGTGACAAGGAAATCTGGGGGAAGAGATATATAATAATCCTCTCTGAATAGCTAGGAAAAAGAAAAAAAAAAAAAGATATGTGTCTCCCTGGATGTTCACCAAAGGAGGGCTTTGGAAGAGGATTTTTATAATCAAGTGGATAGGATGGCCTGTTCTGTGGATACAGTCAGATTCCCCAACCAACTCTGTCATCACCGAAAGGGGTTCATGAACAAAGTGGTCAAGGTGGCAGGGATGGAGGTTATGCACGTGCTCAGCAATATGGACCTCCACTCTCTAAAGCCTACCTGTCTCTGACCATTGAGTGCCTGCTCTGACAGCAGCAGAGACTAATACTGAGATCCCGATATAGCACCACTTACCTGGGATGGTCAGCCAATTATCTGGTGATAGGATGATTACACTAGACTGCTTCCACTATGGAAGGGGCAATATTTTATTCTTACTGGAACAGACACTTTAACTTTGGATATGGATTTACCTTCCTTGCATGCAATGTTTCTGCCAAACTACCATTGGTGGAATCACAGGATACTTTATCCACCATCATGGTATTCCACACAGCATTGCTTCTGATCAAAAAACTCATTTCATAGCAAATGAAGTGTAACAACAGGGGCATGCTCATGGTTTTCACTAGTCTTACCATGTCCCCTATTAATCTGAATAGCTAGCTTGAGAGAAGAGTGGAATGGCCTTTTGAAGACTAACTTATAGTACCAGCTAGGTGGCAATACCTTTCAGGACTTGGTCAAAGTTCTCCAGAAAACTATATACGCTCTGAGTCAGCATCTAATATATGACACTCTTATCCCAGGACTCAATGGTTGTGAAATCAAGGTTTAAAAATGGAAATGGTACCATTTGCCATTACCCCTTAGTAACTCACTAGCAAAATTTTTGCTTTCTTTTCCTGTACCCTCATGCTTTACTGGCACAGAGGTCTTAGCTTCAGAACAAAGAAAGAATGATTCCAATGGGAGACATGGCAATGATTCTACTGAACTGGAAGACTCCAACCACTCTAAGCTCCTTATATCTTTGAATCAACAGGTAAAGAAGAGCATTATGAGGGTCGCCTGGGTGGCTCAGTGGTTGAGCATCTGCCTTCGGCTCAGGGTGTGATCCCAGGATCCGGGATTGAGTCCCACATCCCCACATCAGGCTCCCTGCATGGAGCCTGCTTTTCCCTCTGCCTGTGTCTCTGCCTCTCATGAATAAATAAAATCTTAAAAAAAAAAAAATAAGGAGAAGAAGGGCATTATGATACTGACTGAAGTGACTGATCCTGAATACCAAGGGGAAATTGGTCTACTACTCCATAGATATAAGGAAGAGTATGTCTAGAATAAAGGAGATCTTTTCTTAGTATACCCATGTCCTGTGATTAAGACCAATGGACAATTACAAGCTAACTTAGGTAGGACTACTAATGACACCTGGACCCTTCAAGAATGAAGGTTTGGGGAAAAAAAAAAAAGAATGAAGGTTTGGAGGGCTCCTTGGGAGGCTCAGTTGGTTGTGGAGCTAATTCTGGCTCAGTCTTGATCTCAGGGTCCTGGGATCGAGCCATGTGCTTATCCAAGAGTATGCTTATCCCTCTCCCTTTCTGCCTTGGCACACCACCACCCCCCGCCCCCACCATGTATGCATGGTCTCACTCTCTCAAATAAATAAAATCTTTAAAGAAAAAAAAAAAAAAAAAGAATGAAGGTTTGGGTCAACCGAGCAGGTCAAGAAACACCAGTGAAATGCTTATTACTAAAGGCAGAGGGAATACAGAATGGGTTGGAAGAACGTAGTAATCAATACCAGCTATGACCACACGACTAGTTACAGAAATGGGATTAACTATTATGAGTATCTCCTCCTTGTTTTGGTATGCATATGTTTGTGTGTGTGTATGCGCATGCCATATGTACACACAGAGAGTCTTTGTTTCCTTCCCACTCTTTTCCTTTATCATATAACATAAGATGTACTGACTTTATACTGGCTTTATATCATGGTATTTAAATTTTTTTTTTAATTTTTATTTATTTATGATAGTCACAGAGAGATAGAGACAGAGGCAGAGACACAGGCAGAGGAAGAAGCAGGCTCCAATGCACCGGGAGCCCGATGTGGGATTCGATCCCGGGTCTCCAGGATCGCGCCCTGGGCCAAAGGCAGGCGCCAAACCGCTGCGCCACCCAGGGATCCCGATATATCATAGTATTTAAGTGTTAATTTTACATCATACCATTTAATTTACAGAGAAACAAGGAGAAAAGTAGATACCATTCAAGGATATTACCTCCTGTTCTGGGAAAGAGCTTAGTGTATTTTTTATTGTACTGGGTAATTTTATCATCTTAGGGGGAATTCTGAACTTGAGTCTTTATTTAGAAATTAAATATGGTTTTCAGAGCTGTGTATACATGCCAAGTTGATCTGTGATGGTTAATTTTAGGTATCAACTTGACTGGGCCACAGAGTGCCCAAATATTTGGTCCAGCATCATTCTAGGTATGTCTGTAAGGGTGTTTTTGGATAAAATTAACATTCGAATGGGTAGACTGAGTGAAGCAGATTGCCCTTCCCAATATGAGTGGATCTTATCAGAACCTGTTAAGTTATGAATAGAATAAAAAGGTAGACCTTCCAACAACTAAGAAGGAACTCTGCCTGTCTGACTGCCTTGAGCTACACACAGGTTTTTTTCCTGCCTGGAACTAAATAAAACTCCTTCGGTGTTAAGCTTGTCTGCTTTCAGACTAGAACTTCAGCATCAGTTCTCCTGGTTTGCTTAATTGAAGATCTCAGGACTTTTCAGCCTCCGTAATCACAGAAGCAATTCTTTATAATAAATCACAACATCACCGTCCTCTTCTGCTTCACTCTCTATACAGCTAACCCTTGAATAAAGGGTTATAGGTACTGACTCCACCTCCAGCCTCATGCAGTCAAAAATCTGCATATAACTTTTGACTCCCCAAAAACTTAACTAATAGCCTACTTTTGACGGGAAGCCTAACCAGTAACATAAACTGTCAATTAACATATTTTGTACATTATCTGTATCATATATTATATTCTTACCAAAAAAGTAAGCTAGAAGGAAGAAAATGTTATTAAGAAAATCATAGAGGGCAGCCCCAGTGGCTCAGGACTTTAGCGCCGCCTTCAGCCCAAGGCATGATCCTGGAGTCCTGGGATTGAGTCCCACATCAGGCTCCCTGCATGGAACCTGCTTCTCCCTCTGCCTGTGCCTCTGCCTTTCTCTCTCTCTCTCTCTCTCTCTCTCTCTCTGTCTCTCATGAATAAATAAAATCTTTAAAAAAAAAAAAAAAACCACAGAGAAAATAATTTACTGTACTGTATCAAAAAAACAGTGTATATATAAATGGACTCATGTTCAAATTTATGTTGTTCAAGGATCAACCATACACATACACAAACACACACACCCCTAACTGGTTACTTCTCTGTAAAACACTAATACACTCTTCACTGAACTAACACCATCTAAGACCATCAAAACCTTCAAGCATCACCTCCACTGTGAACTCTTCCCTAATGTCCTACGTTTGGTTACATGCCTCTCTTTTGTGCTTCCATAATATTCCCTTAACAACACTTCTATCATAGCACTTAATCACTGATTTGTACACCTTCTCTATGGGATATAAACTCCTTGATAACAATAACATAACTATATTCACTTCACATTACCAGTACCTAACACAAACCCTGGCATATACTAAATTATGAGTAAATATATACTAAACCATTAAGAAAACCTTCTTCTGTTTATTTAGAGGATAGTCAATTCAAGAAAAATTACTGTTAAAGAACAAAAGCATACTGTTGCTACCTGTCAGTGAAGGATGCCGACATGAAGAAGCCAGAATAAGGGGTTGTTTTATTTTGAGGCCAGAAATGCTCTCATTTCAACCTTCAGGGGACAAACGACTGACCAGCAAATCAAGCCTGGGACATGGTTATGCTCCTCACTTGCAAGCAAACTGTTAAACAACCATTACTGGGACACCGGGGTAGCTGAGTGGTTGACCATCTGCCTTTGGCTCAGGTAGTGATCCTGGGGTCCTGGGATTGAGTACTGCATCAGGCTACCTACATGAAGCCTGCTTCTCCGTCTGCCTGTGTCTCTGCCTCTGTGTGTGTGTGTCTCATGAATAAATAAATAAAATCTTTTTAAAAAAATTAAATAAACAACCATCATCATTTGCAATTACTTAGCTGTATAAATCAAGATTGTCTCCAAAACAAAAGAAATAAGTGGATACTGAGACTACAATTGTTAATAATAGTCCCAGATTTTGAAATTCTGTATTTAGTATAACAGCTTCATGGTTGGTTCTGTTTAATGGCTTATATTTCATTTTAGTTTCAAAACACCATTATACTGATAAAATTACATTGTTGTCTCTTTTATATAGTGGATCTATGTTTAGGTTTTGATTTATAAAAGAGAGTTGTGGTGCTAAAAAGTTGTGACAACTCCTGCTGTAATAAAAAAAAAGTTAAGTTTTATAGCTGGACAGACTTAAATTTATTTATTTTTTTAAAAAGATTTTAGTTATTTATTCATAGAAATGCAGAGAGAGAGAGAGAGAGAGAGAGAGAGAGGGGCAGAGACACAGGCAGAGGGAGAAGCAGGCTCCATGCAGAGAGCCTGACATGGGACTTGATCCAGGGTCTCCAGGATCACGCCCTGGGCTGCAGGTGGCGCTAAACCGCTGCGCCACCGGGGCTGCCCTGGACAGACTTAAATTTAAAACTTATTCCTGTCACTTAACAGTTGTGGGATTATAGACAAGTTACTTAATCTCTTACAGCCTCTGTTTTCCTCCTTGTCAAATCCAGACAGTATTGGCAACTACTGTGGTGCAGTATTAGGAGAGTAAAGTAATATACTTAAGACACTCAGTATGTTTCCTTGCATATAAGCATTTGATATCTGACCTATCAATATCACTAATATCTCATCACCTGCAAGACCTGGAAAGAAGATAAGGGACTGCAGGCCTATATATATATATATATATATATATATATATATATATATATATATATATAGTTTGAAAAAGCAGCTTAAGGATTCTGAATTCTAGATCCTACAACAACAATGGACTTAGGTGTCAAAATATCTCAAACTAAAACATATGCAGAATATATGAATCATAAATACTATACTAACTGGACAGAGTAACTCAGAGATATGAAAAAACAGGGTCTAAAAATTTCATGACCTTTGTCACCATCACCATCAAACCCATTGTTAAGCATGTCTAAATAAGTATTTCCTATTAAAATGTAAGGCATGTTTATTAATACAGAGACTATGAGGAATCAGTAATTTTGGGGGGAGCACTCAATGTTCCAAGTTTGTAGACCCTTCACTTCTTGACTTAAATTTTAATTTAAAAATGTATTAATTAGGTTTAGTTACTGAAACCTCTATGAAATAATGTAACATGGGAAACACCATATGATATAATTTATCAAATACAATGTGGCAAACTGAACATGAAGATTAAAAAAACTTGATACCTGCTTGGAAAGCACTTTCATGTGCCCTACGCTTCCCCGGCAGTATGCTTCAAGGATGACACCAAACTGTACTGAGACAGCAGGGATATGCACTTCTGACCTACAAATAAGTTAATAATATTAAGATGGGTTGTTTAAAAAAAAAAAAAAAAAAAAAGATGGGTTGTTTATAAAACACTTCAGATCACCAAATAAAAATACCAACTTCATATTCTATTATCAAATAAACTTTTAATACTGATCAAAAAACAGAAGAAACATGATCTTGTTCACAACTATTAGTGGGATGGTCAACTCCCCAAGTCTTTAAACACCATAGTTCAAAACCATGTGTGATTTTGTAATTAGTTATGTTTTTTATTCAAAACACCCAAAATTTTCACATCTTACTTTATTTGGTTTTCGCAGTTGAAATGGCAATACTGCCAATTAAAAGACAATAAAGTAAAACACAAAGATCTGACTCATATCATACAACTGACTAAACCCTCAATTATACAATTTTTTTTTTCACCTAAAGAATGTCATACATGTTTGAAAAAGGAAGGAACACCATGTTTTGTTATTCCTTGGGGGGCTTAAAAATAGGAAGATTGAACTGTATGAAAAGATGACTAATTAAAAAAAAGAAAGGAAAAACCTCTATGAATAATAGGAAGTCAAGATTCAGAAATGTAACCCTCAGAATTAACATCAAAAAAAGAGCTTATTTTTCTTAAGAAGTTTACCTAAAATGGAGGAAAGTCATATTTTTCTGACGATCACTGATTTTAATACTCTGAAGTCCAGATGAAAACGACAAAAATGTGTGAGTAGAGTCAGAAATGAGGATTCAACAATTTCCCCAGAAACAGAAGGATTTTAGTTATCTTTCCTGATTTTACCCCAATATAAACTCGCTGAAATAAGACTCCTATATTTCTGAAAATGACCTAACAAAGCAGTTGAAAATGTTGCTGCTGTTATACAAAAACTTTAAAACCTCTACCTATTAATAGCAATGGTATTAATACCAAAGCCTTTCAAAAGGAGTCCGTAGATCTGATTTTAGCCCAAATATGTTATAAGTACACAATAAGTAAACCTGACTAGAAAATAGCAATACATTATTAGTTTCAGTTAAAATATCAAGGAGGCTTGGTGGAACACTTACCTGAATTACTTTGCCAAATCCTGAAAATTAAGAGTTGAGTATGAAGAAACAGAAGACACCAAAAAGCGTGTAAATGTTATATATGGCTCAGAAACAACTACAGCAGTGGACGGATAGACTAAATGTTGTATGTTATTCTGATTTATATTTACAAAAGCACGAAGTAGACGCAAATTAAAAAATAAAAAAGACTTACCTAAGGTGCCAAAATAGAAACTGCCCTATCCTCCGATTAGCAAGCGCTCTTTCTAAGAGGAATCTAGACAGGGCACAATCAAGAAAAGGCTCATATTTTAAAACTTGCACCAGTTGTAAAAGATACTGAGAGAGTTCTTCATCACTAAAAGAAACAAAAGACAGATAAGTCACTCAACAACCAGTGCCAAAAAAAGATCCCTTCCTATCAAGCTATCAAATACTAACTTACTGAAACACAGTGGTCCTTTTGGGTCAGGCTTATGGCATGCTTGCATTCACTATTCCACTGTTAAAATAACACAAAAAAAGCTCAAAATTTCCTGTGGGCAGGAGGGGGAATGGAAAGGAAAGAAGTAAAGAACAGGTTTATAGGGCATTTCAATTAAATTACCTAGGTTGATACGATTAATGATTGCATTGACAATCAGCCCAGAGCTTCTATAAAATCAGATACCTTAATAGTGATTACTCATCATGCTGGAAAAGTTATATTCTCAACCAGTTTTTTTTTTTTAAATAAAAATTCCATTAGTAATTTAACAATTTATTTTCCTGTATCATTAGGGTTAGGTAATTCCTTTTCCCAGATAGTCAGTGAACATTAAAATATTAACTTTAGGGATCCCTGGGTGGTGCAGCGGTTTAGCGCCTGCCTTTGGCCCAGGGCGCGATCCTGAAGACCCGGGATCGAATCCCACGTCGGGCTCCCGGTGCATGGAGCCTGCTTCTCCCTCTGCCTGTGTCTCTGCCTCTCTCTCTCTCTCTGACTATCATAAATAAATAAAAATTAAAAAAAAAAAAAAAGAATCTTTCTCTTTTAAAAAAAAAATTAACTTTAAACTATTTAAAGGATAATGAGGGATCCCTGGGTGGCGCAGCGGTTTAGCGCCTGCCTTTGGCCCAGGGCACGATCCTGGAGACCCGGGATCGAATCCCACATCAGGCTCCCGGTGCATGGAGCCTGCTTCTCCCTCTGCCTGTGTCTCTGCTTCTCTCTCTCTCTCTGTGACTATCATAAATAAAAATAAAAAAAAATAAAAAAAAATAAAGGATAATGAAATGAGTATATGTGTAAGTGGGAACTGATTCCCTGAATTAATACAACATAATATTGTAATTAAATGAGCTGAATTAATTAAGGTTAGTGGTTCTCTGTTTTCTGCCTATCTCCAAACCATTCACATGTAAACACATTCTCATCAAAGGCAATTCCAATGGTCAGGTAAGATAGGAATCCCAAGTCCCCTACTTGCTAACTATAGTCTTGGTCAATAAATGGTTAAAAAAATCTAATGCAGATCTGGGACTGAAACCCAGGGCACTATATTAAAAAAATACTCAGAAGTAGAAAATTTATCATAGGAAAGTCAATCAGAATTAGCCATATCGAACATGGAGAGCACAGCAATCTCTTCCTGGGGATCTATACCCTAAAAAAAAAAAAAACACTTGGCCAAAAGGGGGCCGGGTAGCCCCTTCCCCTCAGGTCTCCAATGCAACTAGGAGCCTCATTTTTAAAAAGTGGTCAACAATCTAAAGTTTATTGTAAAATCTATGCCCTTTATAAAACTTAGAAATGGTGTAAAAGATAGAAAGGAAGTATAGAAACAGAAGGAGGCTTCCTCTTTCCTTATACTTCAAACTTCACTCCCCTAAAAAAACAACTATAGAAGAATTTGTGTAATTTCCTTTGGACATCACATGACCTGAAACATATATGACTTTTAAAAAGAAGAAAAAGGATTAACAGTATCCATAATTTTCTGAGAACTTCTCTTTTTCAAATAACCATACAGTATAATCTTCATTCTTGACACTAGAAATAGATAAATCTGAAAATGCCAATTCTCTGAGACGGTCTCAATAATGACATTTCTTCAAATAAAGTTCATAGATTTTCACACATGTACTGGCCAAAGGGAACTCTACAAGCATGTTCACTGTAGCACTGTTTACAACAGGGAAGTCTGGAGAAAACAAAATATTCCTCAATATGGAGTAAATAAGATATATCCCTATGAAAGAATATTTCAGAGTAGTGAAGGGAATGAACTATATTTATATGTAATTAGAGAGAATGACCTCAAAAACCTATGCTGAATTTTTAAAAAGATTTAAAATAATACATATGGTAAGACATATCAGTGTAATTTTGAAATGTACAGTGTTACTCTATTTTTTCTTAAAAAATTTTATTTAGTTATTAATGAGAAACAGGGAGAGAGAGAGGCAGAGACACAGACAGAGGGAGAAACAGGCTCCATGCAGGGAGCCCGACGTGGGACTCAATCCTGGGTCTCAGGATCAGGCCCTGGGCTGACGGCGGCGCTAAACCGCTGAGCCACCCAGGCTGCCATCTCCATATTTTTATAGTTATAAAATGTAGTATAAACAGAAAAATGTGGTATAAAAGAATACATGGTCAAATGCATGATAATGATTGTCTTTGGGAAGTGAAAGCAATCAGGATTAGGTAAAAAAAAAAAAACTATGAGGACTTCAGCTTTTGCTATAATGCTATTTGCTTAAAAGTATTAAAAAATGACAAAATATTAACATTTCTTAATTCTGAGTGATAGACAGAAAAGAGTTAACGTAACAGCAGGCCTGAATGTTATCCCTTAAAAAAAAGCTTGTTTATAACACTGGTCTTTTAGCCTGCATCTGGAAACAAGGATTTCAGAAGGCTTCTCACCACCTAACAGGTAAGAATGGCTTTGCATGGGTAAATTGTTCTCACAAACAGCATGGTTTATGCTCAACATCCATCTTCTTTCCGGGAGTCTAGAATTTTGCTCTTCTGTTAAGCAGAGGGTGATTCTGTAACTAGCACCCAATAAAAACTCTAGCCACCAAATCTCTGAGGATCGTCCCCAGTTGACAACATTTCAGACATGTTACAACTTGTTGCTGAGGGAATTAAGCATATTCACTGTGATTCCACTGGTAAAGAACTCTTAGAAGCTCCTGCATGGTTTTCTCCAGTCTTTGCTCCATTAATCTTTTTCCTTTACCAATTCTACATGGTCTCCTTTTGCTATAATAAATCATAGCCAAAAGTATGAATATATGTGAGTTCTGTGAATTCTAATGAATCATGGAAGCCAAGGGCGATCTTGGTTGTGTGTCTCTGGGTTTTGTTTTTTGTTTTTTTTTTTTTTTTAAGACTTTATTTATTTATTCATGAGAGACACAGACAGAATGAGAGATAAGAGACACAGGCAGAGGGAGAAGCAGGCTCCATGCAGGGAGCCTGACGCAGGACTCGATCCCAGGTCTCCAGAATCACACCCTGGGCCAAAGGTGGCGCTAAACTGCTGAGCCACTTGGGCTGCCCCTGGGTTTTGTTTTAAAATAGAGAGTAAACGTGAAAGAGGAAGGAAAAAGAGAGAAAGGTGGAGGGAGGAATATAGGGAGAAAGGGGGGAAAAATGCTTTTAACTCTGAATAATTCCTAGCTCTTTCCTTTCTTATCAACATTCAAGCAGATATCACCTTCTCTATCTACCCCCACATTATTCCTTTGCCCCAAGAAAGCGTTATTCCTTTTCCCCAAGAAAGCCACCTGCAGAATACCTCATCTGTCGCAGGCAGCCCACAGCGTATTCTCGCACGTACTGATCTGGATAGTTGAAATCTAGAAGTTCTAAGGCCTCCCGGGGGGGCAGTTTAGGCCAAATCTGAAGTAGTGCCTGAAGCTGTTGAAAAATTAAAACGGGTTCAGAAATTATAGAGGAGAAAAATAATCTATTTTTTTCTTGGCAAAAGATGGGTCAAAAGAAAAGCATATGTAAAATTACTGAGGCCTCAAAAATCTACTCCTATTAACATGGACTAATAAAGACTGTCTTTGTTGAAATATTCTATAGATAAGCAAGTTTAAAAAGCTATGAAGTACTTACCTGGGAATAGAATGATACACTGAATATAATGATTCTACAATCATTACCATTTAATAATTTTTTAAAGGAAGAAAGAGAAATGATCAAGAAATATTTAAAGGTAAAATTCAAAGTATAAATATAAGCTGTAACACTCAAGCTAATGATAGCTAATTTACATATAAAAAGAGTTCATTAATAACTCAACATAAAATTATTTAAGGGGACCTTACTTTTAGTTCTCAATATTTTTAAGAATATCCATCACTTAACATAATTTTTTTTTACTGACCATATTATGTTTAAAACCTTTAAATCACAATAAATGACTAAAAAGAAATAGTTTAGGGGCCCCAGGTGGCTCAGTCAGTTGGGCATCTGCCTTCAGCTCAGGTCGTGATCCCAGGGTCCTGGGATTGCACCTCGCATCCAGCTCCCTGCTCAGAGGGGAGCCTGCTTTAACCTCTCCCTGTGCTCCTTCTCACTGTGCTCTCTCTCTCTCTTTTTTAAATAAATAAAATCTTTAAAAAGGAAAAAGTTTATTTTCTATAAACAAAGTAAATATAGCCAGTCTACTATTTATAAATGTCACATAGAAATGATCTAGACAGAATAAAAAAGAATCCCTCCATGGGGATGAGGTGGGACTGCAGGTAGAGGGTGGATTCTAGCAGACATGGTCACATCTTTTGAAACCTTAGCTCCAGAGAACCCAAATACCTAGAAAGAATTCTTACCTGTCTCCCATCAGAGCACTGTGAGACTCATCTCACAACGTTGCTCCAGGCAAAAAAAAGTCACTGCCTCCTCAAGGTTAGTTATGTTTATAGTACATATTCTTATCGGGGATAGTTAAATGAGAAGAAAAGTGGTTTTGCAAGAGAGCAAAAAAAAATTTTTTTTATAATTATGATTTGTGGCTAAGTCCAACCCTACCTGATAAAATCATATTCCTTAACATCTGATAAGTATTATCACATAACATATATGTGATATTGGGTATCACATAAGTAGCACCTTGAATCTAAAGACGACACACAAAATGTATGCAACATCAAAACACAAAAATATGGCAAACAGATGGTAATGACTGAAGGATTTCTCTCAACTGACTGCCATTTTCACAGTCATACTGCAAGAAGTAGCCAGAGAGTATTTACTGCCTAGCTGCCTTGTTGTCATTAAGTTATGTGGACTTCGGGTTTAAGAACTAAATAAAAATAAGTTATATTATTTTAATTCTAATTTTTCAACCCCTCTCATTAATTATGTCAAATGCCAATAATACTTGAATGAATATCTAGAAGCTAAGTTAAAAAGTATGTCTATATGAAGCAATTTTAACCTCACTAAAGATACTTTTAAAGAAATTCATTTTTCCATTACTTTACATTTGCAGAATACTTTTGAATAACTTTTTAAAATTTGATTATATTGCTATTACTACACATTTACATAAATATACATAAACTGCTAACATCATATGAAATTTGGTATTACAATTTAGATAATTACATGTTATTTAAATATACTAAAATGTTAGTTTTTTAACTTTTACCTTAAGATCTTAATTATTCTTAAACTTGCATAAATAAAAATAGGCTTTATACTTGCTCGTTTTATGTATATAGCACATATATGCGTACAGTACATAAAAAGACACATACTTACCTATGGTATAGAAATATCATGGCAATGGGGCTATTAGAGAAAAAAGTCTGAAATGGCTCCTAACAGAGATGCCTGGGTGGCTGAGTCGCTTAAGCATCTGCCTGTGGCTCAGGTCCTGATCCCAGCGTCCTGGGACAACACCCCATATCATAGAACCCAGTATCGTATCAGGCTCCCTGCTCAGTTGGGGAGTCTGCTTCTCTCTCTTTCTCTGCCCCTACCTCCTGTTCATGCTCCAGAGTTCATT